>NC_044207.1:230000-978115 GCF_900880675.1 Sparus aurata | reverse complement strand
ATATTGTGTGCGCATCACAAATATGTTTACAAAATTACACACACACACACACACACACACACACACACACACACACACCTCCCCAAATACATTTGTGAGTCCTTTTTCTTGCATTTCTTCCTTTATGTGTGCATTTATCCATTATGAGAATGTTCTGGCTCCATAGGAGGACACTGTGGGACATTTGGTTTTAGTGACATCAAATTACTCTGGAAGGACTCTGCTGCCTGCCTTGTTTAAACTGCACAGGGTTGCTCAGTGTAGTATGGATAAGGTTATAAAGGGATTATCATCATCATCATCATCATCATCATCATCATCATCATCATCATCAGGTGCTAAATGTTCACGTGGACAGAGATCATTCTTATTTTAGTTTTGTGTGGACATGGCCTCCGTTTATGAATACACTGAGCCTTTCTTCAACACAGTGCAGGAACAGAAAGCAATGAGGCTTGTGTGCAGAATGTTTTACTTCATCATCAGTTCATGATGTGTGAAGAGTACTGCCTGGTTTAGATTCAGGGCTCTGAGGAGAGTGTGAAAGGGAGTGAGGGAATGAGCGCACAAAGGACAAGACATACGACAACATTAATTCATGATCACACAGGGTGCAACAGAAATATGCCTTGTGATTTTTTTTACCTTGCAAGGCCTCAGACAGGTTAATTTGTAAGCCCTTAGCCTTGTCTGCATGCAAACACAAAACACACATATTGGAACAAGAGCAGGATTAACCAAAACACCATAGCAGATTTATAATTCATACATTAATAGTGGATTACTAAAAAGACAGCAATGTTCAACAATTATCATAAGTAGTTAAGTTAAGAGACATACAGGATTGTGTAGTCGGAGACAGACGTGCATCTAACAGACAGATTGTTAAAAGGTAAAAGAGTTGGTAATGCAATATATGGATTATCATATTAACAAAAACACTAGATGAGACTGTGTACACACTAGGTGGTTGCCTGATAGGATTTTTTTCAGGGCTGACACAGAACATTAAAAATTAAGGAGACTGATGTTCATTTACAGTGGTAATGAAACTGTCAAAACATTGAGCAACCAGTGACGAAATAATTTACAAATAATTTACTCAAGTACTGTACTTAAAGCTGTAGTCTGTAACTATTTTTTGTTATATTTGTTAAAACTGTCATTATGATCTGACAGTAGAATAAGATACAAGCTGACTGTGTAAAAATCCACTGTATTTGGGTCCACCCAGTGGCTGTAATTTGATTTGCAAGAATCCACCACTCCTGGGGCAAAAAAACCAATCGGAGCCAAGGGGAGTGTTGGAGAAGTGTCAATCATTCTCGTGCATATGCTGCTGGCAGTGCCCCTCCCCTGCGCAGGCGCAGTGCCTGCTCTTACCTGTCAGATGCAGTCATGCCCAAACTGTAAACAGTGGCGGAGAGGCAACTGAGCAGAAGAATGCCCGACCATTGCCCACGTCAAAGAGAAGAAATAAGAAGACTGACAAAGAAAAGCAGTGTAAAAAGAAAGAATTGTACCGAGCCATAGAGAAAACTAGGATGAATGTCGGAGCGTCATTTTCAGAGGTGGAGGGAACCGGTGGGATTTGTAAGGACTTTTTTTTGCAGGACAAGTCAGGAGCCCTGCTTTGATTTGTTTAATTCCATGTTTTAACCACAAGGCTATGGTGGCGGCAGTTACAGTAATACTCGCAATAGCACATATCGCCTTGCGATGTTAAGTCAAGCTACGTAGCTCGTTGGTAAATCTAGCTTGTTAGCTTGTATGCCAGCTCCGGTGTTTAGCTTTGTGTTTATGGCTAGCCAAAGTGTTTTCAAGTAACGGGGCAATTACAGCGTTAGTTTGAGTACGAGTAGAGAAATAACATCGGAAGGCAGCATGGTGACGATGATTACCTGAATGATTAGCTGGTAACTCCGTCTATGTGGATGAGAGGAATAGTGTTTGTTACTCAGGATATCTACAGTGATCGGCATGAGGCACTCATCATTGGGATTTAGTTGTATTGATCAGAAATACAACAATTTTATTGGCTTATGATGTTGTCATCTTTAATGCACCATCTTGGTTATCTGGCTTCCTCTGTTACCATGGTAACAAGCCTGCCTTTGCACAACAGGCTCTTCTGTGGGGTGGGGCTTTGAAGGCAGGGCTGCAGGCAGCAAGGAGGAAGAAGGAGGGACCTGGGAAGCTGTATCATTCAGATATTCTTGCCAAGTCCACTTTTTTCTCAGAACTCCAGACTGCAGCTTTAAGTATAGTTTTTTTAAAAGGAACTTTACTTGAGTATTTCCATTTTCTGCTACATGATATTTTCAGTCCGCTTCATATTTGGTACATTTAGTTACTAGTTACTTTGCTGATTCAATTAATCAGGGTTTACAGGCCAATCATTGTGAAGTTTTACCAATCAGATGGGGTTTTGGGCAGGACATTGTGTGAGAGGATGTTGCATGAGAGCCAAACATTTTTAAATTTTCGATTATTTTAATCAGCAATCTAAAAGAAAAATCACAGAGGTCGCCATTTGGAATATGCTGAATATCAGAATGTTGAAGATAATCAGCCAGGCCGATTATCAGTCTATCCCGCATAGACACCATGTCGTTTATATGCTCACATTTATCCCAAGAATACATGTTGAGGATGCAGCACGACATAAGCCTTTTATTTAAATGAAGGCATTGTTGCATCACTTGATTTGACCAATTCTTGATCACAGCAATTATGGTGGCTGATGGACATCTTAAGTATCTGGTTTAAAGCAAGTGTGTCAGAAAATGGAATATGGAAGGAGTAAGAAGGATGGAGGCTTAAAGCAGACTCTGCAGATGTGACTTTCGTGTTCTGATAGGAATGCTAAACATCATGGTTAGACTGACTCTTACCCAAGACTTAGGTGGACTTCAGGAACAGATGGCAGGCGTATGTGTTGACAAAAGTTAAACTAGTTGTTACCAAGTCCTTTCCAGCAGAGGCATCAGGTGAAAAGGAGAGGAAGGAAGAAAACATCTGGCTAGACAAATGTTCAAGTGTGCTGCACCGTGTACTCACCGAGCACTCCCTGGTAGTCGACCAGGTCAAAGTAGACCACAGCTACCGATGTCCAGACTCCCAGCAGGGCCAATACAATGAACCAGGTGAAGAAGCTGCTGCTGGACCCAGAGTCTGTCTTTTTCCCATTCTTATTTGCTGACTGTGTTTTTGTCCCATCTGCAACCCAAGGACAGTACATATACACCATGATTTCAGGTTACCTTTTGACAGGTTTCTTTCTCTTTTTTTAATACACACAAATCAAGTCATGCTGTGCATTCAAATAATGATGGTCTAGGGAAAAAAAACAACTGCATCACTCAAAACACATGCGATACAGTCTACACATGAACAGTGAGTTTGTTTATATAGATATATATATAGATATATAGATATATAGATAGATAGATAGATAGATAGATAGATAGATAGATAGATAGATAGATATATATATCCAATTCTATATACTATGTTAATCCCGAAATTCATTTTTTTTTCACTCCCATTACACACAGGCGTGCACACACACACAAGCAGTGTAGAGGACATGATTGAAGGACTGCTAGACATGCTACGGTCGGTGCCTTGCTCAAGGGCACCTCGGCAATGCCCAGGATGTGAACTAGCATTCTCCATGTGCCAGTCCACATCATACTTTTGGTCCGAGTGGGACTTGAACCAGCGACCTTCAAGTCCCCAAGTCCCTACGGTGTGAGCTATTGCCACCCCCGCAGAGTTACTACGAGTTGTTACCATTTTTAACTAAAATCTAGGGAAATGTGCTAGAATTCATATGCAACGTGCAGTGTCTGGAGTAATCCCTCAGAACTTGTTCTGGAGAAAGAAGCGCAGGCGATGGAAAGAAAATAAAAAGCATCCAAGAGGCTATTCTGGGGATGCCGATGACATTTCACAAGGCATGATGGGAGAAAATAGTGGCAGGGAGAATGAACAGGTGTTGGAGTCCACAAAATTGGGAGAGGTCAAACTCAGACTTACACTCAAAGAGCATAGTTCAAAGCCCTCAAACCTACAGTGCATCTTAATATAACTTGCTAAAACTCAAGCTGCACAGACAGACATACAGTAGTGACCATTATATTCAGTGATCAACTCCAGAGGTCAACTGTGGTCAGTATGTGAAACAGTTAACTCAAACCTCTGGAGTTGATCACTGTTCAATTTTACAACTCAAAATCCATCACCTGAAAAACATGCAGGTCTCCGACATCTTGAGAATTCTTCCTGATTCCCATCTTACACAGTCAGCTCAGAATACATATCTGCTTTCTTCATGTACTTCTATTACAGAGATCTGACCCTCATACCACAATTACATACAATATCAATAAAACTGTATATGAACTGGAGCTTCAGGGGGCTTGAAGTGCTCTCAGACCATCGAGATGTCAATTCCCCACCCAGTCCTCAGCCCTGCAGCAGGACAACCAGGCACGCTTAATGACCTCCACACTCCGTTGTCCATGCCAGATCTCAAGTCAGTAGCCCTTGAACAGAGACTTTCCTCACCTTGCATTTCCCCTGCCATCACCGCGGGGATTGCCGTGACGACGGGAGGAGTGGCGGCCTCTACCACGGTCGCTGGATCACCCATTCCTGCTGACCTGGCTTGCCAACTAACCAAGTATGAAGTGGCTACAAAGACAGCAATCGGTCCAACTCAGGCAAAGTGTAGCTGTGCCGCTTGCTCGCACCTCCTCTCTGCCTCCCCGTCTGTCCCTCCTCACTTTTTCTGTTCACGGGGTATATCGTTCATCTGCCAGTAATCCTTGCTCTCTGTCACCCTTTTCTCTGAGCCTCATATGGCTCTGGAGGTCAAATACAGCTATTTATAGTGCTGTTAGAACAGCTGTGCCTGACACAAAGAGAGGAAGAGAAGGCTAACTTGGCAGGGCCAGCTTTGAAGGATCAAATGGGGTTTCTTATCAAGGAAAACATGTTTTTTTTTAATAAAGAAAAAAAAAAGGGGGGGGGGGGGGAGTGCTAAATATAATGATACACACACACACACAAATGACATATTCAGTGACATATTGACAGAACACCTGAAAGATTTCTTTTCTGCTCTTTGTATCTGTTGCCTGAGGTACTCGCACATCACAACAGAGCATCGCCTAGTAACATAGCAGAGGAGGGGCTACACAGTAGTGTGAATGGGTCTGTGCTCTACAGGTGACACCAACTCAACCAGCTTCACACGAGCTGCAACTTTCACAAAGAGTAGAATCATGCCAATATAACAAAGTGCTCACAGGTGTCTGGGAGGAAATCTCTATATATCTATCATCCAAAGTAATAGAAAGCCTCCAGAGAAATCTGCATCTGCAGGAAAGACACCGCAGCAGTCTCGAGCCCGCGCAGAACGCAGAAATCCGATCCGATGGGACGTATACATGCACGAGTAATGCAACTATCAATAGAATAATCTAGGTGTTTTAATCCTCCTATGAGAAATCCAATCTGATTTTAGTCAGACTAAGGTGTATACATGCATCTTAAAAAAATGATCATAGTCGGACTAACCCAATAATACGGTTTTCTCGAGTGTCATATAAATGCACTGAGTCAGTAGCCCCATTCACACTGCCGCTTGCATGCGGGGATCCTGCGCCAATTTTCCGCACCCTCCTCTGTGTACAAGGCGAGTAAGTTGCAAGAAAGGCTCAATATCACAGCGTTTTCAGGATCCATGTGGACGGTCGGCCAAAACAAAAACGCAGCACCTGAAAACGCACTTTTTTGAAAACGGGTCGCAGGTTGGAAAAAATCCAAAAATGCAGCCCTCCCGTTTTCGTGTGGACAGCGAATCTGCATACTTTCCAAAACGATGATGTCATCGCCCCACCCCTCGACCTCTAGCCTCCGACCTCTGAACCCCACGACGTCTCATAACAACAACAACAACAGCGGACTACATGCTCGTGTTCGTGCCACAGAAGATATTGAGCCTTTCTTGCAACTTACTCTCCTTGTAGTTGAGTCTGAGTCGCAGCAGCAGTTCGACCTCATTACCGGTCCACACAAACAATTCTGGTTTCCTTGCACTGGCCATTTTCATCTTCTTCTTGTTGTGTTTGGTTTCTCCTTCTACTGTCTGTTTGTTTGCAAAGCGCAAGCTTATGCACACGCTCCGTCTCCTCTTCTCCGCCTTTGGTGAATTTCAAGTGCCACCAGCGTTTTTTCGGTCGTTTTCAGTGTCTCCGTATGGACGCAATTATTCTTGAAACAATGCCGAGGAAGACGGGGAAAAAAAAGGTTGTTTTGATACGTGTGGACAAG
The DNA here is from genome assembly GCF_900880675.1 of Sparus aurata. Classification (NCBI taxonomy): domain Eukaryota; kingdom Metazoa; phylum Chordata; class Actinopteri; order Spariformes; family Sparidae; genus Sparus; species Sparus aurata. The sequence goes on along the minus strand of NC_044207.1, from coordinate 971,773 downwards.
GCCTCAGAGCTCACACGTATCCTTAACAACTCTATAAAAGGAAACTCCCACTGAGTTTAAAAGCATGCAATTCTCCAATTAGTAAGAAGTAGCCTCCTACCATGATCTGGACGACTGAGAACGTTCAACATATTCACATATAGTATGTTGCCAATTCTGAGCCCCTATTTGACGTGTGTGTGAATCTGGAATACAGTTGAAACTACAGACATGATGAAACTCCAGTAATATTGGCTCATTTTCACTTCAACAGAGAAAGGACAGGGAGGAGCTCACGACTGAAGAGTTCCTGCCGATAAAACTGTTGCTACAGCATTGTTTTTCACACCTAGAGAGGACCTGTATGGTGACATATTTGACAAAGCAAGAAATTCAGGTTCATGCATTCAAGTTATTCCTTGCTCTCCCAATTTACATCACTATAAAAGTCAGGAGGAGAGTGAATAGAAAAAAGATCAATTGGTGCACTCTGTAGTTTTTGGTAAAGAAATCAGAAAAGAAAGCTCTTCATTGGCTGAAATGAAACTCAACACCATCTAAACCTCAAACAAACCACAGTCGGCTGCAAAGTCTGTTTAAAGGCTGATGCAATATAAGGCAGCAGAACAACCCATTTATTTCAGCATCTCAAACAGACACATGCATCAGAGTGGGACACTTGTTCACTACGAGATGCACAGGAGCGTGGCAGCCCACAAATACCCGCTAAAAAGCAGCAAACATTAGCAGAGTCAATTAGCCCTCTGGACTCTATGCTGTCCATTTGTGTCCACCTCACTTCCTTTTATTGATCATTTTAGCTGTATTTATGCATATGGAATGATATTTCCCAGGGGTCTGGATTTTTGGCTGGTCTTTCAATTTTCAAAACCTGCTCTTTAAATATGTCAATATTATACTGTGTATCTACAATTGTACCTTATGGCTCTATCGTGGACACTTTTGGCTAATTGAAACCCATGAAAACCACATTTTTTAATTCCTTGTGATTTACAGTATAAAATCATATAATTTAGGTAAAATGACTTTCATTCTAAACTCAACACTTGAAAATTTTAGTTTTTAATGTTTTTTACCAGATTGTGTCATTTATCCATTTTTGGGCAAGGGAGCAATTTCAGTTAATATTCTTAGTTTCCACTAGGGGTGTATGATGGCTTCCTGCACTCCAATGGAGCAAATGAATGACACAATTTTGACATAGGTGTGATCCTAAGGATGTCAGGTAATGATGTGTGTTTGTGCATGAAAAAAAAAAAAAAAAGAGTATTAGCAAGATAAAGTGACATAAATTACAGTGTATCATACCCTACAAGTTTCGGTGAATTTCTCTTGGTACAGGTTATTGAGCTTTGAGTTTCCAAGGCAAACCTGGCTGTGATGCACAGGTTGAAAACACCTGTAACTTTGATCTTTTCATAAAAAATGCCACACACACACACAACTACACAATAGCCTTTACATACTCAAATAGCTGCTCTCCAAAAAAAAGGATCACAGGTCATCTTGACCTCTGGCTTCTGGGGAAACAAAAATAAAGTCTGACACCGTTTATAAATCTGTCCTGGAGTTTTTGCAGGTGCAGTCAGTACTAATGCTATAAGTGAGCCTATCAGCTCCCAGATCCTTCTTTATCTGCAAGATGGCAAGAAGGTCATATGCCCTGACTGAAGCACTTGAGTATGTGATGGGCTCAGAGAGTAAAGATGGGGAGAAATCCTCTGTGGTTGAGGAGGAGAAATCTTTTACCCAAGATGAGGACACGTCCTCTCCTGAAGATGATGGGACACCTTCCTCAGAGGATGACAGCAACACCACTGATAACGACTTCCAGCCAGTGCCTGGTTCCTCTTCCTCAGGGGAAGAGGACAGTACAGACACAGCGATGGAGGCCGATCAGCTGAAGGCAGAGACAGAGGGGCTGGCGGGTGAGTGGATGTCTCGTCATGGGAAAATTATGTGGTTTCCTACTGCTGAAGAGACCCTGCACCACAATCCAGTATCCACTGGTTTCACCCCAGGGCCCACCCTGTATGCAGTTGCCCATATCAGCAACCTGAGGTCTGCCTTTGACCATTTTATTACGGAGGAGATCATTCAGCTGCTGTGCACCAGCACAAACCTGCATTGAAGGCGAGGGTGTGAGGATTGGAAGGATGTGGATGAAGTGGAGATGAGAGTCTACATTGGGATTCTGATTCTGGCTGGCGTCTACCGCTCAAGACATGAAGCAACACGTGGCATGTGGGATGCCAAGACAGGACGGGCCACGTTTAGTGCCACGATGCCCCTCTACAGCTTCACTCAGATCAGCGCTAACATCTGCTTAGATGACAGGCTCTCCCACTCAGGACGCTTCAGGAATGATAAACTCGCTGCATTTCGCATCCTGTGGGAAAAGTGGGTTGCTTGACTCCCCCTCTTATTTAATCCAGGGGTTGATGTGTGTGTGTTGACGAGCAGCTTGTTGCATTCATAGGTCATTGTGGACTTCGACCAGTTGCGTGCACAGACCTTTTGAAAGGCAGGGGCGAAAGGCAAAAAAAGGGCACATACAGCACGTTCTTGCGACTGAAGAGGGCACATTAGCGCGCATTTTGGCTCCGAAGAGGGCACTTTAGTGCCTGATTTTGTCACCCAAGAGGGCAGTTTATCATGTTTTAACCAGCCAAGGGGGCAGTTTGTTGTGTTTTGCCAACCAAGAGGGCACTTTAACGCACTTTTTGGCTCCCAAGAGGGTGCTTCAGTGCGCGTTTTGGCTCCCAAGATGGTGCTTCAGCGCACGTTTTGGCTCCCAAGATAGTGCTTCAGCGCGCGTTTTGGCTCCCAAGAGGGCACTTTAGTGTGCATTTTTCAACAATTGGGCCACTGCCTGACCCCCCATGCACACCACTGACATCTACAATATATCCCCAACAAGCCTGCAAAGTATGGCATTAAAATCTGGTTCACCTGTGATGTGGCAACCTCCTATGCCTGGAGCATGGAGATTTACATGGGAAAACGACCCAGTTAAAATTCTGGAATTGATTACAATTTTGGATTTCATGATCAGGACTGATGTCAAATTTAAAAAAAGCAAATATTTTCAGTATATAGTGTTTGTATATAGCATTTTGTAAGCAAACAGGAGGTGGACACTTTTGGCCATGCATAAGCTAAGAGGGAGTTTTTATGTTTTTTCTGCCACTGCACAAAAAACTAATGAAGCATAAAAATCATTGATATTGCTTATTATTGACACACATTAAGCTGCAATGATGGTTAAAGAATAATACAGGTAGCATGTATTATTTTGCAAAAACATGGTGATTTAATGCTATTCTCTCTTATAAATCATCAGCATTATGTTATCTCATAGGCATTTAAAGGGTTAAAATTCAGAATTTAAATGAAATTTTAGTTTTCATGACCAGGACTGATGCAAATTTAAAAAACTGGAAGAAAAAAAATGGAATTATACACACACACACACACACATATATACACACACACACACACATATATATCTATATATCTATCTATATATCTATATCTATATCTATATATCTCTATATATATATATACATATATACATACATACATACATACATATATATATGTATATATATATATAATATATAGATATATAGATATATAGATAGATAGATAGATAGATAGATAGATAGATAGATAGATAGATAGATAGATAGATATATATATCTCTATATCTATCTCTATATATATATATATATATCTCTATATCTATCTCTATATCTATCTCTATATATCTATATATATCTATATCTCTATATCTATCTCTATATCTATCTCTATATATCTATATATATCTATATCTATATCTATCTATATCTATCTATCTATATATGCACAAAAATAACAATGCATAATAATCAGTGTTGTTGTTAATCAGTTACATATCTCAGACTGTGTTATTGATAATACAAGATAAACCGGTAGCACTGAGAAGATAGGCAGTGATCATTTTTGTGGTAGTTTTCCAACAAGCGTATTGTGCAAACAAATTGGCATTTGAGGGGTTAAAAAATTAAAAATGAATTAATTTTTTGTACTTATGACAAGAACTGATATTAATTAAACATTTTATGCAGTAAAAGCAGCAAAAAACATACAAAATCCCAAAAATTTCAGACTCAATCTGTTGAGGGTAGTAAAAACGAACAAGGCCAGAGGGATAAACATTGTGTTCCATATGACAAGAAAGGGTCCTGGTAGACATCCTATGGATGCAGTCATGTTGCATATCACTACAGACATGGTGCCCATACAGTGGAAAAGCCGGAGGTTCAACCACATGCTAAAACTTTCGACCCCAACTACAATAATGCGGAGTCATTTCCACACATAAGCTAATACAAAGAGAAGCCATCCCGCACTCTACACACCAAAAGAAGAGGGAAAACCATGCAATATCGTACCCCTTAGTTCTTCTATACACTCCATCCTCGTAAGACCACAGCAGCTACTTCACACACACGCAAATGCATCCACTTACACACAATCTTCTTTTCCAAACTAATGGAATACTGTGTGCTCGTCGCTTCTCTGAGGCTCAGTACACATTGTTCGGCCTGAGCAGCTCCTCTTTAGTTTTATGTAAGGCTGCTGTGCACCGCCTTCAAATCTCCCACTTCCCTCTGGCTTTTAAGGCGCAAGCACGCTAATAAGTGTGCACACACATATACTGGTTCTTCTACCTTTGAGTACATTCCACACACTTTAATTATCTAAGCCTCGAAACTGCTGACAGAGGCCGACCTCTGACCCGTAACCAACTTTAAAACAGATGCTTTTCAGAAGACCAGTAGAAGTTCTCACACACACACGTTAAGGGTCTTCTAACACACAGCAGGTTCCTTTGATGACAGGAAGAGCTACAATCAAATCAAAAATCATGTGGATGGCCTTGACAGCAACTACATACACTCATTTAGAGCAGCACTCTAGTGGACCGTAATGATTCAGTCATGGCACCAGGGTTTGTGATGGTGAACAGTACATTCCAGTGATGAAGGCTGTGCACAACAGAAAAGGCAGGGAACAGATCCTATTCATGGCTTTGTTGTGAGAAATCCCCAGAAAATCACCAGTGTCAGCTTGAGCTACTGTCTGTTGTGGTGTTGAGTTAACTGGATTCATCACTAGCTCACTGTAAAACACACTGGTCAAACACAGTGTGGACGTTTCACTGTTTAAACATTTTGCAACTTCATACCGTTTCCAACAGTAGTGAGGACAAACTGCTGTATAATATTACACTTGTGCACATCATGTGCCACTACTTTTATATGATTCCTGTAACTTTGCAACAGAAATTAGAGATTTTAAAAGTTTCGGATTTGCTGGCTGGTATCCATATAAAGCAAAGCCTACATGGGAAAACCTCATACAGAGCTCCAGCACTCAGTTTAATCCAAAAATACACTCCTTTACCATAGCAACATCAAAAATGCTTTACGTTTTGTTAAAAATCAAACTTGTGCAGCAGGCAGGAAGATGCAACACCAAGCCTTAACAGAACGCACACAGCATTGAACTTTCGTGCAAAGTTAAATGGCAGTGTCCATCCATGGGTTCAAGTTTCAAAAACACACTGCGCAAACGCAAAGAACACAACATAGCAGCAACATCAGAGGAACAGACCAAGCTGATAACCTGTCAGCTGTACATACTACCCAGACCTCAGACGAGGGGAGGAGGAGGCCTGGAGAGATGAAATGACACATAATGTAGGAAAGAAAAGAAAACACACGACAAACAAATCAAAAAAGGTAAACACCAGACAACACAGTTATTTAAAAAAGTGCCACATAACACAGGAGCTGCAACCTGTGTCATAATGTATCATTATAAATGAAGCACTGTGGTGCTGCAGAGGCATTGGTATACATCATGTTGTCCGATGTAGAAATGCTTGGTTGGTAAACACCCCTGCAAAAATCAAATCTTATTTAGTCAAAATAAAAAATTGTGACTCATCACAGATAATATTTTCATTATTATTATATATTTTTTTGCATATGGTTCAGTCTAAGGGAGAAATATGAAGCAATGATTCAAGAAAAGTGATAACAAAAATCAACTCAAACTCATCAAAATTATTTGTACTTTAATACCACTACCACTCTTAATAATATTAAGCCTCAGAGGTCCATGATTACACCAGCCATATGACCAGCACACCTTGAGATATTTACTTGACTTAGAGCCAACATCATTATTTGATAAGCTACCCAGTGTTTGATCATGTGTCAAGTCAAATAAATGCAGAGTCAGTGTGTTGGCCCTTCTTTCCCTTTCAGTTGTGGCTCAGTGAATCTACCGCTGCTGCAGGGGAGCACACTCATACTCAACCGTAGGGCAAGATATCACACCTTCTGACCAGGTATGGCTGAGAGCTAGAGCTGTGCGATATTACGATATATATCGTAGTGCGATATAAAAATGTCTACCGTAGGATATAACCCTCCGTTGTTTATATCATAATTTTAACGTGTAGGCTACTTGTTTAGCACTAACGTTAGCATACACTACGGTTGTGATTCAATACGCCGTGTGAAGCACAACTCAACGTCGGAATGACCGTTGGATATCCAAATTTCGAGTTCAAAACAAGTGTATTGTATGAAAGTGTATGTTACTGCAGCAATGCTCCTGCTCTGTGGTAGCATTTTTACGTCATCTGCAAGGACTCGTTTACGGCACCGGTCGCTCGGGAGAAATCAGAGGCAAAGCAGCATGGCGGAGACGGAGGAGAGCACAATGGAAGACGAAAATAACGTTACTAGTAACGTTACATCAGACCGGATACAGAAGCAGAACCCCAAGAAGAATTGGTGCAACCCTGAAAGTATCGTTGAAAAGAGGCACCCCCTATGACAAGCAGTCCCACAGACAGCACGAAATTACAGATGCCATCTCTAAATTCATATGTCAAGATATGTGTATCCATCCATCAAATTATATATGCATATATATCGTTATCAGGATATAAAATCAGCTATATCGGGATATAGAATTGTATCCATATCGCACAGCACTACTGAGAGCCAAGACATTTTTTTCTACTGGTGTTGGGTTAAGGGACCACATCAGGCAGGGTTCTCCCATTATGTTAAACATCCACTCATGTGTCACACAACACAGTCTGCATCATTCAAAGCTCTGACACCGATACTGATAGTGGAATGTGCTGTGATACTTGTCAACTGCTTGGCGACAACTTTCACAGATGCAGTGTGAACCAACAGCTGGAGGTTATCCTTGTAAACACAGAGCTTCATACATTTGCACAATGTGGGCTTATTAATTAATACCCAAGTTTATTCAATAAAAGTCATTTTCTGCTGGGGAGTGGGCATGTGCTCATTGTAGGACATACAGGCCTACAGCTCCAATGTAACCAAGTCAGCTTGAGCCACAAGCTACATATGTGCATACATAGGGTCTGTGGGGGCGGGGTTACACTACACACGAAAAACTGAACATTTTGTTCTCTGGGCTTTCTACCGTTACACTGTCCTCTGATCAGGAACACCATGAACTCTGCACATAGAGGTACAACCACTAGAATGGAGGAAAACTCAAGTCTGAAGCTGCACCACACTGAGCTTTAATCATTGAGCTGGGTGTGCTGGACGATAGGTTCACGGGTCAGCTAACACTTTACACAAGCAGGATTTTATCAGATGTCGTGTGTTTGAACGTGTACCTCTACGGGTCCGTCGTTCTGACGGTCATGAGACCGGTGCAGTTAGTAAAGGACAACGTGTACTCGGACCTGGAGCAGCTCAACCACAGCCACGTGTCAGTGGTATTACTGCCTCCTCCATCCACACACAGACCATGAAGCTGTCCTGAGGAGCAGCCTGTGTCTGTGCAGCTCACTGTGTTAGGAACAAACGGCGTTGCTCGTGTCATGGTTTGACCGATTTGACTGATTTGGGAGCAGCGTCGCTCTCTGCAGTGTGTCGTGAGGCGAGACATGAGACAGCAGGCTCGACACTGCACACAGCTACATGGAGCCTATACAATAGCATAGCTATAGATGTGAGGGTTGGGGGTTGGGGGGTTGGGGGGGGGGGGGGGGGGGGGGGGATACGGGTACGAGCGGAGACCCCTGGAGCCACGTATAACCCCACCCACGGCTTCTAGAAATGACACGTGAGCATTTAGAAGAGTGACTCGACTTAAGTCGGGGGCGGGGTGCCTGGCGCGCCGGGGTGCACAGACTAGCAGTTCCGGTCCAGCTTGTTGTCTCCGAGCAGAGAGGCTGGCGGCACACAGGCCCACAGATCGGGGCTCAGTACCAGGCCTGCAGGCAGGAAAACTAAACCCACAGCAGAGCGGGCTAACGTTATCTGTCGCGTGTGAGCCGGTGCTCCACTGTAATCCCACGAGATGGAGTCGCCACGGTCAACCAGCCCGGACCCCGGTGCAGCTGGGGTTACCAACGGCAGCGTTAACGCGAAAGAGCTGATTCAGACGTTACGATGTTACAGGCGGTGAAGTGTAACGTCATGTCGCTCACACAGAACCACATCAACACACTGAGCCAGCAAACGTTAGTGGCGGTTACTGGTGTCGAAGCTCTGTGCGTGAATATAGGCAGGCTTATAGTTATACAACGTGTTGACATGCTCTGTACGGACAGCTTAAGTTCGGCTGAAGCAGTGCAAGAAGCGGCTAACACGTCCAAACCGTTTTATAAAGCCAAATGACGCTAGCTAGCCAGAACAAGGGCCCGGAACGAAACAACAGCTTGACACCCGATTAACTTCGAAAGGCCTGCCAGTGAAAGCTGAAGGCTTGCGGCGCTTCATCCCACACTGCTACATACACACACACACACAAGGTGGAGAGCTGCGACGCACCTTTGGACTTGACGTGCACTTTTGCGTTCTTCTTTGAAGCCATGGCGGAGCGTGGCGGAAGGCAGGGAGAGCTCTGACGAGAGAGAGAGAGAGAGGGTCCGGAGTGGCTGCACTTCTAGCAGTAAAAAGAAAATCGAAATATCTTCTCCTGCCTCATAAAACTGAGGACCATGGAAATCCCGTCCACTCTGGGAGTGACAGCTCTCTCGAGCAATGACTGACTCGCATCCCAAAAACGGGCGGAGCGGGGGAGGGGGGATGTTTCAGACCAATGGGAATGCAGAGGAGTTGAGCTTATTCAACCGTGTGGATAGTCTTATGGTTGGCCCCGCCCTCTTTGCTCCTCTGGAACGTGGCAAGATGGTAGATTCCCTGGCATCGCGATGTCACCATCTTATTTGTTTAATGTCACAAATATCAACACAGAAACATGTCGCTACTCCACCATATACATATACATCCACACCAGACTGGCCTCGCTACATGTGATGCACTCACAGCCGCCATCTTCATAGGCCTCTAAATCCGCTTCATCCCATGTACTCATGTACAGCAGCGGAGACAGTGTTACAGGATGGTTTCAGTTAGGGCTACGTGGTACACATAGATATATGATGTATTGTTGCAGCTTGTCCTGAAATTTAGCCCTGAAGGTCAAACTTCAAAGATTGATAACTTAAAAGATATTTGGAGTACAGCTATAACTATAAGCTCTTGCAATACTTTGTGAATTTAATGAAGGGTTGAACGTGAAGATTTTTAATAAAATCCCTTAGAGAACAAGGAGGGCCAAGGTGATTTGGTATAGATTGACCCATGTGTGTGTTTTAGAGACATTGTACTATGTCTGCACTTTTACAACATTCACAAGTAGTGACAGCTCCTGCAGAGTGCTGGCCATCTGGTTATCTCACAGGCATATCTCACATTTGGTCAGCCCAGAGCAAACAAAGCTCCAAGCTGTCTGCTGTGACAAAGACAGCTGTTCTCACACCCTGTATGGATGTATGTATGTATGGCTGAGGGAGGGAGCAGTGAGAGCTTTGAATTGACCTAATCACTGTTGAGTGTATCTGAGTGATCTAATCACCACAGTGGAAATGTCATTTGCATGATGTGTGTTGTGTGTTACGGGGGGAGGGGTTAGTGCGGTTTCATACAGTATGTGTGTAAAACACAATGCCACGTGCCAAAAAAAATCTTTAAAATAATGCATATGTAATAATGCAAGTCAACTGTCATGTTAAAACTCCTAGTGGCTCCCTCTACAGGTTGACTTTGGGAATTATAAATGCCATGATTGTAGCAATCATCATCAGTAGTCATATAAAATTGTGTTCAAATATGATTAATTTGCTTAATTTTTGTGTTTTAAAGGAAATATAATGCCAACATTGTACCAGTGTACCCTGTCCCACAGCATGTTCTGGCCAGCATTTGCCAGCTCTGTGGAGTTCTCCAGCACCTCTTCAACCTGAGCCTCCACCTTCAGAGAGTGTCAGTGCTTTGGAAAACATCTTGCCTCGTTCCAGTGCCCAAAAAAGGACATCCTGTGGCACTGGATGACTACAGGCCAATTGCATTGACCCCTCAGATCATGGAGGGGCTAGTTCTAGCACACCTCAGACCCTTAGTGTGCCCATCACAGGACCCCCTACAGTCGCCATATCTGCTCCATGTTGGGGTTAATGATGCGATCACCTACCTGCTGCAGGAAGCCTACTCCTCCCTGGATAGACTCAACACCTCGCTCCACATCATGTTTGACTTCTCAACACCATCCAGCCCAGGCTGCTGAAGGCCAAACTGGAGAACATGCAGGTGGATTCTACCCTTGTCACATGGGTTGAAGACTGTCTGACCGTCTGATTGGCACCCCCCAGGGAACTGTGCTGTCTCGCTTCCTCTTCACCACCTACACTGCAGATTTTAAGTACCGCACTGAGTCGTAACGTCGTACTGAGTCAGAACGTGGCAAAGACGAAAGAGATGGTGGTGGACTTCAGGAGGAACAGGCCCCGCCCTCTCCAGTCTGCATTGGTGGGACAGACGTTGACATTGTGGATACATACAAATATCTGGGTGAGGTACTGAACAGTAAACTGGAGTGGACTACAAACACAGAGGCAGTCTATAAGAAGGGCCTGAGCCGGCTTCACTTCCTGATGAGGTTCACATCCTTCAATGTCTGCAACCAGATGCCCCAGATGTTCAGTCTCAGTCTGTTGTCGCGAGCACCATGTTCTTCGCCTTGGTGTCCTGGGGTGCGGGCATCAAAACGAAGGATGCAAACAGACTGAATAAACTCATAAAGAAGGCAGGTCTGTTGTTGGCTCTGAGCTTGTCTCCCTGGAGGAGGTGGTGGAGGACAGGATACTGGTGAAACTGCTGGCAATCATGGACAATGTCTCTCAGCCCCCTCCACAAAACTCTGGACAAGCTCAAGAGCAGCTTCAGCCATTCAACCCGGTCGCTGCCTTAAGGAACGGCACAGGAAATCATTACTTGCTGTCGTCAGACTTTACAATGCTCACATAACAAAACATAAAACACACATATTACTATTGAGCTTTATATTATTTCTGTACATAATCCTGCATTTGTACATAAACCTGCACAGGAAATTTGTCAGAGTAAATTTTACTCAAATTGAAGAAAATTTGAAGATTGAAGATAAAATTGTATCCCAGTCTAAATAGAGTAAAAATTACTCTTCCCACAGAGTTAATTTTACAGAGTTGTTTTTGCTCTATTTAGTGTCCATAATTTACTCTACATGATGATGATATACTCTATGTTGTATAAAATAACTCTACAGTCACTTTTTTCAATGTGGTGATGTATTTTACTTTATACTGAATAATATTTCACTCACAATAGAATTATAATTCACTCAATAAAGAATTATATTCTACTCTATATCAATTCATACTCAACTCTTCACCAGATTGTATTCTATTCAATAAAGAATAGTATTTTACCCTTATTAGAATAATATTTCACTCAAAATAAAATTATAGTTCACTCTAGGAATAATTATATTCTCCTCCATATTGATTCATATTCTACTCTTCACCAGATTGTATTATGCTCCATATATAATAGTATGATACTCTTATTAGAATAATATGTCACTCAAAATAGAATTCTATTTCACTCAAAATATAAATACATTCAAAATATATAGTTTAATATTGTCTAACTGTTGTTACTCTATTCAGAAATGCAAATCATTTGTCTGGAGTGACATTTGTGAAGTTTCTCTGAACTCAATTAATCAGAAACAATTTAGAAAAGCACCTTAGCACATTTATTAATCACAAAATCAAAACATGTTTGCATTACACAAACTAATGCAACAGATAAACACATTGCAAGACATTTAAATAACACATCAGATTTGTTTCAAGAAGCACCATGTCATACCATCAGTAATCAAAATTGTGGCCTGTTCAACAACAAACAGAATCAATATATTCAAATAAAATACAATGAAGCTGCATAAAAAATGTAAAAGAAGACAGAAAAAAAAGCCAATGGACCCTATTCACACAACAGCCATATTCCCTTGATGTTACGCTAAGGGTGGGAAGCTCATCGTTATTGTGCACTTTTACATTTCACAGAAAATGGTATGGAACATGAACAGATTTGAATTATCACTACCATATGATGTCTGTATGTCAAATGCTTGATGACAAAAAAGCTCTTTGACATCCACTCCATGAGGTCCAACTCTTGTGCACACAACTTTAAAAGCATTTAAATGCTTATGGAAGTTAAATCATGTCATTAATCAAGAGCATAGATTTTCAGTTTGAGAGCATGATTTCATTCCTTTTCAGTGACACAGCTCTTTCGCGTGCTCAGATTTTTTCTCCTCATGCTCACATTTTGTTCTTGCATTTAAATTTCTTCTGCTCTCTTTCAAAATGTCAGCTTGAACTCAACAATCACATGCCCGTGTTCACATTTCTCCTTCTTGCACACAAAAATTTCGCTCGCATTCAAATGCGCCCTCTGCGCGCTCAGATCTAAAGTGCACACGCTCAGAACACACACCTGCTCACAGATCAAGTTCTGCTCTCGGATCTCTCCTCTGCTCACGGATTTTTCTTGTGTATCAACACTGTCAACCAATAGAAGGCCGGCTACTATTGACCAATCAGATTACACCCGCTTCTTTGCGGGGCGGGCACTCTTTCTACCGGGTTTATCTACTTCCGCCCTCCAGGCTGTTAAATGTGGTGGTTGCCTTTATTTTTTGACGACCTTTGGAATAAAATATCAGTTAATCAATACACCAGCGCCCGTGCTTTTCATTACAGTAGCTACATCAACATAAAGTAGAACAATAGCTGCTGTACTTTCGCCATATTAGCCAGCTGCCCAGGCAGCGGGATATATCTTATATAGTATAAATACTGCAGAGTGGTTATGATCGGGACGATAGTACAGCGGTTAGGAATATCGTTTGATGATGACTTTTGCTTCATGGGACGCTGGTTCGCATCCCGGCCCGGCGTACAGAGCCGGGTGTAAATGTACTTTATATAATAACCGAGTTTCAATTAACCGCAGGGTCCACTTTAAATGCCAGGTGCAGGTGTATATTTTGATAAATAACCGCAGGTTCCAAATAAATGCCGGGTCTAATTCATTTATTTTTTTTAATCAAGGAAGAAGACGTGACCACTGACACTGCACGTTTTTCCAACTGCAATGAACCAGCTTTGGGGGGGGGGGCAGCTTGCAAAGGGTTGAGGACCCCTGCAGTAGTAGAATCCGTGTAATGAAAAACGGATGAATGAAAAATACGCTATGATGATAGCGTATTTATCATCATAGTGTCATTACATCATTTTTCATTACACGAACGAGGGTGCCGGCCGAGCCGGGATGCGAACCAACGTCTCATGAAGCAAAAATCATTATGAAACGAACATTTAAACCCCTGTACTATCATCGCCAGCCTGGGCAGCTGGCTAATATGGCCAAAGTAGAGCCGCTATTGTTCTACTTTATGTTGATGTAGCTACTGTAATGAAAAGCACGGGCGCTGGTGTATTGATTAACTGATATTTTATTCCAAAGGTCGTCAAAAAATAAAGGCAACCACCACATTTAACAGCCTGGAGGGCGGAAGTAGATAAACCCGGTAGAAAGAGTGCCCGCCCCGCAAAGAAGCGGGTGTAATCTGATTGGTCAACAGTAGCCGGCCTTCTATTGGTTGACAGTGTTGATACACAAGAAAAATCCGTGAGCAGAGGAGAGATCCGAGAGCAGAACTTGACCTGTGAGCAGATGTGTGTTCTGAGCGTGTGCACTTTAGATCTGAGCGCGCAGAGGGCACATTTGAATGCGAGCGAAATTTTTGTGTGCAAGAAGGAGAAATGTGAACACGGGCATGTGATTTTTGAGTTCAAGCTGACATTTTGAAAGAGAGCAGAAGAAATTTAAATGCAAGAACAAAATGTGAGCATGAGGAGAAAAAATCTGAGCACGCGAAAGAGCTGTGTCACTGAAAAGGAATGAAATCATGCTCTCAAACTGAAAATCTATGCTCTTGATTAATGACATGATTTAACTTCCATAAAAATGCTCATCAAGACATATTGTTTGTAAGGCAAAAGTTACCAAGGGTACCAAGCAACTTCCCATCTTTGACAACAACATGGTGGATTCTCTGAAAAACTGGCATCTCACAATGAACTCTCACACAAACAACTAAACCTGGACGATACACAGTTCCATTGTGTTTGGCCCATCTCACATTTAATACCTTTGTGTCAAACAGGTACGCGAATCGTTTCTGCTATCTCATAGCCCCATTCCATCACTTGTAAAGACACATTCAGGTGGTTTGTTGGCTTGCTCCACATAGCCATAGTTAAAATTCTTTATTCTTGTGTGTATTTTCCTCCAATGTTGTGTAGTTGTCCATCAAGTGATGTAAAAGCAGCTACATTTCATATTGTGCCACCCCCTCCAAGATATTGTGCATAATGTCAACAGAGAAATTATCACAAGTATTGAAATACTGCAAGGAATTTAGAATGCAATACCATTTAACACCCATCACATAGGGAAGCCTGGGATTTGTCTCCAGTTGTTGGCAGTTCCTCATGAAGTGCATACTGGCTTCCGGCAACAACTATCCACGCGAGATGTCACGTGACTTTTCCGGCTGCTAATTGTAGTATTGTTTGTAATATGAGGCTCCTTTTTCAACGTGGACGTCAATGTTGCTTTTCGCTAACGACAAAACGATGAATTATCCATGCATTCATATGGAACTAAGCTTGAGGAGAGTCCCACCATTACTCTCCTTCCTGATGGTCGCACTCGTGGATCGACACTTTTTGCCTGCCATGACGGCCGCGCCTTAGATGCAGCAGCTTACGTGAGTAGTTCAAAAACCTTCTTTTCCGTATTGTAGGCCCTGGTGATGCTACGAGCAGTTGTGTTGTGTTGTGTTGTGTTGAGCTTTCTTAGTGTTCTAAAAATAGTGATTTTGATGCCATTGTATCCCTGCCCCTAGCACTTCCATTCAAAATAAACGTGCCTGAAAACGAAACTACGGTAAATCTTAAAAGTGCTTCTTTCGTCCGCGAGTAGGCTCAATGTTTACTGTTGCAACCAGCCTAGCTAGCACCATAGCTTCTTGCTATCCCAACCACAAAGACACAAGTATATGAGACTCATTTTCATTTGACACTTACAATGGCAAACACAGATTAAAGCAAAATGTACTCAAGCAAGTTTACAACAGTAATTTAGTTATGTGCTGTACTGTCATATGTCATTGTCCGCGAGTAGGCTCAATGTTTACTATTGTAACTGTTACCGGTAACTAGCCTAGTACCATAGCTTCTAGCTATCCCAACCACAAAGACACAAGTATAGGAGACTCACCTTCCCAGCTAGCAATTTATTGTTCTAAAAACGTTCTGAGAATGTTACCAAGAATGTTCTTGTAATGTTTTCAGCGGGAAGTTTTCATCAAGTTCCCAGAATGTTTGAGGTTAACGTTCTCTAAAAACATTCTAAAAATGTTTTGTGATAACCTCCTTAAAATGTACAGTGACAACATTGCTTGAACGTTATGCCCTAATGTTCTTGAAAACGTTCTCAGCTGGAAGTTTTCGTTAAGTTCCCAGAATGTTCGAGGATAACGTTCTCTAAAAACATTACAAACATGTTTAGTGATTACCTCCTTAAAATGTTTACTAAAAGCCCTGTTAGAACATTATGCCCAAATGTTCTTAAAACATTTTAAGATTAATGTTTTAATGTTCTTGGAATGATACTATTTTAGAGTTGAAATAAATCTATACATGTTTTGCAGTAACTTTTCATTAAAATATTTAAACATTAAAACCTTATGACAACATTGCCACTTCATCTTAAGACAAAAATGTCCTTACTAGGATCACTGATCATTTCCTTAACTATTGGAATTGGACTATTAACACACGTAAAAGTTTGATAACATTAATATTCAAAAGTCTTTCAACAGAATTATTTATTTATATTCTTTTAGCTAAAACAAGGGTTAGGGTTACGTTTTTTCAATTGCACCTTCCCCACTAGACATTCTGCTAGAACCAAAAAAAACAAAAAAAATCAACAAAAACTGGCAAAGCCCCCAGACATGTGCACTTTAAAGCTAAACTTTAAACTTAACTTTTTGGCTACAACAATAATGTAAAACGTACTGTAAAACACTTGTGTTGATCTGACATTGTCATGAATTCATCTCCCAGATTGTCCATACTAGCATTTTACATGCATATTACATGTCTTTTAATCCCAGGAGAGGGATCCAACTCTGTTGCTCTTCCTGAGGTTTCCGCCATTGCTCACCCTGTAGGAAATCCGTCCCATGTAGCCTATGTTGTAGAATATATTGTAAAGCCCCTTGAGGTAATTTTGTGATTTGTGATATTGGGCTATAAAATGATTTGTTTGATTTTACCTGAATATCCTTGACTCATTGATTGTGATTGCTTGTGATTGTCACAAGTTAGAATTCATTCATCCATCCATTACAATTGGATGTTCTTGCCAATTTAAAGTAGAGATGCACCGATCAATCGGCAACCGATCGCAATCGACCGATAATGCCCCTATCGGTTTTGATCGGAGTTCTCAAAATAGATCACATCAGGCCGATCAGATGACGTTTAAGTATTGTGAGTGCATTAACTGCATGCAGGGAGGGAATTTCATGGCCGCCGTTGCCCCGCGCCACAGTGGCCTCTGTGCCCCTGGCCCGGTCAGCGTAGCAAGCTTGCCCTGAATTACAGCCACCTGAGTGCACAGTAGTCACTCACAGTAACTTCAGTGAGTTTTTGCGGTTCGCGCAGGTGGAGTCTCATCATCACGATGATCTCACGTGAAAGCCTCTCACACAGCAGCAGCAACGTCTCAAAACAGAAGAACGAAACTTACAGCACAGCGAGCGAGCGCAGCGTAACGATGATACGTAACTGACTTATGTGGTAGGATTTAGTCCGGTAAAGTTGGAAATATATTCACAGATTCGAACTTCCCGGATCAATAACTCATAAGTGAAACCTTGTTAAAACACAAACGACGGCTCTTTCCTACCGTAGTAAGGAAGACAACGAGCTACAACCGTATTTTCATCAAAACCAGCGTCTGGACATTAACTCTGGTCTGTATGATCAGCTGTCTGTGAGACGAGGGCGCAGGGACCGTCTACAAAGTGCAACACCTAAAAGAGAAACTACAAAAAATTCAATAACTTCACTTTTATTCAGAGTGTAGTGTCACCAAAATCACTCCACACATCAGTGGTCTCCTGATGGTTATTCTACAATTTTTTGTTTGGAAAAAATGTGCTTTGCCATAATTTTGGGGAATTTCTATTGGGAGAAATATTCAATAACATTAATATTCAGTGTGGTGTCATAAAAATCACCTCACTCTAACCCTACTTAACAAAAACTACTTTCTAATGTAACTTTAACTTGATTTTGGTATTAAAAAATGTTTTAATACACAATCCATGTCTTATTATAAATTAGGATGTTATGGTATCAGTCTGAAAGGTAAATCAACAAATTTTACTCAGTGGCCTTTGTGCCCTGTCATGTGGCCTTGGTGCCCCTAAAAAAAAAGTGAAGGCCAAATGGACTTGCCCCTAAAATGACAAAATTCCCACCCTGACTGCATGCATTCCCACTAGTAACCTACAGTTACTCTATGTAAGCTCAGTCCAAGTTGTCTCTAAGAGAGTCTCTAGAGTGTGAAATATTGTACATTGCCTCAGCCTGCAATAAAACGGTGGTCAATTCATGATACTTTCTCATCTCCTAATTTTTATACTCAATAATACAATGTCAATGTTGTGTAAAAAGAATAATTAATTAAATATATGAAAGTTACACAAGACAACAATATAGAAAAATTTATGGATTTGACGCTGTGATCGGTGATCGGCAATATCGGGATCGGCAGATACTGCTTTTGATGATCGGTGATCGGGGATCGGCCCCAAAAATCCTGATTGGTGCATCTCTAATTTAAAGGTAGGCCTACTAGGCCTATGTGTAAGAATCAGAATGACACTGATGGCCATTAGGGCAACTGCAGACAGCGACCTTGCACAGGAGCAAGCAGCCAGTGGCCAGACAGCATGGATCTGGCATTAGTTGCTTTGTAGCTGATAAAATCATTTGCAAACAGCAACCTATCCAATTTATCAGCCCTGGGATGGCTGGGAGTCTGGATGGATTAGCGACGTCATTGTGGTGTGTTTGGTCGTGTCTTGGCTTGCATTGGCTTTTCTGAGGTAACTTAGCCTGCTTCCCTGGAGCTGGCATGGGTTCATGACATTTTATAAAAAAAAGTTCTGTCATCTGTTATCTAAGGCCTTAAAAACATCCCCAAAACATTTTCCAAATGTTGCTTTGAGAATGTTCTTCCTTTGTTAACATATCACAGAATGTTGCAGAATGTTGTTCCTTTGTGAACATGCAATATTGTGGGAATAATTTATAAAACAATGTCCCCCAAACATCCTCAGCATGTTGCTGTGAGAATGTTATTCCTTTGTGAACATGTCATATTGTGGGAATTATTTATAAAACAATGTCCCCCAAACATCCTCAGAATTTTGAAGTGAGAATGGTATTCCTTTGTGAACATATCACAATACAGAAACATTTTATAAAAAAAAGTTCTGTAATCTGAGGCCTTAATAACATCCCCAAAAAATCCCAAGAACGTTACACCTAAAACATCCTTCCTTTGTTAACATATCATATTTCAGGAACGTTTTAGGATGTTCTTTTCTGTGATCTGAGGTATCAAAGCATTTTTCGTGTGTTGCTTTGAGAATGTTTTTCCTTTGCTATCACATAACATCGTGGGAACGTTTTATAAGATACGTGCTGAAATCTGAGGCTTTACTAATATCCTGAAAACATTTTCTGCATGTTGCTTTGACAATGTTCTTCCGTCAGGGGTGGGCTGGGACAAAAATTTGGCCCTGGACTTTTTTCGTAAAGACCGGCCCAGTACAGTCCATGTGCAGATATTGTGCCTACTCGCCCCGTTGATGTACATACAAACACACAAGCTCTTAATAACACCAACTATACAATACAATATCCCTTTATATTCTGAAGCCTTGAATAAAATAAATGATAACTACACAGTGTGTTGCTCACTTGTTCTTAAGAAGGATACTGGAGAAAGGGTGTGTGGGTTGGGACGGGTGAAATAATCTATGGGTGGGCTCACTCGGCTGCTTGGGGTCTCTGGTGAGATCATCTCCACGGGAGATGATGTACTGGGCCTGTCGCCTATCACAAACCTTGACTTGAAAAGTAGAGGAATAGTGTGGAATAGGTTACGTTTGAACAAGATTACATGCACATAATGAGTCTGCATGCAATCAGAACTTTGGCTAATTGGCTAAAGTTTGGAAAACAATAGTATAATGATCTGAAAAATGGACAAACACTAATTTTATTTTAGAAAGCCAGTATAGCTCAACATAATGTATAGACAATGAAGAATGACATAAGATGAAATACTTGTAATATGTGTACTGCATCATGAGTAATTTGTATGCAGATTTTTTATTGTAACAGTAGTTGATCAGTGTTTTATTAATTTTAACTGTATAATGTTAAACTGTTGAAAGGACAATAAACCAAAAAACACTCACTGACAAAAATATGTAAAGCATACATGTTAAGGTCTTAGCTCAATGTCCTTCATGACCAAATGTCATGTGGGCACGAAGAAAGGTGCATGTTGGCACTTTAAACACTTTAACTCTGGTGACCTGATTTGGGGGATGTCATTATAGGTAGAAAGGATCAAAAACTGTGAAAATAGCAGATCTACATGCTCAAAACACATCACATTGCAACATGTGAGTTGTAAGCTTGTAGATCTGCAATTTTGCGTGGCATCTTTTGATGAAAGTATGAAATAGGGCTTAAGTGGTTAATAAAAGCAACTAATTAATTAATCAGGATAGTATATCAATATGGTTATTGTTTTCCAATACTTTAGATAAGTAGATTTAGTTGTAACACACCACACCATCCAGAGTTTGCTATTTATTATGTCAAGTAAAGTTCATAGACAGTTAAGCAACCGTTCTGAACCATTTATTTTAATGAATGTTTATCCACACCATTCTAGAAGGCACATACCTGCTAACCACGGTATTACTGCCTCCTTCACATGGTGGAGAGTCTTCCTCAACACTTATGTTTTCAGCCTCCTCCTGCACCATAAGGGCAGTGGTAATGAGAGCCTCACTCTCTTCAGACTCACTGTCAGACTCACGTGAAGGACCCGCTGCTGAAGCTGCAGCATCGGTGCTGCTAGCCCCGGCCAGGCTGACTCCTGCAGCAAACATCTGCGGAATTGTTTTACTTTTAGCAGCCTGTGCTGCTAGAGCTTTTCTTTTCCTTTCCCTCAATTTTTCTGCACCGCCTTTGCGTTTTTTACATTCCTTCTCCATTTTTGTTTTTCGTGTGCTGGTGTATTGTTTTTTTCTCTCTCACTCTCTCTCTCATCATCGACTCCTCATCATTAAAAGTGATTGGCCGGGGTAGGGGGTCTATAACATGCGTGGGTGGGACTCCTGGGCCTCTGTAACCTCTCATAGGGCCATTTGGCCAGGTATTCTTTAGACAGACAAGCCACTGAGCCAATCGTCATCTCTCTGCTGTGTCTGCAGCTGAGCACTGTGGGCCGAGCCGATGCATGTCTCTCTCCCCGGGCCGGGAGAGTTACAATAGTTACCAAGGCAAGGCGAGGCATGGCAACAAAAAAAAAAAAAAAAATTAATTAATAAATAGATAAAAATTAAACAAACAACGGTCGTCCATCGGCCCATTAGGGACCAGCCCACTGGGAAAAGTCCCGGTACTCCGGATGGCCAGTCCACCCCTGTCTTCCGTTGATATCATGTAACATTGTGGGAATGTTTTAAAGAACATTCTATAATCTGTTAACTGAACAACGTCACCAAAACATTCTCAGAATGTTGCAGACAAAGTGTTTTACCTTTGTTAACATATGTTTTGTGAACGGAGGCCTTAATAACATCCCAAAAACATTTTCCAAGTGTTACTTACAGAATGTTCTTCCTTTGTTGTCATTTAAAATCGTTGGAATGCTTTATAAAAAATGTGATATAATCTGAGGCCCTAATAACATCCTAAAAACATTTTCTAAATGTTGCTTTCAGAATGTTTTCATGTAACATTCTCGGAATGTTTTATAGAAGAACATTCTATAATATGTTGCCTCACATCCCCAAAACATCCCGAGAATGTTACAGCTAAAACTTCCTTTCTTTGTTAACATATCACATTACAAGAACGTCTTAGAAAAATGTTCTGGGATTGTAGGCCTTTCATTCTATAACATTCTATAATCTGTTACTTTAACAACATCATAAAAACATCTTCAGAATGTTGCACTAAAACATTCTTCCTTTCTTAACATTTCACGTTATAGGAACATTATTTGAAATGATAAACATCCTTAAAATGTTCTTTGAACATTAGATAAAAACGTTTTTTTAAAACATAATAAGAACTTGTAGGGAATGTTAGCTAATATTGTGGGAACATTCCCTGCTAGCTGGGTTCATATTCAAACACATAAGAATTCGCGTACATGCTAAATCCCTTCTCCAGCTTGCTCTTCGGGGCTTTCGCTGACGCTTTACAAATGCGATGGTCATCGTTAATCGTCATCTTCGGCAGGTCTGTCAGGCATCGACTGTAGAAGAGCGCCATCTCTAGGCAACCGGAAGTGAGTGATAACATGAACACGTATTACATGAACGCAGAAGCTGACGTGCAAAGAGTCCATAGATAGGGTTGACGGCTTTCTGTGATGCTGTCTAGATGCCCTTGGATGCTGGTCCCAGTCTGTAACAAAATAACTTCAATTAGTTTATTAAGATGAATAGCAGTTCACCAACAGCTTGAGAAAATATCTTGCTAAATATCTGAGATCTTAAGTTCAGATCTTCCAAATTGCATTCAACTGTAACCTCACCTTAATGAACTTCACAAGATGGTCACTGGCTTCTCTGGAAGAGAGCTTTCCTGGTCTCTTGCGACCATGAGGTGATGGTGGCAGAAGCTGGACAAGGACCAAAATGGCTGATATTTCACTGTCCCATCCTGAAAAAAGAAAATTCAGAAATGTGTTTTTACTAATAACAGTCATTCCATTTCTCTAGCAAAAACAATCACCACTTCTATTATTATAGTACTTTCCAGCATACCATTTTCTACTTCTTCAGTCGATTCAGCATTTTGTACCAAGTTCAGCTGTCTGCATGAGGCCAGGTTTGGGTTCAAGAGTCTTTATTATCCCCTAGGGGCAATTTGTTTCACAGCAAGTAGCAAACATAAAACAAACACATCCAAAAAGAAAAAAACATTCAACATACAGTTGAAACCAGAAGTTTACATACACTATATAAAAAGACACATATGCTTTTTTTTCTCACTGTCTGACATGAAATCAGACAATCACTTTCCTGTTTTAGGTCCGTTAGGATTACCAAAATTATTTCTATTTGCAAAATGCCAGAATAATGAGAGAAGGATTTTTTTAGACAATTTTTTATTACTTTCTTCAAAGTCAGAAGTTTACATATAGTAAGATTACTATGCCTTTAAACAATTTGGGAAAGCCCAGATGATGATGTCATGTCTTTGGAAGATTCTGATTTTATTGTTTATTGACAACATTTGAGTTAATTAGAGACACACCTGTGGATTTTAAGGCACACATGAAACACACTGCTTCTTTGTGTAACATCATGGGAAAGTCAAAAGAAATCAGCCAAGATATCAGGAAGAGAATTGTGGACTTGCACAAGTCTGGTTCATCCTTGGGTGCAATTTCCAGATGCCTGAAGGTGCCACGTTCATCTGTTCAAACAATTATATGCAAGTATAAACACCATGGGAATGTCCAGCCATCATACCGCTCAGGAAGGAGACGGGTTCTGTGTCCCAGAGATGAACGTGCTTTGGTCAGAAATGTGCATATCAACCCAAGAACAAAAGCAAAAGACCTTCTGAAGATGCTGGCTGAAGCTGGTAAGAGTGTGTCATTATCCACAGTGAAACGAGTACTGTACCGACATGGGCTGAAAGGCCACTCTGCCAGGAAGAAGCCATTACTCCAAAAGAAACATAAAACAGCCAGATTACAGTTTGCAAATGCACACAGGGACAAAGACCTTAATTTTTAGAGACATGTCCTGTGGTCTGACGAAACTAAAATCGAACTGTTTGGCCATAATGACCATCGTTACGTTTGGAGGAAAAAGGGGGAAGCTTGCAAACCTGAGAACACCATCCCAACTGTGAAATACGGGGGTGGCAGCATCATGTTGTGGGGTTGTTTTGCTGCAGGAGGGACTGGTGCACTTCACAAAATAGATGGCATCATGAGGAAAGAACATTATGTGGAAATACTGAAGCAACATCTCAAGACATCAGCCAGGAAGTTAAAGCTTGGGCGCAAATGGGTCTTCCAAATGGACAATGACCCGAAGCATACTGCCAAACTGGTTACAAAGTGGCTTAAGGATAACAAAGTCAATGTTTTGCAGTGGCCATCACAAAGCCCTGGTCTCAATCCTATTGAAAATTTATAGGCAGAGCTGAAAAGGCATTTTCGAGCAAGGCGGCCTACAAACTTGGCTCAGTTACACCAGTTCTGTCAGGAGGAATGGGATAAAATTCCTGCCAACTATTGTGAGAAGCTTGTGGAAAGATACCCAAAATGTTTGACCCAAGTCATACAGTTTAAAGGCAATGGTACCAAATACTAATGAAATGTATGTAAACATTCTGACTTTGAAGAAAGTAATAAAAATTGTCTAAAAAAATCCTTCTCTCATTATTCTGGCATTTAGCTAATAGAAATAATTTTGGTAATCCTAACGGACCTAAAACAGGAAAAGTGATTGTCTGATTTCATGTCAGACAGTGAGAAAAAAAAGCATATGTGTCTTTTTATATAGTGTATGGAAACTTCTGGTTTCAACTGTATGTCATTTAAAAGCCTGATCACTGCAGGGACAAATGAATCTCTCCATCTATTGGTGTTACATCTCGGAAGCAGGTATCTGCGTCTGGAAGGAAGCAACCTGAACTGTGCAAGGGGTGATCTGGGTATGCCAGAATCAGTATGGCTTTGGTCACTGACCTCTCTTTGTGCAGCTCGGAGAGGTCATTTAGGGCTGTGCCCGCAATTTTTCTGCACACCCTGACTATTCCCAACATTTTATTCTTGTTTTTACATGTTAAAAGACCAAACCAACAGATGAAGTTAAAGGTTAATAAAGACTCAAAACAAGCATAAAACATTCTCATAAAAGTAGTATCCACATTAAAACCACAGAGCTTTCGATAAAAGTACATCCGCTGATGAGTCTTCTTACAGAGTGTGTCAACATGGGCTTCATCAAGTATGGTTCCCAAATATTTGTACTGGCTCACAACCTCCACCTTATCCCCAAAGATCACTGCAGGTGTGGTAACCGTACTGTTTTTTCTAAAATCGATGGACGTCTTTGAGACATTTATACTTAAAAAGGAGGACTCATACCAATCAGTGAAGTCCCTGACCACTGGCCCATGATCAGGGTCATCACTGCTGAGAAGAGACAGGATGACTGAGTCGTCAGCAAACTTTAAAATATGACGCTGTGGATACTGGCTGCAACAGTCATTGGTGTATAAAATAAATAAAAGGGGTGAAAGAACACAGCCCTGAGGAGAGCCGGTAGAGGAGAAGAGGACATCAGAAAAAACCCTGTTGACCCTTACCCACTGAGACCTTTCAGTTAAAAAGTCCATCAACCATCCTATGAAGCCAGAGTCAATAACATAAAAACGATGTAATCTCTCAGCTAAAATATGGGGTTGAATACAGTTAAAAGCCGATGAGAAGTCAATAAAAAGTAATTTAGCAAATGTTTTCTTTCCCTCAAGGTGCTTTAAGATCATGTTAAAAAGAGTTCCTGTTGCATCCACCACCCCCCTACCTGACCTATATGCAAACTGAAGTGGGTCCGGATGAACCTTAACTCTAGATAAGAGGACCTCCTTAACAATTTTTTCAAATGACTTCATTGCTAGTGAGGTCAGGGCAACAGGCCTGAAGTTGTTCAGTGACTGAGCAGCCTTGTTTTTGGGGACAGGAACAATGACAGATGTTTTCCAAAGCTGAGGGACCCTGTGAGTCTGGAGAGACATATTAAAAAGAAAACAAAAAATGTCTGTCAGCTGTAGGGCGCAATTTTTCAAAATGCGACCTCCTATGCCATCAGGGCCAGGACTTTTCCTCTCTTTGGTTTTACGAAAAAGATTAAAAACAGTTCCACTGTCAATGTGCACTGTTACATCTGAGGACACATTTTTATAACCAGAGAGCTCCTCCGTAAAATCATGGGTATTAAAACGATTAAAAAAATGGTTAAGGTCTTCAGACAGTTCATAATCAGACAAGGAATTAAAAGCAATTTGAGTCTTTTTGGTCGGCATCCCCATCATGGACCTAACCCCCTCCCATGCCGGCCGAGAGTTATTGGACCTGAACATGTTCTCCACCTTCTCCTTATAATTCACCCTGGCTATTTTCAGTTCTGTCTTCACTTGTTTCTTAAGTATGTGGTATTGAACCATATCACCATTATCAAAACTTGTTAAAAGCATGTTAATCGTGTTCTTGACCGATTTGGAGATCCAGGGTTTATTATTTGGAAATATGGTAATGGCTTTCCTTGGAATGATTGATTCTTCACAAAATGTCACATAAGAGGAGACAGTGTCTGTGAGTTCATCCAGGCCAGTACATGCACTTTTGAACATGTCCCAGTCGGTGCAGCTGACGCAGTCTTGAAGGCGGTGGACAGAATCCTCCGACCAAACCGGAACTAGTCGTCGCTCCGGCTTGTGTTTCCTCAGGACAGGTCTGTAGGACGGAGCCAAATAAATAACATTGTGGTCCGACGAGCCAAGAGGTGCTCTGCACAGGGATTTATAAGCATCTTTCACCGTTCCATAACACAGATCCAGGCGCTTCGTAAGTCGAGTGGAACACGTCACATATTGATAAAAGTTACCGAGGGACTTCCCGGGTCTGCACTGGTTAAAATCCCCCATAACAAAGTTCGGGGCGTCAGGGGAGATTCTCTGCAGCCGCTGCACAGTTCTCACCATAGCCTGAGTAGCTAGGTCCACATTAGCCTTGGGATGGATGTAAACAAGTGTAATGAAAAGCTGTGGAAATTCCCTCGGCAGATAAAAGGGGCGCAGAGACACAGACAGGAGTTCAATGTCAGGAGTACACACTGTTTCTCTAATAATGATTGTGTTGCACCACTTTTTATTCACATAAAGACACAAGCCTCCACCAAGTGATTTGCCTGTCACCATGGAGTCCCTGTCAAGAAGAATAGGCTCTCCAAAGCCCTCGATCTCAAAGTTGGACTGCAGATCATGGTCCTTCAGCCATGTCTCAGTCAGTGCAAGAACACAAGCGCTTTTATACTCCGCCAGATGCGTGACATTAGCTTGAAGCTTGTCAAATTTGCTGCGGAGTGACTGGACATTTCCCAACATGACAGTGGGAAGCGGCATCCGACGGTGGCCCTGCCACTTCAGCCTCTGGCATACATCACCGCGTCTCCCCCACGTCCTCGTACCCGGCTGCTTGTGACCCCAGCACCGATTCTCCATGGAGGTCCCTGTCCTTAAAACGTTTTTTAAGGACAGAAGCACGGAGCACACACACATACCACTACTGCTGCCTGTCGCCATCACAGTGCCAGTGGCTTTGTTGAAAGACTTTCCTCTTGTAGACTGTAGGCCACCACTCCAGGAACCTTGCAGAGATGGCAACACCAAACATCAGACTGAAATCTTGCTCAATCTGCAGACAAGATGGAATAAATAAAGACAGAGCAGTGAATATTACTAATACTATTGTTATGAAGGATATTCACAGTTTCAAAGTAAGGGAGTTGAAGATCCACATACCAATCCTACAATGTCTAGAAATCTTGGAAACGCTGTGAATATGTTGGAAGACTTCACTGGGTCATGAACCATCTTCTGGCGATAGGTGAAGGTCTGCTTCATCTTCTTCTTTGTTACGATCCGTCCAAGATTATAGTTTCTCCCGGTATTGTCTTGTGTATTTACATCTCCTCTCATTTCAGATCCACTCTCCCTGCTCGTATGGTTTCTTCCTCCTCACCGATTGCTTTCCCCGCCCTGATTACGTTCACCTGGGTTCCCTGTGTGTGTTTTTAGTTCCGGGTTTCCCCCTGTCTGTTGCCAGTTCGTCTTTTGTCGTTGTACATAGCGTTCCAGCCTTTTTTGATTCCTAGCTTTTTTCTAGCCTTTCTGGTTTTGGACTTTTCTGTGAGCTTTCTGACTTCACCTCTGCCTGACCCTTGCCGGATTTGTTTGCCCGCTGACTGCCTTCCCGTGTACCGACCCACCTCACCTGTCTACTCCTTGCTGGATTTGTTTGCCCCGCTGCCTGATCATCTGTGTACCGAACCCTGACTTCAGTAAACTTTGTTACCTGATCTATTCTGTCTCAGTCGTGCTTTTGAGTCCTCACAGTCGTGTGTCTAAGCCGTGATACTTCTTGACAACTGCTTCGTCGACTGGATGCTTCATCAGTGCAGTAGCCTCTGAACACAGGGTGTCTGTGTTTAGCCAGTTTTCCTCCACAAAGAGTTCTCGATCACCTTCTGGACCACCTGTAACATTGTAGACATTTTACAGATTACTGACAAAATCAAGCACTGATCTGACCCAAATTTAAGTGCTTTGAATGATTTCTTGCACACCAACAAACCCCTCATATAATCATTCTCCAATCATATGTCATGAACTAGACTTTCAGTCAGCATACAGTTAAAATAAACGAACCTCTTTGTGTGGGAGACTGTCTGCTGGTCCGCTTTTGTCCCTCTGATGCTTCCTTTTGGACAAATTTCAGTCTCCATGCCAGATACCCTATCTCATCTTATGCATTGTAAAAATGCTCCTAAAGTAAAAAGACATTCAGTTTGGGTAGCAGGTTAAATATATTTTCATACTTTTCCTTTGTAACATACATATCCACAGATAAAGAGGTTGACTAATATTTGGCTTTTTTGTGAAAGTGAAGGTGAGCATTAAAAAAAAAAAGTTGGACTAAGCCACCCAATACGAACGTTCAGAGTCCCAGAGAGCAGAGAGGTGAAGGAGAAATGGGTTAGACTTAGTCTTGATTCACTTACATAGCCAAACCTGCTCCTAGGATCAGCCAAGTCTGGAAACAAGGCAATAATGCCCCTTCCGTACTCCTCTTTCACACGCCTTGAAGGACTCGTCCTAGACATGCACACATGTCGTCACTTCATGAGATAAAATTTTAGAATTACATGTAACTGACACATGCTAAAAGGAGGGATGTTGTACTACTGAGTCAAACCAAATGTGTAGGTGTGTTAACATACACATGTTCACTTGTCATATGTGCAACCAATATCTTGACCATATCACGTCTTCTGGAATCGGTTAGGCTTTTTGTCCGGGCATATTCATTCCGGATCCTCTCTCCTCCAGGTTTGATACTCAGAATGTTTTCAATTGTCTAAATATAAGTCATATTTTTTACATGTTTATCTAATCAAGGAACAAATAGTGTGATGATGCTTAGGTTGAAATTTTTTTTTTTTGAGGATTTTTTTTTTTGACTACTGGAAGAAAATCTGCTGAGCTTACCTGAGCTAGAGAAGCATACTCATTTGCACGCCTTGTAGTAGGACTAGGCTGCGAAATCATGGTGCTATCAGAGTCCCCCTGCTTGTCTCCATTGATGCTTTCAAAGGAGCAACTTGCAGAGGAGCTCAATGAATCTAGCAAACATTCAGATTTGACAGCTGTGATTAACACAAACAATTATACAATGTAAGTGCAATTCAGGTTTGGGATTGGAAGGGACAGGTTAGCACAGAAAAGATGACTTCAAAATAGGGCTGGGCGACATGGCTGAAAAATGTATCACGTATAAGTGTTTCATATCAGTCGATATCGATTATTATTGATTTTTTTTTTTTTACCCATTTGAAAAAAGAAAAATTTGAAAAATAACCCATTAAATGGTGACTACAGGTGAGATTTTTTTTTTTTTAAATCCTTTTCAAGATTACAGAATCAAAATCTAAGATATGAGACAAAATAGTGTAGAAGCTGACATTGCTGCTTGACATTATGTTAATGGAATAGTTTGTGTTTTTTGAAGCAGGGTCATATAAAGTACATATCTATAGTCGGTCTGTTCCTTACCGTATTCATCGATCAGTGCAGCTTCAGTTTAGAGAAGTAAAGAGCCGCTCCAGCCCAGATGTTCAGCTTTGTACTGCAGTGAACAGAGTCCAGATGCAAAGCGAATTTTACCTACCTAAAACAAGGCCCACCTTGAAAAAAAACCTATATTATTGCAAGTGTACGTTGAATAAAGAAAATTCACACCGCTTTACATCGCCGTCAGACCGCCCTTTCTTTTGGCACTACATTTTCTCAACGGCCCAGTTGCGCTAATGCGTAGGGATACTGAGGTTCTACGGTCTGTGTCTGTGTCTGAAAGTTTCGTTTGATCGAAAGTAAACAGAGTTGCGCACATAAACCTCTCGTCCAGCAACTGGGCCTCGCACTGTATTTCGCCGCTCGTAGATCACCTGTTTCTAACGGAGTTCAGTGAAATTATCGAACGTATTTTCTATTGATATTGATCACGTGTCTATCGCGACAGATATCATTATTGTTTTATCGCCCAGCCCTAGTTCAAAATTAAATAAGACTATTCAGTTTAGGAACTTAGGGCAGGATTTGGGAAAAAAATAAACATTCATTTTAAGTATTTCAATGCTAATGGGTGATGAAGCGTTCAAAACCAAAAAGAATGAGCCCACACACATATCTCCCCATTGCCTTGAACAGGCTGTGTGCCGCATGATGTACTGCAATTCGTGGTCCGAATTTCCCGCACAGTCCTTGGACGGCTTGGAGACCGGATGAAGACAAGGAGACCAGATGAAGACAAGCGCGGTGGACCCGGTCATGGACTCTGCTACGACCAGAAAACAACCCACCACAACAAAAGGCCACTAAAAAGTTATATCGAGAAGAAAACAAAGGTTTTATCAGCGGCAAGTCGCAAGTCTAAACGAAGTTATGACCAAAGCCGGGCCGGCACCTGAATAAACATTGGATATGCGTTCGACTCATGGAGGCAGCTTCAACTTGAACTGGGACTGAAAACAGATGCTGACAGTGTTGTTGCCCTAGCCAAGTATAGAACTGTACTGTGCAAAACAGCAGCAGCATTTCTTTTCACTTTCCCTGAGAAACGATTGTTTCCCAGGCATTGTAAGCTATTACTCTATTCAACATATGTCTGGGTAACATAAGTGTACATCTAAACTAAGAAAATAAATGCCAATACAGGATATGTAATGGCCCTGGTTTCACCTGCAAAGGTCATAATATATTTGCTTTTATCTATTTTAGCTGATGGAAGGATGGACTCCCCAGGTAAGTCTTCTATTTATCAAATCTCTGATCTATGTAAACACATTTGCTGTAAGCAAAAAAGTTTTTCATATTTTAACAACACACTTATATCTACAGGCCACACTGCCCAGTACTGCACTTATACAACTATGGAAAATAAGTCTAAGGACATCATCAGTGTTGTCACTGTGGACAAGAGACAAACCAACCGTAACAGTGTGATCATGGAGAAGCATGCCTTCATACAGACGTTTGACAGCCTTTTGGAGGACCTAATCATCACCAAGATTGTCACAGACAGACACATGCAGATTGCAGCCCTGATGGGTGAGTATATTTATTACAAAAATTAGACACTTGCATGACTGGTTATGGAGACCGTCACTTCTCATCGCTGAATAACAATTGCCAAAATTATAACAATGTAATAATCTAATATTGTGAACAAGCCTTACTATGTCTTTGTTTATTTCAGACCCTAAGAAAGGGAGATACAAAGACAAAGGTGTAATACATTCATTGGACATATGGCATGCGGCAGAAAATTTGACCAAGAAACTTCATGCGGTAAATACACTATAAGTGGATGTTACTGTTGTCAGGTAGAGTTTTAATGGGAAAACTAAGAAGGGATAGGAGGTGGACCCAAACGCAGTAACACACAGAAGGCAAGGGTATGGGGAAACAAAAGGCGAGCTTTATTAACCAAAGCTGAAATCCACAAAAACAAAGGAGGGTCGAAAGAAAAATAAGTCCAAGACCAAAAGGACAAAGTAACAAAGCAATCAGGGCTAAACAAAGTGCAAACAAAAAGCAAAGTTCAAATCAAAAAAGCAAAACTCAAAGTCCAAAAAACACATACCATGGGGAGACTGGAAACAGGCAGAAACAGGCATGAGCATGAGCAGACGTGGAACGAGGCATGAACAGATCCATGAGGTGATGCAGACAGAGACATACAATGACCAGACAAAGACAAGAGGGAAAACAGAGGCTTAAAACATAGACACTAGCCGTTTTTAGACAGAGCACCAAGCCGCCAATTTGCCCGTCCTTTTGGCGGCTCGGTCCGCGGTTTTAGACAGAGGCCGGCAAACTGGGGATCTGTTTTGGTCCGCCGATTTTCCGCCTCGGAGGGTACACTTATTTCCGCCTCGACTGCTATCTAAAAACGTGGCGGCAATGTGCCGGCCTCTGCTTGAGGTGGGCGGAGGTGTCAATGACCTGCACTGTTGTGCAACCCACAGCCGGGGAGTTGTAAAACCAAGAAACAGCTGATCACAGCAGTCAGTCCATCATTTCATCCGCGGACATTAAGATGAACAACTGGACAGCCGCTGAGATCCAGGAGATGCTAGCGCCTCCTTGGTCTCTGTAGCTGTTTGGTTGTGTTAGCTTGTTGTTGTGTCGGCAGGCTAAGACCGGTCGCTACTTTCAAATTAAAAGCCCCCCACTAAGAACCCAGTTCTAAACTCCAATGGGGTGCAATGTAAAGCTCTTATTTTGAAGTCAAATTCGTTGTCACTGTTCACAGCCCAACTTCGAGCTTCACTTCACGTCACATGTTTACACCTACCTCAGAGGCAGCTTTTGGAAAAGGAGGAATATTACGCCTCCGTTTTAGAAAGACAGGCCGGCACATTGCCGTCCTTACCTTGGAGCAAATGTGCCTCCTTTTCTATCTAAAAAGGGCTACTAACAATCAGACAAGGAACAGGTGAGGAGGGAGGAGGCCAGGTGTGGTAATGAGTGGGGGAGGAGCACAGAGGAGAAACATGGAGGGAAACAAAACTACAGACAGAGGGAGACAGAGGAAAAAAACCTTAGACACTTAAAGGACTCGAGACACAAGAGGGGCATGGAAATTCAACAAGGGAAATACACAGGGGAACTTAAAGGACACATGAGACATGAGACAACAAAAACAAAACATGAGACACAAGACAAAAGTCATGGAAATCAAATGCAGGAGAATACAAGACACAAAACCAAAATCTGAACATAACAAACGGACATGAATCTACAGTCATTACAACTGTCTTAACTTTGTGAATAACAATGAAAACAGATTTTTTTCCTTTTTTGCTTCACAGGCTGGGATTGTAAGGGGTCATTCCATCATACTTGTGTGGCTGAGGGACATCTGAGGGACCCTTTGCTGTGTGTCAATCCCCCTCTCTCTCTCCCTGTTTCCTGTCATATCTTCAGCTGTACTATCAATAAAGCCATATAAGGCCAAAAAAATATATACAAAAAAAAAGAAATGTGACCATGGACCACTTGACGAGGCGACCCGTAGTAAAGAGCTCATGTGCCAGGCTCTGCACCACATGAGGCTCTTTAACGAGTCATGTTCAACAGACGCTGGTTGAAGGATGTCGCAAAGTATCTGACCTTTCGGTAAATTAATAACATTGTCTTGTCTGTAAGAATATCTTTTACATTCTTTCCATTAGCAGAACATCTATAGATTGCAGATTTTATTTGGTTAATCACTTTTATCTCTATTGTCCCCCCCACACACCCAGGCTTGCCTTCTCTCCTCCTGTCTATGAAGCAAGGTGCCTTCTCGCTGCATTAGACTACATCCACCACAACCACCTACCAGATTACATCAGCCGGAATAATGAGAAATCGTAAGTCTCATATTTTATTGATTACCTGTGCAATCTTCAAGACAACTGAACATGATCTGTATTACAAAATAACTTGACTTAGTATAATCTGTCGTAGATATAAATTATTTGGCTGGACTGTTGGTTGACAGGAAAGGCAGGGGAGGGAGGGGGACACGCAGTAAATCTTTAAACTGTTGTCTTTTTACATACAAGAGACTCTACAGCAAAAAGTCGTGCAATTACCATGTCCAAACGGTAAAGGTCGCAAAAGACTACAGCTACATCCCTGAGCTGCAGCTTTGCATCCTAAGGAAGCATATAGATGAAGGGGCGCTCCCAAGAAAAGCAAAACGCTGGCCAGGTTACCCAAGGCATCTTGGAAATCTTGCAGGAGTTGTGCCCCCCCGCAACGGCAGAACTGGTCCAGACACAGATTCGCAGAGGACAGGTATGTCATTCACCTACATCCCACATTCTTGTCTGATCAATTTCAAATAGTGTTTGTTATTGTTTTGCAGGCCAAGTCAAAACATACCTCTTTGAAATAAAAACATTTTCAGAAGTCAGTTTAACAAGTCATTCTCTGTAAATGCCAGCTGTACTGTACTAACGTCCAATACTGCAGAAAAGTTTAGATCTTCTGCCCACTATTACCAATTATAATACACTGATTATTATAAGACTGATACTTCTATGTAATGCTCAAACAATCAGCATCAAGCCATTAGTTATATCTGTTCTGCCCCCCCTCCCAATTGTAAACTTGGTTGCGCCCATCCTAAGGTATTAAACCGTTTGCCTGCCCTCGCGGTGTAACAGCATACTGAATTGGAGCGCACCTCAGTATGCTGAGTAGCTCCCCCATACATGAAAACCCATTAGTCAAGTTAGAGTGATTGACAGCCATGAAGCCAATCACAGCCATTTGACCAAACCCACTAGTCCCACTAGTAAACATGCTAACACGGAGCTGCCATCACTGCTGCAGACTGTGAACAGAGCAGAGGTATGAAACAGTTATTTAAAGGAGAACTTCGGTCGATTTAAACATGCAGCTTCATTGCTCAAGCTACCCTTGACTTGCCAGTACCGAAGACGCAAACACATTTGGTCAAACCATTACAGAGCTCCGTGAACGGAGATTTAGCATTGAAAGCTAACAGCATGGGGTCAGAACTTTACACTGTGTTTTAAGCGTCTTAACATGCTCCACATCTCACACCAAAAGTTATGCAACATCAGCAGACACCTTAGCACACAGCACTGTAGCGTGTATGACTCAAACTGAATAAAAAAGTAGTTAAAACAGTGTGTTTGTGCAAGCAGCTACTTACCTGTTTGTTGACATCGGTGTGGTCCGGTAGCTAGACCAAACTAGTCAATCCGTCGAGCGTGCACTTACTCCCTCACTGGCGGAGACGGAAACGTATTCCAGCATTTTCGTGTTTATGTTCATAATGTACATGTCCATGTTACAGCCTGTCATGAGCCATGAGCCTTACAATAGCCTGTTAAGCCTGTTAAGGCCCCCACACACCGCCCAGACGTCCAACTGCCTTATCCGACCACTCTCCGACCACTCCGTTGCCTCTTGTCTGACCCGTTCGGCAGAAAAGTTGCATTGAACACACCGCTTCGACGTGCTGCCTACTCCACAGTAGCGTGTACGTTCTGCGCTTGCGCGAGATGCAATAAGCGGGTGGCGCTTGTGTTGTGAGTTGTAAACGAGAACCTTATGCACGCAACTCTCTTTACTTTCGATCAAAACGAAACTTAACTATTTCCGATAAAAAAACAGCTGCATACTAAACATGCAGCGAGGCATTACCAAACTTACACAAATTAATTCGTCCTGAACGGACATAACAACTAGTCTGGTGCCACTACTGCAAAACAACAAAACGGGGAATGACGGAACGGAGTGCATAGAAAAACAAAGCGCACACAGTATTCCGTCCCTCCCACACACCGCGCTGATTCGCCAGCACACCGCCAATCAGAAGGCCATTCAGCTGGCACACAACCAATCAGAGGATCCAATGGCTCAGACGTCCGACGGCCCTCCTCCTCAGACTTCGCATGCTCAGTCGGATCCGACAACGTCCGTGCGGCTCCGAAAGCTTCCGACGCAGCTGAACACACCAAACATATGTGTTCCCGACCTCGTCCGAGCCTCTCCAAACGCTTCAGACGTCCAACGGTTGGGCTGGTGTGTTCCTACCTTTAAGTGCACACTCGGTGGATATACTAGTTTGGTCTAGCTACCGGACCACACCGATGTCAACAAACAGGTAAGTAGCTGCTTGCACAAACACACTGTTTTAACTACTTTTTTATTCAGTTTGAGTCATACACACTACAGTGCTGTGTGCTAAGGTGTCTGCTGATGTTGCATAACTTTTGGTGTGAGATGTGGAGCATGTTAAGACGCTTAAAACACAGTGTAAAGTTCTGAACCCATGCTGTTAGCATTCAATGCTAAGTCTCCGTTCTCGGAGCTCTGTAATGGTTGGACCAAATGTTTTCGCATCTTCGGTACTGGCAAGTCAAGGGTAGCTTGAGCAATGAAGCTGCATGTTTAAATCGACCGAAGTTCTCCTTTAACTAGTTAATAATGTCGAATTTTGTCTGTAAATAACTCTGTCTTGCTTTGTGGCATGTTAATATTAAGCAAGCCAGGTGGCAAACAATTAGGCCAAGCCAGGTAAGCCAGGTAAAGTTAATGGTAACTGACAGATAGTTTTCTAGAAACATCCACTGATTTTGATATTATTCAACATGATCATTATTCTTTTTGTTAGGAATGCCAAAAAGGAAGAGGAAGATTGACTTCTTTTTCAAGTCAAGTTGTCATGTAAGTGGAGTTATGTGACAGGAGTACATTTGTATTCTTGCATTAATGCCATGTAGGTGTTCATTTACGTAATTTAAAGCTATTTGTTGGAGTTTAAAACCTTCTTTTCAATGAAGGAAATCTCCTACATCAACTCATCCCTGTTACTGCTCTCATTCGTTACACATACAGCTCCTCCAGGTAATGTCCAGATAAGTTCAGAATAGAAAGTGAAAGTGGCTACACTGCTGTACATTGTACACTGTTATTTATGCACTTACTATATAGCTAAAGCAAATAAACTAGTAACATAAGCAGAAAAATCAATGTATTAAATTAAAATGATCATCAAGGTCAGCCATTGTTCTTCTGGTAAAATAATGGTATCTGGTCACAGTGTAGGCAGCACAGAGACACAGGGAGAGGGAGGCACGGTGAAAGCAGTGGCCAGGCAGGGACATGCTCTGGAGATACAGATGATCAGGTGAGAAATTTGAATGAGAACTTAAACAGCTTGATAACATTTGTTTTAACCTAGGTCAGCAGTAAATAAAACTAGTAACATTGGGCCTGATACTGGCATGTAGGTGAGATATAGAGCAAAACCTTTGAGATGAAAACAGTGATTTTCACTTAACGGGAATTTAAAGAGAAGCTTCATCTTGATTCTGTAGGAATCCATGCAATTTCACAGAATATTCCTTTACATGTGAATTCAAATGGTCAATGTTGACCTCAAAACTTCTAAATGTGCGAATTTTCATATATAAAATATCATGGAATTGTGGGAAATGTACTTTAAAAAAAAAATTCAGGGGAAGGGCTCTCATTTGGACCCCCCCCCCCCCCCCAATATCTATACCAGCGGTCCTCAATAGCCGCCGGCCTCCTGTTTGTGGCCCCCGTACTGTTATTCCTTCACCATGTGTTTTGTTTGGGTCAGCACGTGTACACCGGGACTTGTCTCCATGCCAACGTTACAAAGACAGCTGGGTCACTCACCGCTGCGATCGTAACTTTTAACGTTCACTTTCGTTTTCGGAGCATTCGGAGTATTCACATTTTGCCGGTGGCAAGAGATTGAAATGGCGTGTTCCAGGTGAACTGCTATATTAAAGTGGACAGTGAGAATCGGCAACTCATATAAGTAGAAACTTAAAATATTTATTCATTCTCCCTCCGACCAGGACAGAACCCACGGATCTGACAGTGCAGCAGTGACACACACTTATGTTGTTTAACATGTTTTAGCAAGTCTCATCATACATTATCACCTGTAGCGTAACGGACGGGGAGTTCGTCCCTGCAAACACCCTTTCACTCACGGTGCCAAAATTTGTATCATCCTTGTTAAAACTCAACATCATTTAATCACAGAACAAATGACGTGAATTAACCCACAACCATCTTACATATCATCTTATTCACAAACACATTCACGAATCATAATTACACCAACATCAACAGAATACCCAAGAGTCATTGCGCCACAATCCACAAGGGATTAAATATGCCAGGAGAAACTGTGATGAAGATTTCCAGTTCGAAACGGCATTATGAGATGAAGCATAGGAATTTTGAAGAGACATTTCCTCAAAATTCAGAGATAAGCACAACACAAATAAATGCACTGAAATCGTCATATCAAGCTGCAAGCAGGATTCTTGTCACATCTATGTCACAATGAAATAAAATAATGTATGATGAACTGATGGACACAATGTCTGAAGGCAAACAAAAAGAGGAAATATTCAACTATGTATTTTGATTTATGTTAAAATGGAAATTACATTTTATTTTAGTTCGTATTTTGTTGTTTAGAATGAAAAGGACATTTTGTTTTGAATATTACAGTATTATTGCATGTGGCCTGGCAGACCTCAATACATGGACCTTTGAGTCATTGAAAAAAATCTTTGTGGCCCTTTAAGATTTGTATTTGAGTACCCCTGATCTATACCATGGTTATGCCCTTGTGTATACCACACAGACATAGTTACATAAGTTACAACAACACACACCCCATTTACTAAAAGCGCCAGGTCCAGGCTGTCTGCAACATTTATCCTGCATTGTTCAAAAGCCTACTCAATTACGAGTGCTGTTAAGCTAAGTTAAAAGCTAGAGATAGTGATAGTCACAGACAGAGAGGAGAGGGAGAGGACAGGACAGGACAGGACAAGAGCAGTAATAATTATTTTTGTCATTCTAAAAGACTGTCTGGATATAAATGTCAGAATCAGATATTACTGACATTTTAGATTTATTTCCAGGAAAGTTTTATCCAGTTATCCAGAGTCAATTGTCTTGAAATATGTTCAGTTAACTAGTAGATACTGTATCTACTTTGTTTTTTAATTTCTGAGTCAAATGTTGCAGTCTCTGTCAATCTCCAATTAAATTATCACAACTTAATGAATTTTCAACAGATTTTTTAGCAGTATTGTCACAAGTGTCAGATCCTATTATTACACATGATATTCATTCTGGAGTTGTACACATTTGACAGTAAAGACATTGCTGTGTGTGTGTGTGTGTGTGTGTGTGTGTGTCAGTCAGCCAGGTCAGTTGAAATGACAGAGAAAAGAAAAAATAAAGACATCCGCTCATTTTTCAGTGCACCAAAACTCCAAGTAAGTGTGAAGACCTCAGTTACAACATGACAATTTGATATAAGATATCAATAAGAAAGGAATGAAGTAGTTATGAAAATGTTTCATAATGGATTCATTAGGCAAAGCAAAGTCAGAAAATACAGCAGAGCACAGAGAGCCAGAGCCAGTCAGACAGAGCCATAGAGTCTCAGGTCAGTTTTTTGAGCATTTGTTTATTAATGTCATGAAATTAGATCTTCTTTATAGTATTCTAAAGGCAATACTCTTGTTGTATTATGTTTTTTGTATTATGATAAAATGCATTTATCTGATTATGAGAAATCTGATAAACAAACTTAGATGTTTGCCTGATAATTCGTTCGAAGGGGCGGCTGTAGCTCAGTGGGTTGAGCTGGTGGACCAGTGATCAGAAGGTCGCTGGTTCGAATCCCCGGCTCCCCTGGGGTGGGACTGAGCTACATGCTGAAG
Source organism: Sparus aurata (assembly GCF_900880675.1). NCBI lineage: Eukaryota > Metazoa > Chordata > Actinopteri > Spariformes > Sparidae > Sparus > Sparus aurata. The sequence continues at coordinate 932,230 of NC_044207.1, read as the reverse complement.
TATCCTTGAGCAAGATACTGAACCCCAGAATTGCTCCTGATGTGCAGTTGGCACCCTGTAGGGCAGCCACTGCCATCAGTAAGGGTCCTGCAATGAGCTGGCGACTCGTTCAGGGTGTACCCTGGCCTTCGCCCATAAGTCAAACTGGATTTGGCCCCAGTAAGCACCGCAACCCCCCACGGGGGGATAAAAAGCGGCAACATCCCGCAACCCTGAAGGAAAAGCGGAAAAGAAAACGAACGAATTGCATGTGTACATGTTAATTTGATTTAAATCATTTTGTTTCTAAATCTAGACATGTGAAGGTGGACTCAGCCAGTGCTAAGAAAGGTCTTCTACCTGCCTGTTGGAGAGATAGAGAGACTAAAGCATCAAATTGTGGTAAAAGATGCTGTATAAAAGACAGGCTACAACTTTTATTCCTTGTCCCCCCCTGGAATTATTCTCAAAAAATTTACTGTTTATTGTCCCCCCAACTATGAAATGGGATTTTCACCCCTGTGCCCGCCACTCGTGTTAAACACCACCACGCAACTACTGTTACTTGATAATGTCATTAAATAGCATGCTAGCATGCTACGTTGCAAAGCTAGTATGCAATGATTTCTCTCCTTTCTTACAAACATATTACACAATTAAAAGCTCACCAGTCAAACCAACGACTAGAGCGACCTTCCTCCACGAATCGGCCGTCTTTAATTGATGCATCGATCAGGATTTTTGGGGGCGATCACCGATCACCGAAAGCAGTAACTGTCAATCCCGATATTGCCGATCACTGATCACAGCGTCAAATCCATAAATTCTTCTATATTGTTGTCTTGTGTAACTTTCATATATTCAATTAATGATTCTTATTACACAACATTGACATTGTATTATTAAGTATAAAAATTAGGAGATGAGAAAGTATCATGAATTGACCACCGTTTTATCGCAGGCTGAGGCAATGTGCAATATTTCACACTCTAGAGACTCTCTTAGAGACAACTTGGACTCAGTTTACATAGAGCAACTGTAGCTTACTAGTGGGAATGCATGCAGTCGGGGTGGGAATTTTGTCATTTTAGGGCAAGTCCATTTGGCCTTCATTTCACATGGATTATGTATTAAAAACATTTTTTATTACCAATATCAAGTTAATGTTACATTAGAAAACTGTTTTTGTTAAGTAGGGTTAGGGTGAGGTGATTTTTGTGACGCCACACTGAATATTAGTGTTATTGAATATTTCTCCCAATAGAAATTCCCCAAAATTATGGCAAAGCACATTTTCCAAACAAAAATATTGTAGAATAACCAGCAGGAGACCACTGATGTGTGGCGTGATTTTGGTGGCACTACACTCTGAATAATAGTGAAGTTATTGAATATTTTTTGTAGTTTCTCTTTTCAGTGTTGCACTTTGTAGACGGTCCCTGCGCCCTCGTCTCTCAGACGGCTGACCATACAGACCCAGAGGACCGCTGGTTTTGATAAAAATACGATTGTAGCTCGTTGTCTACCTTACTACGGTAGGAAAGAGCCGTCGTTTGTGTTTTAACAAGGTTGCACTTATTGATCCGGGAAGTTCAAATCTGTGAATATATTTCCAACTTTACCGGACTAAATCCTACCACATAAGTCAGTTACGTATCATGTCAAAACCGGCTGCGCTCGCTCGCTGTGCTGTAAGTTTCGTTCTTCTGTTTTGAGACGCTGCTGCTGTTTGAGAGGCTTTCACGTGAGATCATCGTGATGATGAGACTCCACCTGCGCGAACCGCGGACTCACTCAAGTTACTGTGAGTGACTACTGTGCAATCAGGTGGCTGTAATTCGAGGCAAGCCCACTACGCTGACCGGGCCAGGGGCACAGAGGCCACTGTGGCCGTGCGATGAGATTTTTTAAAATTCCCAACATGTGCAGTCAATGCACTCTATATTGAAACGTCATCTGATCGGACTGATTTGATCGATTTTGAGAACTCCGATCAAAACCGATAGGGGCAGTATCGGCCGATTGCGATCGGTTGCCGATCAATCTGTGCATCTCTAATCCCTATTAGAGTTTAGATTCTCTCAAGAGAGTCTGCCCGAGCCCGACCCGGACTGTGGCCGGGTCGATATTTCCCTCCACTATCCTCGGGCCAGGCCCTTGATCAAGGATTTGTGTTTTGTATTTTTTTAATAACTCAAATAATGACTGTAGTTCTAGCTCCAAAACGCGCATATCTCTCCTCCCTCCATGTTGTTTTTGTCGCTGCATGGTCTAACACGTGAGTGAGTTCTCCTCCTGCTGAAAACGTGACTTGTTGCACACGTGACATCACTCCCTGAGACGCAAGAAGAAAGCAAAAATATATATTTTTACCAAGGAAAATGACAAAAATAATACTAACACACAATGACTTGAATAAGTACCTTAATCTGATCACTGGTTTGGAAATATTAACGCATTAGATTAGTCGTTACTGAAAAAAGTGGTCAGCTCATAATTACAGTTAATGTGTCGGCCAGGCCAGGCCGGGCCAGGCCGGGCTTGATTTTGTGAGCCTGATCTAAACTCTAATCCCTATACGCGAACAGGGTCAAATCGTAGAAGACCTGGTGTTCTGCTATGGCAGCAATCAACATTTCCAGCGCCATCTCGGAACGAATGTTTGGTAGGTACCAAAACTATGCAGGTTGTTCTCTGGGACGGACCTGACCAAGGGACGTCAGCAGAATGAGACATCCCCATTGGTTATCGCATGGCTTCTCCACCTTTTCCACCAAGACGCGTCATAGCTCATTACATGAAGTTGGAGGATTTTTAACTTTTTTTTTTCTAATCCGCCTATTTCACCCACCTCTGCCTTTTCCACCTTTCCCTCCTTGTCCGCCTGGCTCCCAATACACAATGAATGACTTCGGGCAGTGGCGTGCACAGACTTTTTGAAGGGCAGGGGCGAAAAGAAAAAAAAGGGCACATACAGCGCGTTCTCGCCACTGAAGAGGGCACTAAGTTCCGTGTGTTGCCAAGGGCACTTTAGACATGTTTATATGTTATACAAATGGCACATTATATAGCCTTAAAACAGACTAACTAGACAGACTACTCAAGTTAATTTGTAGTTAGGATCAGCATCCACGAGAACTGTGTAGAGTCAACATTGGACTGTAAAGAACACACAGAGACATGGATTTATGAAGGAAATAAAAAACCAGAACATTTTCAATTAAGTAGATGCCATTTCCTGTATTCTAGTGCATTTTAACACCATATTAGCACCAGATAATCCAAACTGGTTCTGTGAGATATGGTTCTGGCTCAATATGGATCAAAAAGGGGCCCAACATAAAAGTCATTGCAACAGTAATGTTTCATAGTATTTCTTGGTCTTAATAGTCTTCTGGAGTTTAGTGTGTTTTCTTCACCCAATAGGGCTCTGTGATAAAAACACAGGGAACAATACACATTTAAAATATTTATTTGACACCTCAAAAGAAACAAACTATGATGAAGCATGGACATACAGTGGCAGTTAAAATAAAAAACAGAAAAGTGTGGTGTGCAAAAGTATTCACCGCCCTGAGTCAATACTTTGTACAACCACCTTTCCCTGCAATGACAGCTGCAAGTCTTTCGGGGTAAGTCTCTACCAGCGATGCACATATAGAGACTGAAATATTTTCCCATTCCATCTTGCAAAATAGCTCAAGTTTAGTCTGATTGGATGGAGAGTGTCTGTGAACAGCAATTTTCAAGTCTTGCCAAAGATTCTCACTTGGATTTAGGCCTGGACTTTGATTGGGCCATTCTAACACATGTATATGCTTTGATCTAAACCATTCCATTGTAACTCTGACTGTATGTTTAGGCTCATTATCCTGCTGGAAGGTGAAACTCCGCCCCAGTCTCAAGTCTTTTGCAGACTCTAACAGGTTTTCTTCCAAAATTGTCCTGTATTTGGCTCCATCCATCTTCCCATCCCATGGATTGAACAGTGCTCTGTGAGATGTTCAAAGCTTGGGATATTTTTTCATATCCTAACCATGCTTTAAACTTCTCCACAACTTTATCACTGACCTGTCTGGTGTGTTCCTTGGGCTTCATGATGCTGTTTGTTCAATAATGTTCTCTAGCAAACCTCTGAGGCCTTCACAGATCAGCTGTATTTACACTGTGATTAGATTACACACAGGTGGACTCCATTTACTAATTAGGTGACTTCTCAAGGCAATTGGTTGCACTGGATTTTATTTAAGTGTATCAGAGTAAAGTGGGGTGAATACTTTTGCACACCACACTTTTCAGTTTTCTATTTTTAAAAACCTTGTATCATTTTCCTTCCACTTCACAATTATGCACCACTTTGTGTTGGTCTATCACATGAAATCCCATTAAAATACAATTACGTTTGTGGTTGTAACGTGACAAAATGTGGAAAAGTTCAATGGGGGTGAATTTCTTTTGCAAGCCACTGTATATGTTTCCAACTGAGCTGTGCACTTAAAAAGGCATTTTAAAGAAAAGCATTTTTAAAAATTAAAATAGAATAAAAAATCCCAAATGCTTAGCCTGGTGGGGGGTCAACTTAAACCTGGCGGAAACCCTGATATGCATTGCTAACCCCACTTTTAATTTTACTGGCTAGCTTTAAAAAGCTATTCCCGCAAGACTTAGCTAGGCTAGCTCCTCAGCCTAGGCTTAAACATGTGATGATAGGCATCTCTACCTAATAATAGCACCAGGCTACATACACTAGTATTTAGTAATGCAAAACTGGTAACTTAATAGACAGCTTGCTATATTAGCTACCTACTTCACACAGCAGTAGGATGCCGGGTTGCACCTCAGTCAGTATTAAGTCCCCACTGACATGTGACCATTTGAGAGAGAATGTGTCTAAAACTGAATACGTAAATGCATGGAATGGACTTATTTAACAACGGAAATGTGTTCTTAAAACTTAATCTAGCTGCTATCAATTTATTCCATCATTTACTAAATACAATGAATCTAACTGACCTAGCCTAAATTGTAAATTGAAAATAAAATCTAGAAAGTTTATTAGCCCATCGGCTGTTTGCAAAAAAAAAAAAAAAATTGTAATTAAAGAAAACAGAAAATATGGGCTAATGGCCATACAAAGTGTATTGAACATAAACAGGGTTTAACTTGTTGAGACCATAAAATGACTCTGGGAAAGCTTGCATGCCTTAATTGGAATCAATATTCTCCATCCAATGGCAGCAGTTTAGTATGTTCAAGAGAGCACTTAAGCACGCGTTTATACCACCCAAGACTAGAGGGCAGGTTATCATGTTTTGCCAACCGGGAGTGCGCTTAAACTTGTTTTAACCACCCAAGAGAGCAATTAAGTGTTTTATTTTCTCCTAAGAGGGCCAATGTTTTGCCAATGAGGAGGGCACTTAAAGACGCCCTTTTGCCACCCAAGTGGACAGTTTATCATGTTGTACCCAGCCAAGAGGGCAGTTTAGTGTTTGTTCCACCCAAGAGGGCAGTTTAGTGTGTTTTGCCAACCAGGAGGGTACTTTAGCACGCGTTTTTGCCTCCCAAGAGGGCACTTTAGCATGCGTTTTTGCCTCCCAAGAAGGCACTTTAGCACACGTTTTTGCCTCCCAAGAGCGCACATTAGCACACATTTTGCCACCCAAGAGGGCAGTTGTATTTTGCCAACCAGGTGGGCACTTTAGCAGACGTTTTTGCCTCCCAAGAGGGCACTTTAGCATGTGTTTTTGTCTCCCAAGAGTGCAATTTAGTGCACGTTTTTGCCACCCAAGAGGGCAGTTTATCATGTTTTAAAAAAAATATTCAGAAATAAACAGGCAGTTACACATACATAGGCCAAATATAACATCTCTGTAACATCTCTCCAAGACAGGCATAAGCCTTATCATATACTGTACTTCTGTGTAATTTAGGGGGAGCTGATGCAAAAATCTTAAAACTGTTTGATATCAAAGTCCAGTGTGTCATATTTAGTGGTATTTAGTCCATATAGGGGACCTGACAGAAATGAAATATGATATTCATACACTATTTTTCTTGGCATATAACTGCATGACAATAAGAATTGGGGCGGCTGTGGCTCGGGGGTTGAGGGGTCGTCCAATCAGATGGTTCAATCCCTGACTCCTTTGCTTCTGTGTCCTTTGCTCCTGATGGTTGTGAACAGGGGTGAAAATCCCATTTCATAGTTGGGGGGGACAATAAACAATAACACTTTAGAGAATAATTCCAGGGGGGTACAAGGAATAAAAGTTGTAGCCTGTCTTTTATACAGCATCTTTTACCGCAATTTGATGCTTTAGCCTCTCAATCTCTCCAACAGGCAGGCAGAAGACCTTTCTTAGCACTGGCTGAGTCCACCTTCACATGTCTAGATTTAAAACAAAATGATTGAAATCAAATTAACATGTACACATGCAATCAATAAACTAATTATCAGGCAAACATCTAAGTTTGTTTATCAGATTTCTCATAATCAGATAACTGCCTTTTTCCAGATGAAAGATATCAGATTATGATATTCTCTCTCTCTCTCTCTCTTTCTCTCTCTCTCTCTCTCTCTCTCTCTCGCAGTGTTGCACTCTTGCACTGTCAGCATGTTCAAATCAAATGTTTTAAAACATTTTATCAAAAGTTATGATAATTACAATAATTGCATTATACTGTATTAGTCCTTACCTTACATGTATACAAGTTCTTGTTTATTCACCCAGCAATACAAAACAATGGTATTAGGTGGAAGGTGGCAATAATACACTTTATGTGAACACATCTGACATAATACAGTCCATTAAATATCTTTACAAGAGGTAAAAGCTCCAAACAATCCCAAAACTAAAGGAAATACCTTCAAGAATAATCCAACATAAAACAATTTCTCAAAAATTTATATTTATTGTGTTGTCAACAAACATCTGACAATTATGCCACAAAACTGTATGTATTCTAACTCTCTATCTAGTTAAGACAATTAACTCTGGATAACTGAATAAAACCTTCCTGTAAATAAATCTAAAATGTCAGTTATATCTGATTCTGACATTTATATCCAGACTGTCTTTTAGAATGACAAAAATAATTAATACTGCTCTTGTCCTGTCCCGTCCTGTCCCTGTAGCTTTTAACGTAGCTTAACAGCACTCGTAATTGAGTAGGCATTTGAACAATATAGGATAAATGTTGCAGACAGCCTGGACCTGGCGCTTTTTGTAAATGGGGTGTGTGTTGTTGTAACTATGGAAGCCCGTTTCCACTACAAAAAAAAAATATCCCAGTGGTAAATCATAATTATGAGATAAAAAAGTCGAAATTATGAGATAAAAAGTCATAATTATGAAATAGGGCATGGGCTGTAGGAGCGTGCTGTCTTCAGAGGTGCCAGAGATGTACTTTCTCACAACAGATTAAGTAGCAGCTCTTATTCTCTGAATTCTCTTAATCAATTTGACACGGAAATGGATTGTGAGTACATTGAGGACTATTTTAAACGTGGCTTTACCACAGATGAAGTACTTAATTTGCTTGCTGAGTCACATGGGATTGTACTAAGCAAACGCACCCTTGAAAGGATTTTAAGCAAGAAGCAGCTCTGGCGGAGAAAGAATAAAACCGATGTGGCTGAGGTGGCAACCTTCATTGAACAGCAATTAGAAAAATCTGGTCAGTGTCATGGTTACCGATGGATGCACCAAAAATGTTGGTTACATGGAATTGTGACTGACAGAGAAACAGTTCGAATATTGCTTCGGCTATTGGATGGTGAAGGCGTTGATCTGAGGTCAAGAAACAGACTGCGAAGACGTGTTTACCACAGCTGTGGTCCTTACTATGTATGGCACATTGATGGCTACGACAAGCTTAAGCCATTTGGAATTGCAATCAGTAGATGCATTGATGGTTTTTCCAGAAAGCTGGTATGGCTTGAAGCTTATAAAACAAACAGTGACCCAAAGATCATCGCTGGCTACTTTATGGATACTGTGATCAATGCTGATGGATGCCCTGTCAAACTCAGACTGGATTTTAGGAACAGAAAATTGCCATATGGCTGAAATGCAGCGGTTTTTGCATTTTCCTACAAATCAAGCTGAAACAGACAGTGTAATCTTTGGTCCAAGCACTGGAAACCAGCGAATTGAACGATGGTGGCTGATCTTGCGAAGTGAGTGTGTCCAGTTTTGGATAGACCTTTTTGACAAACTGAGAGAAGATGGCTACTTCTCAGACAACTTCTTGGACAATTCCTTGATCCAGTTTTGCTTTCTTCAAACAATATAGGTACAGTAGTTCACACATTATGAGATAAAGAATGGCTCAATAATAATTTCAAGAGCCACAAATGATCATGTGTAAAAAAGTAATTGCCTGTGTTTGTGCAGAGAAAGATGAATAAGTTATGGTTTTGGTTTGCAAAAATAATGTGGGTTGTGGTATTCCAAGTAGCTCTGCATCAAATAAGTAGGCATTATTTAAGAATGTACCAGTGTAATGAATGGCATGGCATAATAGTGTAATGGCCCCTTTACATTTAAGGTTATTCCACTTCATATTGGTAGCTGTGAGAATAAAACATTCATTGCGCTGCTGCAAATTGTGTTTTGCAGTTATTAATATAAGTGTGCTAACCCACCATATCATGATTAGAAGACAAATCTAACAGTCAGGACTACTTGACTTAGACAGTAGTCACCAATGCCTAATATTTATGTTCACTCTATATTATGTGACTCCTAGGAAGAACTGAATGAGGTTGCACTGACTTGGAACAACCACAGAGTCCGTCAATTCCACAACTCACGATCACCCTATGGACGTCCCTCCATATTGCATGCTGTCCCTCACCTGTATGGAGGCCGAGATTGCTTGCACCATGTGGACCTGGAGAAGGTTCAAGAGGTTGAAGAGTGTGCGTTTAAGGACTTCCCATGTGATGAAGACGTGTTCCATACCTGTGTTGACCTGATGTCAGAGTATAATCTGACATTAACAAATGATGTGTTTGAAACAGCTAACCTGTATATTGAACTCAGGCAGCTGTTAAACAATGAACTAGATCTAGATCATTAACTCTTTTTTGTTTGTTTCCTGTTTCATTCTGGGACAAACTGAAACTCATATGTGAAACAAACATGTAAACATACACAGATTACTTTGTTTTTCTTACATTGACAATGTGTAAGAACTGAGTAAAAATGCAAAATCCACACACATATTACTTGAATACATTTATTCAAATGTTTAAACAATCACAGCATACAACCTGTATTATTTAATTTAACTGAAATTTACTTGCAACAGATAAAACTATTAAAATTTTTTTTTAACTCAAATGCAATTTATTTTGGTACCCTTCTGTGCTAAATTCCACTTGTTATACTGCAGTTTACCTGATGTAAAGTGGTGTTTTCTCAGAAAGAACAGTGAAGCTGGTTGTTATGTGTGTGTGCTCTGAGGATTAGATGAATAGCAAGTGCTTTCAAGTTTCAACAAACACACGTTGTAACTGTAAAAAACTGGGGGGAAAAAAAGTGTTTAAGGAAAAAGTTCCTCAATTTTTCTTTTATATCCCAAATTGCCCAATACATTATGACATGTGAACCGTTTAACAACCATACAACATTTAGACTTATTGGTAATGTCTAGCAATATAAACTGAGGGATTCACAGTAAGTTACCTGCATTAAAACAGACCACTTAAAGAACATGTTCTCAAACAAACAAAAAGTTCAACAAAACAAAAGTGGCAAAAGCAGCAGACAGATGTGGACAGCACATCAATGCTGTGACAGGTTAAACCATTGTAACTGTTGTAGTTCCTTCATAAGCCAAAAGTCTGGAAATCTTACAAAGCCTAAACATGAATTTCTGATGTAAGTCCAGAGTCTATAAGCTGAAATCATTGTGCCTTAGACAATGTCCATTACCCACATGTTGCTTTGTAATATTTTGTTCATTTCATGTCGAAAATCTGGGTAGTTTTCATAACTGGCAACTGGCAACTCCAGGTAACAGCCGCATGTATGAGCCACTGGTCTTCTCTGAAATCCCTGAACTTGTGTGAAACTGACAGTGGTGCACTTTCCTGTGAATAAATCTGACCCAGTGCAAAATCTGAGGAAAAAGGAGAGGTGCTGGATGTCTGACTCTCTGAGATATGTACTTACATACTTGACAATTTGTTTCTCCTGAGCATTCTGGGTACTAGGGTAAGTAATTGATCTCATGATCTTTCGTGATGTTGGTTGTAGTTCTCCATAGAGTGCTGCAATCCCTTTCAGCTCTGATCTAACAGGTGCAAGCATGTTGCTCCACTGTTCAATGACAAAAGCGGGCTCTTGAATCAGTTTTTGGTGAGCAAGCTCCCTCAAGATTTGCTCAATGTTATCTGCTGCTGGAATCCTCTGGCAGTTGTGGATATCCATGATTTCCAACAATTCCTCTTGGTCAACACTTTCAAAATCTGAACAACAAGATTCAAAGATCACTCGCTCAGACTCTGAGACATACTTGAGAAAGTTGTCTACAAGATCACTCTCCACACAACCCAAAACAGCTTGCTCCAGAGTACGGGTGCAATTTTTACAGGAAGGTACTTCTCTTTCTGCCAGCCAAATGTAATAATTCGGCCTACACCTACCCATTCTTGTTTACCAAAATCATGACGTATGTATGGCACTTTGAAGCCATTTCCCATGGTGCACTGCTCATAAAAGTCATTCCAAAATTCTGACAGTACATCCCTCAAAACTCCTCCATCATCCACTGCCTTTTCAAGCTTTCCATCTGGAAGAATAACTTTAAAGTTCAAGTCATCCTCCGTGATACTTTGCTCAGAAAACACTTGAATAAGTTCTCTAAGAATCTGTCCACGATGAAGAACAATAACTTTCTTCTCTCTCTCTCTTTGACTGGCTTGTTCCTGGAACATATCCATGGAAGGAGGCAAGAGAGATTCTATTGTCAGTTCCCGAGAGAGAGGCAAGGTATCATCTAGAGTGGAGGACACCATCCCAGGGATGCTTTCTGTGTAAAAGGTCACAATTCCACTATCCTCTTATGCACCAAACCAGATGCATCAGTTAGGTCGACTGTAGTGTATAGAAGGGAAACACTTTCACTGCTTGCATTTGCAAATACAGTGCTGCTTTCAACAAAAACAACATCTGAAGTATTTATCTCCACAGCGTCTGCTGCAGAAGTGTCTGGAGAGTGGCAATAGATATCAGGTCTGTCACATGTCTTTTCACCATCTTGTGTAGTTGCATCGCTATTGTCTTCCTCCAGATTTATCACACTGGTATTGTCTCTTTTCTTGGTTGTTAAATAGAAACGTAACAGAGGCAACTTTGTCTTTTCATATAGCTCCCTGACTGTGATACTATCATCAAGTGAATTCTGCTGAAAGTCAGTTAGATTAATGTCAAAATCAGTAAGGCTTCCCTCTGCATTTTTCCCATCTGGAAAAAATAACTGCACAGCCTTTTCAATCAAGTTCTGTTTTTTACTGTCCTTTGTGACACTCTCTTTTCTGGTTCCCCCACCTTTTTTGGTGCGCACCTGCACAAATTCCCCCTCTCTGAAATGCATCCATCCCAACTCAATTTTTCTGTGATTCTTCTGAGCGTTCTTTTGAGTTTGATGCTGTCTCTCAGATACGTCATCACCTTTGTTTCTAGAGAGTTTTCCTCTGAGCCGCTCAAAGATCTTTGACTTGCGACTGTTGGGTTCTTTTTCCTTTCTCCTGCAGTATCCAAAAACAGCCAGCCGATCACCATAGGATGGCAGATACTCTCGTAGCTGGTCATCTGTCGTGATGTGTATGACACTGGAATCAATCTAAAATGAAGAAACATTCAGAATTTTTTGCAATGAACAACCTGCTTATACATCACCGACATTATTTACTAAGCTCTTCAAACATTTTTTTAATGTTTATGTGTGATTTGCCAAATTTGAGCATTTCCTATATTAACTACCTTCTCCTGTTCCATTCACTGTATGCACTCCTCCGGCACATGCCATGACCTTAAGTAGTCACCCAGCTCATCCATATTTTGCCTGTTCAAAAAAAAAGAAATTTCACATCTGTACAAAATCATTTTTCTTCACAGTCAATGTCATGTTTAAAAACAAAAATAAGACAAAACCTGTTACTATGCTCTAAATTATTCACCTAAGAAGAAAGGTTGTATTATTTTCATTTCAATATCTTTTATATTTATTTTAAAATAAAGCTCTTGGTTTTCTGATTTTCTAAAGCTGCCCTATGATATTATGAAAAATTCACACTCTGAACCCCAGGCGATTTTGGACCACTTTTGGTCCCCCTGGATTTATATGTAATAAAGCTTGTATAACATCAGCCCTGTAATGCACTGTCAGGTAACAACACAGTTGTTGTTTTTTTGTTGCTGTTTTTTTCAGGACAACCTGGGCTCTAAGAATATTTGTGCTGCAGTGTCATAAACTGAGAACATAAAACATGTGTTACATTGTCCGAAGACTTTTCAACATACTGTAGGTCTTCACGGCACGTTGTACGTGTATGCTAGTGTAAGACTGGCGTAGCCCTTTTCAGGAATAGGACAGTGCGTGAGGTGTATGTGCGTAAGGTGTGAGTGGGCGAGTGAGAGTGTGGGAATGTGCATGCTTGTAGACGGTGAATTTATACGAGAGGAAGGAAAGCGAAGGAGGTAACAGTAGTAGCAACAGTAATTAATGTACAGTATAGGCTGCAGTTGTGAAATAAAGGCGACGGCTCCTCCAGATACAGTAAAGCTCCCTGGTATTATTTCCCGAACCAGCTTAACACATGAAAGGTGTTTCACCCCGAAGGTAAACACAAACTTCGGCCCTGGAGGAAATAATCTCCTCTGTGCTTCCCGACCACAGTCCGGGAGCCGAACAGGAATGGTGTAACACTAAAATGACTATAGGTTGATATTGTAGGTGTGATAACACTTACCAACTCTTGATTAAAGAGCTATGTGGAGGCTGATGTTTCCGCCTTTGAGTAACATTAAGCAACTCGCTGCAGATCTACCGACACTGTTTTCAATATTGGCGTGAACGTTAGCCTGCTATACAACTAAATACAGGAGATAGTGTAAACGGTGGACTGATTAAAATACTACAAAATCCAATGTAACATTACCAAAAGTCTTGATGGGGCACACGGGAAAGTTCAGTGATGGTGATAATGATGAAGGTACATCTGCCTGCACCTCCGCCCACCTCTGCGCGCTGCAGCGCATGCGCACTTCCTATCTCATAATTACGACTTTTTTATCTCATAATTATCACTTTTTTGTCATAATTTCGACTTTTTATCTCATAATTATGACTTTATTTTCTCATAATGTCGACTTTTTTGTCTCATAATTATGACTTACCACTGGGATATTTATTTTTTAGTGGTGGAAACGGGCTTCCATATGTAACTTCCATATGTAGCTATGTCTGCACGGTGTGAGTAGCAGGCTCCGTCCACACGCTGCTGCAGCTGCTAGCTCCGCCCGTTGGAAAGAGTGTGGGGTGGACTCAACCATTTGTAAGAATGGGGGGGGGGGACTAAATCTTTATTGTGCGATTATAATGAGCACCGCTTACATTGTGCTTTCAATAAATGCTACTGCATTGTTCAAAACTTATTAATTCTTTTTTTAAATTATTCTGGGGGGGACAGCTTTACTGGAGGGGGGGGGGGGGGGGGGGACATGTCCCCCCTGCCCCCCCTTTTCCCCCCGGGATTTCTGTCCATATCTTTTCCAAAAGCTGCCTCTGAGGTAGGCGTAAACATGTGACGTGACGTGAAGCTCGAAGTTGGGCTGTGAACAATGACAACGAATTTGTCTTCAAAATAAGAGCTTTACATTGCACCCCATTGGATTTTAGAACAGCGTACTTAGCCGGGGGCTTTTCATTTGAAAGTAGCGACCGTCCATAGCTTGCCGACACAACAAGCTAACACAACTAAACAGCTACAGAGACCGAGGAGACGCTAGCATCTCCTGGATCTCAGCAGCTGTCCAGTTGTTCATCTCTTGTCCGCGGATGAAGTGATGGACTGACTGCTGTGATCAGCTGTTTCTTGGTTTTAAAACTCCAGCCAGCGCGGAGGCACAAGACTTATTTGTGCGTAATACAGGCACTTAATTAAGAATTCCATATTTAATCAAATGTTGTTATCTGCCATCTACCCTACACACACCAAACTTCAGATCAAAAATATTTCACACCACTGAGTAAATGAATCATATCATGTGTCAATATGTGTTTGGATGTGTGAGAGAAGAGGAAAGGGTATTACCTGCAGGTTGAGTGAAGGCCTGCAGTGAAGCTGTTGAAACTAACAACCCCACAATACATCACAGCAACTCCCCGGGCACTTCTGGAGCTCATGCTTCATTTTCCTATTTGCAAAGAAAGTGAGGACAGAGACAGGATAGGTCATGTTTATCTTTCTTCTACTAATTTCTCAACTACTTGAACAACACCAAATGAGAGTTGAGGATGGAAGTTATGTTAAGCAGACACAGTCATTTAATCTCTTAGACTGATCAGGATTTTTTAATGGGGCAAATAGTATGATTTATGTAAATAACTTGAAAACATTCACATCTTTTATTGTCTTAGAATGACCGGTAGTACAGGCTGTATGACTTACCTTTCCCTCTGACAATCACCACCTTGCCTTGGTGAGCGTCTCTGGAATTAGAATAAGAGGTATCAGTGAATTTATACAGTATGTATATAAGTACATGGAACTTAATATACATTTTTATTCATTCTAACTTGGATGTATTGCTAGGTATTCATTAAGTTCATAAAATATCCATTAGTCAAGCAGTTGCATTTTGGCTGGTAAAACAAAGTGTGAAATAAATCCATCTAAAGTTTATAAGGGTGGGATAGGCAGGGAACATACACACAAAAGTCCAGTGTTGTTTTAATGTACAGTAAAATGTATATTTCATTAATTTAATGTACATTTACAGTCAGCATATAGAGAAAAACTCACCCACAAATTAATACTAACTTACTGCTGCTAAAGTAATGTAAGACAGACATGATTCAAGGCAGACACTTGAGGACGTCACCTCTCTGGGAAACAGCGATCAACATTCTTAACTATTTTCTGACAGATATGATGTAACGTAACGTATACTCTGCTGCTCACATCATATTCACGTATCAGACATTTATACCTTATTTTCCTGGCTGAGTTGTGCCACTGCTTTACTTATTTTATCGTGTAAGCGCGCGCGCGCCTGCGCACACACACACACACACACACACACACACACACAGTGTTGGGAAAGTTCACTTTCTCCATGAACTACTTTAAAGTTCAGTTCACATATTTTAAAATGAACTAGTTCAGTTCATAGTTCATAATTTAAAACTTTGAACTAAGTTCACAGTTCCAAAAATTAACTAGTTCAAAGTTCTTTTTTTCTTCAATATGTTGCTGCGAGCTATTATTTTACTAAAGTATTGCCACAGCCCATATAGAACCACAGTTAGTAATTATTTTATCAGTTTTAACTCTGAAGCTGCAGCTCTCCGACAATATACTGCAAAACCAGATTGTCCAGCTGTGGCTGAGAGATGAAGACAACGGAGCCGCTACTGTACACTGTTAATGTGATTTGGCTGGTAGAGGATTTTTCCCACCTAGATCATCACTCACCTTTTCATAAAATTATTTTAAGTAATCATACTAAGATGCCGTATGAATGGTAAAGGCAGAGTCTGAGGTGCTGCTGCCTGCATGTGTTTTTGCCTCCATGCAAATTAATGACGCATGCGGCGGTGCGACTCTGTGGTGGCTGGTGTTGGGTATTTTCTCCGCTACATATTAAGGCCTGTTTACGGTGTGTTTTAGCCACTTTTCACCTGGAAGGCTTTATGGAAATCTGGCACTCTCTTGAACCAAATCAAATTGTGAGAGCGCCGTTCACAAATGCCAGAATGAACGTGTTCACAATAACGTTAATCAGGCAGAAATACAGTACGTTCAGTTCACGTACCATCGTACAGGTACAACACTGCGCACGCGCACACACACGCGCGCGCATGCACACACACACATACACACACAAACAAAACCTCTCATTTAAACCACATTCAATATTAAATCACGAATCAGGCCAACAAGCTAACTAACGTTGTCACCTGTCACGTTTAACGTAACGTAACGTTACTCAAGGGGCGTTCAGACCGAACGCGATAGACGCGAATTGAGCGGCAACTCTACATTAAAAATCAATGTAAATGGCGCGATGAATGGAGCGTCTGAAGCGTCCGGTGCGTCTGGGGCGTCAGGATCGTCTGAAGCGACGCAAATGAAGTTGAAAATATCGGACTTTTCAGGCGGCATCGCTTCAAGCCGACGACGTCACTTCCCTCACGTACGGTTGTTTACACTCAGACCAACATGGAGGAGAAGCTAATTGTAGCTGTGTGTGGGCACCGACCCGAGCTAACAGGTCCTCGAACTGGGCTCCGGTCAGCCTGAGGCACCGCTGGATCCGGTCGTCATCCAGATGGAGATCCTGGAGGACACAGTGAAATTCCCCCAGCTCCGTGCGTCTCCGGAGGACTTCATGAACCAAGACACGACGGCAGTGGTTTTCCACGTTTTCTAACTGCAGTTACTGGACTTGCACAGCAGGTACAGTGCAGCAACGGTGGTGATATCAGCCATGATCGACGTGGAAAGAGTGTGGGTTGAGAAATACCGGTTCAAAAATGAGCGGGCAAGCGCGTCGTCTTTTTTCCCCCCTGAGCGTCAAGCGCGAATGATGCGAATAGTCCAAAATGATCAAGCGGCGCGATACAAGCGTCTCAAACGATTGTATTCGCGTCTCTCGCGTTTGGTCTGAACGCGGTATTAAGGTTAGCTAATCTGTTTGAAAACACCATCACTGTAAGTTAGGGACTGAACACAAACATTGTGTTATGAATTTACAGAAAATAACAGGGAAATGTTTTCTTACCTGATATAGCAGGAGAACAGTTGTAACACTTAATGTTAGCTGACCAAATAGATCCGTCTGACCCTTCAACTGCGTCCATACTCAATTTTTTTGGTTCCCAAAATCCCACAACTCGGAATCGCTCAAAAAACAAAAAAAACATGGCCAACAGAAATATACAATATAATCCAGGCAATAATCCAGGTAATCCATTAGTGCTCAGATTGCCCGATTGACGGTAGCGCCGTACTCAGTTGAAAGTGACGTATTTTCGAAAGCGCACAGTTGTCATTAGCCAGTTTTCTTGATGACAACCACATCAACCAATCACGTTCAAAGCACCATGGCTAGACAGCCAATAGCAATTGTATCAGCGTGGTATCGTTTCCTTTATGTAGAAAAGATTATAAATAAAATAAAATAAATGTTTATATATTTTTATTTGTAGGCTGATATATTCAATTACATAAGCATCTCTTTCTCTCTCTGTCACACACGATCTTGTCACAGTGTTGCGGTGACAGCCGGACTGTGTGTTGCTCTTTCCTATGTTTCCCCTGTCTACCTCCTTGTTCCCTCCCTTTTCCCCCTCACCTGCTCTCCCTCGCTGTGTGTGGCTGGAGGTGTAGCGACGGCAGAGTGGCGCACCCGCTCTTCACCCAGATAGCATACGGATGTGGGCCACTTCAGGCAATGATCTGGCACCGTAGGCATTCTTCTGGCCCAGACAAAACAGATGTGAACCTAAACTGGCCCATGTAGTTAAAGTTACATTTGGCCCAAATATCACAAAACAAATATGGCCCATCTTTGGCAAATATGTGGCAGAGTAGGTAATGGTTATTCTGTAAGTGAACCAAGGCTGGTCCACATGTGGTTCAGCACACGTGGCCCACCTTTGTTGAAACATATTTGGGCCAGTTTTGGCCGAAATATGGCAAGTTGGCATCGACTGATCTGGATGTAAGCCTAAAGGGGCCCACATATAAGGTAGCACACGTGGCCCAGCTACGTTAAAACATATTTGGGCCGGTTTTGGCACAATCAACATCAGATGATCTGGACGTGAGCCTAAAGTGGCCCGCATATATGTTGTTATACTGATGTTAGGTAATGTCAATATGTAAATATATAGGTGCCAGGAGCTGGCTATGGAAGCAGTAAGAGAACTGAAGACTTTTAGGCCTGAACTGCCTTCTGTTCTCCACTATGGAGGTGGGTGAGAGGAGAGTTTTAGCTAAGCCAATGACTATCATGTACAACACCCTTCATACCCATGTGCAGGACAAGCCGTCTGTTGCACCCATGATACAAGGAAAAACACCACTGTTCATACAATATAGTACATCTGAGAGAAAAAAAGATATTACAACACAACAAGCGGATGGTGAATTCTGAGAGTCGTTACAGAGTCTGGTTAGTCAGACAAGTCTGACATTAATACCAGCAGGAGTTAGCCAACATATAGTAGGCCTAGTCAAGTTCAAATTTTTTCTCTTAGTGCAATATATTTATATATTATCTCTCATATCTAAGAGTATAAATCCTGTGCCTTGTTTGATAAATTTGTTGTTTGTTAATGAAACTTTCTCTGATATGGGATCAATAAAATCTTTTCTTGTCTGAGATGTTAAATCTTACAGGTCGTCATTGCAAAAGAGAACTAGTTCTCAGTTGACTCATCTGGATAAACAAAGGTTAAATAAATTAAATAATTCATAAAAAAATAAATGTTAAGTCTTACAATAACGTAATGACCAACCATGTCTTTCAGTGTTTTCTCTTATTTGAGTATAATCACTAAATGCACAACATGAATGCACATAAAAAAATAAGCTCCAGCTCATAAACAACCTACACTGTAAATCCGAACGTTCAAAGTAATTAAACATATTAAGTACTGTTTACTCGAAGCTTTAGAAAAAGTTCTTCTAACTTAATTATGTCAAGTTGGTGTAAAGTGTTGTTCCTTTTTGAGTAATTTTAACACATATTTTTTGATTAAATGGAGCTATTTTGTGGATAAGTATGCATAACTTAAGAACATCACTTAAGTAAAACGTAATAGAATTAAGTAAAAACATGCTAAGAATGATAAAGTCCTGTTATTTATATTGTTTTAAATAGGGGTGATTTGACATTAGTGGAAGACAAAAAATGTATTTTAGTGAAATTTCGGTATTTTTATTGGCATCAGTTTGATGTAGACTATATATTTTTTTCATTTCTACTTAAGTGTTGTGCAGCTGCAGGGATAATTTTTTATTCCGAGTTAATTTCTGATTCACCCTCCGAAGCAGAAGGCGGCGCTAATGCGCATACTACACTGATTCCTTACCGCTCTTTGAAAGAAAGCAGAAGAAGAAAAGTTTGAACGTTGCAGACCGCAGAGACGGTTGGCGCCGGCTGGAAGCAACAGGAGGCAGAAAGCTCGACCTACTCGGCAGCAGTCAGGACTTACTGTAAGTGTTGAATGTTAATATTTATTCACTTTTACTTATTTACCCCATGGATTGTAATACAGTAATTTTACAGCAGAGGCAAAACTCCGCTAGCCACCATGGTGCTAACTAGCGAACAATTACAATGAATGTAATGGTTAGCTGCTAGAACAAGCTAGCTAACATTAGCTAACCTAGGTTACAACCTGATCTCTCAAAGGATCCAAGCTCACAAACAGTATATTTCGATATGTGATGAATGTATTTCCCATCATTGTATCTCTCTATTCCAGTTTCAAGAAGTTAAGACAGAGTTAAGGAAGATAACTGGAGATATGATAAAGATACTAGGTAATCCAATGAATGAATTCTTCTATCAACCACAACTCCCCCCTCTCTAAATACCAATAACTTGATTTTTTTTTTCTCAGACAATGTTTTAATGTGGTAACCCTAAATCATACGCACTCCCACATACACATATCATCGTTTATTCTTCTTGCCAATTTGGTCAAAATAAAACTTTTTGCCGTATTTAATTCAACAAGCCATCAATGTGTTCTGTTCATACATACCATCTTCCTAATTGATATTTAACCTTTTGCACTGCACAGATATTATTTTACTTAACTTAGTATTTGCTTGCAAAAAAGAAAGATGATTGGTCTAAAGAGTCCAAAATTTAATTCAAGATTTGTCTTAAAAACTTGTTAAAAACTAAAACTTTACTTGAGCTATTTTCCTTCTATAGATGTTATATAAAACAAATTGTTTTGAGGAAAACATGTTGTCATTTCAAAGTAGTGATAGCTGTAGTCCGTGATAATATTTTGATAAGCTAATAGTAATTAACTTGTTGTTATGTTAAGTAGTAAGTGTAAGCAATTCTGTTTTAAAAGTTTTAGATGGTGGTCTAAACTTTATCATCTTTTTCTTAGCCTTTTAGGTTGCTGGTTCCAAAATGATCTGGACATGTAAGTTGTGCGCAGCTTCTTTCACCTCCAAAATACAGCTGGATGAGCTCTCTTTTTTAAAGTGAAAAATGTGGTTCTTACTCATTTGGCCGCTATTTTCTGCTTCATAAATGTGTGCTAGATTCTTCAAATTGAACTGTTTTTTTAAGTGTCGTTGCTGTATTCTCCTGCTGTTATATCGATGTAGCTGTATGCAGAGGGTGTGTTTGATGAAGCTGCTTTACTTCAGCTCACTTTGCTTGTTATCAATCGCATCTTTCAGTTTTGTCTGAATAGAATGAGGTTGAGCAAGCAGATATTGGGTCAGTGATCAGACATAATATCAACTATAGCTTCAGATTAATTGTAAATAAAAACAGACTATGGATTTAAGTTTTGAAAGACATCAACACAATATTGTATAACTTTTATATCATTTTACAGGGCCCTTTTTGTTTGGTCTCCTGATAACGTTGTGTGTTTTGTACTTCACTGCCACCATATTCAGTAACCACAGTACTGCTTTACTGAGTCAACAAAATATGTTTTTTTGTGTATTTCTTCAAGGGCCACAAGAAGATAAGCCATGATGTTGGACCCAGGCAAGATTTTTTTGGAGCTTCTCCACTGTTCCACCTTTTTCAGTGGTTCCAATGATTTGGCCTGAATTTTGTTTTGTTGTCTCACAGGTTAAAAAAAAAAATTAAAAAATCATAGTCCTCTTCTGTTCACCAGTTGTTTCTCATGTCTGGTCATTTCATCAATTCTTCAGTAGGTTTCTTCATCTTAGACCCCCAGATGAGTCCCAACAAGACTGGACTTCTGCATGTCACCATTCAACACAGTATCTTGGGGTACCATAATGGCATGTAGCCACAAATTCAGACCAGTTCTGGTTTATTGTATTTGTTCATATTTGACATAAAACTTTATCATGGTTTGGTTGTGACTCCTTACGTGTGCAGGCTAGACAAGTTCATAGACTGTAAACCAGTTCTGGATAAGTCTGAGAGCCCATTTGAGTGAGTTCTAATGTATATGGTCAGCTCTTGGTTGATATAGCAAAATTCTTCTGGTCCATATCTGGCCCACACCTGACATGTTCATCCGGCCCACATACCACATGGAATGATGGCACTTGGGCGCTCCGCTTCTGTTTGCCAAAAGTGGGCAACAACCAAACCAACACACTGCCAGATGTCAGCCAAGAAGAGACCCAATAAACCAGCACTCACCCTAATGTGGGCCACTGTGCATTTTTATTCTGGCCCACCTACCACATGGAATCATGACACTTGAGTGGTCAGCCTAGTCATAACGCTACGTAATATTATGACTAGGCTGTGGGTCATATCTGGGAAACAAGTGTGGACCACTCAAGTGTCATGATTCCATGTGGTAGGTGGGCCAGAATAAAAATGCACAGTGGCCCACATTCCGTTGAGTGCTAGGTTATATGGTCTGTTTTTGGTTGACACCTGGCATTGTGATGGCTTGGTTGTGGCCCACTTTTGGCAAACAGAAGCGGAGCGCCCAAGTGCCATCATTCCATGCGGTATGTGGGCCGGATGAACATGTCAGGTGTGGGCCAGAAGAATTTTGCTATCTGGGATCCTCTCATCACCTGCCGACTACATAACACCGGTCTCCCCTCGTCTCCGATGCCAGATTATCCAGTATCTTATGGTGATCGCTAGTGCCGTTTAGGAACACGTTCTTAAGCTTGCCGTTACTCGTTTTGTGATTTTTGCGTCACTCTGCTCCGCTGCCAGCCGGCCGCCTGCCTACCTGCTCGTCAACCCTCTATCTGCCCGCCGGCTCGGCCGAACTCCGGGCGGTCCGTCCGCGGGCCCCGATCACCCCTGGACCTCGCATCGACCCATCGCCTGCGCTTCAGTTCCTAATAAACTCTTTTCCTCGCCAGCCCTGTCTCCGGTCTCTGCTTCTGGGTCCTCGCCTACTCACATCTAACAGATCTACTGCATTATGTGTATTATAGCACTGTATAAACAAAGGTGAGTTGACTTCACTTGAATTAAGCAAAATATCAAAAGCATCAATATTTTAACTTGCATTACAGAATGTGGTCATTATTTAGGTTTTCATGGTACTGTCATTTTCAATTAGCTGAATAGCAGATAAAGGCCTATTCCGATTTAATGTAACACAATAGATAAACATTATTTTAATCTACATTGGAATTTACAAATGCTAACCCACTCATAACCTTTTATTTTGCATTAATCTTTGTTATTTAAGCATCAGTTTGAATATTCAGTTTGAATATTAAAGTACTTGCTATACATGTCTACACCAGTACTTTTATACATACCGTATAAGTACTAGTGAACAAGAGTTTGAACAAGATTTAGCTTAACATTACAGAGAAAAACGTTGTTAGTATGGACATAAACCTTTATATAATGAGCTACATATTAATTTTTTATCAGAGTTTGAATGTAAAATACACAGATATAAAAACTAATCTTTACCTTATAATTACAGTGAAAAACGTTAAATTGTTAGTATGGACTTAAACCTTTGTATAACAATATTATACATATTAATTACAGTTGAATGTATAATTACATGCAAATATAAAAATAATAAGATTTACCTTAAAATTACAGAGAAAAGTGTTAAGATTGTTAGTATGGACATAAACTTTTTTACAAACTTTTTTCTGTAAAAAAATGAGAAATGAATGTAGTTTGTCATTACTGTCATAATGCTTAAAATAACAGGCAGATTGTGTCTGGATAATGTCTGGAATTTTACAGTTTTGTACACTATTTTTAAAGAACAAAACAACTGCTGTTAAAAATAGTCATATACTGTAAAATTAGGTTTTTTTTTACAGTGCAGCTTTAACTACTTCCACATTTTTCAATACAGAACATTTAAATCAAACAACAAAACATTCAGCTCAAATAGGACATACTAGCCATTATTCCAAATTTAGATAAATATTGAAAATATTCCACATTAACATTTTTCTAATTATTCAACGTTCTTTGTCTTAGATTAGGTTTAATGGAAGACATTTGTTAATCCTATCAATCCCACTCATTTTTAAACTTTTCCCACTCCTTCATACATTCACATAAAAGCTCCATTCAAACTTTGAAACATTCACAAAGATCCAGACTTTTTCTTGTCAACACAGTTTTTCACATCCTTTATACTTTTTACAAAGTCACAGTTTAAAAATGCACCATATTTTAGCCATTTTCAGATTTTTCCATTGGTGTGTTTTAGGGCTGCAGCTATCGATTCTTTTTGTAATCGATTAATCTAGCACTTTATCGATCGATTAATCGAGTAATCGGATTATTTTTTTACTGCGTTTTTAAACAACCAAAACAAAACACAGACACATTGGAATAGCCGGTGGAGGCGGTGTAATGCACTCAAACAGAGTTTATAATCACAAAACAGCCAATGTAGCACGTAATTCATGATCATGTCTGTATAAATTAATGTTTATTTTTGCTCTTCTTCGGCGGCTGTTTCAGTGAGTTTTGGGCGCAGAGTGATGAGACGTATACCGTTGAAATTTGTAGAGTCCCAGCTTTCATATGACATGCTGCATATGACATGCTGTAACTCTAACCCTAGCATAAAGTAGCGTAATCGCTAACGCCGATTTTTCTGACATGCGCCATTAGCATGTTTTTTCTACGTGCTCCTTTAGTTGCTTGGTGTCTGAATTGAGTTTCGATTAGGTGAATATGATTATCATGAGCGTTTAGCCGAGCTTCTTCCCGTTAAGTGGGTGTGCTGCATTAATATGTTGCTACATGATTAGCATGCTCTTATAGGGTGTATAATGCAACATGCGCAGCTCGGGTTGAAGAGGTTAAAAACATCAAAGCTAAACATCATATCTAATCAAACCGCATCACATCACTACCAATACAGAGCTAAATTGTGCCAGCCAGCTAAATTCAACATGTATGACGCGCTGGTGTGCTTCCTGAACAACGGTCCGTGTGGAACAATCAGATCCCTGCGCGTATAGTGCGCGTCATAGGAATTTAACGAGGCTTCGAGGCAGAGTTTTTGCCTCGAGGAATTTTTATAATCGAGTTAATCGAGTAACTCGATGAATCGTTTCAGCCCTAGTGTGTTTTGGACAAAATGTTGACAGCTGGAGATGAGCTCTAAAAGTGTGTTCTTAAGTCCCACTTAGGAAGATTGGGGCATTCATGAATTTTTTCCTATCTAGGATTTTTTCTTAGGCAAGAACAAATCCTACGAACACTGAACACAAATCCTACGAACACAGGAGTACTCTTACGCACATTTCAGTGCCGAAATGTTGGCATGGTTGTGTTTTCTTCTCGTGTAGTTCAATAAAATGCAATATTACAGTGATAATTCTGTCATATTTATTCATTTATTTATTTATTTCATATTTTTGGTAATTTACAAAGAATTTAAATTCTAAAATGATTTAAGATAAATCAAGTAAATTGGAAACATGCCATCAATTAGTAACCCCCCCAACCTATTTATACGTGGCATTTCTCCATCCAAGGCCTGCAAAACAATGGCATATATATTGCTCCTGCGGCTTTCATCAATGTAAGAACACAGCTGCGAACAATTATGAGGCTTACGAACGAGATGGTGAATCTGACGTAGGGTTTTCTTAAGGAACCTCTTAAGAAAGAATCTAAGAAGATTCTTAAGATATTGGTGAATGAGGCCCATTGTCTTCAGCTGCCTCACAATGTTCACTTCACATAGAAATGTAAAGATCAGGGCCCGTATTCACAAAGAATCTTAAGGCTAAAAGTCGCTCCTAACAGGCGAATTTAGGAGCAACTCCTAAAAATAATGGGCCAGTCAGTCGTAACTTTAGGACTCCTAATTTTTGAAAATAAGAGTTATTCACAAAACATTTTAAGCCTAAAAGTAGCACCTAAGTCTGGGAGACCTTAGAAGTAGTCCAGAGGACTCCTAACTCGCTAAGACCTGGTCACAGCCGAATGTTTTGGAGACGCTAAATGACAGGGAATTATTAAAACGATGTCGGATGGACCGCGAAGTTGTGGTTGAGTTGGTGAGGGACGCAATAACATCCCCAACCAGTCCAATAACGCCAGAGTTAAAATGTTTGGCAACACTCCGGTATTTGGCTACGGGGAAAATGCAGCTCTTCGCACAGGACTGGTGATTTAGAAATTATCCCACCACGTCTGTGTTTCGTGCGGCGCATTCACACAGGATAAGCGAAGTCTGTGTTTTAACTCGAATTTACTGACATTATCCCCCGGGTCCAAGGCCGCTTTAATGCACGGGCTTACCTGGGCTGAAGCGTTCAGGGGCCTCCGAAGTTCAGGTTCACAATGAGCTGAAAAGATCATATTGTTTTGTAACTTGTCAGGTTTTCTGTCAATCACTCTAATCGCACGTTACGTGGCTGCTGATTGATCCAAATTAGGAGTTACCCACGTGGCCCCATAGCCTCTGGCCTGTGGGCTGACCTATCAGAATGTCTATAGTTACTTTTGAGGTGTGTCCCTCTATGATTGAGTGACATTTAGTGGAAAATGTCGGGGAGGACGTTTGAGAGTGGTGCCCAGAAAAGCAAAAAACTTATTAAGAAAGAGTTGGACGAAAAAGAATTACTGAAGAGGATCCCGAAGCTTTTTTAAAGCAGCTGCTGCTGAAGATGGACCCAGCACCAGGGGAAGCTCGCTATCTCACACACCGGAGGGAGCGGAGGAGGCGCAGGCCGCGCAGGTGGATGTGGCCGGAGAGGAGCAGGGGACTGCCCGCAGCAGTGGAGGGGAGGAGGAGGGGGAGCATACGAGCCCCAGAGAGAGGACCAGGCTGCAAAGCAGTCAGGGGGAGACCCATGTAACAGTGACCCGGGCCGCAGGGGAAACAATACTGATGCAAAAGTGCGCGCTTATTGGGCGAAAATGGGACCGGAGTCCTGTCAAAGTAAAGATGCTAACATGATGGATCACACCCCATCAGGGCCGCCTTAACCTAATGTTAGGCCCCGGGGCTGAGAGGTTTTGTAGCCCCTCCATCCCCTCGATTCTCATTTTAAAAAATCGAATATCTAGGTATTCTACATCACAAAATGCATTAGTTTCTTTCGAGACATACAACAGTGAATTTTCCCTCTTTGAGCCAGAAAACACCATAATATTGTTATTAACATATCACTGAGCCTACTTGAGCAGAAACACAATACACTTTATTTAAGAACCACACACAGCAACTTATGGTGATAATAAAACCAAAATGTGTGCAAATATGATTTCAAATGATATTATGAAAAACAACACCAACTATCACCTGTCTGCACAAACATTGATAATAACCAATAACAGCATAAGCAAAGAACAGCAACAGATCAAAGTGGAAACCTGTTCTCCGGCCTAAGAGGGCCCTGTGAACCAGTCACATGCACCTGCACACACACACTCCATTCAGCCCCATGGATAGCAACATGGCCTAATGCCAGGTGCCAAAAAGATTAAACTGAGCAACATTTACAGGAGGTTTGCAGTATAATCTAAAAACATAATTTAATTTGCGGAAACAGAAATATATTCTGTGCTCAATAAATGTGTTTGCATGTTTGCTTGTATGCATTTTAAGGTGCAATAATAACCCCTGCACTCTCACAGACTCTTGCTGGCTGCGCTGCAGATCACTCACTCTTGCTCTCAATCTCTCCTTCTGTGCGCTCAATTTCGCCTGCACACTGGCTCAAGCTAGCACTGCGTTAACAACAGCTAATCTGAATTTAGCGTCTGATCTTCAAGTCTCCCACTGGGTTGACTTTGTGGCACATTTATATGGCTGTGCCAACTTGAGCGAGTATTCGCCATCATTGCTGCACTCTGTCCTCTGCTGCAGCGGCGCAGTTACGTGCGTCTCAGAGTGACACCTCCATCCCGATACAAGTCCAGCAGGCTCCACATTGATATAGTAAATAGCTACCCGCAGTGTCTCCACCTCGCTGAGTCGTTTGTCTTTCAGCTCCTGCGGCAGATGCTTTCTGAGCTGCGCGTGGCCTTCATTTGCGCAGCGCACTCGAGCCGCTCCTGTTGCGGCTGAACTCAGGCTGAAGGAGTAATCACACACGCCGAGGAGTCCGTGAAAGGAGAAATACGAGAACCGTGTGTAGGGTAAACTCTGGCCGAGTACGGGGTCGAGGTATGCGGTGTCCAGGTGGAAGGGCAGTCCGAGTCGGAGCGCATCCTTGTTGTGCGCTCCGGTGTGGAGAACCCATGGAGAGCAAGCGTGGACATATGAAACAGGCTCCACTAACGCCTCTCTATTAATTAAAAAGGATAGAACATGTTTGCATGGGGTCACGGGTCGATCGCACTGGAGCAGCACAACGGTTAGCTATGGATATTTTTAATATAATAACTGCTGAGCCTGTTGAAAGATGGAAAAATGTTGTTATGGCAGAGAACAGAGATCAACCCAAACGCACGACTCAAACTCTGACAAGTCAGATCAAAAGTCAATATTTATTGTGACACAGTGGAATCCCAAGGTGCAGGAGGGGAAAAGGTGACGTGCTGGGGGGGTCCCGGGGTCCCGTGTGGAGTGTTGGTGGTGGCAGGTGAGTACTCTTTGTTCGGTGTCTTCTCCAGTAATGGCGGCGCCGTGTGCTCGTAGCCAGCGTCCTTCTAGCCGGACGCTCCCCAAGATGGCGGCTGGGCAGGCAGGCAGGCAGGCTAATGACAACGGCGACTCAGCTAGGGCAGAAGAAGCAGCAGATGAGCAAAAAAGCTTCACAAGCTTAAGCAAACACGGAGATGAACAAATTTCACAGAGAGCCAGGATCGAACTGAGTACCGCTCAGGCAAAGAGTATGATCTGGCGACGAGTGGCTGGAGATCCGGAGGCTTTATGGAGAAGGTTGATTAGTGGATGAGGTTCACCTGACGCTACCTGGCAGAGAGAGAGAGGCCGCGCCCATGCACCTCAACACAGACAGGGGAGGGGGAGACAAGAGGATCAGACAGACACGGTAAACAGACAACAAACAAGGAGGAGCAGAAGGGCTGCCATGATACGAATCATGACAAATGTTCCTTACTGCATGCTGCCATGCATGTAATCCATCTAATCATCTTTCGAGATTTGGCTCTTCTGATGAGCCTCCTGAATTTGCAACCAAAATCCTGTCATTTTGGTTGCAAATGAATAATTCCCAAAGCAGCCTCCACAATTCTCGACCGGGAAAAAGGCGTGGAAAATACAAAAAAAACCTTAAGAAAAACAAAAAAAACTACACCAAATCACAGAGATGCCGATTCACACCGGACTAATATTATCAAATGACCTCTGTGTTTGTCGAAATATGGTAGGTAATTTGCGGTGGAATTTTTACTTTACAAATTACGGACATGGCAGATTAGCACGGGATTAAAATCACAGACGACCTCCGCAATTATTACAAATTGCTGGAGGTCCCCAGGTTATAGCCTACTAGTCCCGTGCGACTAGGGCTTTTGTCAATTGGAAAAAGTTGCATTCCATCTATACACAAATTGTCTTTGACACACGTTACAATATACTGGACATTGTTGCGAAATGGCTCGGATAAACACACGATTCCCGAATTTTAACGGTGAGTGGTTTGACGCAGCTTTTCGAGCAAATGCCGCTTTTATTCACGTTTTTCATCGCAATCTTCTAATTTGTAATTTTTGGCCGAAGCGTTTTTGTTTGGGGGGGGGGGGCACTTAATTCTCCTCATAAATACATTTCTTTATCCAATATGTTTTCATAGGCTTTGTCATGGGCTTGTAGGCAACTTCCTTATTTTCACTTCATGCATCGCGTAGCCTAAATGACTTTTCAATGGGCTGCCCTGTCACTCAACAACCAATCACCGTTGTCACCGCTTCTAAGTGCGTCCTTATAAAATGACGTCATCCATAGCAACAGAGAGTTACTTCTAGTTTAGGAGTTCACTGTTTTCATAACTAAAAGTAGGTCTCAGCGGCTTTGTGAATTACATTTAAGAAAAGACTCCTACATAAAAACTTTTAGTCCGATTTAGGAGTACTCCTAACGTTAAGATAAAAGTCTTTGTGAATACGGTCCCTGATCAGTACTTTTGGCTCTGTGGGCTTTTAAATGACAGGAGTGCTGAGCAATTCTCACTGTGTCATCTCTTCATACTCCATCAGCTGGTTCTCAACACAAATTCAAGCCAGCAATGCCATCTGGCTCACAGTTTATAGTATATTTAATTCCTTCTCTGTCACCAAACTATGAGGATGCTTCATACTCCTTCACATGCAACTTCAAACAAATTAAAACCACCAATTTAGTTTAGCGCTTCAACAATTCTTAAAATATTCAACATTTTTCACACATTCTCTTCATTATTCAAAGTTTTTACAGCCAGCAATGCACAATTAGCATCAGCTTTTAACAGCCAGCATTTACCACTACAAGTTTCTTCCGGTTGTGAATGTTGGCTGTTGAAACTCACAATAAGTAATCACATAGTTTAAGAGCACTTTTACGTCACAAAGATACACAAAAAGCTATTTATATTAGAATTTTTGAAAAAGTTTTGTAAAGAAACATCTGACAGGCCAGACTTCACCTTATGGAGGCCAATCTCGGCCCATAGGCCCCACTTTGTGCAGCCCTGGTCTGGACAGATCCCAATAAACTGACCTTATGCCTGCCAGAACACAGGGCAGGTTGTGTCAAACACACAATATGTACACAGCCTGGAGTCTGTAAAACTAGGCCACATCTATTTTCTGTGCTGAGATCTTTGGTACAGTGTAGAGGACTAACAGTAAAGGAAAAAGGCTCATTCTGTGTATTTGTCTATTCATACTAAATATTTTGTCAAAGTGGGCTGTGGTTGTACTCACACTGAATTGTGGATTGATCCCAGGCAGCTGCACAGTTGAAGGGTTAATGATGTTGAGCAGACTGAGCAAGTGTGATAAACATGTTTACTGACCTGCTAACACTGGTCAAAGGTCTGTGCAGTGAGAGAGGACAGAGAGGGCAACTGAAACAAAGTAAACCTTCTGACACTATGAAACTGAAGTACTGAGTTTTTATTATGCCACTGGCTTAATATCAGTGTTTTAAGATACCCAGACCTGAAGTAACTGAAGTTATAAGTAACAGTACCACAATTAAAAAACAGAACAAATAACAAAGTCTGGGATTTAGAATAAAAAATAAAGAAAAATGTTTTTGGACAGTTGTGCTTTTACAGAGGCGCAATAGAAAGCATCCTGACTGGAAACATCCCAAAGGGATCAACAGACAACAGATACAGAAGTACCTGCTGCTGTACCACCAGATTACAGAGTAGCTTCATTCTTCAGGCTGAGAGACTCCCGAACTCAGCCTCAACACTCCACCATGAATAGTTTGTTTTTATGACCTCGTTATTATTTATTCATTAGTCTGTATAGTTTGTTGTGTGTATATCTCACACACAAAACTTTCACTATAAAATCTTGTATTGCATAATGATCCTAAAATTAATCTCATCTAATGACCAGTAGTTCAGTAGTAAAAAGATCAGTGTCTTATTGATTGGCTGCTTTCACGGTGCTGTTACTGTGTGTGACTCAGCTGTTGTTTCTGGCTGAGCATCGGCGCTCCACACACATGAAAGTGTGCACACACCCTTTAATAATGACATTTGAGCCTTTCATTTCATTGGCCCTTTATTGTGCAGAAATATTGCCTGTCTCCTCATGAGCAGACAAATGACTACAAGGGGATCTTTGTTAAACATTGTTCACAGTTAAAATAAAAACAAAACTGATTTCAATCATGTTGTACAGGTCAAATTAGTAAAAACTATATAAATGTGTTACCACATGAGAACATCATCACTTGAGCTTTTGTCTTTGCCTTCTTTTATGTAATGTTATGTGTTTAATGTGACCCAAGCACCAAATTCACTCTGTCTCTTTTTTTACAAAAGATTAAAGGGTAAAATTAATAAATAAAATATACTTTATGTTTATAAAAAGATATTCAGTGTTTTACAACAATCAGTTCAAATAATCATGTGTATAGGATATGTGTACAATATTGGTCCAAACATAGTGAAAGGTTTCTTGTATAAAATTGTAACATTTAAATTCTTAAACGGTAAAAAGACGCCAACAGTTCAAATGATCATGAACAAACAGACAGACAGGCTTCCTGCTTATCTGCTGGCCATGTTGAAAACACAGTTTTGGAGAAACTGTTCTTTCACAGCCACTCTGCACAGGATCACAGTAGGATGGTCGTTTGTTTCAAGCAGGGAAAACAGTCGAAGGTTGGTGTCCTACAGCTACAACACAAATCTCCTCCAGGCGATCCATATCTGAGGTCCACTGGAGTGCTGGCTGTTACTTATTGATGATCCACAACTATACTGGAGAGATCCCTGAAAACAGCTGTCTTGATGTCATTCATACAGTTACATATACCACATTACTGTAGAAGACACGGTCCTGCCTTTTAAGAGCATTCAGACCTGGTGTCACCAGCTGTCCTGAGGGATCAATCACATGATCAGCTCTCAGCCTGTCAGGTCACAGCTGACATTAACCTGTGTCTGAGTGACCACAGTGATCAGATCTCACTTCCTGCTCTGCATGCGAATAAACACTGTTTTTACACAAAGAAAGAAAGAACTTCATGAAGATCATTTGCTAAATTAGCATGAAGGCCCATGTTGTTTCTACATGTCCTTTGTGCACAGGTTCAACATGTTCATTATTAAGCATAGTGGTTTTTTTGGCAACATAAGGAGGGAAACATTTAGCTAACAGGCTAACAGCATGAAAACATTAGTCCAGTGCTGAAAGCTTCACAGCAGCACAGACAGCTTTTCTCATGGTGCCGACAACCTGCACAGTCAGTACTCAACAGCTAAGGACCACAGACATGGATGCCAGGTGGCGGTCCTAGCTTGCATCACGGCCTAGACGAACAGCACCTTCAGCGTTTTTTTTTTCTATGGGCGCTCATACTCACAAATGTGTTAAGTCTTAAGACTGTGTGTGTGTGTCTGTGTGTGTGTATGTGTGTGTGATTATCCATCCAAGAGCTGTTTAGTCTGCACATCCTCTGAGATCAGGGAGTCATCAGGTGCAATGGCGATGTCACCTGTTGGGTGGGCGGCAATCTGTTGCAGGAGCTTCTCTGATTGAATCAGCTGATTGGTCCAGTCCTGACACGCCTTTTCTATGCCGGCTCCCTCCCCTCCATACTCTGGAGGCAGGACAGGCGGTGAGAAGAAGTCGCTTAAAGTGTTGTGGAAATCAGCACCGTGCATGTGGATCTACAATGAGGAGAGCGTGTGAAACAGAGTCCACGAATAGATGTGTGTCTGCATAGTGGTTGACTGAATCTGTGATGAACAGAATGCTTACCCGCTGTTTGATCTTATCTGGAAGAAAAGGACGAATCATGGCGAAGACAGGCCGGAAGAACATTGGCTCGTTGACCAGATGGATTCCTCGAACTTTCAGTGGAAAAGAGTCCTGAACACACACACACAAAGTCAAAAACAAAGAGGGGGAGCTGACTAATCTGTCAATCAGCCGATATACAGGACCATAAAATAGAATCAACCCCCGTTGACACCAGTTGTGGAGGACTGTTGGTGACTGCAAGATTGTCATCAGAATGTCAGAAAAGTCAGAAAAGTCAAGCCCTACATGTTTTAATTGCTCTTTTCTGCGAGGAAGTGTAAGGCAGCACACAATGATGGCATCATGTTGGTGTTGTTCCTGGAACTTCATAATTCATGCTGCTGCAGGACCATCACTGCAACTGATTAATGTATGTTTAATGTCATAGCTTTGTGCATTTCCATAAGCCCAAGGACACAGCAACAGAAATCTGTAATTAGTTATCAGTGTAAAAAATTCTCCCAGCAGGATACAGGTCCTGGTCTCCTGAGCTTATGTCCTGTACTAACCAGGTTCAGACACAACAGCTCGCTCCTGGTGTGTGTTTTCTCACTTTTTCTTCAGTAGAGATGATGGTCCCACATGGAGCAGCAATACTTATGATGTTCTAGAGACAACACCGACACATAAATACCAGGGCCCGTATTCACAAAGAATCTTAAGGCTAAAAGTAGCTCCTAACAGGCGAATTTAGGAGCAACTCCTAAAAATAATGGGCGTGTCAGTCGTAACTTTAGGACTCCTAATTTTTGAAAATAAGAGTAATTCACAAAACATTTTAAGCCTAAAAGTAGCACCTAAGTCTGGGAGACCTTAGAAGTAGTCCAGAGGACTCCTAACTCACCAAGACCTGGTCACAGCCGAATGTTTTGGAGACGCTAAATGACAGGGAATTATTAAAACGATGTTGGATGGACCGCGAAGGGATTGGAGTTGTGGTTGAGTTGGTGAGGGATGCAATAACGTCCCCAACCAACTGAAACAATCCAATAACGCCAGAGTTAAAATGTTTGGCAACACTCCAGTATTTGTTTACGGGGAAAATGCAGCTCTTCGCACGGGACTAGTATTACCTGGGGACCTCAAGTGATTTAGAAATTATCCCACCACGTCCGTGTTTCGTGCGGCGCATTCGCACATGATAAGCGAAGTCTGTGTTTTAACTCGAATTTACTGACATTATCCACTGGGTCGATCGCACCGGAGCCCTTGCTGGAGCAGCACAACGGTTAGATATGGATATTTTTAATATGATAACTGGTGAGCCTGTTGAAAGATGTTCCTTACCGCATGCTGCCATGCATGTAATCCATCTAATCATCTTTTGAGATTTTGCTCTTCTGATGAGCCTCCTGAATTTGCACCCAAAATGCTGTCAAAACTTTATTTTATAATTCCCAATGGAGCCTCCATAATTCTCGACCAGGAAAAAGGCACAAAAAAGGTGTGGAAAACACAAAAAACCTTAAGAAAAACAAAAAACGACCCCAAATCACAGGGATGCCGATTCACACGGGACTAATATTATCAAATGACCTCTGTGTTTGGTTAAATATGGTAGGTAATTCACGGTGGAATTTTTACTTTACAAATTACGAACGTGGCAGATTTGCACGGGATTAAGATCACAGACGACCTCCGCAATTATTACAAGGTCCCCACATTATACTAGTCCCATGTGAATAAAGCTTTTGTCAATCGGAAAAAGTTGCATTCTAGCAATACACAAATTGTCTTTGACACACGTTACAATATACTGGACATTGTTGCGAAATGGGCCGGATCAACACACGATTCCCGAATTTTAATGGAGAGTGGTTTGACGCAGCTTTTTGAGCAAATGCCGCTTTTATTCACGTTTTTCATCGCAATCTTCTAATTTGTCATTTTTGTCCGAAGCATTTTTGTTTGGGGGGGGGTTAATTAATTCTCCTCATAAACACATTTCTTTATCCAATATGTTTTCATAGGCTTTGTCATGGGCTTGTAGGCAACTTCCTTATTTTCACTTCATGCATCGCGTAGCCTAAATGACTTTTCAATGGGCTGCCCTGTCACTCAACAACCAATCACCGTTGTCACCGCTTCTAAGTGCGTCCTAATAAAATGACGTCATCCATAGCAACAGAGAGTTACTTCTAGTTTAGGAGTTCACTGTTTTCATAACTAAAAGTTGGTCTCAGCGGCTTTGTGAATTACTTTTAAGAAAAGACTCCTACCTAAAAACTTTTAGCCCGATTTAGGAGTACTCCTAACGTTTAGATAAAAGTCTTTGTGAATACGGGCCCAGATACACAAGTGCAAGGTACTCTGCAACATGTACTAAACAAACAACAAATTCAACTGTGTGACTGTGCCTGTCACAGTAACGATGACCTGGTTGTATTTGCGGGTGAGTGACATTTTGATGTCATAATGAAGTTAGCTGACACCTGAAGCTCAAGTTCTTCTCTTTTTGCTTCTGTTATTAAGTGTTATGTGTCATCTGCATAACAATAAAAACAACTTACATTGAAACACAGCATCGTAGCTTTAGAGAAGCAGTTATACTGACTATGATGTAATGTAATAATGTACAATAATGGAATGGAATGATCAGAAGCATGCAGGGAGACCTACCGAAAGTACAGAGGATATCTTTCTGGCGAGGGAGGGGTTAATCTGCAGGGCGTGACCTAAACTCCAACCCTGCAGGTCAAATATGACCTTCAGACCCCACCTCTGCGTCTCTGTCTCCATGGAGATGATCTCTGATGTCATCAGGCTGACCCTGAAGACCTGGAAGGCTGACCATTCTTTAGGGTTCCACTGCCCTGCACACACACACATACACACACACACACACACACACTGTTAGACACGAGTTACTGAGCTCTGGACTACAATCAGTCTTTAAAATGTCTCCTTGTTCCTTTGATTGAGTTTGTAGCTCTAGACAGGTCAACAGGAGTATGTGATGTTCAGTGAATATAGAAACTATATAATATATATATAAAACTATGAATCAGAGCCTCTGCTGTGGATATCTGCTGTGTATGGATGGAAACACTGATGCACACATGCAGTAAACAAAGCCATACTGACGAGAACCATTAAGAAAAACAAATTTCTGCTTATAAGCTGGGATTGCAAATTTGTATTAATATGGAAGGACACCCTGTGACATCCAGTATCCAGCTCTTCGTTGATTTTATTGTCAATCATTCTCACACTCAAAAGACATGAAGCAACAGAAAGGCTCATTTGGACAGGTGTTTGTGTCTACATGTAAATCATAAACTCAATTTCCTTTTATCTCTGGTTTGGTCACCACCAACTCCTGAGACAAATGTCTGCCTCTTTAGCTGTTCAATGATCCACTCTGTCTGCTTGTTAGAGTCCCGTTCCTGTCAAGACTATGTTTTTGTGACAGGTAGGGTTAGAACTTGGGATGTCCTGATCAGTTTTTTTTGCCCCCGAGTCCGAGTCATTTGATTTTGAGTATCTGCTGATACCGAGTCCCGATCCAATACTTCTATAATACATTAAAAAAATGAAGAAGAGCGAAGAAACAGATCCAGGATGTCCCTTATTTTTTATTTTGTTCACCTTATCTTATAATTTAACACTTATCATAGGTGTGATTGGCAAAGGACAAAAAAGCAGGAAAGTATACTTTTCCACTGTCGCTCTTTACATTTTTTTTGTCCCGTTGTCCTGAAATCAATAGTACGCCCCACACGTCCAACCTCTTGAGCATTAGAGAACTTTTTTTTTACCATTTTTTATTATTATTATAGATTTTTTATGGAAACAGAATCTGTTTCAGAAGTCAGTGGGCCACATGACATGGAAGCTATTGGGAAAAAAAATCACAATTTCTGCATATTCATATTCATTGAGGAAGCACTAAAATACAATAGAAAGAGCTCTGTCTCATTTCTCCAGTTTACTAATAGAATCTGCTGCTGGATTGGAGTCACTGGGTCACATGACATAGAAGATATAAAAAAAAATGCAATTATTTTGTATTAATATATTTACGCAAAGTAATTTAATGACGGTCCCTAAATCAGTTTTCAGTGATTCAGCGCGAGGCTCTGGCAGGTGAGCTGACCGTCCTCCTGCTGCTAACACTGGGTGAACCTCAGTAAAGTCGCGGTTGGACCCGAGTGAATATCCGCAGAATATCCAACCTGAAACTAACTTCACCCCGGTTCAATGAGTCTCCTGTTGCAGCCTTTGAATAGGATGACGAGGATTTCAGTCACTCGACTTAAACGGTGACTTGTAGAAATTATACAAATAGCAGTAATGACAATAATAATCAATTTCAAGACAACTTAGGGTGTAGTGCTTTCACTGTGTACAACTTAAATTCGCCATTGGCCCGCGATATTAAACCTACAAAAATCATGTCTTCTTTTTTTTTTTTTTTTGCAGCGGTGCTGAAAATCCAGCAGCAGAATGCATATAGGTGAAACGCTGACGCATCAGATAACCTTCCGCAACGATTGCAGGCTCTTTGGTGGAGCTCTGCTTTCAATGAAGTTCCGTTGTGACAAATGAATGAACTGCTTGCGGCGTGACATGAAGACATGAATCAGAGGCACAAAAAACATTGACAGCGGTGGCCGGTCATTATGTTTACCAATATCTGATCCGTGCCTTGCGCAGACACATTTTTCCCATTTGTTTTGAAATATTATAGATCTAATAAAAAATAATGAGAATAAATATACATATATATCCGATCCCTGATCGAGATGTAACGTCCGATTCCAATCGAGTCTGAAACCACGTGATCAGCCCCGATTTCCAATCACGTGATCGGATCGGGACATCCCTAGTTAGAACAATGTTTGAGCTCCGCTGGTTAGAATGGTGTATGCGCGAACTTCCGGTTAGCAAGCGCCGAGGACGGTCATGCAATAGTGAGCTCCGCTAGCTAGCCTCTCAGTTACTTTAATATTGGACTTTTTCACCTGATACCTCGTCAACCCAAGCTAAGAAAGATCCAACAGATCAGGTACTTGCATGGCACAGTACAAACTTCGTGGGAGAAAGGCACTTTCACTAGAAAATCTCGACAGGACCAAACAATCTCTTTCGATAATGGCGGCTGGAAAAGAAAAAAGCCTCTCGCTCGAAACCGTGATGATGGCGATAAGAGAAAGCAAAGAGGACTTGTCCAAGCAGATTGACACCAAGACCACTAATATCCAAAACACACTCACGAAGATTGAAACATCACTTTCAACTTTGTCGGAGCAAGTTGAGTAGATGGGAGGATGGGTCGCGGCTAACAAGGACAACGTGAGTGACGCTCTCATGCGGCTGAACAAAACAGAGAAAGAGCTTCGATATGTAAAAGAGAAATTGGATGATCTCGAGGACAGGAGCAGGAGAAATAATATACGAATCTTCAACATACTGGAAAAAACTGAGGGCCGGGATGCCACTGGTTTCCTCGAGCGGATTATCCCACAGATCCTCCATCCCATCACCTTCAACAGACCTGTTGTCATCGAGAGATGTCATCAACTCGGTAAAGCCGCAGATAAGACCAGACCACTGATAGCTAGATTCCTCAACTTTAAAAACAAAGTAAAGGTGCTGAGCCAGGGAAATGAAGGAGATCTTCCTCGAAAACAGAAGGATCTACATCTATGCCGACTGCAGCGCTGAGACACAGCGAAAGAAGGATGCATTCAAGCCGGTGAAAAAGACGCTGCGGGAGAAGGGCTTCGAGTACAGTCTCCACCATCCAACCAGGCTCTGCATCTCGCATGAGGGAGCCGCCAAGTGGTTCACTTCGCCCGCCGAGGTTATGGACTTTTTGCGCCAACTGGAGAAATAGATTTTGATGTTCTGTCACATCTTCTACTGGATAATTTACCGGACATCCAGGCCACGGGACTTGTGTTTTATCTAATGGAGCAACTGAGTAAGTCATTACCATCCTCTGATCTCATTTAATGCACCATATTATGACTTTCAATGTTTAAGGATGGCATATTTTAATTGGACTATTTACTTCTGATGTGAACTTGTAGCTCTGCCACATCTGATAAGCTATAGGACTGATTTGTTAACTAACTATCTGTCACCGTTTTTCTTTTTTTATTATTTTTTATTTCCTCTCTCGCTCATTATAAAAGGAGCTATACGTGTTTTTCAGCTCCCTAACATGAAGGATAGAGGTCGTTTAGTTTAAGATCTACAGTAACTGTTGAGGCTACCAAATAGGTATGAAGGGTAAGTTTTTAGGCTGGGTTTTTTGGGGGGGATGGATTGGTACACTGAACGCATATATACTCCAATATTTCCAGATAACACAACACTTAGGCCCATGCTGTATGGTCAGCACTTAACAAGTAATCACACACAAACATGGATAATCATCTAAACTGTGTATCATGGAATATGAAGGGAATTAACACACCCATAAAGAGGAAAAAAAAGTCTTAGTTACTTAAAGAAACTATACACAAGTATCGCATTCATTCAGGAGACACATCTCACCGACCTAGAACACTTGAAACTTAGGAGGGACTGGGTTGGTCATGTCTTTTTTTCTTCATTCACATCTAATACTAGAGGAGTCGCTGTGCTTATAAACAAGAATATAAGGCTCAAATTGAACTCAGTTGAAAAAGACAAGTCTGGCAGATTCTTGCTCATTGACTATGTTTTTAATACAAATAGGGTGACATTGATAATTATTTACGGCCCCAATCATGATGATCCTCTTTTTTTAAATGATCTAGTCCTAAGGATTGCTGCAGCTCAGGGACACTGCCTTATTGACGGCAATTTTAACTTGGCCTTTAACCCAACTATGGACCGTTCCTTGCCTAAATCACCCACGCCAACAAAGGCAGCCGTGATTTTGAACCATGGCATAAAAGAATTGGGGCTGTGTGATGTCTGGCACACTCTCAATCCTAATAAGAAAGATTTCTCCTTTTTCTCTAACGTTCATAAATCCTATTCCAGAATAGATATGTTTTTAGCTCCCCAACAGATAATTAGCAGGATAAAGGATTGTACATACTTGACTGCTGCACTTTCAGATCATAATCCCATCAAGATAACCTTGATCCGGTACAGCCATCCCCGCAAAGATGGAGATTTAAAACATTTATGCTGAAAGACCCAGAATTCATAACATATATGAACACTCAAATTGATCTGTTCCTCGAAACCAACGTGAACTCTGCCTCCAATGCAATTATATGGGAAGCTCTTAAGGCATTCATGAGGGGATGTATTTTGTCCTACAGTACATATAAATCAAGAGAAAGGAGAAAAGAATTGACAAAATTAGATGAAGAAATTAGAATACTTGAACAAAAACATTCTGAAACCAAAAGAATGGATATTTTAAATTCTTTGACTGGGAAACAAATACAGTATAATAATTTATGCACTACCAAGGCCGAAGCAGCTTTAGCTAGGACCAAGTACCACTATTATGAGTATGACAATAAAACTGGTAAATTACTAGCATGGCAAATCAAGAAGGAAAAATCAGATAAAATAATATATTCAGTAATTACTGATGATGGCAGGTCTCTGACTGACCCATTGGAGATCAATGCAGAATTTCAAAATTTTTACGAAACACTGTACAAATCAGAACATAATAACAATAACATCGCAGCAGAGCGATTTCTGGAACGTCTTGATCTCCCACAGATAAATGCCACAGATAAAAGCAGGTTAGATGCTGATATAACTGAGAAAGAGGTCCTCCTGGCCATGAAATCTCTGCAGAACAACAAGGCCCCGGGGCCAGGCGGCTTTCCCATTGAATATTTTAAGACCTTTTCAGATAGGCTGCTGTCACCGCTCACAAACATGATCATGGAAGCTTTGAATAATCAGACTCTGCCCAGCTCTCTCGAATTAGCTACCATCACACTATAACCAAAACCTTTAGCTCCTACAGGCCCTTAAGTCTTGATTAAGTCTCATCAGGAATAGGCAAGGGTCAGATGATGTCTGCCGTTTATTTCATAAAATTGATTCTGCACAGATGACAAAAGAGCCTACGCTGATAATATCAATGGACGCTGAGAAGGCGTTTGACAGGATCAAACCTACCTTTCTATTTCAAACACTTGCAACTATGAATTTTTATGTAAAATTCATTCACTATGTTAAAACACTTTTCAAGGCACCTAAATCACAAATATTAATTAATGGGGTCCTGTCGGGCGCCTTCTCACTTTCTAGAGGGGTCCAACAGGGCTGTTGTGTCTTTCCGTTATTATTCTCCCTTGCCATCGAACCATTTGCTCATACCATCCGAGTTAATGCTGCCGTCTCCGGCATCAAATTTGGTACTTCTGAGCATAAAATCTCTCTCTATGCAGACGACATCTTGATCCACTTAACGGACCCAGCTGACTTGGTCTCTCCACTCTTTCAGTGTCTTCAAGAGTATAGTGCAGCATCAGGATACAAAATAAATTCAATAAAAAGCGAAGTCCTGCCCTTAAACACACAGGATTTGGATATTGGAACTCTTGTTGAACCTCTGAAGGTATGTCCTCGTGGCTTTAAATACCTGGGCATAAATATTCGTGAACAAGGAGACAAAGTACTTAAAGACAACTACCTGAACCTTTTAGGAAAAAAAAAAGGCAGACACACAAAGGTGGATCGGTCTACCCCTATCGTTAATTGGTAGACTAAATATAATTAAAATGAATGTGCTGCCAAGACTTATTTATTTATTTCAATGTATCCCTCTTCATGTCCCTAAGAGCTTTTTCAATAAGACCAACAAAGTTACCTCCTCTTTTTTATGGAGAAACAAAAACCCCAGAGTAAAGCTTACTACTCTCCAAGCACCATACTAAAGGAGGCTTGAACCTTCCTAATTTTAAATGCTACTATCTGGCATCTCAGTTTCGTCCAATATGGACTTGGTTACACTCTGAGAGTAGTGACATCTGATGGCTCTCTATAGAACAACATATATTGAAAGCTACTCCATTAAAAAATATCCCCTTCGGATATTTGGGATCAAAGAAAAACCTTTCTTTAATAACAAAAAACCCCATCATCTTGAGCACTTTTCGGGCTTGGCAGGAAACTCATAATGCATGAGTTGGAACTAGATATCTCTTTACTGAGAAAGACCCCCTTGTGGAATAATCCCAATATTCCTTACCCTGTTGCAGATGGAACTTTACAGAAATGGACCAGGAAAGGGATCTAAACAGTTAGTGACTTATATAGTAACAACATACTATCAAGCTTCCAGCAGCTATCCTCTAAATTCAGGTTACCACAGAACAACCACTTTAAGTTCCTTCAAATTAGACACTGGCTCCAAGATAACTCTGCTTACTTTCCAAACTTGCCAGAGGAATCCCCTTTTGAGAAGCATCTGCTTGATACCCGACTCTCCTCCTCAAGAGGACTGATATCCTCTATATACAACATCTTGAAAAGAAACTTGCAAATTTATGACAGATTATCGATTAAAAACAAGCGGGAGACAGACCTAGGTTGTAACTATGAAGATGTCGACTGACAAAACAAACAGGAAAGATCCCAAACGGTACTAATTTCCAC
This sequence comes from Sparus aurata, assembly GCF_900880675.1. NCBI lineage: Eukaryota > Metazoa > Chordata > Actinopteri > Spariformes > Sparidae > Sparus > Sparus aurata. Next base: position 889,838 of record NC_044207.1, on the reverse strand, counting down.
TAAACATAGACAAATGCAATTTAATATCTTTCATAGAACCTATCTCACCCCACACAGACTCCATAAGATCAACAGGAATGTCTCTGCCATGTGCCAAAGGTGTTAAGCTGAATGAAGGAAAGTTACTCCATATGCTCTGGACTTGTCCCTATCTAGAAGACTTTTGGAAGTTCATTATAGCCACTGTTTCAGACGTTATAGAGACCGAAATCCCAAGAGATCAAAAAATTGTGGCTTTTGGGAGATGTCAACATGCTTAAGGTAACTAAACATAAGAAATAATTTGTGTTGTTAGCCAGCACGGCTGGGAAAAAAATTTACACTGGTGAACTGGAAATCAGAAAACCCACCCTTACAAAAGCACTGGCTGAACGAACTTTCATCATACTGCACGCCAGAGAAAATTCTGTACAATGTCAGGAGAAAACCTGAAATACGTAATAGAATATGGGGCTCTTTTTTTAGCACTTCTCCATTCAATTAACCCTCTCAGTTAAGCATGCATATCTACTTCTTGTATGCATCTCTTATTTTGGCTTTTTCTTTATCTCTAATGAGGGCCAAGTGTTGTGAAATGTACCAATCCATAGCCGGGGTGGGGTGTCTAAACTGCAAGAGTGCAGTTTACTGTGTTTTTGTTTATTTTGTATTTTTGTATTTTTTTTTTCCTTTTTTCTTTTTTTCTCCCTTTTTGTCTACATCTTCGTCATTTCACTTTTACACTGTAAAAAATGGCTAATGTACCTTGTGCGCATTGTCAATAAATAAATCTTAAAAAAAAAAAAAAAAGAATGGTGTATGTGCAGAGTTTTGACTCATGAAGGCTGTTTTCACATTCATCTACTGACAGTGTACATCACCTCTGTGCTGGCAGAGGCAGGTCTACCAGCCAATCCTGTTCCAGTATTTAGCATAGTGTGATGTGGAAACTTGAACATACAAACTGCGAATTAAATTTACAGTGGAGTAGGAAACAGCTGCTGAAACTCTAATTAAATGATTTTAATTACAGCTTCTTGGGGAAACACTTTATCAGTAAAAGCAACGTGTTTTAAATCCAAGTTCAAATATGTCAGGAGGGGATCTCTGCATGTTCTTTGAGTATGAGTAACCCTTGACACTCTTCAGTGATGATTCAAATATGTGAGAAATGTCTACAGCAGGGGTGCCCAATATGTTGATCGCGATCGACCGGCAGATCACAAAGGTAGTGCGGGTAGATCGCGTGACATTTCAATTCTTTTTTTTAGGTTAAGCAGCAGGAAAATTAATGAATGAATGCCACCTGATTGACATACAGGACGGCCAGTCTTAGATCACTTCTTGTACGGGTCACACGTCACAGGTCACCATGCATGTGCAAACGTGCTAGCTACTGCAAAACACAAGCGAGCTAAGTGACCTGGTTAGCGGCTTCAATTGATATCAACAAAAGAAGGGATATAAAGAAATGAGTGGGGCAGCTGGACCAAGTTAAAAAAAAAAAAAACATACCACTTCCATGCAGAATGGGAGGAGGACTTTTTTTTCTAAGTGTATTTGTCTGATTTGTCGAACTACCATTGCTATTCCGAAGAAGGGGAATGTTGAGAGGCACTTTCAAACTGTTCATAAAAAGTACGACACTGATTTCCTTCTGAAAAGCGAGCTGAGAAAGAGAAAGGTGAGGGAACTAAAATCACTTAATTGGACAACAGTCGTTTTTCACACAGCAGAATTCACAAGCAAAGGGCGCCACCAAAGCATAGTCACGGGTGAGTCACTCTATCATTAAGCATAAGAAGTCCTTCCAAGATGGAGAGATGATAAAAGAGGCCTTCGTTGAGGCAGCTGACTCCTTGTTTTGGGATTTTAAAAACAAACCAGAAATATTATCATCAATCAAATCTCTTCAGCTATTAAAGAGTCCAGTTACACAGCGCTGTGAGGTAATGGCCAAGGATTTGACAACGCAGCTTCGGAGAGACGTCGCAGACTGTGAGTGTTTCTCACTGCAATTAGACGAGTCTACAGACACCAGCGATACAGCCCAGTTGTGCATTTTTATTCCGATGGTGTTTCCAGCTATGACTGAAAAAGAGGAGCCTATGTGCATTACTGCTGTCAATTTTGATGTGCAATACCAAGGGTTACATTACTCTCTCAATATCAGTTATGTATTGTGTTATATAAAGTGTACTCAGTAATAAATAGATGTTTAGTATTTCTTTAAGTTGGTAGATCATTTTGACCTGGTCATTTGAAAAGTAGCTCACAAGCTAAAAATGGGTGGGCTCCCCTGGTCTACAGCAATCATATAATCAACATAAAGAAGTACGTTTCTAATGATGATTGTATAATAAACACATCATTGCTTGGGTTTAAATGGAAGGAATTGAATGCAGGTAGTGGGAGAGAGCAGAATGATGGACACGCTGTCATCGCTGTTGGTGAAGGAGTCCCACCCCCTGCAGGCTATGGAATTAGATTTGTGCCAAAATAAACAAACAAAAGTTCTTAAATGTAAAAAAAAAACAGGAATTTGAGAGAACATACAACTCATTTCAAAAATAAAACTTAGAACTTGCAATCAAATAATTTGTCAAATAGTGTAAAATATTGGTCTTTTACTCTTCTAATAATGCATTATTTTGTTTACTGTTCCCTCTGCTGGTTTCTCTCCACTCAGACTTTTGCGCTGACTCTCAGCTTTGCGCTCTCTCTGCAGCTCTTTCTCGTTTGCGCTCTCTGACTTTTTGTTTGCAGTTTTAGCACAAACCTCTCGGGTAGGCGGGCCTTTTCAGCAGAGCGTCCCCATTGGCTAGGTAGATTTTGACTGACAAATGCTAACAATAATAATAATAATAATAATAATAATAATAATAATGAACTATATATGATGCATATTTATAATAGAAGTCTACTGCAACTGTACTTTTTTTTACCATTAAATGTTATTTTATACATCATATTTATCATATTTTACAATGTTCTGTCATGGAGTATATCACTTCACTGCAAACAGAAAAGAAAGCAGCTCACTGCCAGTTACAGCTTCTTATCATGATCTGCAGTCTTTGTTAATTTTTTGTCATAATTGTTGTTATTAGTACTTAGATTATCAAAAATCACAGTTACATGTCAGGATGTGGTTATTATAGACAGATTCAATATTTAACTGTCATGTGTCATCACAGTAACAGCGTTACATACATTAGCAGCTGTAAACACATAAACACATAATAAAACACATCATGTGTTCCCCTTTAAACAATGGGTGGAGGTGTATATTTTCATAAATAACCGCCGGTTCCAAATTAATGCCGAGTCTAATTTATTTAAAAAAAAAAAAAAAAAAAGAAAAAAAAAAAAAACATCAAGAAAGAAGACGTGACCACTGACACTGTACGATTTTTTCTTCGCCTTTTTCACGTATCGTGCTGCTGTCTGTCAGTCATCACACTGATGATCACAATGGCTCCGGTGCAGCAAACTTTCTGTCTTAAAATATGCAGAGGAAAACTCGGGAGAAGCAGCCGCTAGATGTTTCTCTGTCGACCCCAAGAGAGGGAGAGATTGGCGAAAAAATAAAACGGAGCTTCAGCGTCTGTCCGCGGAGGACAGCAACAGGGCCAGGCTGCCTGCTGGAGGGAGGAAGAAGGCTAGAGAGGAGCTGGAGATAAACATGCGGGGATGAGTTATCAGCAAACGGGCACGGCAGGAGAGAGTGTCCCGCAAAATGATCAGGGCGATGGAGAAACAAATGTACGCCACCGTGAGTGACAGCAGAGATGAGGAGTTTGCAGCGTGTGCTGGTTGGCTGAATCGTTTCCTCCGCAGCAACAACTTCACTTGCAGAAGACAACGTGCCCAGAAGGATGCCAGAGAACTCACAGAGAAGCTGGAGAAGTTTGTGACATTTTCATCCCGGATTTTTGTGAGGAGGGAATTAAAGGCCTGTCCCAAATAAACACCTGGTCTGTTAAAACCTATTGGTTTTAACGGACCCGGTGTAACATCATCCCCCAAAAAAAGCGGATTCGCATGATTCACGAGGGTCGCATTTTCATGTCGAAAAATCACATGCCTGCTGCTTTACAAAAAACTACATCTGACGCAGCCATTGTCGCGGTTTTGTGTTGACAAACGCAGTTGAGAGCGTGGCTACTTTGGTGGTATCCTTATGGGGAGGGATGACGTATTTCCACTTTTACGTAGATCCCAGTGGAGAGCGTGCACTGTGATAGGTTTCCTTCTTTCACAAACACAGCTTGTGTCCAATAGTATTTTAGGAAAAAAAAAGAGCAGACCTGAAAGTAACGAGTACTTTTCAGCCTTCTTAGAAATTAACTCGAGTAAAAGTAAAAATATTTGTCTTGGAAATGTATTCAAGTAAGAGTAATAAGTACCACATGGGTAGTATGTATGTATGGGTAGGTAGCTAGCGCGCTAAACGACCCCTGCTTTAAAACGTAGAGAAGAAGAAATGACGACGACAATGAAGAACAACAGTAACAACCCACAACAAGAAAAACGAATGAAGTGTAAGTAGTTACGACATACATATATTGTTCTTCATTGTCGTCGTCATCTCTTCTTCTCTCCGTTTTAAAGCCGGGGTCATTTAGCGCGCTAGCTATCTACACATAGGTACTGAGCTGTGTCAGTCAACAACTAATTAGCCAATGGGGACACACTGCTGAAAAGGCCCGCCCACCCGAGAGGTTTGTGCCAAAACTGCAAACAAAAAGTCAGGGAGCGCAAACGAGGAAGAGCTGCAGAGAGAGCGCAAAGCTGAGAGTCAGCACAAAAGTCTGAGCGGAGAGAAACCAGCAGAGGGAACCGTAAACAAAATAATGCATTATTAGAAGAGTAAAAGACCAATATTTTACACTATTTGACAAATTATTTGATTGCAAGTTCTAAGTTTTATTTTTGAAATGAGTTGTATGTTCTCTCAAATTCCTGTTTTTGTTTGACATTTAAGAAGTTTTGTTTGTTTCTTTTGGCACAAATCTAATTCCATACTGTCACACTGTACAACCAGCACTGCTCCCAATCGACCTAGCTTGTGCGCTATGTCATAAAAGAACCCTTTTTCTCTGCTTTTTGGGTTAGTCACTGGTCAACTGGTCAATTTCACTTACCCATATCTGCAACAATTACACTATTAACAGTGTAAAACATTATCCATATACAATGTATATGAGAGTTCTATTTTGTATTTTTTCTTTTTTATTGTATTGTTTATTCTTTTAATATGACTAGTGCAGTGCCCGTAAGAAAAGTGTATTCCTATAAAAAAAGTGGGAGGTTAAGGAGCTTTTTCATGGATGGCCAAATGAGGCTGTGTTTGAAGGTGGGACGTCAGGGATATTTAGGTTTGTTGTGAAATCCCATATTCCAGGGTATAATTGGCTGTTTATGACTATTTTTGATTTTGCCATTATATTTCACCTTAAAAACTATTTACTTGGTGTCATTATTTTCAGCACAACATGTGTGACTGTACAGTTCTTTTTTCATTTTGACAAACTGTATTAACACAATGGACCTAAAATCACAAAAAAAACCATAAAATCCGAGTAGAAAAAGTTAGATTTTTTTACTGTGAAAACCACAAATATGTTTAACAAACCATTTTTTTTTATTTTTTTACTTATAATGCAAATATAAATTGTTGTTTACTAAATTTGTGCATACATTTAAAAAATGTACAAAGTTATATGTAGCTATTTACATTTAAATGCAGGCAATGCTCAGGTCTGCCTGAGCTCCTTCCAGCTGAATGAAGAGCTGCACTGCCTGCTCCATATTCAGCTTCTCCTCATTATTCTGACTCATTAAACAAAAAACCGACTCCACTACACACTAAACACACTACACCAAACACTACATAACACACTAACTACACACGCTAAATGTCACAAATCTCTCAACTCTCAATATCGCTGTCTACACACCGACTATCGTTGCCTCTCAATCATCCGCCTAGGTCCCTCCCACAACTTCCTGTTCCTCAACAACGAAACTTGCTGCTTGGACACTTTCGTGACAAAAGCCCGTTTTTACCGTTTCTTCCTGCACCAGACACAAAGCAAACGTGACGGCAATGTTCGCGAAAAAGCGTGGCAGACATTATTTACCCTAGGTCCGGTTTTGGACACGCCCATGGGTCCGTTCCATCGCCTCGGGAGGTGGGCCGTGTAGCTAGCGGCTAGCAGCTAGCAGCTTGCTAGCGGCTAGCTACACATGAACATCCACAGATTCCGATTCCACTTTGTTGTCCGCGCGTCTCCGGAGATTAAACGAGTCCGAACAGACTCGGTCCGGACTCGTTTAATCTCATTAATCCACAGCAGTCAGTTTAGATGCACAGAACAGAACAGAACAGAACGGACCGAACCGCCGGCAAAATCCTGGTCCAGCTTGCGCCGCTGCAGGTATAAATCCGCTTGTTTCTTCAGGTATGTCGTGGGCTTGAGCTCTGCAGTGATTGGCTCTGGTGCGCACGTGGCCACGGTGTGCAGTTATTGGCTCTGGTGCGCACGTGGCCACGGTGTGCAGTGATTGGCTCTGGTGCGCACGTGACCGTGGTGGCTCCGGTGGACTATGCTCGGCGGAATTTGTAAAGCATTTATGAAATAATTTATTCACAGTATCATTGCAGTCCAAACAAATGCTTAGATGCACACCACTGAACCACGCAGCAGCCATGTTGAAAGTCTCGGGTCAGTGTGATCCTTATCCGCAGAGATATTTGACTAACAGACACATACACACACACACAGACAGACAGAGATTCCTTGTATTTATAGATAGATTATTATTTATTACAATACTGTCTTTTGACTGCTGTGATGAAGAAATAAAGGAAATTCTGATTCTGAACCTTTTTTTATGAGTCAAAACAACTGACTGGCTCACAACTCTGTCTCCATCTCCATAATTAACAATAGTTCTTTCAAGCAAACTTTATACTTTAAAAGTTATTTTACATTTTAAAGAAATAACATGTTTTACATCTTTAAATGTCAGTACTGTTGAGTTAGATTTAAATTAAAATGAGAGTCCTTCAAAGTTTTCCAACCCCATATGCTCTATAATTTTCACCACGTCACTGAGTGTGTTTACATTCAGGAATTCATTCTTTACATGGTAGTTTTGATGACTAGTGTCAGAGTCTGCCATTCCCATTCACTTTAAATTCAAATTTTTTACCAAAGCATGAGGGAATCACAGGAAACATGACCCTGCCTCCATCTGTCAGCTCTCAAACTGAAGACCTCAGTCAGTGTTCACGTGGGGGCCTGGCTGCTGTCTGAGGACACACTGGATTAAATGTCAACCTTTTCCTTTAAACTGGGAAAATCCACCGTGACAGGATGTTAAGGAGTGGAAGCTGAAGTGATGTTGAAAACTCTCACCAACTACACACACACACATGCACACTCACACACACCTACACACACACATTCATGTACACACACACAGACACACACACATGCACACTCACTCACTCACACACACACACACACACACACACACACACACACACGCACACAGATGTACTGACCAATCCTGTAGATGAGCACTCTGCTGCCAGCGTGGTCCCGCTGTGGGAGGACAGTGTGGTATGACGTGTTGAGGAGGCCGAGCACTGAGGACGGAGACAGACAGGAGCTGATCTCAGGACTCTCCCTCCGCCACCGCTGGTAGTTCAGTAAGAGCTACACAAGACACATCAACGTTCAGGGTGAGTGTAGCTGAAACACCAGTGTGTCAGAGGAGCGTCACACAGACGGTTTGATGACCTTTGACCTACTTTGACCAAACCCTTACAGTCAATGCTCCTGGAGATCAGAAAGTTATAAAACACAAGGCTGCTGGATGTTACAGCAGCAAATGTGAGCCAGAGTCCGTTTGGGATCAGTGATTCAAGTCCCACTGCAGACTGCTGAGCTCAGACCCACTCGGCTGAGCGCCAGCTGCTTTCAAATGACAGCAAGCAGCCCCGCCTTCGTGTTGAGCTCTAAAGGATAACTGAGCTGAGGTAGTGGTCTGACAAGAGCCATGCGCACCTTCACTGACAGACAGTACACACTTCATCCATCCACCTCAACTCAGCCACAGTTTCCAACTTCCGCACTTCATCTCATCGACTGGCTTAAAAAAAAAAAACATGTACAATTCCACCAAGATAATGATAACATATAAGGTTATGATGTCACCCGTCTGTCTGACTGCCGACTTCTAATATTAAAACGGTGCGTTGTTTTTCATGGCAGCCAGATGTCCAAACTTTAGCTGTGGCTGACAGTGAACCTGCACATACAGCAGCAGGGAGCTAAACTCGTTCATTGCTTTAGTCACACCTGTCATACTGTATGTGTCCCACATGTCCTCTGTGGTCATGGACCCCGTGTCTCTGGTCGATAATTCTGGTGCTGGTCTGGAAATTGAAACCAGTCGATGTTACTTCATGTTCATGTACCGCTAAGAGTTCAGTGTGAAATGTGTTTGTAAGAATTCATTGTTGAGGAGATTCATCCAATTTAGCAAGCAGACTTCTGACTTCCTGAACACCTCTAACAAGGAGTCCGAGCTCAGTCAGGAGTGACTTTGGAACCTTCTTAGAGCAGCAAAAGCGTTTATCTCAGTGAGGAGGCGGTTGGTTAATCAATAAAGAGGTAAAAATACTCTCTTGGTGATACTGGGCAGAGAGCTGAGTCTTTATTCACACATGGTGTCATCAGTGTTATGTGATGTAACAATGTCTGTAATGTGCTGGACAACACAGACCAACCTGAGCAGCAGCCTGATGACACGCTGACAGCTGTACTGACATGTATATAACATGTAGGTGACGTCAGGAGGCACAGGTCTGTCGGAGGACAGCTGGAGACCATTTAAAAAGGGATACATATGTACACATATATTTACATTTATATTTATATATATGTACATTTACGTTGTGATCACCTTCATTTTTGCTGTGACAGCGTTGCTTGGCGTCAGAGGTGTCACCACAGACGTTCTCCCTGCTGATCTAAACTCAAGTCTTTCATGGACTCCCTCAGTAGTCCACAGAACAGTACTGGAGCTTCACAGCAGAACAGCACTGCAGAATTCCGCTGAACACCTGAGGTCGGTGCCATTCTGACAGGGGGACGTATTTCCAGTGCGGAACATCTGGGCCCGTACTCACAAAGACTTTTATCTTAACGTTAGAAGTACTCCTAAATCGGACTAAAAGTTTTTATGTAGGAGTCGTTTCTTAAAAGTAATTCACAAAGCCGCTGAGGCCTACTTTTAGTTATGAAAACAGTGAACTCCTAAACTAGAAGTAACTCTCTGTTGCTATGGATGACGTCATTTTATAAGGACGCACTTAGAAGCGGTGACAACGGTGATTGGTTGTTGAGTGACAGGGCAGCCCATTGAAAAGTCATTTAGGCTACGCAATGCATGCGCAAAGCAGCATTTGCCCTGTTAGTTGTCCACGTAGGCCAATTATCCAATAGGACTATGTCGCAACACTATGAATGACAGCCCGTTCAAGTAACCCAAACCTCTTCCGATAATGGCAATAACGAAAACAATGGAAACAACAAAGAAACGTACAAGAAAGCCCAATTGGTCACAGGACCAGTTGCTGCTCCTGGCCCAGTTGGTGCTTGAAAGAAGACACACGATCAAGGGTAAATATGGCTCCGGTGTAATGAGCAAAGCAAAGCGTGATGCATCAGGGAAAGCATCAGCTTTAACATCAACGCTGCGTTCCCAGCAGTATCGCCATCAGCCGACGACTGCGAGAAACGTGGTATTTGCTGCAATCTTATTCGAGGGCTGAGATTGCAGCCTACAAACAAGCCATTGAAAAAACAGGTGGGAATTAACATTGCTAAATTAAAATGAAATTTACAAAAGCTAAATACAAAATAATATTTGTGTTCACAGTCTTGGTAGACTGTTATATCCAAAGTGCTTTATTGATATGAAGACGTTTAAATGTAAGGTAGCCTATGTTTTACATATCGTTGAAATATTATATGCACAGGAGCAGGTTCAGCACCAAAGCCTTTGTCCCCAGTTGCGTCAGTGGTGTACAGCGTGCTGGGTCAGACACGAGTATCACTGGTGTTGAGGGTGCAGCTGACCCAGCTATGCTGTTATTGTCAGAGATCAGGGCTGGCCCAAGGCATAAGCGAACTAAGCAGCTGCTTAGGGCCCTGTGACCACTAGAGGGCCCCCAAGAGCAATTCACTTAAAAAAGAAAAAAGTACTTTTTTTTTCCATGCATGTGTAATGATGATTCATATATTATCAAATGTACATACTTGTACAAACAACAACAAAAAGACCAACAACAAAGAGTGTAGTTTTCTACTGCCTCTCTGCTCGATATGTCAGAGCTCCGCTAGTGACGTGTGCAGTGCAGCCAACCATGCAGTGCGCACGCAGCATCCAGGAGCTAGGAACAGGTGAAAGACGTCGCAAAAAAGGACCTACCCTTCAGGGGCAGAAAACAGAAAAAGGAAGAAAGATAAAAACGACAAGATAAAAGGTATGTCTTAGTAATGTAACATTTGTTGATATTTTGTTCCAAATATATTAGCCTATAATAGCAAATTTGCTAGCTAACATTAGTTCAAAACGTCTGACTAGGTTAGATAGCTTGAATAATAAGCTAACGTTTTGTGTTTGTGTAATACTTTGAATAAGTTGATTTTCAGTGTATATACATTATTCTGGGTCGCTTTTTGGCATCAAAACAACGTTTTTGATAACACTGTTTGATAGCAAATGTTTAATAACTAACGTTAATTAAAAACGCGGTGACGTTTGCTAGCAATATGGTTTTGCATTAATTAATTTAGTTAACTTACTAGTTTGAGGTATGTTGTTTGCAATTGTTTGCTGCAGAGCACAGTAAATTATGTGAGTAAATAAACATATTCCTTTTACATCATCTCCCTAATATGCTCATATGTTATATGAAACTTCCCCAGGAGCACTGTTAAAATATTTTGGAGGCACTGACTCAGCCCAGGGGCAATCCACCTCCTCAGGAGCAGCCAAGGCTGATGAATGAGGTGATCAAAAACTGTCACCATCTATATTTAATTTCTAGTCAAATTATCTCATTAAGATATACTAATATAAGATATAATCATATGACAAGGGATATGTTTTTCATCTCAGGTCCATCTCTATCCTCTGCTCCCACTGTAACCACTGTCCTCTCTGCAACCTCAGCTTTACCTGGTAAGTTAACAACAAAACAGCCTTTAATAGCTCAGTGCACTGCAGAACATACTGAGATGAATATTTTTTTTTATATAACATATAATTATATGACAAGGGACATGATTTTACACAAATCCATATTAATTCAAAACTTCTCAAAACAATTTTCAGTTGTTCCACAGTTTGTTTTCTTATTACAAGCTATAGCTGTACTTTTTTTATTTAGAAAATAAGCTGCATCATTTTCAAGTGTAATATGACTATAACATGGCTAGCTTGTTTTTCATCTTAGGTCCATCTCTATCCTCTGCTCCCACTGTGCCCACTGTCCTCTCTGCAACCTCAGCTTTACCTGGTAAGTTAACAACAAAACAGCCTTTAATAGCTCAGTGCACTGCAGAACATACTGAGATGAATATTTTTTTTTATATAACATATAATTATATGACAAGGGACATGATTTTACACAAATCCATATTATTCAAAACTTCTCAAAACAATTTTCAGTTGTTCCACAGTTTGTTTTCTTATTACAAGCTATAGCTGTACTTTTTTTATTTAGAAAATAAGCTGCATCATTTTCAAGTGTAATATGACTATAACATGGCTAGCTTGTTTTTCATCTTAGGTCCATCTCTATCCTCTGCTCCCACTGTGCCCACTGTCCTCTCTGCAACCTCAGCTGTACCTGGTAAGTTAACAACAAAACAGCCTTTAATTGCTCAGTGCACTGCAGAACATACTGAGATGAATATTTTTTTTTAATATAACATATAATTATATGACAAGGGACATGATTTTACACAAATCCATATTATTTCAAAACTTCTCAAAACAATTTTCAGTTGTTCCACAGTTTGTTTTCTTATTACAAGCTTTAGCTGTACTTTTTTTATTTAGAAAATAAGCTGCATCATTTTCAAGTGTAATATGACTATAACATGGCTAGCTTGTTTTTCATCTTAGGTCCATCTCTATCCTCTGCTCCCACTGTGCCCACTGTCCTCTCTGCAACCTCAGCTGTACCTGGTAAGTTAACAACAAAACAGCCTTTAATTGCTCAGTGCACTGCAGAACATACTGAGATGAATATTTTTTTTTAATATAACATATAATTATATGACAAGGGACATGATTTTACACAAATCCATATTATTTCAAAACTTCTCAAAACAATTTTCAGTTGTTCCACAGTTTGTTTTCTTATTACAAGCTTTAGCTGTACTTTTTTTATTTAGAAAATAAGCTGCATCATTTTCAAGTGTAATATGACTATAACATGGCTGGCTTGTTTTTCATCTTAGGTCCATCTCTATCCTCTGTGCCCACTGTCCCTTTTGTGTCTTCTGCAACCTCAGCTGTACCTGGTAAGTTAACAACAAAACAGCCTTTATAATTGCTCAATATTCTGAGATGAATAATTGTGTCCAAAAATATTATTGTAATTTCCCTATAGGTCCTTCATCTTTGGTCATCGAGATTGATTTGTCGTCATCAGCATCCAGTTTGGAGCAGGGATCAGCAGCTCCGCCAGGTGACCCAGCTGAGTGTCCCTCTTTCCTGTCAGACTCAGAAAGGACTGAACAGGTTTTAAGAGGGCCACTGCCTATAGAGGACACATTCATATTCCCAAAAAGACAAGATGGCCGAAGCCCCCGTCCCATTTTACCAAAGATTTTGCACATTTTTACATAGTTTTCAGACCTAATTCATCTTAATATTTCATTTATAAACCATTTGTGTTACCTTGTACCTAGTATTTGTCTGATTTTTTAAAATTTATTGTATTTAATACTGTCTGTTTTCATACATTTGGTGTTGCAGTTTATTTAAAAAAATAATAATAAAGCAGATTGTGTTTGCAGTAAACGATTAGTTTATTTTGTTACTTTTAATTGGCCTAGATGACATCTGGTATCCCACTTAGTACTATATCACTTTGAATATGTAAGGGATAATGCCCGACGAGGTGTCCATCAACAGGAGTTAATGGACTTCGCGGAGGCAGGCCTCCGCGTCGTCCATTAACTCCTGTTTATGGACACCTCGAAGGGCATTATCCCGCTTATACCATGGTCACTTGCCAAAGAAAAGAAATTTGGACCATTAATTTAAATTTTCATGCGTTTTACAATCAAAATATAAAGTTTTTCACAAGTCATAACTTAGTTTCCCTGGTAACGCCTGAGGGTTTGACTAATACCTGGAACAATCATTACTCTCACGTAAGATTCTTATGCAACGGAGACGTTGTTCACTCCTCCAGTAAATAGGACGGATCATAGATACGACTTGGCAACGGGAGATATTCTAGTCCGCTCAGCCATGAGCCAGAAAGCTAACATTATGCTAGCAAGATTCAAAGTCAATAACATTGCATACGTTTGACAGACAGTAAATATAATTTGACAGTATGCTAGCTAACACGATTAGCTAACTATCCAGTCATGTCATTGTCCCCAAATCAATAGCAAGATTTTCACGAACAAATGACCGGCCGTGTGTAACGTTACTGTGGCAGCAGCCTGAAGTAGAGAGCTGAACAGCGAACGGGATGTGAGATTATTCGCGTATCAGTAAATTTAGAGGGGAAGTGAACTTTCTGCAGCTTGTGTGTTACAGCCACCACCCTGTGGCGTTCAGAGGATAAGACACTGAAGGACTGACGGACTGAACTCAGTGCTGGAAATAAAATATTCAGATTTGATATGCCAGCTAGCGCATTGATTTACAGCAGTGAACAGTCAATTTGACTGGAACTACTTAGTAGGTGTCCATATATCAGGGGTTAACGGACATCCTGCAGTCAATCAGAATCGAGTATTCCCCCAGACCATTGTATAATAAGTGTTAATCAACCTCAGGCTGCTCTTGTAGCTGAATTTGCTACCATTTCAGATTAAAAACCATAGATGGGTTAAACATGTCGGGCTGCTCTTTAAGGTTTTATGTATTGACTACTACTGTGTCGCCAGTAGGGGGAGTTGCTGACTTTGCCAAATATTAATTGAAAGATTTTTCTGTAAATTTGCAAATCTGGTGTCTGCTTCCATGGCATTAATCACTGTGGATTACAATCTAACTGCAACAAAAAGTTCTCACATTAAGTTTTACAAGTGTATTTGTAATGATAATAATGACAATAATCATTATTATTGGCAGTAATAGAGGGCCCCAAAATCAAATTTTGCTTAGGGCCCCATGGAGGCTTGGGCCGGCTCTGTCAGAGATAGAGGAGTAAGCATTATGCAATAATCAGACACTAAAATGTATGCATAGTGATATTTATGCATAATGATAAGTCCCGTATATTGTAATGTGCGTCAAAGACAATTTGTGTATTGATGGAATGCAACTTTTTCCAATTGCCCACCAACACGTCTTCATCCCGAGAAGGTGCAATTATTTTAATATGCGTCCCATCAATGGCACCGATCATACCGGGTATACCTGCAATTTCCATCAATTTGGCTTTGATTCTTTGTTGTTGGCGATTGTCTAATGGAAACCGCAGTGGTGGACAGTGACGGAGTAAATATACTTGAGTACTGTACGTAAGTACATATCCAGAGGATTTGTACTTTACTTGAGTATTAAATTTCTGTGGTACTTATTACTCTTACTTGAATACATTCCAAGACAAATATTTTTACTTTTACTCAAGTTAATTTCTAAGAAGGCTGAAAAGTACTGGTTACTTTCAGGTCTGCTCTTTTTTTTTTCTAAAATACTATTGGACACAAGCTGTGTTTGTCAAAGAAGGAAACCTATCACAGTGCACGCTCTCCACTGGGATCTACGTAAAAGTGGAAATACGTCATCCCTCCCCATAAGGATACCACCAAAGTAGCCACGCTCTCAACTGCGTTTGTCAACACAAAACCGCGACAATGGCTGCATCAGATGTAGTTTTTTGTAAAGCAGCAGGCATGTGATTTTTCGACATGAAAATGCGACCCTCGTGAATCATGCAAATCCGCTTTTTTTTGGGGATGATGTTACACCTGGTCTGTTAAAACCAATAGGTTTTAACAGACCAAACCAATAGGTTTTAACAGGTCTGTTAAAACCAATAGGTTTTAACAGACCAGGTGTTTATTTGGGACAGGCCTTTAATTCCCTCCTCACAAAAATCCAGGATGAAAATGTCACAAACTTCTCCAGCTTCTCTGTGAGTTCTCTGGCATCCTTCTGGGCACGTTGTCTTCTGCAAGTGAAGTTGTTGTGGCGGAGGAAACGATTCAGCCAACCAGCACTCGCTGCAAACTCCTCATCTCTGCTGTCACTCACGGTGGCGTACATTTGTTTCTCCATCGCCCTGATCATTTTGCGGGACACTCTCTCCTGCCGTGCCCGTTTGCTGATAACTCATCCCCGCATGTTTATCTCCAGCTCCTCTCTAGCCTTCTTCCTCCCTCCAGCAGGCAGCCTGGCCCTGTTGCTGTCCTCCGCGGACAGACGCTGAAGCTCCGTTTTATTTTTTCGCCAATCTCTCCCTCTCTTGGGGTCGACAGAGAAACATCTAGCGGCTGCTTCTCCCGAGTTTTCCTCTGCATATTTTAAGACAGAAAGTTTGCTGCACCGGAGCCATTGCGATCATCAGTGTGATGACTGACAGACAGCAGCACGATACGTGAAAAAGGCGAAGAAAAAATTGTACAGTGTCAGTGGTCACGTCTTCTTTCTTGATGTTTTTTATTTTTTTTATAAATTAGACTCTTCATTAATTTGGAGCCGGCGGTTATTTACGAAAATATACACCTCCACCCAGCGTTTAAAGGGGACCACATGATGTGTTTTATTATGTGTTTATGTGTTTACAGCTGCTAATGTATGTATCGCTGTTACTGTGATGACACATGACAGTTAAATATTGAATCTGTCTATAATAACCACATCCTGACATGTAACTGAGATTTTTGATAATCTAAGTACTAATAACAACAATTATGACAAAAAATTAACAAAGACTGCAGATCACGATAAGAAGCTGTAACTGGCAGTGAGCTGCTTTCTTTTCTGTTAGCAGTGAAGTGATATACTCCATGACAGAACATTATAAAATATGATAAATATGATGTATAAAATAACATTTAATGTTTAAAAAAAGTACAGTTGCAGTAGACTTCTATTATAAATATGCAGCATATACATAGTTTATTATTATTATTATCATTATTATTATTATTATTATTATTATTATTGTTAGCATTTTTATTACGACTATGTTTCTGCATATTCTTAACTTTGAATGGGAGCTGCTGTAAAGCATTTCTGTTTCTGATTCATATATTATGCAGTCAGTTGTCCAAATTTTAAGTTAAATTAAATGAACCAATATGTCACATTTACATGTCAGGGTGTACTTATTATAGACCCCCCCGCTAGGGCTGGGCAATATGGCCTCAAATCAATATCACGATATATTGAGCAACTCACCTCGATAACGATAAATGAACGATAAGTAACCCCCCCCCCCCGCACCTAAATAAAAGGAAAAGAAATCCTGTGTATTTACAGAAATGCCACTTTAAAAGGACTGTAAAACTACATTGTAGTTAAGATTTATATTATTTATTTAGTAGTTAAGAACAACTGATAAGCACACGATTGAACAGCTGAAAAGCACAGATTACTTGAAATTACAACAACTGAACAAGTTTAAAAGTATAAAATATACAGTACCTTATAAACAAATTCTAAGCTTCTCGCTTCTCCCTTTTTTTTTATTTCTTCGAATTGAATCACGTGGTTGTACTGCAGGTGGTGGAAGAGGTTGGATGTAAATAAATAAACATTTTGAGGACTTCAGAATCAGAATCTAAGACATGAGACAAAATAGTAGAGAAGTTGACATTGCTGCTTAATAATATGTTAACCTCTTGAGCATTAGAGAACTTTTTTTTACCATTATTTTCTTTATCATTATATATTTTTGATAGACACAGAATCTGTTTCAGAAGTCAGAGGGTCACATGACATGTAAGCTATTGAGAAAAAAAAATCAAGACATCTGCATATCAATATTCATATAAAATAGAGGAAGCACTAAAGTACAATAAACATAGCTGTGTCTGATTCGTCCAGTTTACTAATACAATCTGCTGCTGGAGTCAATGGGCCCCATGACATGGAAGATATTGAAAGAACTGCAATTATTTTGTATTAACTAGTGCAGTGCCCGTAAGAAAAGTGTATTCCTATAAAAAAAGTGGGAGGTTAAGGAGCTTTTTCATGGATGGCCAAATGAGGCTGTGTTTGAAGGTGGGACGTCAGGGATATTTAGGTTTGTTGTGAAATCTGATATTCCAGGGTATAATTGGCTGTTTTTGACTATTTTTGATTTTGCCATTATATTTCATCTTAAAAGCTATTTACTTGGTGTCATTATTTTCAGCACAACCTCACATGTGTGACTGTACAGTTATTTTTTTTATTTTGACATACTGTATTAACATAATGGACCTAAAATCACAAAAAAAACATGAAATCCGAGTAGAAAACTGTTGTTTATCTAAATGTGTGCATACATTTAAAAGATTTACAAAGTTATATGTAACTATTTACATTTAAATGCAGGCAATGCTCAGGTCTGCCTGTGCTCCTTCCAGCTGAATGAAGAGCTGCACTGCCTGCTCCACATTCAGCTTCTCCTAATTAAACAAAAAAACGACTCCACTACTCACTAAACACACTACACCAAACACTACATAACACACTAACTACACACTCCAAACACGCTAAATGTCACAAATATCTCAACTCTCACACACACCGACCGTCGTTGCATGTCAAACATCCGCCTAGGTCCCTCCCACAACTTCCTGTTCCTCAACAACCAAACTTGCTGCTTGGACACTTTCGTGACAAAAGCCCGTTTTCACCGTTTCTTCCTGCACCAGAAACAAAGCAAACGTGACGGCGATGTTCGCGAAAAAGCGTGGCGGACATTATTTACCCTAGATCCGGTTTTGGACGTGCCGATGCTTCCGGTCCGTCGCCTCGGGAGGTGGGCCGTGTAGCTAGCGGCTAGCTAGCGGCTAGCTACACACGAACATCCACAGATCTGATTCCACTTTGTTGTCCGCGCGTCTCCGGATCTCCTCAGACCCGAACAGACTCGGTCCGGAGTCGTTTAATCTCATTAATCCACAACAGTCAGTTTAGATGCACAGAACGGGACCGAACCGCCGCAAAATCCCGGTCCAGCTCGCGCCGCTGCAGGTATAAATCTGCTTGTTTCTTAAGGTGGGGGGTCGCGGTGGGCTCTGCAGTGATTGGCTCTGGTGCGCGCGTGGCCACGGTGTGCAGTGATTAGCTCTGGTGCGCACGTGACTGTAGTGGCTCCGGTGGACAATGCTCGTGGAATTTGTAAAGCATTTATGAAATAATTTATTAACGGTATCACTGCAGTCCAAACAAATGCGAAATATCACACCATTGAACCACGCAGCAGCCATGTTGAAACTCTCAGGTCAGTCTGATCCTGATCCGCAGAGATATTTGAGGCACACACACATACACACACACACACACAGAGACAGACAGACAGAGGTTCCGTGTATTTATAGATAGATATATTTATGCTAAGTAATTTGATGACAGTCCCTAAATCAGTTTCCAGCGATTCAGTGCCATGTTCTGGGAGGTGAGCTAACCGTCCTCCTGCTACTCACACTGGGTGAACCTCAGTAAAGTCGCGGCTGGACCCGAGTAGAGCTTATAATCAAGCTTGTGCGCGTTGTGTCTGAGCCCGGCCCGACACACTGAATGTAATTCTGAGCCCGAGACCGATTTAAACCCGACAACTGTTTAATACGTGGGCTGTTATAACTGACGTTCTCGACTACAATTGCGAGTTGTTTGAACTACAGAAATCTTAATGAATAATGCAACAAGTGCCGCACTTAATGCACTCGACAAAGCCGACAAATGTTATCACCCACGACTTGTTTAAAATGGGTCCACAGTCACACCTCCGACTTTCCTCCAAACTTGCTCAAAGTTAATTCTACTGTTTTTATTTTTGTCTTTACATCTTCATGCTCCATGTTGCACTTAAGCTACACAATCAGTGATGCCGGTAACGTGTTACTAGTTTTGTCATTTTCCTTAGTAAAAAATATATATTTTTGCTTTCTTCTTGCGTCTCAGGGAGTGACGTCACGTACGCGAGAAGTCACGTTTTCCAGCATGAGGACACTCACGTGTCAGAACACGCAGAAACACAAATGCAAACAACAATGGAGGGAGGAGAGAGATGCGCGCTTTCTAGCTGTAAATACAGTCATTATTTTGAGTGAATAAAAAACAAAACACAAATGTTTGATCAGTGGACCGGCCCGGCCGAAGACAGTGGCCTGTTGCAGCCTTTGAACGCAGCATCATTACACAAACTGTCCGCCACTCACAGCGAGAGTGGGTTCACTTGATTACTAACCTGGCATAGCTGGTGTCGCATCAGCGGGCGGAGTTTGCTATCAAATTAATGTAAAATAAGCACATCGGTATACGCCGGGGTAGATTAATCAAGTGGACCTAACATGTCCCCTGACCCTAGTGGATGTTATGCCTATGACACCGAATATACCGACATGGCCAAAATGACGTCGGTTATCGTTGTAGATTTCGGTATCGGTAAATTTTCAGTTTATTGCCCAGGCCTACCCCCCGCTACGGGTCATATAATTTCTTGCTTTTTTATCTTTGTCCAATCACATCCCTGAGCAGTGATTCTCAGCCAGTGGTCTGGGGACAACTTTGGTCTTTGACGGGGTTCCAGTTCCCAACTTAGCTAAATGATAGAGAGTTAGTTGGACGGTGCAGGTTCATTTGGTTACAGTTTTAATGATTGTTAATAAACATCTGCATCTGCAACATCTGCTGTCCTCCTGTGATCCCCATCATTGTATTAGTTTTTATAGGTGTTTCTGCAGGCTTTATATAACATTGTGGTTCTAAAAGCAAGCACATCAGTGCAGGTGATTTCAAAGAGTTAATTCTCAGAAACAAGAGTTAAAAGGTCCTTAAATTCATTTAGAAAAAATTATAGTAATTCATTGATGTGAAAAATAAGAAATTTACTCTTACTCTTACTCTTACTTGTAGTTAAAGTACATTTAAAAGCATGTACTTTTGGATACTTAAGTACCTTTTAAAAGCAAGTACTTTTTTACTCTTACTCGAGTAACATGTCGACTAAGCTACTTTTACTTGTAACGGAGTAAATTTTGACCAGTAGTATTTGCACTCTTACTCAAGTACTAGGGTCGAGTACTCTGTCCATCTCTGGGAAACCGGATAAACTGACGCAATATAAGGGGTCTACAGAGCTCGTTGATGGTTTGGTAGATAGAGCGGCTTACTGATGGCTGTGATATCCCTAAATTATCCGCGTTGTAGAGCTGCATTTTCCCCGTAGCCAAATACCAGAGTGTTGCCAAACATTTTAAATCCGGCGTTATTGGATTGTTTCGGTTGGTTGGGGATGTTATTGCGTCCCTCACCAACTCAACCACAACTTCAATCCCGTCACGGTCCATCCAATATCGTTTTAATAATTCCCTGTTATTTAGCGTCTCCAAAACATTCAGTCATTAATTGACTGCAGCCATTCTGGGACTTTTTGTGACCAGGTCTTAGCGAGTTAGGAGTCCTTTGGACTACTTCTAAGGTCTCCCAGACTTAGGTGCTATTCACAAAATGTTTTGTGAATAACTCTTACTCTTACTTTTACTTAAAGTACATTTAAAAGCATGTACTTTTGGATACTTAAGTACCTTTTGAAAGCAAGTACTTTTTTACTCTTATTCGAGTAACATGTCGACTGAGCTACTTTTACTTGTAACGGAGTAAATTTTGACCAGTAGTATTTGTACTCTTACTCAAGTACTGGGGTCGAGTACTCTGTCCATCTCTGGGAAACCGGATAAACTGACGGATTATATGGGTTATATGGGTAACTCTTATTTTCAAAAATTAGGAGTCCTAAAGTTACGACTGACATGCCCATTATTTCTATGAGTTGCTCCTAAATTGGCCTGTTAGGAGCTACTTTTAGCCTTAAGATTCTTTGTGAATACGGGCCCAGATATCTAGATTCGGGACAGTCATTTCCAAGGTATCAGGGTCGGTAGGAACAATGACTGGATTTGAACCCATGACACTTAGAACCACCTCCCTTTGATTGGTATCAGTGGTACATGACTCCATCTTGATGTTGGTGTGCAGCTCACTGTGGCCGCTGCTGTGTCATTCTATATGAATCTATATGAAGACAGTTACTGTATCATATAACATGCGTGTCAGACGTTCATCTGGATCAGAACCAGTCACTACAGCCTACGACGCTGAAGTTAGCCTCCGATTCGCCAGCTTCCGATTCGGCACTTAAGGGGAAAGTTAAGGGGAAATTAACGTATCGTGCAGTGCGACTGTTTGTACACTGATTGTCTGTTTTTTGTGACGCTGCTTGATGTAAAAACATTTTAGATATTTTAGGTAAGACATTAACTTTGCCTGACACCCGCTATTGTATTTGTGAAACGTTTATTTTATTTGTGAAAATGCTAAAGGGGAGATTTCACCGTTTTTGTTTGATACCTACAGACCACATTAGACCAGGTCCAGATCAAAAACCACTGTACCCAGACTTCTCAAATCTGGACTAGATTAATCTACAGAGGCTAAACATTCATTATAACACAGTTTCTGATCTGTGAAACCTTCATTCTATTTGTGAAAATGCATTAAAGGCAGATTTCGCCGTTTTCTCCTCATATAGACCACATTAGACCAGGTCCTGGTCAAAAACCACTGTACCCAGACTTCTCAAATCTGGACTAGATTAATCTACAGAGGCTAAACATTCATTATAACACAGTTTCTGATCTGTGAAACCTTCATTCTATTTGTGAAAATGCATTAAAGGCAGATTTCACCGTTTTCTCCTCATATAGACCACATTAGACCAGGTCCTGGTCAAAAACCACTGTACCCAGACTTCTCAAATCTGGACTAGATTAATCTACAGGCTCTGAAGATTCATTCAGACACAGTTTCTGATCTGTGAAACCTTTATTCTATTTGTGAAAATGCATTAAAGGCAGATTTCACCGTTTTCTCATCATATAGACCACATTAGACCTGGTCCAGGTCAAAAACCACTGTACCCAGACTTCTCAAATCTGGATTAGATTATCCTACAGAGGCTAAACATTCATTATAACACAGTTTCTGATCTGTGAAACCTTTATTCTATTTGTGAAAATGCATTAAAGGCAGATTTCACCGTTTTATCCATCATATAGACCACATTAGACCAGGTTCTGGTCAAAAACCACTGTACCCAGACTTCTCAAATCTGGACTAGTTTAATCTACAGGCTCTGAAGATTCATTCAGACACAGTTTCTGATCTGTGAAACCTTTATTGTGGGACATTTCCATTTTTTTAAACATCTTTATTTTTTCAGATTAAGCCAAGTCTCATTTCTGATGGACATGAAGATCGTTTATTTCTCACTATAAAACAGTAAAAAAGTAATGTTTATCTCTAAACATTAAACACATCTTCATCGACTGGTCAATTGGGAAATATCCGATAAAAGTCATGATTTGTGTTCTATGAATACAAAAACTAATAAATATATTTTAAAAAATCTGTTGCCAGGCAAATCAAAAAATCCAACAAATGACATGCCCAACAATGGCTATTTTCTTTTTTATTAACCTTTATCTATACAGGTAAAATCTCAATGAGACCCAGGGTCTAATTTATTTTAATGTAATTATTTTAGAGCTGGCTTGCTCTGGGATGCATTTTCAGCAGTGCTTAAGTGGTGTATGTGATATTAAACTAATATCAGCAGTCACTGCATGAAAAGAGACTTTTTCTACAAATGTGATAGATCAGGTTATTATAGATAGAAGAATATATTGAAAATGTTGCCTCGTCAACAAATTAAAACCAAACCTTTCGAAACATGTTTGGTCAAACATTTTTTTTTATTTTTACACTGTGTCCATTATGACATTGTTGACACATTTTATGACCATTTTGTTAATGGTTAATCATATGTAATGATCAATAAAAAAAGACACAACCTTACAAAAGCAGAGTTGAGACCATAAAACTTGGACCAAGTTAAAAAATAAAAAAAGTTTGTCCAAGTGATATCATTTTTCAGCAAGAGGAAAGCAAAAGAAACATGGGTCTATATAGACTGCCCAACAAAGATTTATTCTCCAAAATATTTAGTACACTGTTAACACAGTGAGAATACTATTCCTGTGATAATTTCTTTGGAGGCCTGTGATCTCATGCAGCCAAAACCTGTAATCAGATCTCAAAGGCAAAAACATGAGCAAACATAAAAAAAACTGTTAAACACCAAAAGTCCAAAGCTAAACCTATTTTCTACTGCTGGATGCTTTTTAGCTTCACTTACGGTGGCTGTGGCTCAGGAGTTAGACGGTCGTCCAACAGGAAGGTTGGTGTTTCAAATCCCAGTTCCTCCACTCTGTGTCATCATGTCATAGTGTCCTTGGGCAAGACACTGAACTCATTGCCTGTCTCAATAGGTGTGTGAATACAGTCTTGCTAAAGTCTTGTTTTGTGAAGGTTTTGTGAAATTATCCCTTTTTGCATTTTCACAAATAGAAAAAAGGTTTCACAGATCAGAAACTGTGTTATAATGAATGTTTAGCCTCTGTAGGATAATCTAATCCACATTTGAGAAATCTGGGTACAGTGGTTTTTGACCTGGACCTGGTCTAATGTGGTCTATATGCTGAGAAAACAGTGAAAAATGCCTTTAATGCATTTTCACAAATAGAATAAAGGTTTCACAGATCAGAAACTGTGTTATGATGAATGTTTAGCCTCTGTAGGATAATCTAATCCAGATTTGAGAAGTCTGGGTACAGTGGTTTTTGATCAGAACCAGGTCTAATGTGGTCTATATGAGGAGAAAATGGTGAAATCTGCCTTTATTGCATTTTCACAAATAGAATAAAGGTTTCACAGATCAGAAACTGTGTTATAATGAATGTTTAGCCTCTGTAGGATAATCTAATCTACATTTGAGAAATCTGGGTACAGTGGTTTTTGACCTGGACCTGGTCTAATGTGGTGTATATGCTGAGAAAACAGTGAAAAATGCCTTTATTGCATTTTCACAAATATAATGAAGGTTTCACAGATCAGAAACTGTGTTATAATGAATGTTTAGCCTCTGTAGGATAATCTAATCCAGATTTGAGAAGTCTGGGTACAGTGGTTTTTGATCAGGACCAGGTCTAATGTGGTCTATATGAGGAGAAAATGGTGAAATCTGCCTTTATTGCATTTTCACAAATAGAATAAAGGTTTCACAGATCAGAAACTGTGTTATAATGAATGTTTAGCCTCTGTAGGATAATCTAATCTACATTTGAGAAATCTGGGTACAGTGGTTTTTGACCTGGACCTGGTCTAATGTGGTGTATATGCTGAGAAAACAGTGAAAAATGCCTTTATTGCATTTTCACAAATATAATGAAGGTTTCACAGATCAGAAACTGTGTTATAATGAATGTTTAGCCTCTGTAGGATAATCTAATCCAGATTTGAGAAGTCTGGGTACAGTGGTTTTTGATCAGGACCAGGTCTAATGTGGTCTATATGAGGAGAAAATGGTGAAATCTGCCTTTATTGCATTTTCACAAATAGAATAAAGGTTTCACAGATCAGAAACTGTGTTATAATGAATGTTTAGCCTCTGTAGGATAATCTAATCTACATTTGAGAAATCTGGGTACAGTGGTTTTTGACCTGGACCTGGTCTAATGTGGTGTATATGCTGAGAAAACAGTGAAAAATGCCTTTATTGCATTTTCACAAATATAATGAAGGTTTCACAGATCAGAAACTGTGTTATAATGAATGTTTAGCCTCTGTAGGATAATCTAATCCAGATTTGAGAAGTCTGGGTACAGTGGTTTTTGATCTGGACCTGGTCTAATGTGGTCTGTAGGTATCAAACAAAAACGGTGAAATCTCCCCTTTAGCATTTTCACAAATAAAATAAACGTTTCACAAATACAATAGCGGGTGTCAGGCAAAGTTAATGTCTTACCTAAAATATCTAAAATGTTTTTACATCAAGCAGTGTCACAAAAAACAGACAATCAGTGTACAAACAGTCGCACTGCACGATACGTTAATTTCCCCTTAACTTTCCCCTTAAGTGCCGAATCGGAAGCTGGCGAATCGGAGGCTAACTTCAGCGTCGTCTACAGCCTCTAAATGCAGCTATCATAACAGCCTCAATGAACGTGCTTCAAAGTTGTACTTGAAAAAAAGTTGCCTCCAGTACTCGAGTAAATGTACTTCTGAAACTCACGGCCGTCTGTCCTGACTGTCTGAGGTCCTCCGGGATGTAAGTGTCCTCCTACAGGACTCTGTGTCGTACCTTAAGAGAGAGCTCCACGTCCGAGTCTCTGGCCCGGAGGAACTTGATGAGGAAGCCGTCGGAGAAGGTCCGGACCGCGGACAGCTCGCCGGCCTGCAGGGCTTCCCGCCTCAGGCTGCTCACACACGGCACGAGCTGCACACACTCGTCCGGGACTTCACTGAGCACAGGCCCGCTCATGTCGAGCCCAGGTCCGGTTACATGTCACTGCCAACGGGCTCTTGCTGCGGTGGAGGTTCAACTGGACGGAAGGAGTGCGTGTGTGTGTGTGTGTGTATGTGAGAGGGAGAGAGACAGAAAGACAGAGAGAGAGAGAGAGAGAGAGAGAGAGAGAGAGCTCCGAGCAGAGCAGTAGTTGTGTCTGTGTCAACACTGTAAGAGAATACTGTGTTATATTTCCTCGGAGCCTCGTCCTGCTGTTTGCGGTTTGTGGAGAATGAACAAGTTGTTCTGAGGTGTCTTCTGCAGCTGCTCCCCCTGATGGTCACTGCTGGTACCTGCAGACACAGACACAGGGCCTCCTCCTCAGTCTGTGAGCAGGATCAGAACCAGCCGGTCTCAACTCACAGCTAAACAGAGCTTCTGACTGAAACTGAAGAGTGTTCTGGACACTTTATTGGTGTCTGAGTTCTCACAAACTGACTTTAATCTCAAACTGTACATTAAGAACAGCTACATCAGGGGCATGGACATAGGGTTGCCACCTTGGATTTGACCAAATGACCAAATGTTGCAGCGGGGGGGTCAACATGTCAACAGGACGACAGACACACAGTAATTTAATCATTTGTTAATACATTTATTCATAAAGACAATAACAACCAATTTGTTGTATTAACACAACTGGAAAAATGTATGTTTTGCAATCTGATCCGAATTACTGTGAACTCTTGGGATGAGGATGCGCACACACGCACGCACCCCTAATGCTGATCGCATAAAAGTGGCGAGGGCTGCATGTTTTCATTTGTTTGATACGACACTTTATGCTTTTTTGTTTTTGCACGGATTTTCATTGTGATTTTAGAGATTTTCGCCCGACACAAAACACATATGGCGGAAAATTTGTGAAACATGTTACATGGCACGTTACTTGACACGTGCTAAAAGAATAAGATAAGATTTACAGCCTCACCCCACACCATGTTCTCTAACAGTGTTTTACCGGAGGATGATCTGAACAGCTGTTCTATTCACACTTAAAATGTTTTTTGTCTTTTCAATGTAATTTTCAATCTATGAAATCAAACTATGCCTTTTTTTTTGCCAAGCTTCTCTCAAGTTTTACTCTTTCAAATAATCAACCATCTACAGAACTTTTCTACTTCTTCTTCTTCTCATCATCATCATTAATTATTATTATTATTCTTATACGTTCCTGCCGCCAGCCATTGGTCATCAGCAGCTGCAGCCAATGAGCCTGACGAACTGTGAAGGAGCGGTCCGTCTGAAATAGCAGTGCTCTTCAGACCGCATTCGAGGGCTGTCACTGTGTGGTGTGACTTTCCTCCTTGTGTGAGCTGTGTATCTGAGTGTATTTTCGAATTGTCTAGTTTTTGTGTTATCCTGTGTGTGAGTGTGTTAGTACTGAATGGTGCTAACTATTTTTGCTGTGTTTCGACACTAGTCTTAAATACTCACTTTGTATATAGCACTTTTTGTATATAATATATATTTTTGTTAGGAAGCAGTAAGGGTGCAACTGCCATTTATTTTGATCCCTTTTTCTCCTGTTTTTTTTTTTTTTTTTGTTAGTTAGAGAGTTAGGTTTAGCCCTTGTACTTTTATTTGTTCTTTTGTTTTTCCCTCACAGGGCAAGTTAGTCTGGTCGAGAAGACAGTCTATTTTGTTTATTATTTTGGCCTTGGTTCACCCCGAAGAAACGCTTCACCTTGTTTTCTGGTTATTTTGTTTTTACTGTGTCCACCATTCTGGTACAGCGCCCTTGGTGTCACATGAGCTGTGAACAATAAATTATAACTTTTCTGGTTGCAAAACATCATTCTCTGCTTCATTTATATTGTGCCCCTGTTCCCCTAGCGTGGGGCATAACACATTGCTTCATTTTTAACTTTTGCAAACAAATAATCAAATAAAAAAATGGAGGTAGATTTGTATTATTTCAAACCATGCACGTTTTTGAACATCTGAATAAGAAATTCGCTACAAAAGAATGCAGACTGATGTAAAAGTTCGTGACTGTAGAGGGTAACCTCGACTGTGATACAGAGACTTCTATGTGATATATAAATAGTGATCAGATTGTTGTTTTAGCAGTTGTGAAGGAATTGAAGAGACTAAATTGTCATTTAGCTTTTGAATAACGCTACACAGGGAACAGAGTGATTGGTCAGCCGACCCATAAGGGCTTGTGGTTCCTCTGGCATCTGCTCATGTTTAAGATTGTCAGTCTGTCACATACATTTTGCCCCACCACCAAATTTCCCAAATTCATTGTGGTAGATATGAAGGGAGGTTGGAAATTTGGTGGTGGGGCAAAAGGTAAGTTTCTTTATAATCTGTGACAAAGCAATTTTGTAAACAGCGCTATAAAAATAAATAAATAAATCTTGTCTGATTGGTTGATGCTATATTATTGTGCACCACTTTCTTGCGCTTTGGAAAGTCATGTGTGCCTGCCTGGGTTCCCTGTTTCTCCCTGCCAGATGCCAGCAGCCTCAGAGTAGCCGCGCTGTCGGAGGCGCTGGCCCCAGGAAGTAACGTTAAACAGTGGCCGGCGGCACTAACCTGAATTTACAGGTTATGGAGTCCCCTCTCACTAACGTCTGTTGTTTAATCCTGTCTGCGGGGGTGGGTGAGGCTCGTGGGCCAACAGGACTAACAGCGGGGCTGGCAAGGGTTGAAAGTTGAAACCCGCTTCACAGCCGGTACGTAGCCTGCCCGTGTGACGCTTCCCATGCGGCGGAGCGGGACAGAGACAAACTCGGCAGCAGCCGCCGATGGGACTAGGCTACTACAAGCAGTTGCTAGTCGACATGCTAACAACTAACAAGCCTGGAGTGCCCATAGTATCTAATGTGATGCTAACTGAGAGAAGCTGCTACTGACTGTATGCACGGTACAAGAGAGAGAGAGACACCGGCTCTGTTGGCAGAAGAGCCGTGGACTGTGATTACTCTGAGCAGCATTTATGGAAATTAGTGATGG
Source organism: Sparus aurata (assembly GCF_900880675.1). NCBI lineage: Eukaryota > Metazoa > Chordata > Actinopteri > Spariformes > Sparidae > Sparus > Sparus aurata. The sequence continues at coordinate 860,989 of NC_044207.1, read as the reverse complement.
CTCGGTCACGAACGAATCAGTTCGAACGAACGACTCTTTAACGCGAACAAACTGACCTGATTCCCCGTTTCACTTCTCTCTCGGTCGTTCGTTCGTTCTCACAGACCAGTCACTGTGTTGTCCACTGTTTAGTTACAGTGTTGCCAGATCGGACTGATAGTTTCCAGCCCAATCAGATCTGAGAACCCACCCAATCCACTAAAAACCAGCCCAAATCACGAAGTTTTTGTGGAGGGGGGGAGAGAAGCCGTTTCTCGCTGTTAGCGGAGGGAGAGAGAGAGAGAGAGAGAGAGTTATGCTCCTCGCCGTTAGCCGGGGGGTGGGGTTGGCGCTTTTCTGTTCTATTTAACTTGCTCCTCCGGCGCTCGTGATGGGCTCCCGCAGTTCAGAGTGCTGTTTTCACAATATTAAAAACCGGCCAATTGGGACAAAAGCAGCCCAAATTTTATTCACCCGCCCAATGTATTTTTTTCCCGCTTGGCGTCAACAAAAGTAGCCCAATTGGGCGGAAAACCGCCCAATCTGGCAACACTGTTTAGTTATCAGAGTGGTGAGGAGGACTGAGAGCCAATCGTATGCTGGGTCTAGGACACTGTCGTCAAATTTTAGCCAATGAGAACCGTTTACATGAAAAAAAACAAAAAACATTTCATTTCGTTCGTAGCTCTCATTCTCGTTCGGTTATGATTCCTCTCCTGTCATTCTCATTCAGTTAGTCACTCGTTGTTGGCTAGCTGGTTTTAGCTGTTAGCTGCTAACTGTTGTGTTGTCTAAAAGTACACATAATCATGAAGTTGCAGCTATGTATTTGCCATGAACTGCAGTGTTATGTTGACCGTTAGCATGATCGTTTGAGAACGAGGAGCTCTCGTTCTCTTTCGTTCACTGATTCCTCTCCTGTCATTCTCGTTCAGTTAGTCACTCATTCTTGGCTCGCCAGCTTTAGCTGTTAGCTGCTAACTGTCGTGTTGTCTAAAAGTACACATAATCATGTTGTTGCAGCTTTCTATTTGCCTTGAACTACAGTGTTATGTTGACCATTAGCACGATCGTTTGAGAACGAGGAGCAGAGAACTGTGCATTACAATCACCGCTGAACGACGTTGTACCGGAAGTGCGACTGAACGAACGAACGAACTACATGAACGAGTCATCCTGCCGAACTGACCGACGGGAACTGAATCTCGACATCGAACGATGAAATCCACCTCTAATGGGAATACGTTACAATGTTATATAGTTGAATATACTTTTTTTTTTTCTTTTCTTTTCGGAATGAAGCGGGGTCGGTTTGGTGGGGCAGCAGAAGCATTTGGGGGGGCATTGCCCCCCCGTGCCCATGCCTAGAACCGGGCCCGGATACACTGCAGACAAAGTCCAGACTATAGTTGTTATTTCACACATGTAGCACACAACAGGAAACTCTCCGTGTCAGACGAGTTCTCACGTGTTGACTAAACTCAAAAACTAATTGATAACGTAGCAGCGCGACGAGTCCTTGCTAGCTAAGCAGCTAAACGTTAGCGCTGCTCCGTGTTTAGATCCCGCCCTGTGTGGGTCACTACACTGTCATTGGTCAGGCGCGCACACACTGTTAACGATACCACTGGCTGTAGAGTGCGACAATCTGTCAATAAAGATCAGCCAAACACTTGTTCTCCTCCAATCTACATTGATCTCATAAGTTGCCTCTGTGAAGTTTGAATGACGGAAATCCGTCGTAGCGACGGAGAACTTTAATCCATGTGTCTTTGATGGGAACCTCTCTAGACTACAGAACGAAGGGAACTAAATTAAGGTTTTACATTTTCCCCACAAAAACGGGACAAATTGTGTCCCAGAAGAGATTTATGTTTTCCCGGGACAGCTGATGAAAAAAGAGAACAATTCTGGGAAAAACGGTACGGGTGGCAACCCTACATGGACAGCGAGCTATAGAGTAGCTGTGTTCCGAGGAGGTTCTGCTCGATTCTTATTTAAACATAAATTTCCCACTGAGATAACTCTTTAAAACTTGCTAAAGCTCAGCATAAAAGGATGACGAAGACAAGGAACAACAAAGGAGGGGAAAAGAATGACGCAACGACCGATGAACTTGGTGAAACGGGTGAGACGGTCTGAGAATTAGCTACTGAGCTAAGCAAAGCTAGCTTAGGCGCAGCTACCTTGTGTGCTACAGCAGGCCTCATGACAGCCATCACCTAACAGCCATCTCAGACACCATGGGCGCTATGCAAGCTACTGTGGCTGCTGTGACAGGGAAGGTAAGTGACATGGAGGAGGCCGTGAATGAACATGATGGCAAACTAACTTCACTGGAGACTTTGTGCAGTAACCTGCAAGACGATTTGAATGAACAATGTAAGAAACTAGCGGACCTGGAATCCCGTTCAAGACGCCAGAACGTCAGAATCATCGGTATCCCTGAGGGAGCAGAGATGGGTAAACCAGTGGAGTTCATCACCAAGCTGATTCCAGCTCTGCTCGGGGCTGAACACTTCACAAATCCGATGGTGCTCATGGACCGAGCACACCGCTCCCCGGGTCCGAAGTCGACGGACGGAGCTACTGCCAGACCCGCGAGCTCATCCTCAAACTTTCCGCACAGAAATCTCCGCTACAATACAATGGGACGAAGCTTTTCATCTTTCCGAATCTAACAGCGGAGGTTCTTAACCAACGCAGAATGTTTAATGAGGTCCGCAAGACATGCAAGGCGGCCGGCCTCCACTATGGCTTTCTTCACCCAGCTAGATTTCGTGTGACCGTGGATGGTGTCACCAGGATCTTTAACACCCCTGATGAAGCAGCACGCTTTCTCCGCGACAAGCTATCCGCCTCCTCGTCTTAAATCAACGGTCACTGGTAAATATTCTGGACTTATCCAGCTTGGTCTATAATCAAACCTGACCGTAAAATATGCTGTTCTTTGTATGCCTTTTTAAAAAATGTTTTTTTAAAGGGATGAATATGTACTTTCAAAAGAGTCTTTCGAGTGGAGCCTGGGAGGAAAAGGAGCGATGCCTACGCACCAATGGACATTAGGGAAGTTTGAAACGGGTTTCAGTTGGGGAAGCCTGTCAAGTTTAAAGGGGTGGGGGGTTAAGTTGTTCAGGGCGTTCAAACTGTTTATGTTTTATGTTGGTGGTATAATGGACACATGTTATGCTGGGATGTTGACAGAGAGAAAGCATGTTGATGAGGTTATGAATGGCACATAATATCAGCAGTAAGTCGCACAATGGCACAGTTAAGATATTAAGCTGGAATGTAAAAGGCCTGGGTAATCCAGTGAAGAGGGCTAAGGTTCTTGCTCATCTTAAATCATTGAACCCTGATGTTATTTTATTACAAGAGACTCATGCTAAACGCTCGGTCCAGATGGTGCTACGTGCCAACTGGCTGGGCCAGATGTATCAGGCTAATTTTGGAGCTAAGGCCAGAGGAGTAGCAATTGTTTAGGAAGAACATTCCTTTTATTCAGAATAAGACAATTGCAGACCCCAATGGCTGATTTCTAGTGGTGTCCGGCTGCCTGTGTTCCACTCCAGTGACTTTTGTGAATATATATGGTCCAAATTTTGACTGCCCAGAGTTCTTTAGAGTTGTATTCAACTCTATCCCAAATATAGACCAAACAAATGTCATTGTCGGGGGGGATATGAATTGTGTTCTCGATGTAAAATTAGATAAAAAAAATTCAAAATCTTTGCAACAATCAAAATCAGGACAGTGTTTAAATACAGTCCTCAAAAACCTAAACATTGTGGATATATGGAGGCTGTTGTTTCCTACTAGCAGAGAGTTTTATTACTTCTCTCCAGTGCATAAATCTTATTCTCGCATTGATTATTTTTTCCTTGATTCTAAACTTATTCCGGTGGTGGTTGATGTCACCTATCACCCCATCTTAGTTTCAGATCATAGCCCTGTTTCCTTAACTCTGAAAGTGGCAAAACTTGAGTACAAGAGGCTGCAAAAATTGGCGCTTTGATGCTGCTCTATTGAAAGATGATGTCTTTCACAAACGTATGGAGGAGCACATCAAATGTTTTATTGGATCAAATGATAAGGGTGACGTTGCTGATTCGGTCTTATGGAAAAGTTTAAAGGCAGTCATGAGGGGACATATTATTTCATATACATCATGGAAGAGTAAAAAGCAGGATGCAGCTTTGAAAGACATGGAGTCTGAATTACGCCGGCTGGAACAGTCTTACCAGTCCACTCCAACAACAGACACCTTGGGTAAGATCACCAAATTGAAGTGTGAGTATAACACCATAGTTTCAAAACGCGTGTGCTCTTAAATGACTAGCTCAAGACAGAGATTATTTGAGTTAGGCGATAAGCCACATAGGTTGCTGGCGAGGCAACTGAGACACTCTCAGGCATCACAGGCTATACTTCAAATAAAGAACAAAAGAGGACAGACTGTTACAGATCAGCAGGGAATTAATAAATGTTTTGAAGATTTTTATCGTACTCTATATAGCTCAAATAACACTGCTAGTAATGATGAGATTAATGAGTTCTTAGAAAAGTGTGATCTACCCAAACTTGATCACGATGCTGCAGCAGAGTTAGATGCCGAGATCACTCTAGATGAAGTTAAAGCAGCAATAGTCCAGTTCCCAAATAATAAGGCTCCCGGGCCTGACAGGTTTGGGGCAGGATTTTATAAGGCATACAGCACACTGCTGGCACCTTTAATCCTGTGTTTGTTTAATTGCTCAAGGGAAGTGGGCTCTTTAACTAACACACTATACCAGGGCAATATTGCTCTCCTGCTGAAAAAGGACCGGGACCCCACAAACGTTTCCTCATATAGACCTGTGTCTCTTCTCCCACTGGAAACTAAACTATTAAGCAAAATTCTAGCTAACCATCTCAACAGTCATACTCCCAGAATCATCACCCAGATCAGACAGGGTTTCTCCCTAATCGACATATATACTTCAACATGAGAAGACTATCTAACCTCTTCGTGATAGGAAAGATACGGTTATAATATCCCTCGACGCCGAAAAAGAAAAGGCTTTTGACCAGGTAGAATGGCCATATATGCTGTCGGTACTGGTAGGATTTGGATTTGGCAATTCTTTTATTAAATGGAACCTCTAGCCTCCTATATACACTCTAGCCCCGAAATACACCCTATTACACATCTAGGAACTCAGCATAAGATCTCAGCCTACGCTGATGACGTTATATTATTTATTTCAAACCCCAAAGCCTCTATATCTCCATTGCTGCAGTTAATAAATACTGTAGATTTGGCTCATTTTCAGGGTACAAGATAAATTGGGGGAAAAGTGAACTAATGCCATTATCAAATTTGGTAGATATGACATTCCTCAAGACAACTCCATTCAGAATTGTATCAAATAAGTTCACAAGTCTGGGTATTATAGTCACAAGGAAGTTGAGTCAGCTACTACGACTTAATTGGGATGAGAAAATTGATCAGTTGGGGAGGAATATACAGTTTTGGAACACTTTACTTATATCAATGGTAGGGCGTATTAACGCCATTAAAATAGTGGTCTTGCCAAGGTTCAAGGGATGTGAATCTTTGGGTGTCTCACGATTCGATTCCGATTCTTAGGGTCACGATTCGATTCAAAATCGATTCTCGATTCAACCGATTCTCAATTCAACCGATTCTCGATTCAACCGATTCTCGATTAATCCGATTCTCGATTCAACTGAGTCTCGATTCAAAAATTGATACAATGCATAGTGTGTTAAGGCAAATTATGGCATCAAAACAATACAGTTTGTATAAGATAATGTGATTTTTAAATAAACTGATTCCAATGATGTCATCATACAAAGGCAAACTTAAGACAAAAGGTAACATTTATTCATGCTAAACAAATAACAACTTACTTACTGTACAAGAAATAACTTGCATAAATAAAATTGCCTAAATAAAAGCTTAGGCCAGCTGCCCCTTTCTTCCAGAAGTAAGTCTCAACTCTCAGTGACTACAAGAATAAGTTCATGGTATACAAAAGGGTTTGGAAGAAAGGTGCTGGCTACACTGTGTGTGGATGTTATGACCTGCACCCTCTTTTTGTGCACTTCTGTTTGACAGTGTGCCTGCAGTGCATGGCTGCCCTTGTTTGCATAGTTAATAGCTGCTTTTATACTGGGCAGCAAGCCGCCAATTTGGCCGTCCTTTTTGCGGCTCGGTCCACAGATTTAGACAAAAGCCGATAAATTGGGGGTCTGTCCTGGTCCGCCAATTTGCCACCTCGGAGGGTACACTTTTATCCAACTCCGTTGCGATCTAAATCCGAGACGTCGATATGCCAGAAATTGCGTGAGATGGGCAGAGGTGTCGATGACCTGCACTGTTATGCGACCCATAGCCGGGGAGTTTTAAAACCAGGAAACAGCTGATCACATATGAAGGTAGATCTGTGTCTTTATTATTCAATCAAAAAAAAGGTTGCTTCAATCAAAATATATAATTTCAATTAAAAAAAACTTCACTTTAATCAAAAAAACCCTTTTCAATCAAAGAAAAAAAGTGTTTGAATGCAAAAATATAGTTGAGACACAGAAAAAGGCATTTGAACACTGTTTTTCTTTGATTGAAAATGTTTTCTTTGATAGAAGTAAAGGTTCTTTTGTTTGAAGCAACTTTTTTGATTGAAGTAATGTTGTTTTGTGTTTGGGCCATATTAAGGGTAGGACATTTGTGTCTTTATAATTCAATCAAAAAAGAAGTTGCTTCAAACAAAAAAAAATATTGTCAATAAAAAAAATCACTTCAATTAAAAAAAAATCTCTTAATTATTCAAACCCAAAAAAGTTGCTTCAATCAAAAAAAAATATTTTCAATCAAAGAAAAAACTCAAATGCAAAAATAAAATTGAACCCCCCCCCCCCCCACCCCCCAAAAAAATCATTTGAAGTGTTGTAGTTTTTTATTGAAATATTTTTTTTCGATTTGAAGTGATTTATTTATTTTTTTAAATGAAGTGAAAAAAGTTTTGAAGTCTTTTTTTGGTTTTGATTGAATTATTTTGACACAAACATCCCGCAGTGGGCGGGTGCTTCCCCATTGGTCAGACATGTTTGAGTGACAAGTGTCTACACCAACGACGTCTTTCTGACAAGCAAGTCATGGCCGCCAGCAAGCCAGGGAGCAGTGGTGGAGTTGTTGTTAACTACAGCATTAAAATGATTGGTGTCATGTTATTAACCTACTCTGTTTGATATTTTGATTAAACATAAAGCTTGCTAACTTAGTTCACATTGACTAATTTGTGTGATGGTGTTAGATATCTAACGCCGTCATATTGTCAGGCAGGCTTAGCTGATAACGTTAGCCGATGGCCCTGCACACTGAATGAATTGTTTATTTCACCTAAGTACAGAGGCTTGCTATGTGCTAGTGCTATGTTATGTTATAATAAGTAACGTCATTAGTTGTCAAACAACAGTCGCAGTCCAACTGTTGCCTGCTGTGCTGCCTGTTTAGCAGCAACAGGTCATGCAGAGCCTGAGTCTATCTTTTCACACAGCCCACAGGATTACAGCTATTTGACTATCCCGCTCTCTCTCTCGCTCACGGGTAGTTGTCTCCCCACAAACACATATACAGGCAGTCAAACGCTCACAGACACAGAGGCAGATGCTTTTATTTTAAGAGCGGGACATAAGCTGTATATGCCGTCCCATACGGAACAAAATCATTATAATGAAAATACGGGACGTCCCCGTGGATGTATTATATCCACTGACGGTCATATGACAATATGACTGCGTTAGATATCTAACACCATCACACAAATTAGTCAGCGTGAACTAAGTTAGCAAGCTTTATGTTTAATCGAAATATCAAACAGAGTATGCTAATAACATGACACCAATCATTTTAATGCTGTAGTTAACAACAACTCCACCACTGCTCCCTGGCTTGCTGGTGGCCATGACTTGCTTGTCAGAAAGACGTCGGTGGTGTAGACACTCAAACATGTCTGACCAATGGGGAAGCACCCGGGATGTTTGTGTCAAAATAATTCAATCAAAAAAAAAAACCAATTTCAAAACGTTTTTTACTTCATTAAAAAAAATTAAAAAATCACTTCAAATTGAAAAAATATATATTTAAAATAAAAAAACTACAACACTTCAAATGATTTTTTTTTTTTTTTTAGGGGGGGGGGATTCAATTTTATTTTTGCATTTGAGTTTTTTCCTTGATTGAAAATATTTTTTTTGAGTGAAGCAACTTTTTTGGGATTGAATAATTAAGAGACAAATGTCTACCCATAATATGGCCCAAACACAAAAAAGATTACTTCAATCAAAGAAAACATTTTCAATCCAAAAAAAGTGATCAAATGCAATTTTTTGAGTCTCAAATATTTTTTTGCATTCAAAAACTTTTTTTCTATGATTGAAAAAGGTTTTTTTTTTGATTGAAGTGATTTTTTTTATGGAAAATATTTTTTTTTGTTTGAAGCAACTTCTTTTTTGATTGAATTATAAAGACACAAATGTCCTACCCATAATATGGCCCAAACACAAAACAACATTACTTCAATCAAAAAAGTTGCTTCAAACTAAAAAACCTTTACTTCTATCGAAGAAAACATTTTCAATCAAAGAAAAACAGTGTTCAAATGCATTTTTTTGAGTCTCAACTATATTTTTGCATTCAAACACTTTTTTTGTTTGATTGAAAAGGGTTTTTTTGATTAAAGTGAAGGTTTTTTTATTGAAAATATATATTTTGATTGAAGCAACCTTTTTTTGATTGAATAATAAAGACACAAATCTACCTTCATAATCACAGCAGTCAGTCCATCATTTCATCCGCGGACATTAAGATGAGCAACTGGACAGCCACTGAGATCCAGGAGATGCTAGCGTCTCATCGGTCTCTGTAGATGTCTTCGCTGTTAGCCTGTTGTTGTAGCGGCAAGCTAAGAACGGTCGCTACTTTCAAATTAAAAGCCCCCCGCTAAGAACCCAGTTCTAAACTCCAATGGGGTGCAATGTAAAGCTCTTATTTTGAAGACAAATTCGTTGTCTTTCTTTCCCCAAGCTTGCTGCAACGCTGTGTACGGAAGCCCATGGGGGCGCACAGAGAGACGGGGGAACGTTAATAAAAAATCGATTTTTGGAGTTTATGAATCGATTCAGAATTGTGGATGATTAGAATCACAATTCTTATGTGAATCGATTTTTTTCCCCACCCCTACAATGTTCCTTTATATATTTCAACCAATCCCAGTATGCATCCCTCAAAAACACTTCAGACAGCTGGATTCTATCATATCAGCTTTTATTTGGTCTGGCAAAACACTTAGGATCTCAAAGAAACAAACATCTTATCAAAAATTGCTCCGCGGGTGGTCTCGGCCTGTCTCAATTCAGATCCTATTATTTCGCTGCACTCTTAAATATTTTTTTGTTTTAGTTGGGTTGTTTACCAGGCAATAACCTGGAGGGTATGCCTGCATGGTTACAAATTGAACACCTCTCCTGTCAGCTCACTTCTCTACCATTTAATAATTCATTAAAGATATGGAAGCAGGTAATAACAACTCTGAAAACACCCAAAGTTTATTTGGATTCTCCTATACGCTGTAATCATGCATTCAAACCTGCACTGGATGATGTAGTTTTCTCAAACTGGAGAGAGAAGGCTATTATCACTTTGAGTTTATATTGAGGGTCATTTGGCCTCCTTTCAGCAGCTACAGCGGGCATTCTAGCTTCAGGCTTCGCATTTTTTCCGTTTCCTACAGTTGAGACATTTTGTGAGAACTCATGTCCCACAATATGAACGTAATCCTCAGCACGTAGCATTAGATACAATTAAAGGCAGTACATAGACTACACTATTCTCCCTCCAGATTGCAAAAAATATTTCTGGATGTGTCATCCCAATGTATTAAGTGTCGAAGTGAGGAAGGAACACTATCCCACTTATTCTTGTCATGTCATAAGCTACAATCATTCTGGGGCACCTTGTTTGAGTTTTTCACTAAGGCCTTTAATCATCCATGTAACCCAGACCCACTCACTGTATTGTTCGGGGTTGCCAATCCAGATAGTGTGAAAAGTACTTGGGAATCTAAGGCTGTTTCCCTCTCAGCATTGTTAGCCAGAAAGCTAATTTTACAATCTTGGAAACCTGAAAGGTCTCCTACTTTTGAAATGTGGCTGAGAGAGCTACATGTTTGTCCTGTTTGTCGCATGTCAAAAACCCCTGTCAAGAAACCTGCACTGTTCTGTGTAGCACCACCAACTACCGTTAATATGTATCTATTTCTTTGTCATGAAAACAATAAAAATAAATACACAAAAAAAGAACAGCTACATCAGACTTTGACCAGTGTTGGGCTTCCTGTAGTCAGACAAGGAGTCAACGTAATCAAAGTAGTAGTAGAATTGTGAGTAACTTAAAGGAGCAGTCTGTAGTTTTACTGAAGAAATGTTAATGAGCAGAGAAAGATCCTCATCAGCTGATTTTGACCCAGCACACTGAGGATGTGACTGAACAGGTGGTCGTCATCATGTCAGGTGAAAGATGATGTCACCTCTGATCAGTATTAACACTTACTTGCATATTATATTCTACTATCAATAATGATTTTATTTGTCAGTCTTCACTTGTCGTCTCTTAGGTTATATTATGATCTTTCAAATTAATGAGATACAAAGTAAATATGCAGATTGATTGAGGCTCATTAGGAGAGAATGCTGTCATGTGTCATTGTTCATAGGCTCCTACATACACAGTGTTCACGTTAACACCATCTACACACACAGTTGGAACATTAAATCAGTCTTGTCCACTTGAAATAATACTAGTTGTGTTGTGTTCTGTCTGTGTGCAGTATCTCGTCTCTCTTCATCAGAACACACCAGCGATCATGAGCATTTGCAATTTGGATATTTACACTAGGACAGCAGAAGAAGCAGTTTTGAGTTAGAGAAGCTGCTCTCTGTTATTTCAGTTGTCTGATGACATCAGAGCATGCCGCACTGTGTGCTGTCATAGAAATCCATCCATCCATCCATCCATTTTCTTCCGCTTATCCGGGGCCGGGTCGCGGGGGCAGCTGCCTGAGCAGGGACACCCAGACTTCCCTCTCCCCGGATACTGCCTCCAGCTCTTCCGGGAGGACCCCAAGGCGTTCCCAGGCCAGCTGAGTGACATAGTCACACCAGCGTGTCCTGGGTCTTCCTCGGGGTCTCCTCCCGGAGGGACATGCCAGGAACACCTCCCGAGGGAGGCGTCCCGGGGGCATCCGAAACAGATGCCCGAGCCACCTCAGCTGGCTCCTCTCGATGTGGAGGAGCAGCGGCTCTACTCTGAGCTCCTCCCGGGTGACAGAGCTCTTCACCCCATCTCTAAGGGAGCGCCCTGCCACCCTGCGGAGGAAACTCATTTCGGCCGCTTGTATCCGGGATCTTATTCTTTCGGTCATGACCCAGAGTTCATGGCCATAGGTGAGGGTCGGAACGTAGATTGACTGGTAAATCGAGAGCTTCGCCTTTCGGCTCAGCTCTCTCTTCACCACGACGGACCGATACAAAGACTGCATTACTGCGGCCGCTGCACCGATCCGTCTGTCAATCTCACGCTCCATCCTTCCCTCACTCGTGAACAAGACCCCAAGATACTTAAACTCCTCCACTTGAGGCAGGAACTCTCCTCCCACCTGGAGGGAGCAGGCCACCTTTTTCCGGTCGAGAACCATGGCCTCGGATTTGGAGGTGCTGATTCTCATCCCAGCCGCTTCACACTCGGCTGCAAACCACCCCAGGGCATGCTGGAGGTCCCGGCTCGAAGGAGCCAACAAGACCACGTCATCCGCGAAAAGCAGAGACGAGATCCATTGGCTCCCGAACCAGATCCCCTCCGGCCCGTGGCTGTCATAGAAATGTGATCTTTTATTGTGAGAAGAACAAAAACTAAAAGGCAACATGTGTTCCCTCAGGCAAATGTAGTTCTTAATCTGAAGCAGCAAATCGCCAGCTAAGCTCCACCAGCTTTAGCAGCCTGAGGATGAAGACGTGTAGACAGCGACTGGGACTGAACATAAGACACAAGCCTCTGGTCTGAAGACAGGGGACACAGTACAGAGGTGATTTACAGCAGCTCTGACCAGGACTATGCTCTGGGGACGAGAAGACACAGCAGGCGAGGACAGAAAGAGAGTCGGAGATCAGCAGCAGCTGAAAGGAAGTGTAGAGCTGGAATACTTTGACATGTTACTCTGTGAACTGAAGATTTATTTGGAACGAAGCAGAGGTGACTGTGGAGACAAACCAACACTGTTCTGGGGACTCTGATTTGGTTTCTGTTCAGTTTTAATAAAGTGTGTTTTATCATGAGTTAACCAAGTGATTAAGCTCGTCTTAGGTCAGTAAAGGAGAGAAACTTGAATTCAGACGTATGCAGCTGTAGTCTTCTGTATAATAAAGAAAACAGAAGTGAGAGAATTTCCTTTCTTGACATTTTGTGAGTTTATTTTGTTCATTCACTAAACTGAAAGCCAAGAGAGCTTGTAAAACATGGTAAAGTCACTGCTGACGTTAATTAATCTCCCAGGTGAAACCTCTTGAGCTACAGAGTGGTATTAAGAGATGAGACAGGCCAGGGCTAGCTGGTTGTTTCTTCAATCTGTTCATAGCTCATTTTTTGAATATTTAAACTAAAACACAATTAACTGCAGCTTTATTGTTAAAAACATTTTGATCTGACTCAAATAATGTGCATGATTGTTATGTACTCATCATCTAAAAAGGGGTTTGAGAAGCTTTTTCTGCCCTAACAAGTTGAACCGTGACGACCTTTAGCTCGAGGTCTGCACGATTCCAGTTCCAATTCCGCTCAAATCCAAAAATACAGAATGAGCATGGTTTTTCTAAATCCTGAAACCACTGAATATGCTGTTACTTTAAAACAGAAATGTTAACCTGTTTGTCATGAACAGACACATCATGATCATCAGTGTTAGTGTGAGAGGGGAAAGAAGATTCCAGTCAGACACCTGTGGAGCATGAGCTGGTTTTACTGAAAAAACTGTAACAGGGTTGGTGGACCAGGCACCTGTGTAGCATCACACTGCTACTGTACATACAAGACAACACCCACAGCACAGTCACTGATTATACAATGCTTCTAATCAATATGTTCATCAATATATAATGTATTGTATAATCAACAGCTCTGGGTTATAGTGTGGTGGGGACATGGAGACTGACCACAAAGTGTCCGTCACATTTTTTGTTTCTTTCTATTCCACTTCTCACTCAGCTTTAACATCTGGATGTCAGATAATTTGATCCAAGCGGAGTTGTTGTTTCTCACAACCTGTTCTGTTCCACACTGAAAGGTTTGAGCCAGTGAGTGTGATGTGTCTCAGTCAGCAGTCTCAGCTGAGTTGATTAGAGCGAATTCCTTTTTTAAAAAGCATCACGAAAAAAGATGATAAAGCAGCTTAACAGCATGAATATTTTGTATGTCTAAAAGATTGTCGTCCCTTGAAAGGCTCTACACTGCAGGCTCCACCCTGCAGGCCCAAACGTTCGTTGGGTACTGGAAGATGAAGACTGGTGTGTACACAACAGAACTGGAGGCCAGCATGTGTCAGACAGGGTCGGGTCACCAACACCAAATCATTTCAAGCTTCAGGTTTTTGAACTTCACGAGGCTTCACTTGAGAACGAGAACTGGAAAAGATGGCAACCACACCATCAACTGGGACATCGTGCACCTGTAGAATCGAAAGTGTTGCCATGGGAAACAGAGCTCAAGCTACTGTCTCTTTTGGACGTCCCATCCAATCACACCACTGGAATCTGATCAAAATGTTGACAAATGCTTCACTACAGAACTACGCGTCTTCCATATCTGTCTAATGGCCTCATTTGGACATCTGAAGACAGATTGGGCCTCATGCAGGAATGCTTGTATGAACAGTCATACCTGAGTGAGACTGAAGAGAATTTTCTCAAAGGTGCCGACCAAAGTTTGGACTGGTCAACACAGACAGTCTGGCCCTTTCCACAGACGAGCATAACACTCATCTGACTTAACTGTCTCTCTCCAGGAAGTGACCTTAATAGCTGAGTCTCAAATACTGAGGCTTCGTGTTGAGCTCAGACCCAACGATCCGAGAAAAGACATGGATATTAACTACCTGTCTCAAGGAAGTGAAATATATATTTAAAACATATTTTTAAGAAAATGTTTTTGAGTTTATTGTCATATTTCAGCACAGCAGCATCAGGGTTCATATATAGGTCACTCAAACGGTGCAACATCAGCTGCTCCTCCTCTCAGATTTGGAAAACAGAAAAAACAGAGAGGTTTAGGATGAGAAGACAAAGAAGATCAACATGAGGCCCACTGAGTAGCTCTGTTGTGAAGCAGCTGATGATATTTGATGAAAATCAGCTGCTGCAGTGCGAACAGTTGAAACAATCCCACGCATTCTGATAAAACTTGTTTGGTCCATCATATCCCACCTACACAAGATGATCAGCGCCACTCTGAAACATGTTTCTGACTTCTGACTCTGTCCTCAGAAAAAAAAAAAAAAAGATTCAGGTTTTGGAGAAAAAAGTCAGAACACAAATAAATGTTGGCCTCCACTGTTGACTGGGCCAGGTATCATTTCAAATGTTTTCTGATGATCCACATACAACACCAGAGTTTTTGTACCCTAAGTGGGGAAATAGAAACATGGCTCTTTTTTTTTCATTTGACAAAGAAGTTAAATCGGACATCCGAGGAACAAGATCACAAGTCTAAGCAGATATTTGATCCCAAGCATCGATAGACATTACTAAGAATACATTTGTGGTGGTACCAAACGGTGCTGAAGATCAATACCCAGCCCTGCTCACTAAAGAAACATTTCATTTGATTGACTTCTGGGGGATTCACCGGTCTGTCACACTGTCAAACATCATCACATGAAAGCAGTATGGTGAGTTTCATGTGTGGAGGGAGTCTGGGTCTATCTGGAATGTAGGAAAAGAAACCAAAGACACCATTTACTACTTCAAACCCTAAAACATCACAGAGTAAATCAATGGGAGCCCAATCAGCCTGCCTGCAGCTGAAATGTTAAAACGCTGAGTTCACAATGAGAACAAATTAAGCATGCGACACAATGAGGCTTAGCTGTGGTGCTGGAGGAGAATGACGTTTTGGGGACATAATCCTATTTGGCATTTTACAGATCAACAAGATCAAAATGAAAAGTAACTGAAATGGTTGGACTTTGTAGAGGTTCCTCTGCGAGGCTAGAGCAGATCTGTTGTGTAGTCATGGCAGAAACAAATACAACACTGACAACAGGCAGGGGGCAGGAAGTCAGGAAGCTTCTGTGTTGCTTGTGAATCAGCAGACTAAGGTGCAAATGTGCTCAAGATATCCTGAGATCAAATGGTATCACATCTTACTTCCCCCTCTCTTGTCACTGTGGAATGTGCTGTTTTCACAACAGGAATGGCTTCATGAGAATCTAATTTAAAGTCTTATAAAATAACATGCATCTCAAAATGGAAACCTGAGGAATTACAAAATAAAAGTCCTATCAAATGCACTGTATTTAAAATCAGACAACTGAACTGTTCTCTTTGGATAGAATGATTGTGTCTGCTGCAAGGAAATGACAGAAGACAGAAAGCAGAAAGGAAACATCTTAGTTTAGATGCCTGGTAGAAAGCTGGTCTCTGTTTAGATGTACACATGAAAGAGGGGAATCCTGTTTCTATGTTCCTGTGTGAGTGTGTGTGTGTGTGTGTGTGAAAAAGAGAGAGAGAACCCTGAGCTGGTGGATCAGGGATGATACCTATTCAGCGTCATACTCTTACTGACCCAAATCTAAACTTCTACTTTTTATAATTATTTTTCAAAACCTAAGACTTTGGCAGGAAACTAAGTGTCTTGTTAATGGTTAATGTTTTTTTTTTGATCACATTTTAAATCAAGCTTATTTCAGTTTGTCCAGGACAAACAGCAACAGAAAAGTGAAAGATAAGAAGTACAACTGGTGTGAAAATAATGACTGATCAGTAAAACAATAAGTTCCAAATGGGATACAAGTGCTGCACCCAACTAATTCAGCCACCATGGATTGGACCAGATGTGGATTTTGTCTGTCTTTTAATATGTAGAAATGATGGTGCTGGAGCAACATTAATTCTGATGTTCCAGGAACACCACCAACACAGTGATAACATATACATGGCTTTACTGGTGTGAGCAGGCCTAAGAGCTGCTGGTTTAACAAGGTCACACATGCTGTTCAGGGAAAGGGCATAGCTGCTTACAACTATTTGGTACAGAGGAGGTTTTCCACAGTGGCTTAGCAGATTATTAACATACCAAGGTGCAAAAAGCATTTGAGTAACAAAAAACATGCTGGAACAAAAACATCAAACTCATTTTCTTCTGCGTCTAAATATTTGTAGACATCTGCAACCAGCACAGATGATCTTGTTTTCAATTTTTTGTAACGCTGTATAATCCACTGGCACACCTGAGGAACAGTAAGTAACAATCATGGAATGTGATTTTTCCCCATCAAACAGGTGGAGATGCAGGTGGTGGAAGACATCCTGTCAATCAGAAGCTGAATGCGTCCTCGCAGCTCACGCAGGACTTCAGTGTTACTGTGCAACAACCCAATACTTCAAATCAATACATGTCAAATTGTCGATATTAAGAGACAGCATCTTCAACTTAATTGTTCTGATTAATTGACCAAACTGACAATATCTCTGCTACCCCTGCTACATAGATTGTTTACTGGCAGCTGAATGTTTTCGTGCTGGAGGTCCAAATGAAACAGGCAACACATCTCAGCCCTCAAATAATTGATCTGCTGTATTTTAGCAAAGCACCAATACAACACGATGAAAACTTAAACTCAATCAAGTTTTGCATTAAAGTGCACAGAATCATTGAGAGACGTGTTGCTCCCTGGTGACTGACTTCAGTCAGGACTCCACGAGTCAGTCCTTCACTCCAAACAGCATACACCAGCTATCAAAACCTCATTACCATGAAAGTGGAAGGGTTGGTTTTTAATGGCTGGTTAGTAAAAGCGATCACTAAAAAAGACAACTAAAACCTAAACAACAGGCTAACAGCTCATTTATGATCACAACATGAGCTGGTGTTGGACCAACTAGCAACTCATGCTGAGGTGTGTCATCTGATTGGGGGATGTGTAAAAAGTTAACAAATGACTTTCCCTTCTCTATTAGAAACATTTAGAAAACCATTTTCTCCAGTGTGATTACAACTGCCTGTTCACCAACAATAGCAGATGGTTTCACTTGGTACCACAGACTGACACCAGCGCACAGTGGCCACAATGACATCATGTCTCTAAAACAAGTTCACCAATATCAATCAATATCAATACCTCACACACACATACATACACACGCACAAGTTAAGTTAGTATAAATTCTGATATAAAATCAAATGATGCTGGGGGATGAGATTACCTACAACCAAAAATGCCAGCTCTCACACACAGTTCTGGGAGCTATATAAATACTGAAAGGTTTAAAACGCTCAATCCACAGGGACATGCACACACTCGTATTCAGAAACTTTGCCTTTAAACGAGCAATCAAACTGTGATGTCACAAAGCCCCAGTCATGTCCCCTGCACGGCTATGATTGTAAAAGCTGAAAAAATTAATTGTTCTGTTGCTGCGAGCTTAACTGTGCATCAAGGGTGTAATTTACATCTTTTCAAATCAATTTGTGATCTCTGACTTCTGGAGACTTTGAAAGCACATTAATAACAGAAGGCTGGCCTACTTTTAATGTGATGAAGAATTCTGCAGCACATGTTGAGCTTTGTTGGCAGGAGGGTGAGAATCATAAAATGAGACAACCGTAATTAACAAATGAATGAAAGCAGAATTTTTGAGACATTAAAGAGAACAGGAAACATGATCGTGGTGGTGAGTGTGACAAGACCGTCAGAATTAAAGCTGTGGAAATGTACATTACACTGAATTTATCCAGACGAAGAGGAAACAAAGGACGTTTTGAGTTTGCATGACCTTTGAAGAAATTAAAAGAACACATTTTCTAACAGTGACGAGTTAACAGCATGTTGTTGAGAAGTACGACTATATACTGAACACATAAATATAACAAAATTGACTTAAGAGTTAGACCAGCATGAATCTAATGACTGTACACAGCATCACATTCATTAAAGCCCACTGAGGCAATGTGATGTGATTTTAGGCTATGTTAATAAAAATGATTTTGACTCCTGCATGGATCCTTCAAAACCAAACCAGTACTTCATTCAGAATCAAGTTCAACTACAACATCATTTTGACTGTGACCAGGATGTGACTGACAGACAGGTGCACCCCCCCCCCCCACCGTTTAATATCACGTTTCAAAACCAGCTCAACAAATGAATCTGACATAAAGGGTTACATTCAGCAAAACCATGTCCAGATGGAGGAGATGTTTTCCCCCCAGAGTGACCAGGAGTTATCGCAGGATGATTCAGATGATCTTCACCTTTTTCTGGAAACAAAAGTCAAATTTCCTTCTCAGCTCCATGACTGAACAGTCATTCCAGCTGCTGCTCCATACAGTCTGAACGCTGCACTTTTTGATATTTCGGAATACTTTCACACAGCCTCCTACTTTGGTCCGTCTCTTATTTACAACCACGGTAACAAATAATTGCTAGTCTATGTATGTGTGTGTGTGTTTTCTTGCCAGGGTCTCAAAAGATTGACCATCAAGTTTTGCACATCCAGGAACAATAAAACATTTTAAATCACTGTTTGTGTGTATGAGAACAATTCACTATTCCTACAAAGTGCGTGGTTCTGTGTGTGTGTGTGTGTGTGTGTGTGTGTGTGTGTGTGTGTGTGTGTGTGTGTCATTCCAAAGCATGTAAGGTGCAGGTAGGCAGCTCTGTGATGATTTGAAGGAGCAAGCTGAAGAGCAAGGGAGTCTGTGACTGCTTGGTATTATTAAATGTTCGTCAGCATAGTCTGTTGGCCGGTGGGAAAGCTGAGGGTCAGAGAGAAGGTCACAAGGCCAAAGGTGCCTAAAGGAGGACACTTTTCAACCCTCATTATTCTCTTATTGGAAAATTCATCTTATTGGCTTAAGGTTCAAATGACTTGAGGTCCAAATGATAATCTTACTTGAGATCTGTTGAACTTTGAATGGCCTTTTTATAAGCCTTACCTAGATGGTGGGACTATGGGTGGAGGCTAATAGCTAAGGGTGGGGAGAAAACTTTTGGTCCGCTACAGCAGCAGGTTGAAGCTGTCGGCCTCTCCATGTGCAGGAGCTGTGCAGCACAGAGATGGAGCAGGGACACTTCCTGTGAGGGTGATCGGCTTGCGGTCCATTTAGCTGCGTTGTTCATGCAAGGCTGAGGCTTTGAGGAGAGCCCAAGCAATGGCTGAGGTGTGGGTGCAGTTCAAGAGTTCACCTGCGGGTGGCTGTGGATGTCAGGGAAGTTATTCACCCACTGCTTGGGTAAGGTAGAGTTTACGTGATTAGCCCCTCCCCCCGGGTTATTATTGAAGGTAGGAGCAGGAGTTCCATGGCCATGTTGCTGGGTTGTTTGTTCAAGAGGTTCCCCCCAGCAAATAGTTCTGAACCCGAGCAGAGGCACATGCATTGGACAGGATTATGTACTGTAGGCATCACAGTTTCAAACTCGTCCTTGGTTGAGAGTTCAACGCCCGACTCGCTGGGTAATTCCTTGGTTAGGAGGTGGAGTTCCCTCCTTTGAATAAATTCTGGACCCAGGCGAGGGGCGTGGCCTGATGTCAGGAGTCATCATCAGTGTCCTCTATAAGAACCTTGGTGTCACGGGTCTTGGACCTGAAGAGGGGAAGAGGAACAAAGTGTTTACAGTGCTGACTCAAACTATACAAGGTTAGGCACAGGTCAACTTGTTGATGCCACAAGTACAGTTGCCTCATCATCTGCTCTTGGTTATTAAACCCATGATGTGTCCACTTGGCCTGAAGGCTTACAAACCCTTCCACACTGAGAGGATCACATGACCTGAAGATTGAAATATTACCAGGAACAGACATCAGATATAACTAAATAATATTCACAATCCATACATGCATGGAAAACACTGAGCACAAGGATAGACCCTAGACTCTACCACCTAATGTAGCTTGTGATTAATTCACACACTAAAAGATGACTCCTGTTAATGATCTTTTCATTTAATCAAGAAGGTAAAGTATTGTGTAACGTCTGTTTAATATGAGTTGAATATGAGAATAATCACTGACATCCTCCTTATGTTTAATAACAATGATTCAGATAACACCACCAACATGGTGAACATGGTCAACATGTGAAGTGAATTCCCTTTATGGTACACAAGAAAAAACCCTAACCCTAACTATTTCATGAAGTGGAGTGTGGCTAGGTGGGTGCTGTCTTCTAGAATCTGTGGGCTCTGTGCAGACATCTCACTTCACTGACAATTAAAACACCATAAAACACAAAGCACCTGGGGCCTCATGTATCAATGTTGCGTACACACGAAAATGTGGCGTACGTCATTTTCCATGCCAACGTTCAGATGAATCAAAAGTGAAATGACCGTGGAAATGTGCGGTGTCCCACACCAGCTTCATGGCTGGCGTACGCACGTTTCTACAGCTATTGTTCCTTTGGCGACACTTAGAGGTGATGCTGGGAAACTGTTAATTATGTGAAAACAATTAGTCCTCAGAGTAATGTGCACATCAGAGACACATTAATGGACTATTAACACACACATGTTTGCAATCATATGGATGGATATAAAAGCATGCGCAAAGTGATGAAAAAACGGATTAACATGGCAGCCTACGCCTTGTTAGAAGACATCGCAAATGGTAATTTCAGACGTGAGAGGATGTTAGAGAACGGGAAGATCTGTTGGCAAATGACGACAACTGGCTCATGAGTCGTTTTAGGTTGCCGAGGCCAGTGTTACTGGAGCTGTGCGCAGAGCTGCGGCCGGCCCTAGAACGACACACAGCCAGGAGCCCGGGGTTGTCCGTGCCCACACAGGTGCTGACCACTCTGGGGTTTCTGGCAACAGGAGCCTTCCAGAGGGACCTGGCCGACCGGTCAGGAGTGTGCCTGTCTACTCTGACTCAAGCCATGCCAGCTGTGTGGGACGGGATCATAAGAATGTCATCCAGGTACATCAAATTCCCATACAATGCTGTTGAACAGGCCAACATTAAAGCGCAATTTGCAGCAAGAGCCGGTTTCCCTAATGTAATCGGAGCTATTGACTGCACACATGTTGCCATAAAAGCGCCATCACAGGATGAATTTGTTTTTGTCAACAGGAAACCTTTTCATTCAATTAATGTTCAAATAATTTTTTTAATAAATTTTTTATTTATTCAACCTTTATTTAACCAGGAAAAAGACTCATTGAGATTAAAAATCTCTTTTTTTGCAACATAAATATGTTGAACAATAATATGTGATGCGCAAATGCAGCTCACCAACATCGTGGCAAGGTGGCCTGGTTCAACGCATGACTCGTTCATTCTTACCAATAGCATGGTTGGCAACAGGCTGGAGGCTGTCACGGTGCGCGATGGGTGGCTTCTCGGTGAGTAAATAATTTATCTGTTTAATTGCACCCCGAATGTAAACCAGCACAATGCCCATTTGGGCACGTGCATTCAAATATGTGTATTTGTTTTTCCCTGGTGAATATAGAGCAGCGGAGCTATCTAACAAGCCCTTTATTGTCTCCTTGTGTTCAGTATTTGTGTCAATAAACGCGTGCGTAAAGTTGGAAATGTCACACTGCAGTAGCCACGGCGCACTTCTGCAGTCATTAATGTAAGTGTGATCAGTCTTGTCAATCCTTGTAATGAAGTTGTTTTGTCCTTCTGTTTGTTTCCCACTAATGGTAGCAGTTATTATTATTATTATTATTATTATTATTATTATATATTTCTTTAAAAAAAAAAGCAATAGTGATTCAATCAAGTGGTGCATGAACAAAGGAAACTAAACTTATTTCACATGTTGTATTCCTCCTTCATTTGACTCCTGTCCCCCCGCCCGTTGCGGTCACGCTTCGGCGGTGGGCTGAAATCCTCCGCCTCCCCTTCCACCTTCACGTCGGACCAATTTTTTTTTATTTCAGTGAGTGTGCGCTGCTCCGACCCCACAGCGTTCACTGCCTCACACACACGCTCCCACTCACATTTCTTTTTTTGGGTGTTTATCCCTGACGAGAGGCTACCAAATAATACAGATCTTTGCGTCTCGACTTCATTTAGTAGAGTTTCAAGCTCAGACTCGGTGAAGTTGCGCTTCTTCCCTTTACTCATGGTGTAAATCTGATGGTGCAGAGAGGGGAATCCCTGGTGCAGGCCCTATTTAATTAAATTGGCATATTTAAATGGGGGCGTGGACAGGGACAAAGGAAAAGTGCTTGGATCCATGCGTACGCACACTTTGATACATCTGATTTTTTTTGTGCATACGACAGTTTCTGGATTCTAGCGTACGCCATGTTTCAGTAGGAAATCCACGCAAGTCTTAGTACATGAGGCCCCTGATCATTCATGACTACATGACTGATGCCACTTCAGACAGTTTGAGATTTCTTGATGTCAGGCGTGCAGCCATGGGTGTACAGTGTGAACTGGAGAGGGCAGAGCACACAGCCCTGAGGGGCTTTGATGTTAAGCACTAACATAGAGGACGGGTGACTGCCAATCTGAACTATCTGGGGTCTGCTTGTATGGAAGTCCAAGCTACAGAGTGCCATACTAAAGCCCAGTGTTTAGTTTAGTTTTCCAATGTTCAACATGCGTTTGAAAGGATTTCTTCTCCCATCCGTATTCGTCTTTTTTAAAGGAACTACAATGTGATGGCCAGTTGCAGTTATGCTCCTGGAACAACATTAATTATTATTTTCCAGGAATAACACCAACACAGCGATATCAGATTGTGCCATTAGCACATGTGAAAGATGCTATAAATAGCCGCAGCTGTGTGTTGTGGTCGTATGTAATGACAGCTGATATGATGCCGATGTTAAATTGGACTGAGCTTCCTATCTTCTGTTCCTCTCAGTCTAATGACTGGTAGGGAAAAGGTATCGATGTGTATTAATATAGACACAAATTTTCTGTTAAGTGATTAAAGACTCGTTCCACACAGAGACAGTTGTTGGGACCCACAGATGAAGACAATCATTGTGGATTTCAAAATGGACTCTGAACTGAAGTCTGTGTCCCAGAATTCCCCATTCTTCACACCGAGGTGCAAAATTCAGCCTGAGCTACTGTTGGTAAGGGTGACAGACCCCTCTCTGATCAGATAGTCAAAACTCCAGCACCGAGCTGCTATCCCTGCAAAGGAAAGGAGGGAACTGTTTCCTCCTCTGCCGACTTTCATTAGTCCTTGCACAGCAAGAACGGCATCCAACTTTGGAGTTCCAACCTTCTCCTGCAACCACCAGCACCTTTTCTTTAAAGACTGGTAATGTTGGACAAGGCTTAGCTAGCATCGCATAGCACGACTAAACACACTCTGGTTGATGTAATGCATATGTGTTCAATTTATGTGTTTGTTCACTGTGTTGGTGTTATTGTGATCTCAGGTCAAGTTAATGATAGTTTGCTTTCCTAGACAGCTAATTCAGCGTTAGCCGAATTATGCTTCACACAGACTCAGAGTCTCTGCATGCAACTAACCATCTTCTATAACCTGGCACCACGTCTCTCACACTCACACACACACACACACACACACACACACACACACACCCTTGTATATAGTACATGTTAGTTAGATTGTGTGTTTTTATCTTTGTGTTGAATAAAAAAACTTTCAAAACTTCATGCTGTCTATTTAATATTATACCAGAGTGAATGTTGCCAACCTCTACACTGTCAAGAACAATTATTCAGAGTTATAAACACTTTAGTACCTTTTTATCAGACCGATTTAGTAAATCTGCTATGTTTTCCCTTCTTCAGGGGTGGTGCCCCGAGGTGATCTAATGTAAATTGGATAATTATCCCTGATAATCATTAATTATTATTGATAGCCAAATAGCCTTAAACTCCCTTTTAATGCTGCATAAACACTACTTAATTGTGCCTCATGTAATGCAAGGCCCAACACAGTTCTACAGTTATCATAAGGCATCTTACTTTCAGAGTCTTGCTGCTGAGTAAAAGCACAGTTCTTTCAAGATCTATACCCCATATAGGCTTTAAAAATCTGTTATTCATCTTTAGCCAGCCTGCAGTAACTCACTACCCACACATTTCTACATATCATGTTTCTGACTGTCGGCATTCAGACTCACTGTGAGGCCAGTCGGGGCCTGCGTAGACTCATGCTGTAGCTCCTCTTCCAGCTCTTCTTGCCCTGCCGGTTCCTGACTCCATCCTCCTGGTCCATCATCTGCTCTAGCAGGGTCTGGTCGTCAGCGTTGAGCGGAGCAACACTGATGTCTCTGACGGCCCTGAACTCACCACAGTTATTCAGGTGCTCGTTCTCCAATCGAAAGAAGTTCCACACAAAACGTCTGTCAAGAAGAAACACTGGCTGTCAGCTGGCCAATTGTTAATGAGAGACTACTTCACATATTTTCAGACTTATAACAGTAGTGAATAGCAATAGTCCACATCGTCATGACAGTCAACCACTATCACACACTGTGTCAGACATGCTTAGTTAAAAAGTTAAATGAAAAATCCCACATTTATGTTTTTTGAATGGTTCAAGCATGTAGACAAAAAGCTGCTGAAGCAGTGTGAGTAGTGGTGCATTCTGAAGCAGCAGCATTGAACATTATGATTAGGACTGCAAAAGAGCACTCGTAATGGCATAGTCCCCAAGACCTTACCCAGAGCAGGGTTAGCCCCGACTGTACAACGTTATCCCCTGGATATCGACACAGGGCTAAAAGTTGCCAGTATAACAGGGAGCTATGGGAATGAGTTGTGATGGGTCATTCTGGACTGTCACACTAGCTGTGTGTCCAGATTAAACCCTGGGTTAGAAGAAGTACATTATGCGAATCATACAGCCCTACTTTCAGCTGTTCTCTCTTTGGTTAACTCTTTTATTCACCATTGTCCACGGTAGATTCAGGCCTACAGCTGTGCTTAGCAGAAAAGAGAATTTCCATGTTTGTAGCTGATTATTAATAATGCATACTGCATACATTTACAAAACAGGAGGAGTAGAGTAGAAAGCCTGGAGATAAAAAAAAAAAGTGAATCAGGGAGGAAAGAACGTAGGAGGAATATACCTAAAGACCTCCATTGGGGCCAGTATAGTGGCCAGTATGTCAGAGATGCCGTGAAGCCCTGAGACTGTGCTGAGGGTGACAGTTAACGTCCATGAAAAACGCAACAGCACATCCTCCACTATGGCACTGTAGTAATAGGCCTAGATGAAGAGACAGAACAGGAAGAAACACAACATCACATTATAGTTTATATTCTCAGAGACTGAAAGGGTCAAACTATCAGCTAGTCTCCTCTATCACATGGAGCTTCACCCCTGTGTGTACAAATACCTTATGTGGGTAGACTATCTCCTCTCTCAGAAAGGTATTCTCCCCTGCGTTGCGGTCGAACAGGCCCCAGTCCATCTTCAGATCCCAGACCAGTGTGTAACATGAGCTGACCACTAAGCAGCTGATATACAAGTAGAAGAAGATCTGGGTGTCAGCGTGGGCTTCAGCTGAGGAGGAGAGAGACACAAGAGTGAGCTTAGACAGCGAGCATAACCTCAGACTTATATGTTTCAAAGCAACCAATTTGTTTTTCTAATAGCCCTGACACCTATATCCACTTTTTAAGAGTATCTATTAAAAATATTCATGACATATTTTTCATAAACATTTTTTTTTCTTATGCTGTCCTTTGCTGCAGCACCTCTATTCACCCCCTGTCTGATTGCTCTGTATGAGTTCCTGTCTCTTTAAGGGGCGCCTCCCTAAAAATCTGATCTGCTTTGATTGGTCAGCTCTCATGGCCTGAGCAGGCACTGTCCACCAGGTTGAAGTGATCAGCTCTGCTGTTTTTACAACAGGGTGTGGTGACTGTACAGTTGTGAGATCACAACCTTACTGAAGTCCTGACAGCTCGTTTAAATGCGGTTTCCTAAAAAGGGTTTTGTCCATTTCACCATGGATTGAGCGTTTTGATACTTTCACAGTAGCACTTTCACTGGTTTAAGATACAAAACGACAAGGAATCCCACTTTCTATAATATGGGACCTTTAACTTGTACATGGAGGGGAGTTGTCAAAAGCACATATATTTCTGTCCATTAACCTTTTGTTACTCTGGCTTCTGACACATAACAGGAAACTGTTGAAGTGTCTATCCATGGTCACATTATGCTTGATTTTTGATGATCTAAGTACGAATAATAACAATCATGGCGACAAAATTTAACAGTCTGCAAATCAAGATAAGAAACTGCAGCAGCAGTGAGCCTGCTTTCTTTTTTTCAGCAGAATAGAGATATACTCCATGAAAGAACATTATAACATATGATATTGTATAAAATAACATTTAATTACAGTAAAAAAAAGAGTAAAGTTGCAGTGGGCTACTATTATAAATATGCACCATATATAGTTTCAATATATTATATAATAATATATATGCTGTATTAAACTTAAATTTAATGAAACAAGCTGACAGTATGGTAGAAAGATGTCACATTTACATGTCAGGATCTGGTTATTATAGACACAGATTAAATATTTAACTGTCATGTATCATCACAGTAACAGCGTTATATACATTAGCAGCTATAAACACTCGTAAAAACATTATAAAAATACATTGTGGTTTGGTGCGGACCTGTACACTGAACATATATAAGGAGTATGCCTAGTTCATGTTTATAGTGATCAGAGAACGATACAGACGTTGTTTTTGGTTCCTCTCTGTTTCCTGAATATATCCGTACGTGTGTGAATGTGTGAATGAGAGGCATTAACTTATGGCACTTTGTAGAAGTGAGCTTTATAAAGTTCACTTCATTGACTCGTATTAGTTCACGGGGCTAAGCTGCCTCCTCCAATATAGCGGCGACGTCGACGTACGGTCCAGCGCTCAATGAGGCGTCTTTGTATATATGTCTATGGTGTGACCCACAGCCAGGGAGTTTCAAAACCAGGAAACAGCTGATAACAGCAGTCAGTCCATCACTTCATCAGCGGACGTCAAGATGAGCAACTGGACAGCCGCTGAGATCCAGGAGATGCTAGCGTCTCCTCAGTCTCTGTAGCTGTCTTCGTTGTCCACTTGTTGTTGTAGCGGCAAGTTACTACCGGTCGCTACTTTCAAATTAAAAGCCCCCCACTAAGAACCCAGTTCTAAACTCCAATGGGGTGCAATGTAAAGCTCTTATTTTGAAGACAAATTTGTTGTCTTTCTGACAGAGAATGCAACGTACTTTACGTTCAGTCCATGTCACGTCCATACCCCCCCCCCCCCCCCAAAAAAAAACCACCAAAGCGACAAGTTTGCAGGTATGTTAATTATGAAGAAACAGTCTCTAAAAAGATGTGGTTCAAACAAAAGCCTCAACTATCTAATGGCCTTTTCAATAAAGTGGTATGTACCTTTATGGGTGCTGTATAGGGCAGCAAAGGTGACAACAAAGAAGGAAGTGGAGTATTTCCCAGCATTAACCAGGTGAGGGAAGGCCCGTTTGGTGTCACGGTAACGTCGCAGACACTGGACAAATCGGAACCAAGCAGGAAGACACTGGATCACCGCCCGGACACCATAGGAGTAGGAGTTACACACATCTTTACCTGCGGAGAACGACATACACACAGGGTGGTCATGATGGTGTGTGAGTCTGTCATCACTGAATCTATGTGGAGGACGCCTGAAGTTGAATTCAACTGTTTTTAATCTCACCTGAGCTGCTGATGAGTCCATCGTGTTTTTTCCAGTCCAGTTCAAAACTGTAGAAACAGATCATGTACTCCAGATCCATCAGAACCACCCCCAGAGAGTTCAACTGGTCAGCCAGCCAGAAATCTGCAAAGCCAACACGATGAAACGGAGCCGTAACCACTCGAAACTGGGACAGAAGGGGACAGAGAGGACAATGTCAGTGTTTGAAACAGTTTATATCAATTGTATGCTCAGTCCAGATGAGTGACATCACTAGCTTTCATTCAATCATTCACTTGAAAGTGACACTGAGACAATTTTATTAGTTTTGTTATTCTGTTACGGTTCTTTGGTGATGTGATGAACTAATCGGCTCTCCGATCTAACGATACAACCAACAAAGATTTCAAAACACACTTTGAGTTCAACACATTGGAGGTGCCTCAAGGCTCTCAAAAAATTTACCACGACAGCATACAGGGGATGTAGTGAGGACACGGACGTGTACAAGGTACAGGCTATTGTTGCTCGGGCAACAGCCCGTTCGCCCTTAGTAGCTGAGCTGCCCCTCTGGAGAGAGTGCCTTTTTTTTTTTGCTGTTGTGTCTACATCAATACAATAAGCCCATAATTGGTAAAGTAGAAGTGTTAAAACAAATTAAATTGCCATATACCGGTAATTCAAACTTTCAATTCAAAACGTTATTTTATTTTGACAACGTCAGCGATGCCCTCTGCCCTTCGTCACGTGACTTTAATCTGACACACTGAACACTGCGGGTGCGCAATACAGTTTGTAGTTGTACGAGAGGGAAAGTCTGTCAGTCAGGTGAGTTTTAGAAGCTATGGAGATCACAAATGCTCGGTGAATAATAGCTGCAATGTTTTTACCGGCACCCTGTGTGGTACGCATGGCAGCAACGTAAACACACTACCCTCTTTTAGCCAGGACTAGTCCAAATGCAGTGTGAATCGTGAAGACAGGTCAACTCTTGAGGGGAGTGTTACAAGGGGTGTGAAAAGCCCTACATGTGTGTCACAGAGACCTTGACCTCCGACCTTTAGTTACCAAATTCTAATCTGTTAATCCTTGAATCCAAGTGGACCTTTGAATCAAACTTGACACAATTCTCTCAAGTGTTCTTGGGCTATCACGTTTACAAGAATGGAATGGACATACTGACCTACAAACATATGGTTAGAAGGACAGACAGACAGATGGAAAACATGATGCCTCCGGTCAAGGCTGTGACCAGTGCGTACGCATAAAGACTCATTTTGATCACTGATTAATTGTCTTTTGAGTAGCTCAAACTCCTCTGAAGTGAGAATGTGCTGCTTTACTTTGTTTTATGACTGTAAATGTAATATCTTTAGGTTCTGGACTGTTGGTCAGACAAAACAAGCAATGTGAAGAAGTAACCTCGGGCTATGATAAATTGTGATGAACATTTTCAAAGCTTTTATTAAGTTTTATAGAGCAAAAGACTTGACAAATTAATCTATACTGAAAATAAGTTTTCTGCCAGTCAGCTGCAGCCCGACATTTAAGGTCCTATATAGAGCAGAAGCGATTACACAGGTAACTTGAATAATGAGATTACAAAATCTGGTCGAAGCAAAACCTCTGCCTCGAGGCTTTGTTTAATTCCTATCACCCACGTTATGTGGCCTGCTTAGCTCAGGGATAATTTTTTCACCCGGACTGTTATTGTGGACACACACCACCACGTTCAGAATTGAGTGGGCACGATGGCGGAGAGCCAAGAACCGTCCGTAAAATACAGAAAATGTCCAAAGTTTGGGATCATTTCACACTCAAAAAAGAAGACAACGAAGTGCAATGTGTCTACTGCAAAGCAGGACTGGTCTACCACAACAGCATGTCAACAATGATTCAACATCTGATCCAAAAGCATCCAGTTGTTAACACCAGCTCACCAAGTGTCACCGACACAAGCTAACGTAAACATTGATGTTAACTAATTTAACGTAGCCTACCATCGTAAGGTATTTGTAGAGGCCTGATGTCAGCATGACTAGATATCATGTTAAGATGTGGAAACTAATTTGTGTTAAATTGCAAGAGAGTAATAGCCTACACCAAATGACTCCTTTCCACACACACACACACACACACACACACACACACACACACACACACACACACACACACACACACACACACTCATCTCTTCTCTCTCACTCTCGCTCATGCATGCGTGCACACACAAACAAACACACACTCTTACTCCTAGTGTTAGGAATAGTTGGAATAAAAACCTGTATGTTTTTTCATGAATAAAAGCCAGTTCTTCAGTATATTTAACAGGCCTGTCATTTTCGTTATGCATTATTTGGTATTGTGGTTTAATAATGCAAAATAATTTTTTATTAGATTACTCGAATAATCGAGGGGATAATCGGTAGAATACTTGATTCTAAAAATATTCAATAGCTGCAGCCCTACTCCTATACCTACAGAATTGGAATGCCTTTATTGTCCCGCAAGGGAACGTAAAAGACGCATGTGAAACACATCAATGGTCAGTGACTTCCATGGACAAACATGACATGTTAAATGGTGGATCTGTGAAAGGGTTTCAAGTAATATTTGTGAAGAACAAGGAACATAACATAATGCAGACTGTATAAACTGAGTGATGGTACCAAGAGTTTGAGCAGCCAGAAGCGTGACTTGTAGTAGCAGGTCTTTAAAGGGTTGATGAGGAAGAGGAAGAAGAGGCCGTAAAGAGCCAGAGGATTAGCTTGCATTGGCACCAGGATGCTATCACTGAAGAGACAGGACAGCAGGCTGACACACCACAACACCCCCAACAGACCTGCAATCTGTATACACATGGAGACACAGAGACACACAATATTCATCAGCTCTGATGTCCAAGAGGAAAATGAACACAACCTCAGTTACAGCAATGCTCCTGGTAACAAAGTGTACTTATTTCTTGTTTCACTCTGACCTGAGGGTCTGGATGATAATTATAACAATACTTATGTTCTGAGTCAGTAACTAAAATATCAAACAAAAATGAATTTGGACTTGGACGCTAAAAAGTGAACTTGACATCTGGGATATTGTGAGGTCACAACTCAGCAACATATATAACTAAGGTCTAGTTTATTTCAGACATTTTAATGCAGAAGTCTTACATATTGTATCTGTGTGTGTGTGCCAATACCTCAAACAGATGTTGGTGGGACAGGTTGTTTCTGGGGTTGAGTTCAAATATGAGGACATGGTTCACTCCTGCCTGTCTCCAGCCGTAAGTGTTGATGCCTGGAGGATAAAACCAATGAACCAACAGACAAACAGACAAATGGCTGCTGACATCATGTGATTAGAGCTGGGCACTACATTGATGATATCATTAACATGATATGAATTAAAAACAACACTTATGACATATCAACCTATAATAATATCCAGTATCTAAGACCATACAAAGGCTCATTACAGTAACATGATGAGATTTTCTGAACTCACCACACTGTTCTACTTCTAACACTTGTGTTTATATTGAGTGTAAGCACCACAGTCATCCCTACAATTTCGTCAAAATCAAGTTATTTGGTCAAAAACATTGTGAATTTTGATTTTGCTGCCAGGTTCCCATTAATATAGGCATATAGGTCCCCAAAAACAATGCTGGTCTTTTGGACAATTAGCATTTATTAAAAATCCATGCGCACCCATATTTGCAACAATATCCCAAAATCCCTAACTCATTTTGAGTAGAGTGTATTGTGTGTTACAACATAGCCAAACGTTTTTATTTATACTTTATATGTATGTATTATTCAGGCCATATCAGGTGTGATGATTTTGAACACAGACAGTGAGGGTGTGACAGTGGGTGTCTCCATTTCAACAGATAACAGAACCTGTACTGTGACATCACCACTACAGGTGTTGCGGATGTTTTTATTTTTTCATGTACAGTTTTAGTTAGATACAAGTATGTTTGTGTGCTTACCTTCCTTCTCCTAAACTAAATGAATGCAAACTTGTCTCTAAGCTCAGTATCATGTGTGACTGTGTGTGTGCGTGAGTGTGTGTACCTAACAGGAAGAGGAATTCTATTAAAAGGAAGCCTCCTCTGTAGATCCTGACCATAGGCCAGACATCCTCACTACGGATCATCACAGCTCCTAGGGACAGGGACAGAGACAGAGTATATGATGAATGGACAGAGGAAAAAAACACCAACACCAGATCTTTCAGAAGGAACTACAATTTTATTATTCATATCCTGAAGAGAGGGGCTGAGCTGTCAACTGATCACCACCTGGTGGTGAGTCAGATCCGCTGGCAGGGGAGGAAGCTGGACAGACCTGGCAGACCCAAACGTATTGTGAGGGTCTGCTGGGAATGTCTGGCGGAACCCTCTGTCAGGGAGATCTTTAACTCCCACCTTCGGGAGAGCTTTGACCAGATCCCGAGGGAGGCTGGGGACATTGAGTCTGAATGGACCATGTTCTCCACTTCCATTGTCGACGCGGCTGTCCGGACCTGTGGCCGTAAGGTCTCCGGTGCCTGTCGTGGCGGCAATCCCCGAACCCGGTGGTGGACCCCGGAAGTAAGGGATGCTGTCAAGCTGAAGAAGGAGTCTTACCAAGCCTGGCTGGCCCGGGGGACTCCTGAGGCAGCTGACGGGTACCGGCAGGCCAAGCGTGCGGCAGCATGGGCAGCCGCGGAAGCAAAAACTCGGGTCTGGGAAGAGTTCGGGGAGGCCACGGAGGAGGACTACTGGTCGGCCTCGAAGAAATTCTGGCAAACCATCCGGCGCCTTAGGAGGGGGAAGCAGTCCTCCACCAACACTGTTTACAGTGGAGGTGGGGAGCTGTTGACCTCGACTTGGGACATCGTCGGGCGGTGGAAGGAATACTTCGAGAATCTCCTCAATCCCACTGACACGCCTTCCATAGAGGAAGCAGAGG
Organism: Sparus aurata; assembly: GCF_900880675.1. NCBI lineage: Eukaryota > Metazoa > Chordata > Actinopteri > Spariformes > Sparidae > Sparus > Sparus aurata. The sequence goes on along the minus strand of NC_044207.1, from coordinate 828,083 downwards.
CTGGGGACTCAGAGGTTGACCCATTCATCACCCAAGCCGAAGTCACTGAAGTAGTCCGGAAGCTCCTCAGTGGCAAAGCACCGGGGGTGGATAAGATCCACCCTGAGTACCTCAAGTCTCTGGATGTTGTGGGGCTGTCTTGGCTGACACGTCTCTGCAGCATCGTGTGGCAGTCGGGGACAGTGCCTCTGGACTGGCAGACCGGGGTGGGGGTCCCCCTATTCAAAAAGGGGGACTGGAGGGTGTGTTCCAACTATCGGGGGATCACACTCCTCAGCCTCCCTGGGAAAGTCTATTCCAGGGTACTGGAGAGGAGAATTTGGCCGATAGTCGAACCTCGGATTCAGGAGGAACAATGTGGTTTTCGTCCTGGCCGTGGAACACTGGACCAGCTCTATACCCTCCGCAGGGTGCTCGAGGGTTCATGGGAGTTTGCCCAACCAGTCCACATGTGTTTTGTGGACTTGGAGAAAGCATTCGACCGTGTCCCTCGTGGCATTCTGTGGGATGTGCTCCGGGAGTACGGGGTCGGAGGCCCTCTGTTAAGGGCTGTACGGTCCTTGTACGACCGGAGCAGGAGCTTGGTTCGCATTGCCAGCAGTAAGTCAGACCTGTTCCCGGTGCATGTTGGACTCCGGCAGGGCTGCCCTTTGTCACCGGTTCTGTTCATTATTTTTATGGACAGAATTTCTAGGCGCAGCCACGGGCCGGAGGGGGTCTGGTTCGGGAGCCACTGGATTTCATCTCTGCTTTTCGCGGATGATGTGGTCTTGTTGGCTCCTTTGAGCCAGGACCTCCAGCATGTCCTGGGGCGGTTTGCAGCCGAGTGTAAAGCGGCTGGGATGAGAATCAGCACCTCCAAATCCGAGGCCATGGTTCTCGACCGGAAAAAGGTGGCTTGTTCCCTCCGGGTTGGGGGAGAGTTCCTGCCTCAAGTGGAGGAGTTTAAGTATCTTGGGGTCTTGTTCACGAGCGAGGGAAGGATGGAACGTGAGATTGACAGGCGGATCGGTGCAGCGGCCGCAGTAATGCGGTCGTTGTATCGGTCTGTCGTGGTGAAGAGAGAGCTGAGTCGAAAGTGAAGCTCTCGATTTACCAGTCAATCTACGTTCCTACCCTCACCTATGGCCATGAACTTTGGGTCATGACCGAAAGAATAAGATCCCGGATACAAGCGGCTGAAATGAGTTTCTTCCGCAGGGTGGCAGGGCGCTCCCTTAGAGATGGGGTGAAGAGCTCGGTCACCCGGGAGGAGCTCGGAGTAGAGCCGCTGCTCCTCCACATCGAGAGGAGGCAGCTGAGGTGGCTCGGGCATCTGTTTCGGATGCCCCCGGACGCCTCCCTCGGGAGGTGTTCCTGGCATGTCCCGCCGGGAGGAGACCCCAAGGAAGACCCAGGACACGCTGGTGTGACAATGTCACTCAGCTGGCCTGGGAACGCCTTGGGATCCTCCTGGAAGAGCTGGAGTGTCCGGGGAGAGGGAAGTCTGGGTGTCCCTGCTCAGGCAGCTGCCCCTGTGACCCGGCCCCGGATAAACGGACGAAAATGAATGGATGGATGGATATCCTGAAACATCTTTTCTAACAGAACATTTTGACTGACGAACTGAGCAAAGCAGTTTGGGTTCTCAAATGTTGATATTACAGTTGTCATGACGCCGTACTAGGTGGCAGCCTGTTGTGGCAGCTCCCGTGGGTTTCCAAGTTTTTCTTAATTTTTTTTGTATTTCTGTTTTGATTTTCGTTGTGAATTTTGGCAACTCTTCTCCAGAGACCGTGAGAAGATGGACACTGTCCTTTTTCAAACTTTTGCGGCACTTTTTATGATGTTTCTGCTATCCCTAGCAACGGAGGGTCAGGAGCACATCATTGAGCGCATTGTTTACACACGCGACCAGCTGATTGCGCTGTGTAAACCTGCACTGCTGCCCAGAACGAGGCCTGAGGTCCCGAAGGAGCTGTGGAGGAGACACCGGGGCTGCAGAGCCGGAGCGAAACGGAGGGCCAAGAAGAGGAGACATAGACCGGCTGTACCAGCGATCGTTATGGGGAACGTGAGGTCTCTGGGGAACAAGACTGACGAGCTCGCTGCACTGATAAAGTCTCAGAGGGAATATCGTGAGTGCAATGTGTTGTGTTTCATGGAGACAGGCTCCACTCACACATCCCGGACCACAGTGTGGCTGTACCCGGCTTCAGCACTGTTCGGGCGGACAGGGACGTGATAAACAGCGGAAAGAAGAAGGGAGGAGGGACTGCACTGAAGCTGTTTACAAGAAGGGGATGAGCAGACTTTACTTCCTGAGGAAGCTGAGATCCTTCAACGTGTGCAGCAAGATGTTGGAGATCTTTTATCAGTCTGTGGTGGCCAGTGTACTTTTCTTTGCTGTAGTTTGTTGGGGAAGCAGCATCGGAGCCAGCGACACCAACAGACTCAATAAACTCTTCAGGAAGGCTGGCTCTGTGATTGGCTGTAAACAGGACACTCTGGAGGCTGTGGTGGAGAGGAGGACACTGAAAAAACTGTGATCCATCATGGATAATCCTCTCCACCCTCTCCAACTCACACTGGTCAGACAGCGGAGCACCTTCTCTGAAAGGCTGCTTCAGCTACACTGTCGTAACAAGAGATACAGGAAATCTTTCCTGCCACAAGCCATCACTTTATTCAATAACTCTCTCACCTCTGCCTGACAGAGAGAACTCTGATCTCTCTACTGTTTTGTTGTATATATTATTATTGATAATTGTAACCCTTAGGTAGGTAGGTAGGTTTTGCACTGTACATATTCACATTGTATATATCTTGCTTTCTATTAATATTATGTACAGAGTGTTCTGTTGCAGACCCACTGCTGCTGTGACAAAATAATTTCCCAGTCTGGGATCAATAAAGTAATTCTATTCTATTAGGTTACAGTTTGTAGTGTACTATCATATTTTCAGACAACCAGTCACAACCTGCTATTTCCTCTGAGTCTGTATGCACATTTTACACCAGGCCAGGAGAACGTTTTGCTTGTGAAAGATCCTTTGAGGATTCAGAGAGTAAATTTAAGTTTCAGAAGTCAAATTATTCTTCTCAGCAAAGTGGGCCTTAAACTAAAGTTTTCTTATTTGTTCTCATTACCAATTTTGAAGCAGTAATTCAGTTTTGTGTCCTGAAACTGTGATCTGCTGTGAGCAGTGCCCAAAAAAATATTCAAAGTATATTTATGGCCTGGACACACTGACCTGTCATATTCCAGGAAGTAAAAACTGAATCACTCACATTTCAGACCTTTTTATCTTTAATGATTCTTTGAAACATAATTTATGTTGCATCTATACTTTGAGGATTGTGTGCTTGTGTGTGTTACCTGTAATGACTACAGTGACTATTAAGACAAGGAACACTCCACAGTAAAGGCCAACTCTGAAGGTGGTCCAAGCAGGAGCAGGCTGCAGGCAGACAAACAAACGCAGTCAATGCCTCATGACAAAATATACAATCAAAAATTCACATTACTGTATTAAAGATTTAAATATAAACCAAACCTGCTCACTCTATAATTTTAACGATACTAATGTTCTGAGTCACAGGGTTCGTACAAATTTTTCAAGGTCAAATTCAAGCACTTTTCAAGCACTTTTAAGGGTCATTTTCAAATTTTTCCAGCACCATATCGCTGGGGTAAAATACATGATCGACAGGAATATATACACTCATTTTTATTTTTTTTCACTTTTTATCACTATTATGTACATTGTGTTATGCTGTAAACTTCTAAAATTATGTTTCATAATAGCAAAAAATTTAGAAATTAAAGGAGAACACAAAGTTTTATCCAAAAAAATGGAAGCCACTTGGCGTTCTTCAGACACACTCGCACCGAGACAAAGAGAGACCTGAGAGCACCCTGTAATTTTCTTTTTTGACATAAATTTGTATGTTTCAAAATGCAGTGTTGGGAGTAACGCATTACAAAAGTAATGCAATTACTGTAATGCATTACTTTTTGCTGTAACGCAGTAATGTAAGGCATTACAAAAAAAATATTTTACTTGGTACAAATCCCAGTAACACGTGTTACAATGCATTTTAAACCCGAAATTAAGTGGTGTGTTGTTTTTATACAAAATCGCCATCAACTTCCTGTTAGTGCTGGAGAACTATTGATTGAGGAGAAGACGACTGCAGCAGCAGAAGAGTTGGACTCTACACTCGCAAGATGGACATACGCTCATTATTTTCAGTTCCTCATAGACAAGGATGTGAAGAACATTATAGCTACGTGCACTTTGTGTGCAAAACCAAAAGATCTCTCTACCTCGCGAAACAACACAAGTAATTTAACGAAACATCTAGAGCGGTGCCACACTAACATTAAGCTAGTAACCAAAAGAAAGCAAACTGAGGATGAGAGTGGAGAAAAAACTAAGCAGCAAAAACATTCTCCCGTTCTGCGATGCTTGAACCTCAAAAAGGGAGGAGACTGTGGCAGAGTATGTTGTCGAAGATATGCTGCCACTTTCAACAGTGGATTCTCCATCTTTTCGAAAAATTGTGAGCAAGATCCCCGTCCAGGCTAGCAATAACAAGGTAAGCTATCATTGCCTCAACAGGTTAGTGCTGCTGGGCTACTGACTATAATATATCAGCCAATAGAACAGCGACATAACGTCAATCTGTTTCACATCAGTCTGTATCCAGATAAAACATACAAAAACTTCATAAACATTAGCTAAAGGGCCTTACAATGTAGGCTAATCTTACTTTATTAGAAGTAAGTCATGAAAATGGGAGAAAAGTGAACATTTCCTTTTCACACTTGAAGCTCTTACGTATGTTAGTGCCTGGTGTGACGTTACAGAGACAAACTGAACAGTCAGTTTCTGACTCTGGCACTTTCAGCTCTGGTGCATCAAATTCGACCTTCTCTTCAGCCATCCTTCTCTATTGCTACCAGTCTGCATGTGTAACGACACACGGACAATCAGGCGCTAACTTAACGAGGTCACTTAACGTGATTAATGGTGTGTTAATTATTATTTAGCGTGTTATGGTTTAGCTAACGTTAGCGGTTAACATAAAGTTAACGTGCAGTGTTGGCCTAAGTTACTCAAAAAGTCTTAACTTACATTTCTTGTGACTGGAGAGCGCAGGCTCTCCCATTGCACAAATCTGCAAATCTTTTTTGCAGACCTTGCATGACGCCACTCTTTGATTCGGTCCTTATCTTAACCATAGTTTGTAGTTATAATTTTCAAGCCAACGCTTGTTGACACAACAGCCTCCCAGCATTTTGTCATCTCCTGCTGTCTCTCTTCGAAAGGGGCGGGGTCACACACAGACCGGCAGGTCGCGGAGAGGAGCAGAGAGGCTCAGCGGAGCCCAGGAGGAAACATCTCCACATACGGTTCTCTTACTGATTTTATTTCTCCTTGTTATAAGCAAACTATCCAGTCTGATCCCAATTTTGTGAAAGACGTAGAGTATATGACATTAGCATAGACATAATGTCAAGCACTTTCAAGCACTTAAACTAAAATCCAAGCACTTTTCAGACCTTGAAAACACAACATTGAAACTCAAGCACTTTCACAGATTTCAAGCACCCGTACGAACCCTGGAGTCAGTAACTAAAATATCAAAGAAACAAAAAAAAAAAAAGTGAACTTGACATCGGGGATAATATGAGGTCACAACTCAGCAACGTATACAACTAAGGTCTAGTTCATTTAAGACATTTTAATGCAGAGGTCTTGCATATTGTATCTTTAAGGAAAGTGTGTGTGTGTGAATGAGACCTGTGCAGCTCCCAGGGGAGGTACCCTCAGCCTCTTCATGGCTCTCTGCCTGTCACCACCTTCCAACTCAGTTGTGACCAACGCCTAAAAGACACAGAGTGCATCATCAGGGCTGTTCTCTTCCAAACTGACAATAACTGATAATGGAGGTCGACGGACTGTGTGTGTGTGTGTGTGTGTATATATGTATGTATGTATGTATATATATATATATATATATATATATATATATATATATATATATATATATATATATATATATATATATATATATATATATATATATATTTCACGAGAGTGAAAGGCGAGAGTTTCACTTTAACTTTGCTGTTGAACTGAACATTTGTCTGGATGAGGATTAAGTATTGTAACGTCAACAGAATGGTTTCTTCTCCTGCCTCCCCAGCTGCCTTCAGTGTATCGTTAACAAGGTGATGGTATTGCGTTATATGTGAGAATAGATCAACTGAGGTTGCCAGAGTAATGCGTGGAAGGTATTTCATGGTGTGGAGAATCACCTTATGAACAAAAATATTTGATGTAATGTTAATCTCTCTTGGTCTACATTGAAAAATATGACATTAATTTTATTATCAATACACGCTTGTACGGCTGCTGCATATCTAACGTTAACGAAGAGCAGTTGTCTGTCTGTGTTGTCTGTTGTTTACTTGAGATTAAAAAGGAAGAGGGATATTAAGAGGATTTAGATATTTTCAGCAGACGTGGCCCTCAAATGATAATCATTGACTCAGTGTACCTTCAATGCAAATTGGTGACATACTCCACCAATTGGTCAGTGGAGGCTGTGCAACTATTGAAGCCAAGTTCAGATGATAACAACAGTTTGTAAAAGGTCCTTAATCGGTCGACCTCTAACTGATAATATCAGTGAGTGTTTCTTACAGCTACTTCTGAATTACAATGTTGACTATGTGGACTTGTGCGTCCTGCTGCAGCAACAACACATTACCTCAGTCTCAGAGATGAGCTGTGTGATTTTCTTGCATGTGTAAAATGGAGCCACTTCAACATGAGCCACCCTCCAGTCAGCACCTCTCGACGTCTCCAAGATCTTATCATGCTTCTTCAAGATCTTCCTGAAACCTGTGAAGTTCAGGTTCTACAAAGAAAGAGAGAGAGACAGAGAGAGATAGAGAGAGAGTATAGCATGTCATGAAAGATGACACAAACCATCAACACACTAATCCAGAAGTACAGGATTGGGAGAGATCAGTTCCTCCACCACAAACAAATCAAATCCATAATCAAATCTACACTTTACAAAACAAACAGCACAGTACACCCCCCTCTGTTAAATGAAGAGATTAGGAAAATTACAAAAGAAAAAAAAGAAAAAAAAGAAAACCTCAAGACTTTAGAAACATATAACCCTGTCTGGGTTAATGAAACACGGAACACATTCATGATCTGAACCCCAACCACAATCCAACCCAAAACCTAAGCCCACATACATAAACGTATGCACCACCCATGACCAACAAAACCTACTGTCATTCCTTTATCTCTGCATTTATCTCATCTCCTCTCACCCTTCACTTATCAATGGCCATCATTTTACAAACACACACATCAGTGCAGTTTCAACAACAGTTTGTACCAATCACATCTACAGCAGTCAACAAACAGATAATTGTCACTTGTTGTTTGTCCTAAAATTCCCAAATTATAACACGTGTATGTGTCAATCTGTGAGCATAAGTAACTTAATGGTTATGTTGTATATTGTAAATATGTTACATGACATGTTAATTATGCTCCTTTTTGACGTCTTGCCAGGGACAATGAAATAAAATGAAGGTCTTAAGGAGGAGAATAGAATGAAACTTTGTATGCATATCTCCCGTTGAAGTGAAGTTTGTGCACCTGATAGTTCTGCAACAGAATGAGGCTGAGGTAGAACTCAGAGAAGGCCAGTTGCAGGTCCTTTATGTTCCTGTGTTTGCAACGTTCCTGCTGCGACAGAGCAAACACTGTCTTCCTCCTCCTCAGGCCCCGCCCATTAGCCCAGCTCTCCCTCTGGGCATCCAAAGAGGACTGCAGCTCGTTCTGCAGCGTAGCGAATCGCCGCTGAGCCTCAGCCAGCTTTTCTAGAGAGAGCACAAGATAAAGATGATTGAAAGACAGAAAGCCACTGCAGGAGAGTGAGCACAACACACCAAGCTTTAACATTTGTGACTTTGTGTGTGTGTGTGTGTGTGTGTGTGTGTGTGTGTGTGTGTGTGTGTGTGTGCGCGCGCTAGGGCTGTAACGATACACGTATCGAAACTGAAATCGCGACACTCAGATCCATGAACTTGTCTCACAGTGTGAGAAGGCAGAATCACACTGGAATTAGAGACACAACTTCCAGTACAGATCCAGCCCTATGAGTAATAATAAGTAGCCCCTTTCACACAGGAGAAGTTGCATTACCATCACAGCGGAGGTTCGCCAATTCTCCGTCGTTGGTCGTTTACACAGAGTGAAGCACCACTGGCGTAAAGACGAACTGCAGTGTAATTCACACAGAAAGCCGGCGTGATGGTACACGTCAGAATGATGATGGCGTGTGTATCTTTTCAAGGTGTTTCCCCTGTCAATCTACACCCGCGGATAAGTTATAATCATATGGATGCCGTTTTAATGTGTAGTGATTAAGATCCTGACCCACAAAACATCCTGGAAAGTAACAAAGTTACGTTTTTCGCGCTAAATTACATGATTACATAATGGTCATCAGTGAACAAGTCACTGTCTGACTCTGTCACTTGTGAGGACGAAGGCTGTTTTCTGGGGGAAAGTTCACTGAAGTCTCGGTCTGGAGGGCTGACTGTCACAGAGATTTTTTTTCATCACAAACACTTGGTGAGTAAAAGTTTTTTGCCAGTGAGGGACGCTGTTTATTGGGCAGAAATGTGACGAGTCGGTAGGACAGGCGGGAGGACGGACAGGAGGACAGAGCCCTATCCACGTACAGCTGCAGTATTTTTTTCCTCGTTGCCGAAGACAGTTTCAGTTACTTCATTACTTTAGTTTGGTTCTGTAACGTTGCTTTGTGGGACATTTCTCTTTATTTAGTTGAGTGAGGGACCTGTGCAGTTAACAGACCATCCGATCGACATGCCCTCCATACGCACAGCCGGTTCATCTATTCACACTGCTTCAGTTTGCCAATACTGCGCCTCTGATACTATCAGACGAGTATCATATACAGAGGTTATTGAAATGTTACATAAAAAAAATGTTTAATTAAAAGAAAATAATAATAATCGAGGTTTGTATCAAACCGTAAGTGTAAAATCGTGATACAAACCGAATCGTGAGTTTGGTGTATCGTTACAGCCCTAGTGTGTGTGTGTGTAACTCAGTAGTAGTGGTCATTACCAGAGTAGAAGGTGTTGATCTTGGCCAGTTCTTTTTCACATGTCTGGAAGAATTTCTCCTCAAACTTGGCATAGTACCTCTTAACTGTGTCCTCGTCTGTCACTGCAAGAACATATGATATGGGGAGATAGCTTATTATTATTATCATTACATTACGACACTTGTCTCACAGCACTGATTAAGGGACATGGATATAGACAGCAAATGGACAGGATGGCAGAAAGGGAAGGGGAATAGAGGACAGTAAAGACACAACAAGGACAAGTGTGAATGGAAAATCTCAGGTTTTGTGCACAGTGCCCCATACTGTCCTGCTCTGACCAGCAGATGGAGCAGTGAGACAGCAACAGGGCATCAGAGCCTCTGGATTCTCTTACTGCTTCCTATCAACACCTTTTCAAAGCCTGTCTTTTTAGTTAGAGTTTATAATTCGCCTCGAGTTAGCTTTCACAACTTTGACTCATCTCATACAGATTACAAGTTTAACATACTAACTTCAATAAGTTATCTCATCCAGCATCACAGCATCGCAGCTTTCTCCTTGACTACAGTTGCATAAACACAATGTGGAGATGCTGGCACATGAAATGTCCTCTCATTAACACATTCATTTATATCTGAAGAATATTTTGTCAAATATTTCTCTTAATGCTGACAAAGTTGTAGGGACGACTCTTTCATACTTTTACAAACAGCAAAGAAACACAAATAGTAACAAGTCAATGTGTGGCAAAGCTAGAGCAGTCATAAAACTATAAGCTGCATAGTTACACTTTAAATATCTTTGTTCATTTTAAGCACACACACTCACACAAACACACTCTAAGGCCTTAGATACAGTACTAAGAAAAGTGTATACAGACAGCAGAATGGACTTGCTATGTTGTGCTCAGGCTCATCAATGATCCATTTCACTCAAATAACGTTTGATCAGCTCTTGAGAGAACTGGCCTCGGACTGTGGCACCGACAGATCAGAGCACTTTTTGCTGGACATGCTTGACAATGATCTGTTACTGCAGCCAGCTGTAAAACACAGTACTCAGATCCAGGCCCGTATTAACCCCATTTAGTGCTCCTGGGCACTATACCTCAAATGCCTAACTCAAATCTGGATTTATTACTCATTTGTAAACACAACACTTATAAGTATATAGGCAAGAATCTAAAAGTTTATTAATTCAATTCAGTTTAAATTTGTTTTATTGGCATGAATGCCACAACACCAATATTGGTAAATAATATAATATAATAATAATAATACCATGGACAACCAAAAACGAGAGTTCCCCCTCCGTGAAACAGCAAGCGGAGCTGTCCAACACAAAGGTGCTGAAGTGATGCGACTCCGACTGTGTACCAGGGAAAGCCGAGGAAGAATGTATGCATCCTGAGCACCCTTGCACACAGGTGTGGGCACCTTTAGTGGGGCGAAGGCAAAACCAGAAGTCCCTGACCTGGCTGGGATCAATGCCCGCGGACGCGGATGTCAACAAACAGGTAAGTAGCTCCTTGCACAAACACACTGTTTTAACTACTTTTTTATTCATTTTGAGTCATACACGCTACAGTGCTGTGTTGTAAGGTGTCTGCTGATGTTGCATAACTTTTGGTGTGAGATGTGGAGCATGTTAAGATGCTTAAAACACAGTGTAAAGTTCTGACCCCATGCTGTTAGCGTTCAATGCTAAACCTGCGTTCACGGAGCTCTGTAATGGTTTGACCAAATGTGTTCGCGTCTTCGGTACTAGTAATTCAAGGGTAGCTTGAGCAATAAAGCTGCATCTTTAAATCGACCGAAGTTCTCCTTTAAGTAAATAACAAGGTTTTTTGAACAGTTGACTTGTATTTTTCAAAGACACAAAATATATTATTTTATGACTATGTAAACATTTGCACTTTGACCTACTTGACTTCGAGCAGGGAAAGCTCCACTTGCATGAGAGCCCCCTCTATTGGCGGAAAACACTGAAAACAGCAAATCGCGTAGGTCTTGTCAGTCGTCTTGTTTGCTCTCTCATAAAATCCAAAGTGCTTCCACATGGTTGCAGTGAACCCCGGTGGCGAGAGAATCGGCCGCTCTTTGGGGGCTGCTAAAGCTGTTGCCATTTTGCAAAGAAACTAACGTTACTGCTCCATTTGTTGTGGCCCCACTCACTAAACAGTCCGGGCGGCGCGCGCTCTAAGGTTCTGGTTACGTGTATTTTGTTCCGGTCTTGTGGCAAAGGATCAACGTTAATTAATCGATGCCAAATCGTCACGTGACGCATCGCGATGCATCGCCACATCAATGAATTGCACCCACCTCTAGTTGCATGCACAGATTATTATTTTCTAATATTGATTTTCAAAAATATATTTATACACGTAGCTTATACCTTAGACTGAGTGACAGCAACTCGCATCAGCTCGCATCATCCATCTGCAACACTATCATGTTTTAAAGATGCAGAAAAAGAAAAAAACTCCAAACTGGTGGTGAGCAAAGATTTAAACATTACTCTGACGACCCTTTCAGACAAAACTGCTGAATCTAAGGAAGCCTTTACTAGGACACTGAAGTAAAATAGAGCCTTTCTCAATGTCATCACTATTTTTCCTTCTTGATGTGAAATACACTACTCACAATAAGTTAGGGATATTGTTATTTACATGAGTGCTTTTCCTATTTGGTCTGAATCTTAATGAAATAAGTAAACGTTCCCTTTGATATTACTAATAATGAATGAGAAGAAACACCATTTTCATTAGTTTAATATTTATTACCCCAAAAATTTAGACAATAACAAGGACAGCCCAAAATAACAAAAATTGACAATGTCAGTAGCGGGTGTTTCCACCATTTGCCGCAATGACAGCTTGACAGCGACGTCTCATGCTCCTCACTAGCCTCATGATGTTGTTCTGAGGCAATGCGTTCCACTCCTCCACAAGTGCTACACGCAGTTCTGCCAGGTCACGTGGGGGTGGGATACGATCATCCAGTCTCTGCTTCAGCTGGTCCCAGACGTGCTCTATGGGGTTCAGGTCAGGGGACATTGCTGGCCATACCATATGAGGCACTCCGACTTCCTTAAGTCGAGCTGTGACAATTCTGGCACGATGTGGTGGAGCATTATCATCCATGAACAGAAAGTTGGGGGTGTGCTGGCGGAATTGGGGGATGATGATGGGTTCTATGATGACTCTGAGGTAAGAACGTGCAGTGACTGAACCATGTACAATAACCAAATCTGTTTTGCGCTGACTGGTGATGCCTGCCCAGCCTGTTGCACCTCCTCCACCAAAGGGAACCCTGGGGACCATGTTGACCTCGGCGTATCGCTCACCTCGCCTTCTCCAGCAACGCTGACGACCATCATTTCTGTGCAAAGTGACCCGACACTCATCAGTGAGCAGGACGGTAGACCACTGCTGCATTGTCCAGGTCACATGGTCTTGTGCCCACTGCAAACGTTCACGGCGGTGTCTTGGTGTCAGTGGAGTCACCTGCAACGGTCGTCTGGCATTCAAGCCAAAGCGGTGGCGTCGGTTTCGAATGGTTTGTCTGGAAACCCTAGTACCCCTCACATCTCGTAACTGGGCCTGCAGCTGTGTGGCAGTTGCGTAACGATGTCTGAGTGCATAGGTCCTTAGGTACTGGTCATCGTTGCGGTCTGTCACTCGTGGGGCTCCACTCCTGGGTCTGTCACAAACTCTGCCAGTAGTTCTGTGTCTTAATGCAAGTCTGCTGATGACACTTTGAGACACACCAAGTTCACGAGCAACATCTGACTGCCTGCCACCGACCCGAAGGCGCACTATGGCCAGGTGCTGCTGCTCGTCTGTTAAGTGACGTCGTGTGTTCATGGCTGTTTGAATGATGAACTTGGAATGACTTACTGACAATACCAGCTTTTTATACTCACATAATGTTGAAATTGATGCCACATTGAAAAGGGTTGTCTTTTAGTTTTTTGGTATTGGCCCCAATATGTAAGGCACACTGTACACAGTGAGACCATTACGTGGAAAACACAAAATGAGGAGTGTCTATCACCCCAATACAATTGCCTCCCTATTAGGGCTGTAGCGATTCACTAATCTCACGATACGATACGATACACGATATTCAGCTCACGATATGATATATATCACGATATTCAGCCAGCGATACGATTCGATACGATTCGATACGATTCGATACATCATTTTCTGAAAGATTTTAAAAGGGACAGTGTGATTTTGGTGACATCTTGTGAGTGAATACGACAATACAAACATTGAATTAATTGAACTGAAAACTGACAGCATCAGTTACACAATACATGACTCTGACTGGACAGAGTCTACACCTTGCAAATGCTGGACAAAATGAATCAAAGATGAGGTGAGAAAATGTGTTTCATTTATTGAAACAGTGCAAACTGTAGCTTACAAGCCTTTGAAAAGTAAATAAAGTGCACTCTTACAATGAACAATGGAGAGTTAAAAAGTGCAGCAAGGGGCCTGTTCTGAACAGATTCTTTGACAGCTTTTTTAGCTTGACACTGAACATATGAGGTAGCCAGTCTAGCCACCAGGTAAGTAAACATAGTACCATGGCTTCTCCAAAACAGCCAATACTTTAAGTCACCAAGAACAACATTTAAACATTTAACTTAAAATGTAGCCACCAGGAAAGTAAAAATAAACCATGGCAGACAGTAATTCAAGTCCATAGGAGCAACATTTAAGCCAACTTAAAACTGTACCCATCTTAGCAGAGTAGTTTAAGGCCTGTAGGTCCTGACCTACAAGTGAACACGAAACAGAAAGTCTCCTCTCAACATAACTGCAGACCAAGTGATCTACATTCTCTTCAGATTTTTGTTCAGAAATAGTAACTGATCGACGTGCTCTGGGAGAAGTGCACTTCTCTGAGCAGTGATGATATCTCCGGCGGTGGAGAAGACCCTCTCCGAGGATACACTAGTGCCAGGGATGCAGAGGTACCTTTTAGCAAGGTGTGACAAGAGTGGATACTCATACTGGTGATCCTTCCACCAGACCAGTGGATCTTCTTTCACTTCCAGGAGATCTGCCTCCTTGTAGCGTGTCATCTGCTCCTTGGCCTCGTCCTCTTGGGTATTAGTCTTGTTTCGTGCTGCACCACCACCATATCTTTCACCAAGAAGGGCAGCCAGTGGACAAGACGGCCTTGGATTCCTGGGTGGAGGATGCTGACCTTGACTGCTCTCTCCTTCCTTCAATCGCTCTCCATCGTCTACAGCCTCTTCTTCGGATGCCATCCCCTCATCATCAGCACCAGTATTTGCTGTCCCCTCTTCATCCATACTCCAAAGTGACAACTAAATTAAATAGGTCAACATGAAACGAAATTCATGAGCTTTTACTGTAATAAATCTTTTAATTAATATATTTAATATCTATGCCTTTAAAACTGTTTACATTATAGTATTTATGCTTTTTAAACTATTTAATATTTATCCATTTTAAACTGCCTTTTAAACTTTGAACAATTATTATTACAATTGTTATTTAGGTCTATGCTTTCGCTTGCCAGGAGATGGTGGATAGGATACAAGGCCAAGGGTTAAACCTAGCAGTACCATCATTGCCTTACCTCTGATGGCTGCATGCTCAGTCTTGCAGCCTCTGCAATCAGTCCATCATAAACTTTCTGTCTTTCGTTCTCAGTCAGGAAAGGAAGACTTTTGAATCTTGGATCCATAGCTGAACATGCATGGAGAGTTGCCTTGAGGTCGGTGTACCTCTTCTGAAGATCCCCAGCCATGGCAGCCTTCATCTCTTTTATGACTGCAGATTCGCCTTCTACCAGTTTCAGTCCGTTGATCAGTGTGTCCTGGAGGGGCGCGACGACTGACAGTGTGGGGGTCTTCTCCTTGGACATGTACTGTGTAGCCTCCTTCATGGGCTTCATCGCGCTGACTACTTCTTCAGCTGTTGTCACGTCTGACTCGGTCAGTGTGCACAGATCCTTCTCGGTCTTCCTGACCTCACTCGAGAGCAGGGCTGCGCAGATGGCTGGTTGTTGCTCAAGGAATCTTTCCAACATGTCGTGCGCACTGTTCCACCTGTAGTTAAATAAGAGTGAGAAACTTTATTTATAGACCTATAGCACCCTTCACAGCATGGATGCACAGAATGCTGCTTTAAATTAATTACAAAATAAATTAGTAATAAAAACATAAAATATTGAAAAGTAACCACACACTAACCTGGTAACCACGTCTGTCATCAGCTTGTGCTCTGGCAGTCGTAGAAGCCTCTGTTTCTCTTTCAGCTTGTTGTGGGCTGTGGTGCTTCGTCTGAAAAAATTCACAATGCGTCTCACTCTTCCCAACAGGCGTGCGACTGCTGTGATTTTGAGGGCCCGTTGTGCAGCCAGATTTAGAGTGTGAGCATAGCATTTGACATGAAGTGTGAATGCTGCCTCCTCAGCTGCGATTGTCATATTTGACGCATTGTCAGTGACAATTACTGGATCCTTTTCTGTGATTCCCCACTCAGCAAGAGCCTTTCTCAAATGTTCTGCCAGGTTGTGTCCGGTGTGGCTCTCGGGCATGTCCCTGGTTTGTAAGACATGCGTAACAAGCTCCCATTCCTCGTTGATAAAGTGGACCGTGATGGTGACATATGCTTCAGTTATTCGCGACGTCCACCCGTCACACGTAACAGCAACTCTCTCCGCGGTGGCCAGGGAGGCGTTGACGTGTGCCTTTGTCTGAGCATACAGCCTGGGAATGCAAACCTTGGTGAGGTGTTCGCGGGTTGGAATAGGATAGCGGGGCTCCATCGCGTTCACCATGCGCCTAAAGCCTGCGTTTTCGACCACCGAATAAGGTCTCAAATCCTGACAAATAAAGTAGGCAATGGACTCCGTGATCTTTTGCGACCTTGGTGAAGTAAATGGGAACTTGTGTAAACAACCGCCATCGTTATCCAGTATGGTTTGTTTTGGGTCACGCCGCAACTTCTTAGGTTCCTCAGTTAGCATTAACGTTACCTTGTCCGGGTGGTGACGTTTTAGGTGGGCTCGTAGGTTGGTGGTATTACCAGAGTATTTCACGTTTGTGTGACACAGCTTGCAAACCGCCAGACTTTTATCTAAATCGTCGCTTTCCTTCTTCTTTTTAAACCCAAAATGCTCCCACACATCTGCTTTCAAGCATGAAGGTGCTGGATTGATATTCGCCGCCATTCTCTTGAATCTCCTCGCTCTGACTGCGTAAACAGGAAAGTAAAGTAAGTATCTCGACGGGTAACTTGCTAGAAATGCTCTACAGCGACACTAGCGGCTGGCTGACTTAATCGCTCTTCCTGCAAAGCGAACGGGGGAGAATGGCCAGCGAGCAGAGTGCCGGGCGGAACAGGGGGGATTTGAATGGGACTTAATGTATCGATACCCGCGGCTGAAAAATCGATACTTTCTGGGGAAACAAAATATCGATATATATTGCAGAATCGATAAAATTGCTCAGCCTTACTCCCTATCCCAAAACTCTCTGAAGTGAAACAAACACTGTATGTATGAAATCCACTGCGTCTCTCACAATATCCCTAACTTATTGTGAGTAGTGTATATTATGAGCTGTTATCTGCTGATATCATGTTACCTGATCCCGACAAAAGAGCAGATGCTTTTAATGCTCTCATCATTTGTATTACTGTCTGTGACCTTATCTCTGATAAATCAATAACTACTTCTTTACTTTTAATAGGTCAACACCAAGTTTTAGCATCACACTATCTAAAAACGGAGGGAAGAGCACAGTCATGGTTCTGATCTGGCCCTTGAAGGACACACAGCAGCACAGTCACATGCTTTCATATGGAAAGGCAGAGCCAAAGCCAGAACCAGTGAAAACTTCAAATGAGACAAATAAGACTAGTCAAAATCACAAACCAGTCTTAAGAAAATTGCACAGGATCATGTATCAGTTCATCATGTTTTCTGATATGTCCATAACAAGTGACGTGCCAGCATGTGGTACAGCTTCCGCTGTTCTGGCAACAATGTTGATGAGTTATATTTACTTGTCTCCCAAATAGTGTGCAAAACAGGTGAACTCATGTTCCTCCCAATGAGACAAATACATTTTATACACTTTAACCAGAACACAGTCCTGTAATTCACATCATTTCTGATCTCGCCATTTAAGATCTCACGCCAGGACAGATTCTGGTAAACTTTAATTGAATAGTGGACATAGAGAACCTGTGTGTCCAACCACTAACTTGTAGCTGCTGTCACGTCAACAACAACCAAACAACAAATAAGCAGGTGGTTTTGAGTCAGACTCTGCAGACTCAGTGATTCACTGTGATTCAGACTGGCTACTTTTAGACAAGACACCAAATTAAGTCAATTGGAGTGCCCCAACCACTCCCTCCAATTCTCCCCCTCTCTCACGCGTGCACAAACACAGAGACAGTCACCACAGTCAGACTACAGTAATCTCCTTATCCCTTTTTGGCCTTATTCTGCTCTTTTCTCTCTGTGTCTCAGCCCGTCATCATGATTATCATCATTATTATGATTATAACATGTCTGTCTCTGTGATAGGCTATACTTTTCATTGGACAATTGATGTTTCTAGCATTTTTTTTTAGCAACACCATGCTTTACTCTTACACAGTTACACACAATCAAACAGAGGTGTGCTAACAGCCATCAGAGCTCTGTGTCTTGCTCAAAGGCACTTAATGAAACAGCAGTTCAGAAGAGTTTGATTTACCAACTGGCTCCTCTGCTGGAGGTAACTGAAATGTTCAGTATGAACAACAGTTTGTCAGAACATAAATCCTAGAGCAGCTCCTCAAGAGCCTCTGTTGATTTAGCAGGAGCTGGTTAAGGCCATATGAGGATAGCTGTGAGGATGGCAACAGCTTAGCCCTGTGGCATTGAAGGAGTGTCCACCAGTGCTCCCTGACCACAGTTCGAAGCTGACACAGCCTTTAACAACAGAGATGTTTCATACTGCTGATGGAACAGGAACAGTCGATAACAAGAGCCATAGAGCTGATAAAAAAACTTCAGTGTCTGCGCTTCTAAAATTTCATGTGTTCATATATTGTGAAAGGATCAATAGTCACCCTTACACTTTGGGGTGGGTGGTACAACGGCTTCATCATCGTCACTGGTGTCATGAACTTGCAAGTGTTTAGTGTATTAAAATGAATGTGTTTTCCTGTTGCTGTGAGAACATGCAGTTAGAGGGCTTAACACGTCCTCATAGAACTGGTGTTACATCCAGTAACTACTGTTTCCTCCTCCAACGTCTCCATCTGCTCCCACCATCACAGGAAGTAAAGACCCAGTGGATCAATGTCATCTTGATGGAAACGTCCTCACAACAACTGGAAACTCTGACACGTGTGCAGCAACCATTTTACTTCAGACTGCCTCCTCAACGAGGGCCAGCAACACAGAAAGCAGGCTGCTCTTTAAACCTCAAGCTCCAGCATGGATCGTCACAGAGTTCAAAATTCAAATCTGTAAATTCTGTCATTGTTTTATGTAACTGTTTATTTTGTCAACCTGTTGAACTCAGTGTTAGCACGTTCTGCTGCTAACGTGGCTGCAACAAAAAGTGTCGATCCTAACAGGCAGGAGAGTAATGGTGGACCTCCTACCTGTTAGGTTGCACTTGGGGATCGACACTTTGTGTGCCATGATGGCCACACGCCTGAAATCCAGCTCCTACGGTGAGTAGTTCAAAAACCTTCTTTTTAGTAGTCTTAGTGTTGTACTTTGTGAATGAAGGTTTGACTCATATTCAATCACAAATAAAGCCTTGGTTGCTTTTTGGCGATAGTTTCACTTTAACACTCCTTCTGCTCTGTGATCCTCAGTTTGTGTGTCTGCTGCTGCTGGATGTAAATGTTCTTGACTAGACTATCCCTGTTGTTTTTGTCCTACTGTGATATAATACCATCACTGGGAAAAATGAACAAAAGTACCAAGACATACATTTTAGGTCACATCGGCCATGCCTCCCTACCAGTGTTCATTTTGTTAACTAAAGCTATAACAAAAAAATGTTTGTCAACGACCTTTTTTTCATGACTAAGGCTCGATGAGCTAAAAATAGATCTTTCATAATAAAAATTGATGAAATGTGTGTTTTCAATGATGAGAAAGAATGGGACTAAAATGTTAGTGATGGGCTGACGGTAAGGCTGAGCAATTTTATCGATCCTGCAATATATAGGAAGGAAGAGTGATTAGGTCAGCCAGCCGCTAGTGTCGCTGTAGAGCATTTCTACCTGTCTAGATACTCTCTTTACACAGACGCCGACGTCTTCCTCTTCCTGTTTATGAGTTAGAGCGAGGAGATTAAAGAGAATAGCGGCGAATATAACTCCAGCACTTTGTGGGAGCACTTTGGGTTTAAAATAAGGAAAGCTGTGATTTAGATGAAAGTCTGTCGGTTTGCAAGCTGCGTCACACAAACGTGAAATACTCTGGAAATACCACCAACCTACAAGCCCACCTAAAACGTCACCAACCGGACAAGGTAATACTAACTAAGGAACCGAAGAGGCTGCGCCGTGACCCAAAACAAACCATGCTGGATTGCGATGGCTGTTGTTCCCACAAGTTCCCATCTACTTCACTAAGGTCGCATAAGATTACAGAGTCCATTGCCTACTTTATTTGTCAGGATTTGAGACATTATTCGATGGTGGAAAACGCAGGCTTTAGGCGCATGGTGAACGCGATGGAGCCCCGCTAGTCTATTCCAACCTGCGAACGCCTCACCAAGGTTTGCGTTCCCAGTCTATACACTCAAGACAAGGGCACACGTCAAAGCTACCCTGGCCAGCACGGAGAGAGTTGCCCTGACGTGCGATGGGTGGACCACTCGAACAACTGAAGCATATGTCACCATCACGGCCCACTTTATCAACGACGAATGGGAGCCTGTTACGTATGTCTTACAAACCAGGGACATGCCCGAGAGCCACACCGGACCCAACCTGGCTGGTCTGCAGTTATGTGGAGAGGAGACTTTCTGTTTAGTGTTCACTTGTAGGTCAGGGCCTACAGGCCTTGAGCTACTCTGCTAAGATGGGTATAATTTTAAGTTGGCTTAAATGTTGCTCCTATGGACTTGAATTATTGGCTGCCATGGTTTATTTTTACTTTCCTGGTGGCTATACAGGCTACCTCACATACTTGTAGGCCTACAGGCCTTAAACTACTTGGCTAAGACAGGACATTATTTAAGACATTATTGGCTGTTTTGGAGAAGCCATGGTACTATGTTTACTTACCTGGAGGCTAGAATGGCTACCTCATATGTTCAGTGTCAAGCTAAAAAAGCTGTCAAAGAATCTGTTCAGAACAGGCCACTTGCTGCATTTTTTTACTCTCATTCATTGTTCATTGTAATACTGCACTTCATTTATTTTTCAAAGGCTTGTAAGCTACACTTTGCACTGTTTCAATAAATTAAACTAATTTCCTCACCACATCTTTGATTCATTTTGTCCAGCATTTGCAAGCTAGACTCTCTGTCCAGTCAGAGCCATATATAGTGTAATTGATGCTTTTATTTTTCAGTTCAATTAATTCAATCCAAGTCAATGAAACACTCAAAAGATGTCACCAAAATAACTGTCCATTTAAGATTTTTCAGAAAATGATGTAAGTGTATTGAATCGTATTGAATTGTATTGTTGCTGAATATCGTGATATATATCATATCGTGAGCTGAATATCGTGTATCGTGAGACTAGTGTATCGCTACAGCCCTGGCTGTCGGACATGATATTTTCCCACAATTCCTGTTCACACTGCCCTTTCAAAGCGGGAATCTCGCTCTGATATTCTGCCTCGCTGTCTGTATGAAAGTCACAGAGATGGACTGGGGGGTTTCTTTAGCCATAGAATTAGCGACAACTTCCAAGCCCAGGCTTCCTTCCTACATGGACTGGCCACACCAGCTATTCTGCTGTCAATGTCATTTAGTTGACATGTGATGCAGGTCAAACCGGCTGAACAGGGAGAGCAAGCAAAGGAGACAGAGTGTGAAGAGAGGCTGTGCTGTGAAGGCATCTGAAAAAACTGATTATGTAACAGGTTGTGTTATCTAGGAGTGATGTGTACAGAACATCGTCCCTGAAGAATGGTGACCACAGCACCTTCACAAACAATCATCTTCATCATCACGTATGACCCACTAGAAGTGTGGCACTGTCTGTATCAGTAGAGAACCTGCAATCTGCCTGTATTTTCTTATATTTATGTTTTCAGGGGGTTCATGAGCCCGGACCTCAGATCTGTGCAGCTTTAACATGATGCAGCTCTGATCAGCTGCTGCTATATGTGACAGTCCACGTAAATATCAGATTTGTACATTGTTTACTAGGGATGCTCGATATTGGCTTTTCTGCAGATATCCGATATTCCTATATTGTCAAACTCTTAATTTCTTTTACCGCTATCACCCGATACCATTATATGCAGGCTTTTTACACTATGTGCACTTTTACCTTAGGGATATTCCATTTCTCAAACATCCCTTCAAAAGAAGATGCAATTCAGTCTGCCGCGTGAGACCCACGGCACTCTTGAGAATGAAGTACAGCCTTTTTCAACACAAAGTCCTCACCTAGCCATTGTGCAGTCAAACTCAACATGCTAACCTGGTTAACGCTTGAAGACCATATATCTGTAGTGAATCTAATGGATACAGCACCAGAAATTAGCTTCTCGACGTGGCTGTAAACAATACTGTACAATTCGGATAAGTACTGGTCTGAGAAATACTTGCGACTTGGCATGGTATAACGTGGCTCGAGGAACTCCACAAGTTTGGTGAATCCGGTATCTTGATCGACAGAAAAAGGCTGGTTATTAGGGTTGGGTAAAAATATAGATTCATCAATGCATTGCAATTAGGGCCGGGACTCGATTAAAATAATTAATCGAATTAATCAGAGGCTTTGTGATTAATTAATCGAAATTAATCGCATTTTAATCGCATATAAATATTTGACCTGAGAACAGTGAGAAGCAATTTTTTTCACATGGATTTTAGTATACCATTGAATAATGACCGAATACAGAAGCTTAAGCAACAAAACATTGTTTTTGTTTTTTCAAGACCAACAGACCAGTGCAATTTTTAAATATTTTTTTGGCTTTCCTGACAGAACAGCTGAAGATATGACAGGAAACAGGGAGGAGAGAGGGGGAGTGACACGCAGCAAACGGACCCAGGCCGGGAGTCGAACCTGGGTCCGCTGCAGAGCCTTGGCACATGGGACACGCGATCTACCCACTGAGCTAAACGCTGCCCCGACCAGTGCAATTTTTGCCATAAAGTGCAGCAATAGCATGCTCTTATCTACGCTGCCATCCGTCCGCTTTTGAAAACAAAATTTCCCATCCACAGGGCCTACCAAAGCAGTCTCATCTGCTTCTTCGTTCATTGTTGTTGTCTGAAGTCATGAACGTTAGTTGGTGCTCCAGTATAATTGGTACCCCTGAAACTCTTCCAGTGAGAAACGTTCCGCGGTGAAAAAATAAGTGCGATTAAAATGCGTTAATTTTTTTAACGTGTACATTTTTGTGTAATTAATTAATCGTAATTAACGCGTTAAAGTCCCGGCCCTAATTGCAATATATTTTTTACCAATTCAATATCGATTCAGAAAATCCTCTGAATCGATTCAGGCAAGTAGTGGCCCCCGACCACCCGCTGTCCCTCGCCAGACGCCTCTTTGTCCCCGCCTCCAGCAGCTGAAAGCGCCTCGCCCGCGCCCTCGCTCGAGGGTCGGAGGGTGATGCGCCGTGGAATTATTTGTTTATTACTACTTATTACTGTATCGATATCGAATTTAAATCAATATTGAATCGAATTGCGACCTAAAGAATCGAAATCGAATCGTGAGGTTCTTAACAATACCCAGCCCTACTGGTTGTCCAGTGTGATACACTCCATGACTTTCATATCGATGGCTTTCCGCCTGGGGTGGTCACTCTGGTATTTTGTTTTTTTCTCAGTTGACTCTTTTAAGCGACAACTGTGTGTTTTTTTTTTTTCGTTGTCAGCTGTAGCATCTTTTCATCATCTTGCTGCACAAATGTAGCGTGGAACTCTGCATGATTCTTCTTGAGGTGGGTGATCAAATATGATGTATTAAAGGAAGACGCCTTGTTTCCTCCTCGCATAACCAACACTTTGCAGTCATTGCAAGCTTGTTAGCCACGGTTAGCAACCCACGAGTCTAGCATGTTGTTGTTGTTGTTATCAAGTCATTTAGTTCCCCCATGTAAACGTCCCATGCTGTGTTCATGCAGGCTCGGAAATGCTGAAGCCTACAGGACAAACATCGATTATAAAAACCTGATACTGATAATTCCCGATATTACATTTTTAGGTCAATGTCGTCATCGCTATTGTTTACACATAATTTGTACTGATGACAGTGTGCTCGAGCTGGTGGCTAAAAAGGTTTTCATGACACTTTATTCACTGAGGGTTTAAGCAAGAAACTCAAGTGTCTCTGAGCTAGTTTCATATTGTCTGGATTGAGCCATACAGCTGATAATTCACAGACCAGATACACCAACACAAGTCAATCATTCCATTCCACAGTTCTTAATATAAACTCAAGTAAAGAGGAAATATTAAACGGGACAGTCAGTGTGAGCACAACAGTTGGATATATTTATTCATAAGTCAGACAATGAGGACAGAACAACCTGTGAATCACTCCATCAGAGCAGATCACAACATGTGACTTTAGACTTCTGTATATACAGCAAAACACAACCATGTAGGGTTGGTGTTATGGTGACATATGGCCAGGCTGCAAATTAGTCTGTCAATGAACCACACCAAGAAAACATATCGTAAATCAAATGCACCCTTCCCCCCCCTCCCTTTCAATGCGTGAATCATGCAGTGATACTCGGCCACCTCGCTGTCAGTGTGAGAGATCCAGATGCGGAGAGGGGGACAGTTACCTGCCCCTGACCCTCAAAACTACAGATGTTAACCTCACAGTGGCACTAGAGAAAAGCTCAGGGCATCACCACAGTCAGTAGGATTCATCCTTTGAGGACCATGAATGTCTCTGCATAAATGTCATCCTGAGAGTCAGGCTGCTAGCATGGCTATTGCCATAGTGGAATGATAATGAGATTGGATCCATCAGTGAGGAAAGGTGAGAGGACTGTAAAACTGTCTTTTTCTGTGTGTGGGTGATGCACCACACCACCTCCTGCTGTTGGACATCAGCTTTTCTTTTGGAATTTAGGTACACCTTTAAAAGCAACCGCCATACAACGTTTAACAGTATTCGTAGGACTTGAATTCAACATGATGTAAGGATCCTAAACCAAGAGAGAACAGCTCTTCTGTTCACACAGCTAAAGCAATCAGTAATTGTAATTTACTGTGAAGTTTTCTCTATAGTGTATTGACAGAAATGTGTGTGCAGATTGTTGGAATACTATTAAACATCATCGGGTCACTAGATAAACTCATACTAATAATACTACTAAACAGAGCTTAACAATTATTATGTTTTTTACGTGAACAATATGATCATCATTTGAAAAAATGACCCGCAACAAAACAGCCACTAGTGGCTCTCCTGGGAGATAGTAAGTCAATATCGTCTGTACAATTGATGATTAAGCAAAAAAAAGAGAATAGGGCTGCGTCCTAGTCACACAATCCAGATAGATCAGGAAACGTGAAGTGCTTCAGGAGAGCCAACATGTGATATATAACATACAAATGACCCAGATATTATCATTAAGTACCAACACTAAAATCAGCCAGTATTTTCAATATCCTTAATGATATAAGCCGTAAGGTTCCATTCAAACAAGAAGTCTTTTTCCAACCAGGTACAGCTGCCCATCATCCTATCAGCTATTTTTGCTGCCAGCACCGGTTGTAAATAAAACTAAGATCCTGTCTTTGTCCTTGTATGAATCCTCACACAAGTGAAGCTGCAGATAAATCCAGACTCAAAAATGTAATAACAATCTTTTATCAAAGGAATGTAATGTAAGTATTAATAATTAATGAAATAGTTCTTGGTCATATGGACGTCATTACCTGACGCTCAATATTATCTTATAGTGGTATGTCTGTTAATGCGCAAGTTCATTGAGAGAAACAAAAAACTGTCACATTTCTTGTATGTGCTCACATGTCGGTCAAAGCTGATTCTGACAAAACAGGAAGGAGCAACAGATTCTGAAACATGGATGCTTTACACAAATTCAACAGCACAGAAACTCTGGTGAATACCCAAGATTAGTGCCACCACCTCAGTATCTGACCTAATGTTAAATATGGTCGTAATCTGCCCTCTATGTCAGAGTTATGGTGTTGAATTATGACCAGAAAACATGATGATGTCACAGTCAAGTCAACCTTTGACCTTTGACCTTTAGGATATAAAATGGCATCAATTCATGGTTTACTCCTGTTAGACATTTGCGTGAAATGTATTTAAACTATGAATTTTTGAGTTATGGCCATACATGTTTTGTACAGAGGGCACAGTGACCTCTCACTAAATTGCGACCTGTCCATTCTTGAGACAAAATGGATATCTGTGCCAAATTTGAAGATATTCTCTCTAAGCGTTCCTGAGATGAGATGGACAGACAGTCAGTCTGAAAACATAATATATCCGGCCACAGCTATTGCTGGTGCGAAGGCACAACAATTCCAAGTTCTACAAAGAAAAGCTTTAAACTTGAGTTTGGGTGAACTCGGACTATAAACACTTTTAATTGTGTTGTTTTAGACATACAGAAAACTGTTGCTGTGTCACAAGCTCTGATCACAGTCACATCCTTTGCTGTTGAACTGTATGAAAATTCAGAATAGACCATCCATTCTTTATCCAGTCCTCCATCAATCCATTTGTGATTCATTTTTGATCAATCAGACTCTTAACAGGGATTAGAAATCTTCAAACAAGTATTCTGAGCTGTCCTGGTGCTTTGTTACACTTGACAGGTACTGCTTTACACATGACAAAGACAACCATGACGTTTCACTTAGTTCCTTATAGTCTGATTCTGACTGCTGCTATGGACAGCTGGTCATACTTAACTAGGCTTTTGATCTAGGGCTTCAAAACATACAGTGATTTATGGAACAGTAGGTGCTAACCTAATCTGCTGTATGCTAACAGCTCTATACTTTTATGTGGTTGTCAAGTGGGTCAGAGAGTCAGATGATCCACTCATGAAAACTAATGGCACACACAGCACATGGCCTCAGATCAATAGGCAGTTGGCTGACTTACAAGTGAAGCCAGTTACAGTGCAAGGTTGGGCGTAGCAGATTTGAGAGGCTTGTGTCATTCTCATTGCTCCCGTACAAACAAGACATTGTTTTGTGATTTGTTCTGAGGTTAATGTTCTTTTCCATACATCTGAATGAAAACAGGTCCTTTAAGTGGTTAAACTCAATTTTGTCAAAATAATATAAAAGGGAAGATACCAGGAAAAGACTTATTGTGCTGCTCACGCTGTTTTGTATTGCTCCAAGAGGCTGCATTGTAGGGGCACAAAGAAGCCTGTCATTACATGATGAAAATTAAGGCCTCTGATAACTGGTTTTAAGACATTTTAAGACTGTTTAAGGCCTTATATTGTGGTCATACGGTGGCTGTTGTTGGTGTATTTTTACAAAGACACATAATTAAGCAATAATGCAGGATGAGGTAGCCCCGTATAAAAAGTCATTGAGGAACTGGAGGTACAGAATGGCACATGACATCTTGACAAAAAAAAGGAGTGGCACTTTTTTAATGTCAAGTACATCCTTTGTTTTCTGTGGAAGAACATCACGGAGTGATCTATCACACGTACAGATACAATCACAATTGACATCACTTCTCTGGGGCCGGAACAGTGGCCGTGAACAAAGGCATCGAAAATAAAATGAGCCATTGAAAACAAACATGACGGTAAAATCTGAAGATTGTAATAGAAATTTTTTTTAAATCCCCCAAAATATACAAATAAAATGAAGTCATTTTTAATGTCTGTTTTCTCTTTGAATATAATTTGTTTCAGTGCGAAAACAACTTTTTCAAATACAAGTGTTTAAGTAGTTTTATTTTTCGATGCCATTGTTCACTGTCACTGTTTCTAGTCCCATACACTTCCAGGCATCGCAGATTAGCTTACATACAACTTAACTGTCTTTTTTCACGGCGTTATTTCAAAGTGTGTACATCTCATTCATCTAAAATGATCAAATATGAACTGTTGGATAACAGCCACAGTATGACTACAATACAGTAACACTTTCACTAACATTTGGCTGGAAACCTAATTTAAAATTAAAGCTGCAAGCAGCGTTGGATGGGCCCTCGCAGTCCATGCTGCTGTGGATGCATGCTGCCATCTATCTGAAAAGGCTGAAAGGCTGAATGCAATATATTATTAGTGTTGGAATAAGCAGTACAGTGCCCAACAAAACATTAGCAGAGGCAATGCATGCTAAACAGCATGATAGCTTTAAATACTGACTATTTACCACAGTAATCAATTCGACCATTAAACTCTTTTAACAATAAGCATAAGTCACAATCACAACAAATAGACTGAGTTGCAATATTGGCATTACAAACAAAATATTCATCATTAAGTCCTCACAATCCAAATGTAGCTGCAGTGCTAGCAAATGGCAGCTAACTACTACTGAGACACAGGCTACTGAGCTAACTCAAACTCACACAACATATTTCCATGTAAAATAACACAAACTGCAATAGGCATCAAATTATCGATAACTAACAAGCTAAAACCACTTACATTTCCTCAAGAATGCACACATCATTTGCGAAACACACTGAAAGTCCATGCAGCTTCAAACGGTCTGCTCACTGACTGTCTGCTGTCTGACTGAGCATGTCCTGACTTGTTTACTGCTAGTTGTCTTTGCACCAGTAGAGGGTGCTGTTGGACCTTGACCTGTAGACCTTTCTTACACTTTCTGTGGCTGCACACATGCTGGAGCAGTAGCAGAGCCAAAGTTGAAAATGTCCCTGTAAGAATGAATAGGAAAACACTTCCCAAACTCCTGCAATTTTTGAAGAAAATGTAATGCTTATCACCAAAACAGTGAGTACTGAGTAACAGGAGACATTGCTGAACTCTGTAATGTGTTTTTTTATTTCTGTAGAGTGAAAAATGAGGGCGGCAGAGAGCGAGACAAAACAGGTACCGTCTGCTTTCCTCCAGAAATTTAGGCTCAAAATTTACATTGCAGCTTATGGGGGAGTTGCTGGAGGGCTTGTCGCTCTGGGGCTCCTACAGCCAAAAGTGTAAGTCCTACATCTGAAATAAGACCATGAGCTGGAAGCCAACAAGATTTCCTATATTTCTATGCATATATTGGCGATGTGAAGTAAAAGATGTGGGATCCAAATCAAGCTGAAGAGAATTTTTTTCTCCAGATTTCTAGCTGCTTTCCACTCTAGCGATGATGCCACGCACTTTAGCTCACGCAATACACACCAGGGGTGGACTGGCCATCTGGCATACCGGGCATGCCGTTGACCCAATATGGGCCGGTCCGGTCAGCTATGTTTCTTTTTTCCCTTCTCTAAATTCCCTCCAATCGGGCCGGCCAATTGGCTACAGAAGGCTAGCAGTGTGTTACAAGCATCGCCACATATAATTGGTTTATTGTTTGTCATTGTCAATCAATCATGGGCTGACATGCTCAGAGAGCCCTGACAGTGCTGTCAATCACTGTTTGTCATTGTCAATCAATCATGGGCTGACATGCTCAGAGAGCCCTGACAGTGCTGTCAATCACTACACGAACCAGGGTGGGGCAGGGGTGGGACCTCGATGGGCGGGCGGGACGGGCTGCTGCTGAGCCAGTAGTAACGTTAGTGAGTAGTAGTAGTGAGCATCTTTGAAACTGTTGTGTCCGCAACTTGAAAATGGATAAGAGGAAGAAACGCTGGGTGGTGCTGAGAAACAGCGATTAAAAAAGTTGAAGTCTCTGGAGGTGGAGGCTTCTAAATGTGAGAAGTTGACAGACCTTTTTGGTGCCGGGACCACCAACCCGACAGCAGCCACAGGTGCTGCTGCACCGGGAGATGAGGGAGGAGGACCTAATGATGATGAGCGAGTGGAGGCAGACATGGCAAGTAACGTTAGCCTGGGGCTGGCCAGTCATAACTATTTAATAG
This sequence comes from Sparus aurata, assembly GCF_900880675.1. Lineage (NCBI taxonomy): Eukaryota > Metazoa > Chordata > Actinopteri > Spariformes > Sparidae > Sparus > Sparus aurata. The sequence goes on along the minus strand of NC_044207.1, from coordinate 798,700 downwards.
GTATAATTTGTGTGTAACTTTAATTTGTGTTACATTTACTGTAGTTTTCAAATGGCTGTGTATAGTGTTGTCTTGAGCATTTTTAGGTCACAAAGATCTGGCTTTTTTGCACTGGAAAACACTAGCTAATAGGGGTGGTTAATCGGCCCAATTTCCCGATTCGATTCGATTCCGATTATTGAAGTCTCGATTCGATTACAAATCGATTTTCGATTATTAACGATTATCGATTCGATTTTCAATTATTAACGATTATTGATCTTCCATTTAACGTCAGCTGCTGAATTATTTTACTTATCTTTTGAGTAACACCTCACAGCACACCTCGTGAAGTTGCGAAAAAAAACGGTAGGCGGAAATGGGCGTGGCCAATTCCTCGAGATTCAGGAGAATTCACTGAACACATGGAGATAAGGTTTTTGATTGTGCGACAAAGTATATGGGAGTTATAAGCCAAAACGCACTTTCCTTGATTATAGCGCCACCTAGTGGTGGAAATTCAAGATGACAATAGATTATACAATTTTTCGCCAGGTGTTGCTTATATTCCAAGTTTGGTGAGTTTTGGCAGTGAAAAACTTGATAATTTTTTGCCAAGAAAAAGAATTATCCTTTAAAAAACAATAGGGACCTTGCAGGTTCCCTGCTTGGGCCCTAATGACAGCTTGACTTCACCCACAACTAGCAATCTGCAATGTCTCTGTTGTGTGGCTAGTAAAGATGCCAGAATTGCAGTATACTACTCAACATAAACACAGCAGGGACGTCAAACAGGCCAGATCAAACTGTTCAACTATATATCTTTAAATGTTACAGTTTCAGCTTCAACAGAAGAGGCTTTGAACTTGGACAAACTGGGGCTAAGACATCCCTGCAACACAACAGAACACACAAGCATCATAATATATATATAAAAAGAACCATATTTAAACCGCCCTTTTCTTACATCCTGTTGATATTTTTAGTTCACTTTTTACATTTTCAACTAAAATTCTTACTTAATGCCCCTTTAACCCTCACCTGCAAAAACACATAACTGTATATAACACACAGTATATTTTTGCACGTAAGACTATATTCCATGAAGGAGAGATGCACTGCCTCTGTGCCATTCCATGCTGGATTGTTCATCTGGACACATGTCATGCCCATGAACATAAATGCGATGCAATGTGGCAGATGAGTGGTAAAGCTCTGTCATCAGAACTTCACATCTGCAAGTGAAGGCACCACCAGGAGTTGTTGACAGAGCACACATTGATTTTAACAGTATTAAAACACTAAAATTAAACATGTTCAACTACAAGCAGTGTGGACGTGAGATTCCTTAAATGAATAGGTCTCAAGGCCATGTGAGGTGATTTTGCACTGAAGCACCTGGTGGTAGGGAACCTGTATTTACAAATTACAGTGCCACTTGCAAGAGTTGAAAAATGGTGGGCATTAATGTAACTCATAAGGACATAGGATTTACTGGGCTGGTGCAAAATCACTGGTATGGTCCATTAAGAAGAAATGTTTCCAACCCAAGCAGCAGCTCCACTCCACATTCCTAGTAAAAGTTGCTCAGAGGCCATCAATAGCAAATAACCGAGCAGCGTGTGTGTGAGTGTGTGTGTGCGTGATACCTTCAATAGATGGGGCCTGGTCCTGAGCAGCATACAGCATCTCTTTGAAAGCCTGCAGACACAAGAGAGTAATTATGAAATGACAAATCTATGGCATGGACGTACTGTCAAATGCCCATGTCATGAACTTGTTTTCATTCTCTAAATGAGTTAATGATACGACAGAAACGTCTGCTTTAGCATAGGAAATTCATTCTTCCAAGTGATTAATTACTTTCTGTTGTATAAAGGCTGGTGCTATCAAAGATTAATTCCAGATCACAATTGCTGTTGGGAAGATGTTGATCCTAAGGTTGTTGTGATCGTCCCGACCTTCACAGGGCTGAAGAGTCTCTTTTGAGAGTGAAGTCTTGTATTGAGACATCACAGCGCTTGAGATGAACACAAATGAGAGGAGTAGGCTCCAGCACAAACATGAACGGTAGAAATGAGAAGTGTCTTGTTCATGGACAATTAAACAAGGTGGAGGACTGTGGATGCAGGGGTGGATTAACCTGTCCAACAGCTTGCTCTTTAAATAGTACATTACAGTCTCATTCAATTAAGTAGGGTTGGACCTGAATGACTAGTTGTTTTTCAATGTAGCCTATCAATAAGGCCAACTGCAAAAAAAGCTGTTGTCATGTCACAAAGGGGGCATACTGGTAGATAGAACAGGGTTTCCTATACATTCATGAGGCTGTCACCACATTGATTTTCTACTGCTGGAGCTGTGCTGTGCTCTCTCTCTCTCTCTCTCCCTGTCTGTCTCTCACCCTCACTCTCGCACACATGGCATAGTATTTCCATCCCATAGATTCTGGCCTACTTGGGCCATGTCCATGTATATTAACAGTCCCTAAAGTAAACTTGGCAACCCTCTGTAACATTCCTTTTTGTATATTTTTAGAAGTCCTATTAAGATACTATACAACCACAGATGAATCAAAGAATTTTATTTCACCACTGTCTGAAGACACTCAGTGCGTTTACATGCACAGCTTAGTCAGATTACAGCCATAGTTCGACTATGCTACTCAATCGGACAACTGCAATTATCCGAGTATACATGCCGGTGAGAAAATCGAATTACTGGCCGAAAGCATGTCATACCCCGGTACGCTAGGTGGCGCTGTACCCATTTCAACTAGTGTTAACGGGGCCACCTCCGGCTGACCTCTTTACGTCACCAGCTGCCTCGGCATTCAAGAAAGATGGCGTACGAAGAGCGAGACGAAGCTACATCTTTGTACACTTCGTATATGGTGTACATGATAAATACACACAGTAGGTGCACAATGGCGCTCTTTCTTGCGGTGATTTCGGAGGAAAGACGCCGCCACCGCCGCCACCGTCCGTCTACTTCCGGCTCACGGCCCCGGGGAAAAATCTCGCGCCTGCGCAGAACGCAAAATCCGATCCGCTCCGCTGGAAACGTATACATGCAGGAGTAATGCGACTTTCAATCGAATAATCAACGTGGTGTAATTCGACTATGAGAAATCCGATCCGGTCCGATTTTAGTCAGACAAAGGTGTATACATGCATCTTAAAAATCCGAACATAGTCAGACTAACACAGTAATTCGGTTTTCTTGAGTGTCATGTAAACGCACTGACTGTATATGTCTGACACATATACAGTGTCAATGAGAGATAGAGAGCCATCATCTAACACTCCACACAGTCAAATCACAGGGCAGACTAATTCTCAGAGTTGTCTTCCATACCACTCTGCATGAATTCACTTCCGTGAACCAGGACTTGAGGTTGTCGCTGTGTGTCATACTGTGAGTGACACAAAAGACACTTTGAATTTTAAAGTGCAGCCAGAGTGCCCAGACTGAGACAGATCTGTAGAATTCCGATTTGGATTGCTTTTCTAACCACCTCCGACTGTGGTTGCATGCAATTGTGGACACACCTACAGCAAAGCCGTGGACTTTCATGTAATTGTGGGCTGTATTTAAACGCTGTGGGTCTTGGCCCCACAGTAACAGATAATTCAAGTGGGGGATGTGTTTCCTTCGACTCGAAGTGTATCTACATGGAGAATTCCAGTCCTGTAACATAGCTAATACAAATGCACACTTCATAACACGCTGGGCATATAAGGACCCCATGGTCAGGGCAAACATATGGGCCAGAACTGCACATCTAATTGTACTCGTCAATTTTGCATCATTTTGCTTTTCTTGTTCTACCTCCATCCTTTAATAATGCAGTGCTGATGATGCAGCTCATCATTCTCCTTCATGCTATGTGTTAGTAAATCTGCAGTGTACACTGCAGCTGGTCTGCTGTGCAGCGAGTGGTAGGCAACAGTCATTCAGTCTCAGTATATACTAGTTGGACAACAGGACAGTTGCCCTCTTTCATCCACTCTCGTTCAAGACTCGAGAGTGGAACGTTCAGGCAGTCACAGTGCCAGCAGAGCACCAGACCACAATGGCCTCACTGTGTGCCAGCTGGCCTGCAAACCAGAGCTGACTTCTGCAGTAAACAGCAGAGCAAGTCAAGGTCATGCTGTAGCCCACACAGCCAGCCTATACTGTTTCCCCAGAGCAGCCACAACAACAGTTTAAATGACAACACACAGAAATACAGCAGAGAAAGCCATCAGGACGTGAATGTGAATGATACAATCAGAGTCAGGCATGGATACGCTAATGTATCTTAAAATAACAGATGCTTGCTTTTCTAATATATCCAAATATAACACAAAATACTAGTATGAAAAAAAGTACTTCGTTAAAATATAGGATATTTGTAATAAATACAAAAACGCATTTGACACAAACTGATAATATCACATATTAGCCATTTAGTCGCCTTGGTATTGGCTGAATTTTGTTGCCAGTAGTTGAACAATGACAGGCAGAAGCTCCTTAATTGAAATGAAGTCGTCATTTTACGTTTCATTTCAAATTCAAGTAACTTCATGTTCACTTTATCTCGTCTCTTATCTCCTAATGAGGCCAACTCACATTTTACATCGAACACAGATCATGTTAGTGTTACTGTCAACAGTTTGCTAATGGAAAATGATCCAGCGTGTTTCATATATTATTAATGACTCATCAATAATCGATAAAGGCATCATTCAGTCGGCATTGGGCTTGAAAAAGACAAAAGATATTTAGTAAGCGACCATTGTTTGTGGCTTCCGTGTGGTCTGGAGCCCAGTCAGCTGCCTGATCAGAACCGAGCAAGAGAATGAAACTCAAAAATCAAAGATCAAAATCTTTCTTTAGAATCGCTTTAAGAGGTTTCCTACATCACACAGATCTGGTTTAACTGTTCGCCTTAATGAATGCATACAGGCTTCTCTCTACCAGCAACCTTAGTTTTATAAAGTCACCCAAAAACACACCTCAGACTTTTCCCAAGTGCGATTCATCATAACAGCTGGTGAGCCATGTGTGCACCTAAGTTTGTACAAAACAACCGCATAAGTAGGCCTTCATTAAATAGGAGAGGTTGCATCAGAATCAGTGGGTTTACAGGATGGATGTAACACCAGAGAGCTTCTCTCTCTGCAGAGCATGGGGAAGGATGAGGGCAGATTGTCACCTAGTTAATCGAAAAAGCAGAAACGTGTGGTGTGCAAAAGTATTCACCCCCCTTTACTCTGATACCCTTAAATAAAATCCAGTGCAACCAGTTGCCTTCAGAAGTCACCTACTAGTAAATGGAGTCCATCTGTGTGTAATCTAATCTTAGTGTAAATACAGGAACAAGACAGAACAACAACCTGTCAGGTGTGCATAAGTAACACACCAGACAGGTCATGGATAAAGTTGTAGAGAAGTTTAAAGCACGGTTAGGATATGAAAGAATATCCCAAGCTTCGAACATCTCAGAGCACTGTTCAATCCATCACCTGAAAATGGAAAGAGTATGGCACAACTGCAAACCTACCAAGACATGGCCGTCCACCTAAACTGACAGGCGAGGAGAGCATTGATCAGAGAAGCAGCCAAGAGGCCCATGATAACTCTGGAGGAGCTGCAGAGATCCACAGCTCAGGTGGGAGAATCTGTCCACAGGACAACTACTAGTCATGCACTCCACTAATCAGGCCTTTATGGAAGAGTGGCAAGAAGAGAGCCGTTGTTGAAACAAAGCCATGCAGTTTGCCACAAACCATGTGGGGGGTTTTTGGCCTAAATGCAAAACCCTATGTGTGGCAGAAAACTAAGACTGCACATCACCCTAAACACACCATCCCCACCATGAAACATGGTGGGGGCAGCATCATGCTGTGGAGATGCTTTTCTTCAGCAGGGACAGGGAAGCTGGTCTGAGTTGATTGGAAGATGGATGGAGCCAAATACAGGACAATCTTGGAAGAAAACCTGTTAGAGTCTGCAAAAGACTTGAGACTGGGGCTGAGTTTCACCTTTCAGCAGGACAAGCCTAAACATACAGCCAGAGCTACAATGGAATGGTTTAGATCAAAGCAGGGTTTCCTCTACATGTAATTGACTGTGGTGCACCGCCACGGCAAAATAAAAGCCGCCACACCTTAAAAATTCAGGCATAAATAAATCTAGTGTTAGAGAAAGTAAATATTTTACCGTTGTCTTCCACCGCAGTATTTGACGTTAACTAGCATGTTGGATATTTAGCTTGATAATTAGCTACAGGATTAAAATGGTCACTTAGAGCAGAGTCCTGCACGGGTCTTATTTTGCAAACCCCTCCGAACCTGCCATACTTCTAACCGCATCCGACCTGTTTTCCGACAGTAGCACAAATTACATTCCGTACCCGAGCCAACCTGGTGTAAATTGATATCGACGTCCGAAGGAAAATTGGACGGACGCAATTTTTAAAAGTGAAAGTAAGCCAGCGTGGGGAATGGGAGTTCTGGGAGGGCGCAAGCAGGCATTAATGAGCTCATATGAAATATAAATGCTTATCATTTGTGTCGCTAATAATGACTGATGATAAGTGACGCCTTGAAAATGGCAATCGTAAAACCCGACCCGCCTCTTTAGGCGTCCGACCCGATCGCATCTGTGTCCGACACAGTACATTATTTTTCACCCGTGCAGGACTCTGACTTGGATAACTCCTCTCTTAAAACAAATGATAAAAATATTTCTTTTGTCATTGCAGCAAAAGGTGGTTCTACAAAGTATTGACTCAGGGGGGTGAATACTTTTGCACACCACACTTTTCTGTTTTTTATTTGTAAAGATTTTTTAAAACCATGCATCAATTTCCTTCCACTTCACAATTATGTACCACTTTGTGTTGGACTAACACATAAAATCCCAATAAAATACATTTACATTTGTGGTTGAAACGTGACACAATGTGGAAAAGATCAAGGGGGGTGAATACTTTTGCAAGGCACTGTATTTTCCTTCATCACCAAAAAAAATAACCTCTTTTCACACAAATGCAAATATGCCCACAAAAAGCAAAAACTAATCTAAAAGCAGGACTCATGTTTCTTTCTAATACACTTTTCCACAAGGGACACATGTTGACTTCCCAACATGTTTTGTGAGAAAAGCGCTAACAATCATGACCACCCGAACTCACAATAACTGGCAATCACTGAATGAATCAAACTCTTAAGACTATCGTTTCCATGGAATTATGTGAATTTCATCCTTGTCATTAAAATAGACACAGACTGAAGTGACACACACACAAACTGAACCAGTGTCTAAACTAAGGCTTTTCCATATACATGTGCTGGCATGGCTTCAATTGGTTTGACTCAGCACGATAGTCTAGCACAGTTTAAATGTGTGTCTTTAATAGAGCCCGACTGATATATCGGGCTGGCGTCCATTATCACGTAAATATCAGATGCATGAGTGTATGTTGTTGGTATCAGCCAGTATGAAAACTTATTGGTTTTAGAACAGTTCATAAAATTATGTCTGGGTGATTTATAATTATCACATTTAAAGTGAATTTCACCGTTTTAGTTCAATGAAGTCATTTTAGATAATCTCATATAACATTACTGGCAGTGTGTTAAGAAGCTGGAAGTTGAAAGGTGAAATTTTCATGTCACTGCTGATTTCACTAGACGAGTGTCACTGGACTAAAAGAACACATTGCAAACAAAGAAAGACCAAGAGAGGTGTTCCCTTGTTAAACACTCTACTGTGGAGATAGTTGATAGTGATGACATCATACGGCAAGTTGATCTCTCATTTTCAGTGGAGCAGAACTGCTGATCTAGCAGAGCTCTGTATCTTCTATGGGGATCAGTTCTTTGGACTTAACTGCACAGTGAGTCTAGATAGATAGATAGATAGATAGATAGAATTACTTTAATGATCCCAGACTGGGAAATTATTGTGATTATTATCATTATTATTATTATTACTTCTCCTGTGTAAATTATGAGTCTCTGTGACCTTTAAGCCTCAAAGCCACGAATGGCTGAATCTAACGTCCCAAGCCCTAATGTCTAAACACACAGCCCAACAGAACATGGTGTTTTTTTAATAGGATGCTAATTCACAGTGACAGAGTGCTTTGTTCACCAATATGATGTCACACCATCACTGGCAGCTAACACACACACAGGCACACATACAGTACTTTTGGGAGATAAGTGCAAAACTTCATGCTTTCCCAATCTTCCTCTGGGCTGCATTGTGTGTGTGTGTGTGTGTGTGTGTGTCCAGTAGGCTGCCTCAGCATGTGCTAAGGTACAAGTTCCCAAAACAAAACACATGCAGCTTAAAAGGCTGGAGGACAGCCGTCCATATTCCTACAGCTTACCCTATTGTCTCACCACCGTCTGTCTCTCTCCGTCCGACTGTCTATCTGTCTGTCCCCCTCTGTCTCCGTCTGTCTCTCTCAGACACTTGACTTGTGGCTCAGTCAACTGTTGTACTAGAACAGTTGACTGTGTGTGTGTGTGTGTTGTATATACTATCCCTCTCTTTGTTTACTTTATCTTTTCTTTCTAATGTTTGTCAGTTTTTCTTTCTTTTCATTTTCTCTCTTTATTGCCATTACAATATTCTCCACAACGTCCCTCTGTGTGCCCACTCACTTATCTTTCACCTGCCAAATCTCTATTTGCCTCTTTCTCAGCCCCTCGCTGTCTCCTGGTGGGTGGGGGGTTATGCTTAACAAACACTTTATCTTGACACCAAACTGTCAGCAGGATTATATGCATCATAACTGGATTATGTTTGCGCTTGTGTCCTGTAGAAACCTCAGATCTCAAAGTTTTTCCTTATTTTTAAGTTCCACAGTGCCTGTTGAAGGTGTTGCAGAGAAGATATGAAAGAAGGAGTTTCTAAATGTCAAGCCTATAGGACTGATATAGCAGAAAGCAAAAAAATTAGTCTTTTGGAGATATTTTGTTAGAGTACCATGATGTCACACTTTGTGATGCACACATAACACAAACTATAAGCAGCTATAAAACAGCAGCTTCACTCAGTATTAGGGCTGTAACGATACACCAAACTCATGATTCGGTTTGTATCACAATTTTTGACCCACGGTTCGATACAAACCTCTTTTTTTTTTTAATTAAACATTTTATTCATGCAACATTTCAATAACCTCTGTGATACTTGTCTTATAGCATCAGAGGCCCAGTACTGGCAAACTGAACCTGTGTGAATAGATGAACCGGCTGTGCGTATGGAGGGCATGTCGATCGGATGGTCTGTTAACTGCACAGGTCCCTCATTCAACTAAATAAAGAGAAATGTCCCACAAAGCAACGTTACAGAACCAAACTAAAGTAATGTAGTAACTGTAACTGTCTTTGGCAACGAGGAAAAAAATACTGCAGCTGTACGTGGATAGGGCTCTGTCCTCCTGTCCGTCCTCCCGCCTGTCCTACCGACTATTCGTCACATTTCTGCCGAATAAACAGCGTCCGTCACTGGCAAAAAACTTTTACTCACCAAGTGTTTGTGATGAAAAAAAATCTCTGCAACGGTCAGCCCTCCAGGCCGAGAGTTCAGTGAACTTTCCCCCAGAAAACAGCCTTCGTCCTCACAAGTGACAGAGTCAGACGGCGTAGGTCGTTTTCACTCTATGTTTTTACTCTGTGTAAACGACCAACGGCGGAGAATTGGCAAATCTCCGCTGTGATGGTAATGTGACTTCTCCTGTGTGAAAGGGGCTACTTATTATTACTCATAGGGCTGGATCTGGACTGGAAGTTGTGTCTCGGGGGGGCGATAGAGCGCACATGGCGGACTAGACGTGTTTAGGTGAAGCTCCGCTCCGATAAATCAATTTTTTCATAAAAACACCTCTTTCTGACTGAAGACAGTGTATGAGCAAGCTTGTAAAACTCGCATGGAACGTCGACGAAAGATGCAACCAAAGAAGCAAATGACTAATAAACCCGAAGAAGAAACTTCAGAATCTTATGAGGGTGACCTGCTAATGGAGCTAACAGCTCGTCCCACGCTAGAAAGTGCAGCTATTCTCTCTGCTATAGACGGGATGAGTAACAAGATGGTCGAGAGATTCAATCACTGGAAGCGTCTTTGCAAGCCAGCCAAGCTACACTGACAGAACACGCCTCTCGACTCTGCAGTGGAGGTAATGGCCAGTGATCATGACAACAGGTTAGCCGCACTCAAGCTACAGGCTAAACACCTGGGGGATGCTAATAAGGCCTTACAAGAAGAAGTTGTGGACCTCGAGGCACGCTCCAGACGCCAAAACAGATAATAGGCCTGCCTGAAAATGCTGAGTCTAGTCGCCTGGTTGAATTTGTGGGCTGGGTGGAAAGGCTGCTAACAGCGCTAACCGACCCCGTGTACTAATAGCCAGGATACACAACTATCACATCAAGGAGCTCATCATGAGGCTTGCAGCACAACAATCCCCTTTGATGTATCAAGGCCAGCGCATTCATATCTTTCCGGACTTTCTGGCCGAGATTATGAAACAGCGTCACCTCTTTGAAGACACCAGGAAAAGGCTCAAGTCTGCTGGTCTCCGCACGGGATTCATCTACCCCGCTCGCCTGAGCGTTACCCATGGCAACGTCACCTAAACGTTCAACAATCCAGAGGAGGCGGAGATTTTCGCAAACAATCTCACCAAGTTAGGATGTCCCATGAGAGACTTTGAGTGTTGGTCACCATGGACAGATTCTGTATTCATATAGCAGCGAGGCTGCTCTCGTGGCCACCTTCAAACTGTAATTCATGTAACAACAGTTCAGGCCAAATTTTGGACATAATATAACACGTGAATTATTTTTACTTAGCCAAACGTTTACAGGATCTATTGTATTCCTTTTTCTGACTGTTTATTTCACAATTAGTGCCTTACTATTTACCTAAATTGTTTCAGTTTAGGTGTTTCATTTACAGGAATTTCATATCGGAGGGGAAGCGAGTTGTTAGTTTGCTATTAGCGTTTTCAGAGCTTAGTTCCAGGCTAAGCCCAGTTGGATTTCCCCCTTCAACAGTATGTTTAACCAGGGTTTTTTACTACTTTGTTTGGGAAAGTGGGATGGGGGGGAGGGTGGGGGTTTGTACACGTTCTGTACACCTATGTGTTTTTGTTGTCCTATGCTTTTGTCTGAGGCATTTAGTGTGTCCACTACGCAAGCAATAACTGTCACAATATGCCATGTTGCCAGTAAATAGTAGTAGAAGTAAGGGGGTTACTATGGTTAGCTGGAATGTAAAAGGATTGGGACACTCTATTAAACATGCAAAGGTTTTCACTCATTTAAGATCTCTACCTTCTGACTAAGTGTTTCTACAGGGAACTCATATTAGACCGTCCGAGCAGTGTCGGGAGATATATTTGGAGATACAATATAAACAAAGCAATAACAATCAAACACTGCAGGAAATTATTAACCTTAAATATGAGTACAATACAATTTTAACAAAAACAAGTCAGCGATCAATTGTCCCGTCTACGTACACGTTACTTTAAACTTGGAGACAAGCCACACAAGCTACTAGTTTGTCAACTTAGGGGGCAGCAAAATAGTAGGGCTATACTTAGAATTAGATCTGGTGCTGGAGGTATACTCACACACCCGAAATCAAAAAATAAGCCTTTCGTGGAGTTTTATCAAGAAGTCAAAAGCAAAAGGTGATGTGGATTATTGGCTTAAAAATGTTCCCATCACTGTATTGAATCCCTTATTCAGAGACCAAACAGGGTTTATTCCAAACAGATATTCCTTGGTTAATAAATATCATGTATTATAAATATGCTACAGGTTTTTTTTATTTTCTTTATTATGTATGTGTTTGTCTGTTGCTTCAATTGTTAAGAAAATTGATAATAAAAATATTTGGAAGTTGTGTCGCGATTCTGCCTTCTCACACTGCGAGACAAGTTCGTGGATCTGAGTGTTGCGATTTCAGTTTTGATACGTGTATCGTTACAGTCCTACTCAGTATTACCATCTAATTGAGCAATTCTTTACACTATAAGTGCTATTGACTATTCATCATTTTCTCAAACAGGACTACAAATATAGACTGGTTATAATTTTTTAAAATGCAGAGATGATTTAAACTGTAATAAAATATGACCAGCTTAGTTTGAGGTACTGTAGCCTGGTGTTTGTGTATTAAAAGACCTGAAAATCAGAACGCAGGTCCCAAGGCTGTGTTTTGGATTTGCTGCTATTAGCTACTGCTTGTTTTAATTTGTATGATTGGCTGTGCCTTTAGAGGGCTATTAGAGGAGAACTTCGGTCGATTTCAACATGCAGCTTTATCGCTCAAGCTACCCTTGACTAGCCAGTACCGAAAACGCGAACACTTTTGGTCCACCCATAACAGGGCTCCTTGTATGGAGAGTTAGCACTGACAGCTAACAGCATGGGGTCAGAACTTTACACTGTGTTTTAAGCGTCTTAACATGCTCCAAATCTCACCCCAAAAGGTATGCAGCATGCGCAGACACCTAAGAACACAGCACTGTAGCGTGTATGACTCACAATGAATAAAAAAGTGGTTAAAACAGTGTGTTTGTGCAAGCAGCTACATACCGTTTGTTGACATCCATGTCGTAGACCAAACTAGTCGATCCGTCGAGCATGCGCTGACTCCCTCACTGGCAGCGACGGAAACTTGAATTTTGCAGATAGAAACGTATTCCAGCATTTTCGTTTTCTGTTCATAACGTACATGTTCATGTTACAGCCTGTCATGAGCCATTAGCCTTACAATAGCCTGTTATGAGTCTATTCGCTCTGCACCGAGAGCTAGCTTGTCTGCTCATGCTAATGGTTCTTACAGAGAGGAGAGCAGAGAGTCCGTGATGATCGAAGCAGCGCTAGTTACTGAAAATGGTACGAGTTTGTGCAATGCCCAATTGTGGCAATAGAATGAAGAAATATAAGAATATAAGCTTCCAACGTTTGCCTCTCTACGACCCCAAAACATCACCGTTGTGGCTGGTCGTCCTTCAAAGAGACGTGCAAACTCCGTTTGAACTCTGTGCGGGTGACACACTGTGCGCTATCCTGGGACACATTAGGCTGTATGATGTCCCAGTCCTTCAGTGTTGCCAGATCGGATTGACAGTTTCCAGCCCAATCAGATCTTGTACAGAACATGTACGTTATGAACAGAAAAACGAAAATGCTGGAATACGTTTCTGTCTGCAAAATTCAAGTTTCCGTCGCTGCCAGTGAGGGACTAAGCGCTCGCTCGACGGATCGACTAGTTTGGACTACGACATGGATGTCAACAAACGGTATGTAGCTGCTTACACAAACACACTGTTTTAACGACTTTTTTATTAATTGTGAGTCATAACGCTACAGTGCTGTGTTGTAAGGTGTCTGCTGATGTTGCATACCTTTTGGGGTGAGATTTGGAGCATGTTAAGACGCTTAAAATACAGTGTAAAGTTCTGACCCCATGCTGTTAGCTGTCAATGCTAACTCTCCGTTCAAGGAGCCCTGTAAGAGGTCGAACAAAGGTGTTCACGTTTTCGGTATTGGCTAGTCAAGGGTAGCTTGAGTGATAAAGCTGCATGTTAAAATCGACCGAAGTTCTCCTTTAATAGGGATGGGTCGATACCACTTTTTCATGTCCAATCGTTACCGTTGCAGCCTTTCCCCCTCTCTTAAACAACAAAGATCTAGATAATAGATCTGTATGAAAGCACTGCACTATACCTAGCCAATTAAAAACATGATTAAACTGTAGCATTAATATTCTACTTCTCTAAAGGATGAGATACATTTACCACATCATGGACAAGTTTTGCATTAGTGCTGTTTCTTTTTCGTTTGGCTTTACACACAGAACTTTTAGCATTGTTCAAACATTCAAAATTAATTTCAAAGTGCAACTTAAGTGTAGTTCTGAGTATTTATGATAAAGGCATTATAACCCCAGTGTAAAATACACAGTGTAGCCTATACCTCAATGACAAGCATAAACAAGTTGCAGATTTCTCCTGTGTGTGACCCACCAAACTGCTATGCACTGCTAGTAAGTAAAATTGGAATCTAGCTACTGTGCTGTAAGACTTAGTAATGACATTGGACACACGTCTGAGCTCCATATGTCGGTTGTCAAACATCAACATTTCTCAACATTTGCTCCTCGCCCATAAGACTATTTGATTGGCTACATGTCACAATTCATGGCCTTTAAACTTTGAGTAATCTGAATCTGCAAAGTAAATTGTAACTAAATACATGAAATAAATGTAGTGGAGAGGAAGTACAAAGTAGCAAAAAAAGTGAATACTCAAGTAAAGCACCTCAAAAGAGTACTTGACTAATGTGTACGCAGGTTCATTTCATCACTGGTTGGGCATTCAGTGGCGAGACAGACTCATTCGCGCAGCTCAATTGGAAAAGCTTTAGTGATACTGTGAGCAGTTTTTTTTTTTTTTTCCCCAGATAGCCTTTTTGCACTTCCCCGATCAGACAACTGCATGAGGCAGTCCACTGAACCTGAACAAGTTTACTTGCCCCAGGCAAGCAGGCAGGTCTTAATGTCTTGTGCCAGGAGGACACAAAAACATCAGACTGGAATGTGGATGGGAAGAGGGATCGTTGACATCAGTCTGATATCCAATGAGTGAATTATGTCAGGATTGGAAGCAGGTATCAATATTGGATCAGATCCAACAGTAGTCATAATCAGAGATAGGCTCATTGGACAGGGGATAGTTATGGGAACTCAAAGGAGAGCTAGGCATGTGATCCATGCATTTGTGTGTCAGTCTGCCTGAAGGGTGAGTATGTGCAAGTATGTGATCCTCTAATACCAGTCAGGTGGTAGCCATTACCATCAGCACTCAGGTCTTTCAGATCCCTCTGACCTGTGTATACCCGTTTCATCTCTTCCTTCTGTCCTTCTCAATCTGTGGTCAAATTTCCGTCTCCATAAATTTCCCTTCGCTCCTAGAAAGACACTTAATTAGAGTCTATATGACGATGATGACAGTAAAGCCTTAAGAAATGTCAGATTCTCTGCTCTCCTATCCTTCAATCCACCTCTTCTGTCTTCACTAGGGGTGTACCAAGCCAATCTGCGTAATCCAGATTGTAGAGACGATATTTTTTCACCGTTCAGGATCGACATTTTTGAACGTGGACACAAGCATGATCATTTTTACATCAGCTGTCATGAACGGACTACAATTTGTGGCAGAATGCAGACTCACGCATAACTAACAAATACGACTTCACTTGAGGATATTTTTAAAAGGAAAGAGAAATATCCTTGAGACAACGACACGGCCAAAAAGATTACAGAAAAGGTAATCAAATTAATTGCTCTGGAGAACCAGCCCTTCTCTGTGTTAGAGGATCAGTGTTAATTTTTTCATCTCGAGTTTTTAAATTTCAGGTATGCACTACTATCTCAGCATTACAATTCGGATACCGCCTTACCAGAGATGTACAGCAAAATTCGTGACTACCTACAAGGGGATGCTTGATTACGCACAAATGAATTACAATTATACAACACACATGCACAAAAAATACCATCCACCAATAATACAGAATCAGTGGGATCCCTGAGCTCGTTTCTCTGCAACGAGACACCGAAGCATAATCCTTATGTCTAGTCTACTCCGTAACTTACTAAGGTAACATACTTTAAGGCCACTGTCATTTACAGTTTCCAGCAGTTGTCCACTCACCGTCCCACAGCTCCAGTTAATCCAATTCAGCCACTGTATCAGCCAACTTGAAGACAGTTGGCAATCTTCCTACATGTAGCTTACTTTTTCTCGGCAGTCATAGATTCTTCTTCCATCTCATCATTGGGCCTTTTCCTTTTTTCTTTGCAAAGTAGCTCTCAGAAGATGTTTGTTTTCCACTCATTTTAGCTAGCCTGAGGGCTTACTTTTTGTGGTATACCGTGACTGAAACAGGTACGTGTCAAGAGCGCCAAGAGGAACAGACAGATGTTATAAGAGAGAATCAGGGTATCTGCAGGTTTGAACAAGTCAAATTTAAGATTTTTTAAGACTTTTTAAGACCACTTTGAACAAAATTTAAGACCTACACGAAGTACGAAAAAGTAAGGAAAAAAAAAAGTCCCAGAATTACTTTCAAGAATAACTAAATTTCTTAAAGGGATCAGCAAAGTTATGGATATGTACAACGACAACAATATTCTTTATAGATTTGAGGATTTGCAAAGAATTTACAATATCCCGAGCAAACACTTCTTTAAATACCTACAAGTTAGGAATTACATTTTATCAGCATTGAAACAATCCCCTCATAAACCCTCCCTGTCTAGTCTTGAAAAGGCCATATTAGATCATCTTCAAGGCCGGGGCCAGTTATCCGTCCTGTATAAAATAATTGTAGATGTATCTAAAGAATCCTCGGACAGTAAAAGATTAGCTTGGTCTAGCAATTTAGATGCAGAAATCTCTCAAGTTGACTGGAAGACAGTTTGTCAAGATGCACAAAGTCACACTATCAACACAAGATTGAAATTGTTACAATTTAAATGGATTATGCGTACATGTACATGTATGTATGTATGCATGTCTCCTGCCCTGTTACATCTCTTTGATAACAAAAATTCGGGTTTCTGTATTAAAGTGCACCGAAGAAGAAGGCACATTATTTCACAGCCTGTGGAGTCGCCCAAAAATTATAACATTCTGGGAAAAACTCATTCAAACTATCATTATAACTATCTGATATATCTGCCAAATTACCCGTTTGCCCTAGGGTATTCATCCTAGGACTAGTCCCAAGTGAGTTAGGAGTGTCAGATGTGAATAAAAACATTGTCATTTTGCGCTCACTTCAGGCTAAACACTGTATAGCAACTTCCTGGAAGAGCACTGAGCCTCCCTCAGTTGAACACTGGTTTAGAAGCCTTTCCAACACTCTGGCCATGGAGAAACTGACTAAAGGCCCCCACACACCGCCCAGACGTCCAACTGCCTTATCCGACCACTCTCGGACCACTCCGTTGCCCCTTGTCTGACCCGTTCGGCAGAAAAGTTGCATGGAACACACCGCTTTGAAATGCTGCCTACGCCACAGTAGCGTGTACGTTCTGCGCTTGCGCAGATGCAATAAGCGGGTGGCGCTTGTGCTGTGAGTTGTAAACGAGAACCTTATGCACGCAACTCTCTTTACTTTCGATCAAAACGAAACTTAACTATTTCTGATAAAAACAGCTGCATACTAAACATGCAGCGAGGCATTACCAAACTTACACAAATTAATTCGTCCTGAACAGACATAACAACTAGTCTGGTGCCACTACTGCAAAACATGAAAATGGGGAATGACGGAACGGAGTGCATAGAAAAACAAAGCGCACACAGTATTCCGTCCCTCCCACACACCGCGCTGATTCGCCAGCACACTGCCAATCAGAACGGCCATTCAGCTGGCACACAACCAATCAGAGGATCCAATGGCTCAGACGTCCGACATTTTTTTCTTCAAATGTAGGCATGCAAGCCCTCATTAATTTATGTGTCTAGATAATTGTGAAAATCCAATAAATATAATACTAAAAAAAAAGAAACACAAAGCAGACTGTTTCCGTGCCCTCCAGGCATGAAAAAAAAAAGAAAAAACAAAATTTATTGCCATTCACAGGGCTACTCGCCATTTTTATAACACTAAGAACGCTCGACACAACATAAAACTTTGCTCACCTTAGCAGTAGCTGATCCTCTAGCCGTCGTCATGGCAGCCCAGACGCGTTGATCCCCGAGTACATCTGGGCTGCCATGATGACGGCTAGAAGAGCAAGCTACTGCTAAGGTGAGTTGTTCAAAAACTCTCTTTTTAGTAAATTCTGTGTACACAAACAATGTTCTCATTGCTCGAGTTCATGTGTAGAGACCCTGGTGATACTACGAGCAAAGTTTCATGTTGTGTCGAGCCTTCTTTTTTGAAAAATTGAGATTTTGATGCTAGCGTAAAAGTGCCCCATGCACTCCCTTTGAAAATTAGTTTGAGCCGAAAACGAAAATATGGTAAATCTTAAAAGTGCCTCTTTCGGTGTAATTATTCTTTTACACGAATGTTTGACTATACGTTCACAAAAGAGTTTCACTTAAAGTAGCTTTAGTTTAGTTTTTATCTGGGAATTTTATTCAGTTAAACATAATAACACTATATCTATCTATCTATCTATCTATCTATCTATCTATCTATCTATCTATCTATCTATCTATCTATCTATCTGTCTATCTATCTATCTATCCATCTATTCAAATTCGCTTTATTGGCATGAATGTTACGAGAACTATGTTGCCAAAGCATCAAGAATCAATTAAACAAAACAAAAAATACAATTCGTAGGTTAAAATACAAATAAATGAAATGAAACTTAAAAAATAAAGAGAATAATGTGTGTGTGGAAGGATTAATAAGATTGGGTATCATTAGGCAATTACAAGTTGTCATATACAATGAAAAACATATATACATATATATAGGTCATATCAAATGATAATATTAATAATAATAAAAACAACATTATTATACTATAGCAATAATGGTTCTGATCAGCATTCGTTTGTTTCTCTAGCATCATGGCAGAGTGTTGCATATTGTGCAGCTAATTTTATAAATTGTGGATCTTCTCCAAAACATACTTTTAACAGTTCATCACATTTTGTTCCCCAATATGATGGATCTGCTGCAGTTATCTGCTGGAGGAAAGCCTCTCTCTCAGTTTGGTACAGGGGGCAGGAGAGGAGAAAATGGGCTTCAGTTTCTATTTCTCCTGAAGAACAGTGTTTACATACTCTTAATGCTCTGGGCTTCCATTCTTTCTGATGCCGACCTTTTTCAAACTGTAGTTGATAGTCGGTGAGTCTGTACATTGTTAATGTGTGTCTCTGTTTGGGGTTTTTTATGCTGACCAGATATTGTGCTTGAGAATATTCTCTATCCAGTAAGCGATAGCATTCTAATTTATTGATGGATTTAATTTAATTCTTCCAATTGTCAATGTAAGTCATTTCGTTGTTTTTGTCTATAGATGCTAGGTGAGTTTTGGAGAGATTTTGGAGGTCTTGGATTTTGAGGTGGCAGGTTTCTCTGGTGTTTCTCAGAGGGTCTGTCTCTGGACAGAGGCTGTTACAGAGAAAGGCTCTGTGGTGATAGGAATCAGGATCAGCTTGTGTTAAATGAACCTGGAACTTAAAGCTAGGGTCTGTAATGTTGTTCAGAAACACATTTTGTTATACTGGGTGAAATGATCCTGCTATCCTGAGAGTAGTCAATACATTATGTATTCAGAAAAAGGAACGAAAATAATTGGACCTCTGTGGCAGCTGTAGGACTGAGAAAAAGCTGACCAATCCGTGCTATCCGTGCCATTCGGCCCGGATAGCACGGATTGGTCAGATGCACAGATTGGTCAGATGCCTTCATGTCTTGTCCTCTGTCCCTCCCTCCTCCGCGCGTGCACGCGTCACGTTTCACTGATGCCGGAAATATTCAGCACACTCCTCTGCAGAAATACGGAGTTGCAGGAGAAGATGTTCATTTGGTTACAATGGCAGAGAAAATGCAGCCAGTGTTACTTGTAACAGCTCACCCCGCTAAAAAGGCAAAGAAAAGAAAGCCTGAGGCAGAAATTGCTGCAATGAAAAAGGCTCTGGATAAAGAAAGAAGTCGGACTGAGTCAACATCGGTGCTGCGTTTGAGCGGTGGAGACAACTGGGGCATGTGAAGGGCTTGAAAAGTGATGCAGAGGTTGCTCTCTTTCTGTTGGACAGGTAATTATGCGTTTTGTTTCGGGGCATTTGTCATTTTCATGAAATGTGTGAGGTTTGCCAACTTGGCTATGTTTGTAGCTCGTATTAGCTCAATGCTAACATTAGCTTCTTTGTGTGTTGTTTTTAGCCATGAGAATGGCTAATGAGTCGGCCCAATTTCCACTGCATAGGGGTCCGCTGCGTTGCGGCTCCGATCCGGTTTTGCTCCGCCTTCTGGCAATCCCCAACGGTTGCAGTTTGAGTCCGCCACGGCGCAGTACGGTAGACAGCTGGCCTCACGATGTGTGCTGGTGTCAAATTTTGAAAAGTAACCGGATGTAGTTTGTTATTTTGGGGCTTGACTTCCTGTCTGCTCCGTGCTAAATTCAGCTGAATTACTGCGTCGTGCTCTGGAATCTCATTCTCCCTGCTGAGTCCCACTGCCAGATGCGCGTTCAAGTTTGTGGGGGAGTGGCTTTGGACGGAGCACTGACGGGATGGGGAGGGGGGGTGGAACTTAGAGGAGGTGCCACTTTCAAATCTTGCTAGCTCTCCAGGATTGTAGACCCTAGCTTTAACTGACCTTTTGATCATGTGTAGAGAGAGAGGGAAGTGTCCCAGCTCTGCTCTCCATTCATGGTTTGGACAGTTTCTGTGGACCTTGAGGATTTCCTTGCAGAATTGAAGGTTAAATTTCTCTGTGGGTGTCGTGTCCCATGAGGTGTGCCTCTGGGTAATTAGAGGGCCCCATACTTCACTTCCATACATAAGTATGGGTTTGATTACACTGTTAAATAGTTTTAGCCAAATTGTAATTGGGGGATTGAATTTATATACTGAGCTTTTGATGCTATAGTAGGCCCTGCGCGCCTTTTCTGTGAGGGAATTTATTGCTTTGTCAAAGCTACCGGATGCACTGATGATGATGCCTAGATAATTATATTCCATTGTATGCTGAAGTGTGGTCCCTCTTTATGGAGGACCAAACCTGACATAAGTATAAATAAATAAATAAATGCATAAATGCATAAATGCATAAATAAATGCATAAATAAATACACAAATAAATAAATAAATGCTGAAATAAATGTATAAATAAATAAATGCATAAATAAATGAATAAATAAATAAATGCTGAAATAAATGTATAAATAAATAAAAGTATAAATAAAAGAATAAATGCTTTTTATTTATTTATACATTTCTGTTCACCTACATTTATTTATTTCTGTATTTCTGTTCACCTACATTTATTTATTTCTGTATTTCTGTATTTATTTCTGTATTTCTGTGTCCATATGTAAATGAGGAGGTAGGAGGTCCTAACCTCAGTCAAGAGCATGATTGGTCAAATCGGAGAGCCAGACAAAAGCAAACGATTCCTGATCTCAAGCCTCCCTCTCTGTAACGTTGTAAACAGCTCCAGTTAGCTTAATGGCCTCGACCAGTGTGACAGGTTAACTGGCGTTCATTTTAACTTGCGAGGGTCCCAGATGTGCTGGTGGTGTGGTTTGAGAATCCTGTCTGGAGAGCCATGTCCGCTAACCAGGAAAAACATTCTGCTCATCGCTCCAAGTCATGTATACGTGTATTCGTTTTGACGTGGCTCGAACACTTCTATCCACACGGAGAAGCCGGGGCTGCGACTTGCCAACCACTGCTAGACGAGCGCTACAGAGCACAAATCGTCCAAAAGTGCATGTTGTCGGTCTCATGTCTTTGTCGTTAATCTCTGTACTCTTAAACAACTCATGTGTGGAACAGTATCATGCATTTGTTCACGCCGAGCGGCTCGAGAGCGGCGTGGACACCGCTGTTAGCAGTTAGCTGCTAGTTAGCTTTTAGCTGCTCGCTGTTGCGCTAAGAGCGTAGCGTCCAGGTTAACTGTTGACACATGTTACCACCGAGAGTGAGATACATGTCTGGGCTTTCCTATGAACCATTGTCGCTACTGGTGTTTGTATCACAGGTTGATCTAGACGTCTCACGATTTGCCACAGCTGATTGACCTCACGCTGAGCTCGGGCTGGATGTCAACGTACTCTGCAGACTGTTTGACCAGCAGGCTGTATGACAGTGTACAGTTTTCACACTGACTTAGCTTCAGCTTAATAACTTTGTATGTGGCTCGGAACGATGGCTTTAAGCGACCATTTGAACAGTGCGGAATGAAAAATACCCGATGGTAACCGGTGTCACAAGGTAGCCTGGACGCTGCGCTACAGCGAGCAGCTAACAGCTAACATAAGGGCTAAAAGGGGTCTCCACTCCGCTCTCGAGCCGCTCGGCGTGAACAAATGCCTCAGCCTGTTCCACACATGAGTTATTTCAGAGTACAGACATTCACGACAAAGATATGAGACCGACAACATGCACTTTTGGACGATTTGTGCTCTGTAGCGCTCGTCTAGATACACATATACATGACTTGGAGCGATGAGCAATGTTTTTCCAGGTTAGCGGACATGACTGAGGACCCCTCTCTCTCCAGACGGGATTCTCAAACCACACCACCAGCACAACTGGGACCCTCGCAAGTTAAAATGAACGCCAGTCAAATTCATAACTAAACCAGAGCTACATGAACAAATGTCAACAACTGCAGCTAACAGTTAGCTGAGCGGGCTTGCTGGTAGCCAGCAACATTCCTGTACAGTGTACAGGAATCAGCGCTGCTAGTAAGGCAGAAGTAGTAGACCCTCATCGAGCACACTCCTGTATCCAATCATGCTCTTGACTGAGGTTAGGACCTCCTACCTCCTCATTTACATATGGACACAGAAATACAGAAATAAATATATGTAGGTGAACAGAAATACAGAAATAAATAAATGTAGGTGAACAGAAATACAGAAATAAATAAATGTAGGTGAACAGATAAATAAAAAGCATTTATTCTTTTATTTATACTTTTATTTATTTATTTATACATTTATTTCAGCATGTATTTATTTATTCATTTATTTATGCATGTATTTATTTATGCATTTATTTATTTATACATTTATTTCAGCATTTATGTATTTATTTATTTATTTATGCATTTATGCATTTATGCATTTATTTATTTATTTATTTATACTTATGTCAGGTTTGGTCCTCCATACCTCTTACCCTGAAAACATGTTTGGATTCCTGTAGCCTGGCCTTTTTTTGGAATACCATGACTTTAGTTTTGTCAAGGTTGATATCTACCGCCCAGTTTTGACAGAACGTCTCCTGCAGAGAATGGTTCTGCTGTAGACCATGTTCTGTTGGGGACAGTAGAACCAGGTCATCTGCATACATGAGGAATTTGATTTCTTTGCCTTGTAGATCTAATCCTGGGCTTGGGGACTGTTCAAGAAGAGTGGCCAATTTATTGATATATATGTTGAACAGAGAAGGAGACAGGTTGCAGCCCTGATGCACCCCTTTTCCTTGTTTGAAGAACTCTGTTCTAGGCCAGGGACGATAATCAATAAATCAATTAATCGCATGATAAATGAAAATGAACTCAATAATTTTTCCGGCCTCGATATATCGGCATGTGCATGCGTGTATTTGTTTTCATCGTCTCTTGCCTCCAAACACGCTGGATGACAAGAGGGTTCACTCTGTGCATCGGTCTCAGCACCTGGGCGCGTTTGTGGCTTAGCTGAATGAAATGAAGGGAGTGAACCATCTTGTCAATCATTCAGGATCTTTGTATCTGTGGGAGGAGGCGGAGCCGCAAGCACACACACACAGACCGCAGCAAGTGAGCCTCGTGAGGACCATGGAAAAGCTTATTGCAAAGCCAAATGCCACAGCCCCGGTGTGGGAATATTTCGGTTTCAAGCCCAATGAGCGAGGTGGGACCATCAACACAGACGAGCCAGTTTGCCGACTTTGTTCAAAAATGGTAGCGACAAAAAAAGGCAACACAACGAACTTGCACGCCCACCTCAAACACAACCACCCGCTCGATTTTTCCAAGCTGGGGAAAAAAACTGCACCCCGAGATGCAGAGCCGTCGGCCCAACAGTCAACGCTTTACTGAAGCGTTTGGTCGACAAAACAAGTACAGTCGGAGCAGCGCAAAATGGGGTGCACTCACTGAAAGTGTAGTTCGCTACATTGCCAAAGAAATGCTCCCATTTACTATGGTTGAAAAGCCAGCATTTCGAGAAATGTTACAAACTTTTGACCGACAATACGAATTGCCCTCCAGAAAATATGTGTCACAAACGGCAATTCCCGAGCTGTACAACGGAGTGAAAGATGTCATATTAAAGGAAATAAAAGACATCAAATTTTACTCCGCCACTAAAGATATGTGGTCCAGTTCCAACATGACCCCCTACATGAGCCTGACCATAGATTACATAACTGACGACTGGACCGCCACTCCAAATGTTTAGAGACCATATATGTCCCTGAAAATCACACTGCTGCCACCCTGGAAGAAAACCTTCAGGCCGCTTTAGCAGACTGGGGACTGGATGAGAACAAACTAGCCTGCATCACTACAGACAATGGTCCAAACATTGTGGCTGCAATAAGGAATCTTGGCTGGCCACGGCTTAATTGCTCTGGCCACAATCTCCATCTTGCTGTGTCCCATGGTCTGGACAGTGACAAAGATCGGACAGCCTGTGCCATAGGACTCTGTAGAAGTTTGGTTAACATATTTCACCTGAGCTGGATTAAGAAGAGAGACCTGAGGAAGGCACAGACTGAGGCCAGTCTCCCCCAACACAGTCTAGTGCTGTTGAGTGGTGGTGTTTATTTCACTGATTCTCTCTCTCTCTCTCTCTCTCTCTCTCTCTCTCTCTCTCTCTCTCTCTCTCTACCTCTCTCTCTCTACTGTATGTATAGTGCAGAGTGCATAGTGTTGCATATGAACTAATATAATGTACAAATTATTAATGATAAATAATGGAGATGTAAAAAGTAATATTTGTTTAAGACTGTTGATATAGACCAACTAATGAAAAATAACAAATATTATCGTTCCCACAGGATGTTGCCACACGATGGGGCTCTAAGCAGAAGATGGAAGAGAAGGGTGCTGGAGCAAATCCCAGCCATTAGACGTGTCCTGGTTCAGGACAGAAAGCATGGCCACCTCAACCCAACCTGGCAGGATGTTTCTGTGTTGGAGTCCATCAACGCAGCAATGAAGCAACTGGCTGACTTCACAGACGTCCTTTCAGGGGAAAAATACGTCACAGTGTCCTCAGTTAAGCCTGTACTGGAACTGCTTAAAGGTGACCTTCTCTCTCTAGGGCCCAATGACACTGCACTGACAGTCAATGTTAAACAAAACATGTGCAGGGTACTGACTGAAAAATACAATTCACCTGCTATCCAAGTCCTCCTGAGAATGGCCACTATCTTGGATCCAAGATACCGTGGCACCATGGAGGAGGCAGAGGCATTGGATGATGTCAAACATCAGCTTGTGCAAGAGCTGCTGGACTTAAAAGAGCCAGAAGCAAGTGGAGAAGGTACCAGTGGTGAGAGCTGCAGCACAGCTGCTGCTGGAGGAAATGAGGATGAACCTCCTGCACACACTAAGAAGAAGAAGCTGAGTCACCTTCTTCAAAACAGACGGGCTCACCTCACAGGTCAGTCCCAGGCTGCAGTTCCAAAAAGAGTGCGGGCTGATGCAGAACTGACCAAGTTCCTCCAGGAAGATACACTTGATGCATCCTCTGATCCCTTAATGTGGTGACGTGACAATCAAAGAAGATACCCTTTGATGGCCAAGTTGGCACAAAAATACATGTGCATATGTGCAACAAGCACCATCTCAGAGAGAATGTTTAGCACAGCTGGCAACATGGCTACTCCAGAGAGATCCTGCCTTAAGCCACACAAGGTCAACATGTTGGTGTTCCTTGCTCAGAATCTGCCAAACTAAAGTAGCTACAGATTTGCATTTGGTCTGCTAAGACATCTGCTTATATGCAAGTGTTTATGTTGTTACC
Organism: Sparus aurata; assembly: GCF_900880675.1. Lineage (NCBI taxonomy): Eukaryota > Metazoa > Chordata > Actinopteri > Spariformes > Sparidae > Sparus > Sparus aurata. The sequence goes on along the minus strand of NC_044207.1, from coordinate 772,972 downwards.
TCTACCTTTAACTGGATTTGCAGTGTTACATGTTATTATTATTATCTATTATCATTACTGAAGTGCAGTTTTGTTTGTTGAGACTGGATAGGCCATTGTATTTATTGTTTTGGAGAGACGGGGTCTATTTTATTGTTTTTGGTGCAATTTTTCTAACAGAGACTGAGAGTCCTTTTTTATTTTATTTTTATTGTTTTCTGTTTGTTTTATTTATTTAGGATATTTAAAAGTTCTGGTTCTGGACATTCCAATGTAAAATAAAGGTTTAATTGTTGCATTTGAAAGGGTGTACTTGCATTATTATGATATATTAACATTACATCAGCAGTGTCATGACAAAAGCCTCACCTGATTGGTCAATCATTCTTTTTTTTTTTTCACTAAGGGAGGCCAGCTCAGCTTGGCCTCCTCACAGACAACAGAGTGCAGTAACATGTTTTCAGCGCTCATTCACCACGTAACATTTAGAGGGGCGCTGTTTTACACATCATGAAACGCTCAATAATTAATGAAGAGAGACGAGGAGGAGACGACAGACACAACACAGAGAGATTACGTAAACTGTTAAAAAAGTGTTTTTATTAAATGACGGTTATATTCTGAAAAAACTGAGAAAGCCTGGCTTCCCTTGGCCTCTGCAAGAAAACGCCACTGATTAGTATCAGTACTTTATGAACTTAGTGCGACAGCGGGGCAGCGTGTCTGTGTGCAGCTTCTCTCTGCTCCTCACTGCCTGCAGCCAGAGTGGGCGTGGTTTCACGGTGACAGGCAGTCACAGCGCAGAGCGAGACAGACATGGCTGAAAGTGGCATGAATGCTCCTGCCAACCGTCCTAGGCTTGTTGAAAAAGCAGATACACGGAGCGAAATATGGAAATATTTTGCTAATGTTGCCGACAGTGAGGGCAAGCCCACGGACACCACAAAGCCTGTCTGTAAACGATGCTTCGAATCCATAATGACCAAGGAAGCCAACACGTCCAACTAAACATCTAGCTGACAGACATGCAGACTTGTTCAAAGAGTTCAAAGAGCTGCAGGTTAGCGATAGATAACATAACGTTAAATATCCCCCGGATAGAAGTCAAGCGAGGTTCTTGTTGTGACAAGCGAACTATTTTCACCATCAGAGTTGCACGAGGCAGTCAGGGGTAAAGCTAACTGTTTAACAGTCCGATGTGGTTCCACACATCTCTGTATGCAAACACAACATTCACACTGGTAACATGAACTTTACCATAACATGCGCTGGTGTTCACAAGTATGCTGATCAACAACACCACTTACACATTTTTTAAGTCAACCAGTGGTAATATAATCATAGCATGTACATTTGTGTCAATTATTTATAATATACATTGTAATTTATATTATTAGAAAATGGTCTGATTAGAGCATAGACCTCCACCAGGTCTGGGACATTTGTGTTGTACTTTAGTGCACTGATGTAGTTTGCAGGCTAATAATCCAGGGTCTGAATTTTATCAACATGAAATGCAAATTGCAAATTTCCCCTTTGTGGGACAAATAAAGTATTTTCTTATTTTATGAATTGCCAGACTTACAGTTAATGTCATTTATGTTCATTATCTTTATGCTGAATAAAATTGTAGTTAATGTGCTGTTAATTTTTTCTACTACAAGCACTGAGCTTTTAATGGAAAATCAGGTTTTTTAATAATCTCTGAAAGCAAACAAGACAAAGGAACTAAACAAGAAGACACTTGTTTTCTTGGATACAGAGATGCTTGTAACCACATTGGCAGCCAAGTTAAACAGCTGCAAAATCATTTCAGGTTGAGGTTAAGTAGCTATAAAGCTCAGCAGCTTTTACAAAAAACTGCTTTTTTATTTTGACTTTTTAAGTTTAAGTGTTTTAATAAAAAGAAATACATCATTTTAAGTTCCGCATTCTGTCATCTAATATTTTATTCCATTACTTTTGATGATGTTTTAGTTTCTGCCGTGGTATCGTTTCAGTATCGGTAACAAGATATTTTAGGCAGGTATCGTACCGAAGTCATAATTTTGGTATCGTGACAAAACTACTCTGTGCACTAACCCAGAACCACAGAGAAAAATATTAATAGCTCTGCACTTACCTATAGACCCAAGCATAGAAGCGTAAATTAGTTTTTATTCTGTAATAGTTTTGATAATATGTGTATGGCTTAATCTTAAATATTCTAGTAATATTCTTAGTCTTAACATGATCATGTTTCTCGTTGTGGTCCTGGGGGTGGCCACTTTCATCAGAAGAAGTGAGCTAGCTGCTGGGTGAATGCCAAACGGACCACGGCAGGCCTCTTAGCGCTACCACGAAGGTAAGCTAATGGCTGAATCGTAATTTATAGGCCAAATCACGGGAATCAATAATACAGGCCACTTGCGCTAAAGTGAAAATCATGAGATAGCTATTATCAGATGAATGATAATGAAAAGAAAAGTTAAACATGAACACTAAGCTTTTCCCTCCAAAAATGTAAAAGTTATCCAAGTAATACACGGCTTTTCGTTGTCACCCTGCCTCTCAAAATGCAAAACTGACATTAAAGGAGTCATCACCCGGAAATCGCAATTTCTCTCGTTAAATCATGCATATTGGTGTTGGACCTCTGTTGAAACTTGCCTGAAAAGCTGGAGTTTGAAAGTGGCTTATTTTTTTCGCTTTGGCTGTTTTTCCGAACAGGAATAGCGCACAGTAGTGCGCGTTCCTAAAGCACGAGATTTTGACTCTGCTCCTGTGGTGACGTTACCACAGGAGGCTACTTGCATATGCATCGGCTCACAGCCGTCCTCAGCCAGAGTGAGCACGCCGAATCTGCTTATTTCTCTGTCATTTTCACACCATACATCGTGACCGCCAGCATTAAAACTCAGGTCTTACATGTAAAACACGAGTGTGAAAAGTAAGAAGGAAAAAAAAAAGATTTTACCATTCAGAGACATCCTGCTGTAAACGTGTCTCTTCCACCGTCTCTGCCTCTTCACTCTCCCTTTCGGTTTCCGACTCCGGCTCGTACATAAATGCCTGAATTCCGTAAGGTTCGTCATTTAGTGTGTGCGCCATGACAGGGGGCTGTTTATGTTTTGGAGTCCGTGTGTGCATGCAGGCTCGCCCCCCATTCCGGCGCTGTCCTTCCTGCGGCCAATCAACGCGCGCCTCATTACATATTAATACAATGCACATCCGGACCGGTCAAAACCTCGCGCATAATCTCGCGTGAGAAAGTCGCGGTATGAAAAAGTGTCAGAACAAGCTCTATGTTTGATTTTTTATTTTTATTTTTTTTTCTAATAAGTTTTAAGAATTGATCCAAAGCGATCCAAGAGGGACTGGATATGTAAAAAACCAGGTGATGACTCCTTTAAGAAAAGTGTAATAATGCCATAACAGCTGGAGAAGTACTTGGGTGTGTGGTTTTTTTTTATATTTACCATTCAATAACGCAATTGCTGCTGTCTGTCCCATAGAAGAACATGACAGTCAGCTTGTGTTTTGGAACTATTGGGGCTTACATGAACCACGTGACTGCCCCAGCGGCGACATCACAGAGTGTCACAACTCTTTCTCTCTATGGCACTGCTCTACCTTAGCCAATCATCATCACTTATGCGGCTGTTGCGCCCCTCCCTCCTCTCTCACCAAAGAAAAAAAAAACAGCTTTGCAGCTCCTGTGGCTGAGAGCCAAGTTGGATGACATCAGCTTCAATGAGTAGCAGTTTATAACGCGCCACATGTAATTGTCAGTATCAGCGTTGTAACAATGGAAATATTAATAAGTTAGATTACCCATCCATCCATCCATCCATTTTCATCCGCTTATCCGGGGCCGGGTCGCGGGGGCAGCTGCCTGAGCAGGGACACCCAGACTTCCCTCTCCCCGGACACTGCCTCCAGCTCTTCCGGGAGGATCCCAAGGCGTTCCCAGGCCAGCTGAGTGACATAGTCACACCAGCGTGTCCTGGGTCTTCCTCGGGGTCTCCTCCCGGAGGGACATGCCAGGAACACCTCCCGAGGGAGGCGTCCCGGGGGCATCCGAAACAGATGCCCGAGCCACCTCAGCTGGCTCCTCTCGATGTGGAGGAGCAGCGGCTCTACTCTGAGCTCCTCCCGGGTGACAGAGCTCTTCACCCCATCTCTAAGGGAGCGCCCTGCCACCCTGCGGAGGAAACTCATTTCGGCCGCTTGTATCCGGGATCTTATTCTTTCGGTCATGACCCAAAGTTCATGGCCATAGGTGAGGGTCGGAACGTAGATTGACTGGTAAATCGAGAGCTTCGCCTTTCGGCTCAGCTCTCTCTTCACCACGACGGACCGATACAAAGACTGCATTACTGCGGCCGCTGCACCGATCCGTCTGTCAATCTCACGCTCCATCCTTCCCTCACTCGTGAACAAGACCCCAAGATACTTAAACTCCTCCACTTGAGGCAGGAACTCTCCTCCCACCTGGAGGGAGCAGGCCACCTTTTTCCGGTCGAGAACCATGGCCTCGGATTAGATTACCCATTGCTGAAAAAAATAACGCCGTTAGTAACGCCATTTATTTTAACGCCATTATTCCCATCACTGTTCATAAGACACTAGTACATACTGTATCATATGAACTGGGTGAAACAAAAAGAAACTACCAGGTGTAAACAACAGTAGCCAGGCATGAACTCTACCATTTGCTCCCGTTAGCAGGCTGAGCAGGTTGTTATTGACAGAGTCTAATAGATCAATGGAGGTGACCCTGAATATTTCTAGTTGACTCTTTGCAAGTTATCCATCATAACGTTAGATGTTAAAGTTTATATGTAAATGCAGGGTTCATGGAGGTGGCTGGGTTAGAGTTGTGTATGTGCCAGTGATAATGTCAGAAGTCTAAATATTGCTAAAAGTGATGAATGGTTGGTATATCAATAAAAGAAAAATGTGAAAAAAGTGCAATGGAAACATTGCATTGCATGGCATTTAAATGTCTCGTGAAGAATAAATGAATATTATGAGTAGTCGGTTGTTTTCGTATGGCCATGGTGCTCTTGGAGGTCCGTGCTAAATACATTTAACAAGTCCGTCAACAGGAGAATGGGACAAAACCCAACTGATAAATGCTTTTGTCCCAGCAAAAAAAACAGAATAAATTTAGCAGAGATTTCCGTGGCCTTGGTATTGCGCTGGATAACAAGAGGGGGGAGATCAGTGGGACTCAGGCTCAGGAGCAGCAGCAGACTGGGAGAGAGGCTGAAGAGGTCAGTGTGTTTACAGGAGAGACTATAGCTCATAGACCACGGTATCATAACCTCAAGAAAATCGGACATAACCAGAGCTACACTATGAGTTATTAGTTTGATTGGTTGGCTTCTTTTGTTGTGTTCACTATGTTTGACTCAGAGGCAGGCCTTGCAAGAAAACTAGGGGTGCACCGATCCGATATTAAGATTGGATATCGGCCCCAATATGGACAAAATAGCTGGATCGGGAAAATTAACAGATCCATGGGCCGATCCAGGTTTTCCCTCTGTCGCAGCACATCCTACGTAATTCGTCAGCAGCACGTTTGTCGCATGCTGGAAGAATTGAGCAACATGCAGCGAGCCAAAGAGTCGGCTGTGTAGAGATATTTCACGCTTGCCACGCCAACTAGTTCAATGGCTGTTTGCAATGTCTGCAAAGTAAATGTTTCGAGGGGTGGTGGTAGTACTGCAAAGTACAAGACTGCCAATTTAACCAAGCACATCCAAAAAGTACCATGCTAAGGAGCACGCCAAATTCCTGCAGCTCAACAAAACCAAAAGGAGCAGGAGACAGTACAGCCCAGCAACTAACTCTGGCAGATGCACTTCTACAACGTGAAAAGTTTCCAACGGAAAAGCTTGAAAGCATTGCCAATAACACAGAAAGTTTTAGAATCAAGGAGATGCTTGACCAGTGGCACATTCCTTTGGATAAAGTGCATGTTATATTCCGGGACAATGCAAGTAACATGAAAAAGGCCATGGACATCATGGAGGTGCGGAGCTTAGGCTGCTTTGCTCACACATTGCAGCTTGTAGTCAATGAGGGACAACTGTCACAATGGAGTGTGAGCGATGCCATTGCAATCGGTAGACAAATTGTGGGACATTTTAAACATTCTCCACTTGCATACCTGAACCTCTATATGCACTTGCCATCTGGCTGGACCCAAAATATAAAGACAGGTGAGATTGTAAACTAACTAATTACATTAGATCTATATAATAGATTGTTTTTTTACTCTCCACAGTAACACAACTTCTGTAGTTGATGAAATGTCATGCTGTACAAACATGTAGAACATAAATCATGTAGAGCTACATTCTTTATATAGTTTATACGAATTAATATATATATTCATTTGTATATTACTTTAATCAGCCTCAAGTTTTAGTGTCATCAGTTTTTTCATATTTAGCCTAACCTATGTTTTACTTCTGTTTCAGATACTTTACGACTGCACAATCTGCAAAGCGTGCAAAAGATGCACTGACAGGGGAACTAGAGGAAGACATGAGGAGCAGCACAGCTGGAGCATCAGAGGCTGCAGAGCCACAAGAAAAGGCCCCTCGGATGGAAGTACCAGCAACACCAAGCACGAGCAGCTTTACGCAAGAGTTTGACCAAATTGTGGAGGAGAGTGACAACCTGGGTGCAGCAAGCAGCTTGAGCCATGCAGTCCAACTGCATGGATATCTTACAGAGAAAACCATCGCTGCCTCAGACAAGCCATACCAGTACTGGGGAGTCAACAAATATCGATTATCTTGTCTTGATGCCACCGTCACAAAATACCTCTGTGCCCACTGCACTAGTGTAGAAAGCGAGAGAGTGTTCAGCACAGTTTCCAACATTGTGGATGAAAAGAGAATTAGACTTACAGCAGAGAGAGCAGAAATGCTTGTCTTTATGAGAAAGATTTTGCCATTGCTGATTAAGTGAACATTCACAGGTCATGAGTGGTGTGACACTGTACTACGTGTTTACAATGTTTGGTTATTATTTGTACTAGTGCATTGCCCGTAGGAAGCATGCATTTCTATAGAAAAGTGGGAGGTTAAGTTGCTGTTTCATGGATGGCCAAATGAGGCTGTGTTTGAAGGTGAGAGGTCAGGGATATAATTGGCCATTTTTGAATACTTTTGATTTTACCATTATATTTCACCTTAAAAACAATTTACCTTGTCTTGTTTTAAGGCTGAGCAATTTTATCGATTCTGCAATATATATCGATATTTTGTTTCCCCAGAAAGTATCGATTTTTCAGCCGCGGGTATCAATACATTAAGTCCCATTCAAATCCCCCCTGTTCCGCCCGGCACTCTGCTCGCTGGCCATTCTCCCCCGTTCGCTTTGCAGGAAGAGCGATTAAGTCAGCCAGCCGCTAGTGTCGCTGTAGAGCATTTCTAGCAAGTTACCCGTCGAGATACTTACTTTACTTTCCTGTTTACGCAGTCAGAGCGAGGAGATTCAAGAGAATGGCGGCGAATATCAATCCAGCACCTTCATGCTTGAAAGCAGATGTGTGGGAGCATTTTGGGTTTAAAAAGAAGAAGGAAAGCGACGATTTAGATAAAAGTCTGGCGGTTTGCAAGCTGTGTCACACAAACGTGAAATACTCTGGTAATACCACCAACCTACGAGCCCACCTAAAACGTCACCACCCGGACAAGGTAACGTTAATGCTAACTGAGGAACCTAAGAAGTTGCGGCGTGACCCAAAACAAACCATACTGGATAACGATGGCGGTTGTTTACACAAGTTCCCATTTACTTCACCAAGGTCGCAAAAGATCACGGAGTCCATTGCCTACTTTATTTGTCAGGATTTGAGACCTTATTCGGTGGTCGAAAACGCAGGCTTTAGGCGCATGGTGAACGCGATGGAGCCCCGCTATCCTATTCCAACCCGCGAACACCTCACCAAGGTTTGCATTCCCAGGCTGTATGCTCAGACAAAGGCACACGTCAACGCCTCCCTGGCCACCGCGGAGAGAGTTGCTGTTACGTGTGACGGGTGGACGTCGCGAATAACTGAAGCATATGTCACCATCACGGTCCACTTTATCAACGAGGAATGGGAGCTTGTTACGCATGTCTTACAAACCAGGGACATGCCCGAGAGCCACACCGGACACAACCTGGCAGAACATTTGAGAAAGGCTCTTGCTGAGTGGGGAATCACAGAAAAGGATCCAGTAATTGTCACTGACAATGCGTCAAATATGACAATCGCAGCTGAGGAGGCAGCATTCACACTTCATGTCAAATGCTATGCTCACACTCTAAATCTGGCTGCACAACGGGCCCTCAAAATCACAGCAGTCGCACGCCTGTTGGGAAGAGTGAGACGCATTGTGAATTTTTTCAGACGAAGCACCACAGCCCACAACAAGCTGAAAGAGAAACAGAGGCTTCTACGACTGCCAGAGCACAAGCTGATGACAGACGTGGTTACCAGGTTAGTGTGTGGTTACTTTTCAATATTTTATGTTTTTATTACTAATTTATTTTGTAATTAATTTAAAGCAGCATTCTGTGCATCCATGCTGTGAAGGGTGCTACAGGTCTATAAATAAAGTTTCTCACTCTTATTTAACTACAGGTGGAACAGTGCGCACGACATGTTGGAAAGATTCCTTGAGCAACAACCAGCCATCTGCGCAGCCCTACTCTCGAGTGAGGTCAGGAAGACCGAGAAGGATCTGTGCACACTGACCGAGTCAGACGTGACAACAGCTGAAGAAGTAGTCAGCGCGATGAAGCCCATGAAGGAGGCTACACAGTACATGTCCAAGGAGAAGACCCCCACACTGTCAGTCGTCGCGCCCCTCCAGGACACACTGATCAACGGACTGAAACTGGTAGAAGGCGAATCTGCAGTCATAAAAGAGATGAAGGCTGCCATGGCTGGGGATCTTCAGAAGAGGTACACCGACCTCAAGGCAACTCTCCATGCATGTTCAGCTATGGATCCAAGATTCAAAAGTCTTCCTTTCCTGACTGAGAACGAAAGACAGAAAGTTTATGATGGACTGATTGCAGAGGCTGCAAGACTGAGCATGCAGCCATCAGAGGTAAGGCAATGATGGTACTGCTAGGTTTAACCCTTGGCCTTGTATCCTATCCACCATCTCCTGGCAAGAGAAAGCATAGACCTAAATAACAATTGTAATAATAATTGTTCAAAGTTTAAAAGGCAGTTTAAAATGGATAAATATTAAATAGTTTAAAAAGCATAAATACTATAATGTAAACAGTTTTAAAGGCATATATATTAAATATATTAATTAAAAGATTTATTACAGTAAAAGCTCATGAATTTCGTTTCATGTTGACCTATTTAATTTAGTTGTCACTTTGGAGTATGGATGAAGAGGGGACAGCAAATACTGGTGCTGATGATGAGGGGATGGCATCCGAAGAAGAGGCTGTAGACGATGGAGAGCGATTGAAGGAAGGAGAGAGCAGTCAAGGTCAGCATCCTCCACCCAGGAATCCAAGGCCGTCTTGTCCACTGGCTGCCCTTCTTGGTGAAAGATATGGTGGTGGTGCAGCACGACACAAGACTAATACCCAAGAGGACGAGGCCAAGGAGCAGATGACCCGCTACAAGGAGGCAGATCTCCTGGAAGTGAAAGAAGATCCACTGGTCTGGTGGAAGGATCACCAGTATGAGTATCCACTCTTGTCACACCTTGCTAAAAGGTACCTCTGCATCCCTGGCACTAGTGTATCCTCGGAGAGGGTCTTCTCCACCGCCGGAGATATCATCACTGCTCAGAGAAGTGCACTTCTCCCAGAGCACGTCGATCAGTTACTATTTCTGAACAAAAATCTGAAGAGAATGTAGATCACTTGGTCTGCAGTTATGTTGAGAGGAGACTTTCTGTTTCGTGTTCACTTGTAGGTCAGGACCTACAGGCCTTAAACGACTCTGCTAAGACGGGTACAGTTTTAAGTTGGCTTAAATGTTGCTCCTATGGACTTGAATTACTGTCTGCCATGGTTTATTTTTACTTTCCTGGTGGCTACATTTTAAGTTAAATGTTTAAATGTTGTTCTTGGTGACTTAAAGTATTGGCTGTTTTGGAGAAGCCATGGTACTATGTTTACTTACCTGGTGGCTAGACTGGCTACCTCATATGTTCAGTGTCAAGCTAAAAAAGCTGTCAAAGAATCTGTTCAGAACAGGCCCCTTGCTGCACTTTTTAACTCTCCATTGTTCATTGTAAGAGTGCACTTTATTTACTTTTCAAAGGCTTGTAAGCTACAGTTTGCACTGTTTCAATAAATGAAACACATTTTCTCACCTCATCTTTGATTCATTTTGTCCAGCATTTGCAAGGTGTAGACTCTGTCCAGTCAGAGTCATGTATTGTGTAACTGATGCTGTCAGTTTTCAGTTCAATTAATTCAATGGTTGTATTGTCGTATTCACTCACAAGATGTCACCAAAATCACACTGTCCCTTTTAAAATCTTTCAGAAAATGATGTAAGTGTATCGAATCGTATCGAATCGTATCGCTGGCTGAATATCGTGATATATATCATATCGTGAGCTGAATATCGTGTATCGTATCGTATCGTGAGATTAGTGTATCGCTACAGCCCTATCTTGTTTGGTGTCATTATTTTCAGCACAACCTCACATGTGTGACTGCACAGTTATTTTTTCATTTTGACATACTGTATTAACACAATTGGACCTAAAATCACATAAAACATAAAATCAGAGTAGAAAAAGTTAGATTTTTTACTGCGAGAACCACAAATATGTTTAACAAACCATTTTTATTACTTATAATGCAAATATAAATTGTTGTTTGCTAAATTTGTGCATAAGTGTTTGAAATTTACAAAGTTATATCAACCATTTACATTTAAATGCAGGCAATGCCTCAGGGCTCTCTCAGGTCCTCCCTGCCTGTTCCACATTCAGCAGTCTCCTTATTGTTTTGACTCACAACACAAAAAAACAACTACACTACACGATAAACACACTATGTCACAAATCTCTCAACTCTCAAAACTCGCGATCTCTATTGCGGACACTTTCGTGACAAAAGCCCGTTTTTACCGTTTCTTCCTGCACCAGACACAACGCAAACGTGGCGGCAATGTTCACGAAAAAGCGTGGCGGACATTATTTACTGTAAGTCCGGTTTTGGATGTGCCGTCGCGTCAGCTAACGTTAGCTACACATGAACATCGACAGATTCCTATTCCAGTTTTTTGTCCTTGTGTATCCGGATCTCCTCAGACCCGAACAGACTCGGTCCGGACTCGTTTAGTCTCATTAATCCACAACAGTCAGTTCAGATGCACAGAATGGAACCGAACCGCCGGCAAAATCCCGGTCCAGATTGCGCCGCTGCAGGTATAAATTCGCTTGTTTCTTAAGGTGTGTCTTGGAGTCGGGCTCTGCAGTGATTGACTCTGGTGTGCACGTGGCTATGGTGTGCAGTGATTGGCTCTGGTGCGCACGTGACTATGGTGGCTATGGTTAGCAATGCTAGCGGAATTCGTAAAGCATTTCTGAAATTATTTATTAACGGTAACTAGGGTTGTCACAAGAACCAATACTTCGATACCAATTCGATGCCAACACGGAAAAAAATAATTCGATACTTGCTTTTTTCTGGTACCGTCAGAACCGAATATACAACTTTTCACTCGGCGAGCTGTGTAGATTCTTGGCGGAACTGACGGGGGCAGTATACGCGTGTGAGCAGCACAGAGCAGTCAGCGGCGCTGAAGAAGAAAACCTGCTGTCTTAGAAAAAAATGGCTTCAGCAAGTGAGAGTGAAAGCACAACACGTCGACTCGTCGACAAGACAGGTACTAAGAGTCGCGTGTGGAAGTATTTTGCATTCGAAGCGGATAAATACGGAGCAATTCCAGACTCAAACAAGCCGACATGCAAACAGTGCCTCAGAAGTTTTCAAACGAAAGGAGGAAGCAGGTCAAACCTGGCCAAACACCTCAAAGACAGGCACCCCGACTTGTTTAGAGAATTCAATTCGTGGTATCAAATTAGTATCGAGAATCGTGGAAATTCACAGGTATTGGTATAGACTACTGAAATTCTGGTATCGTGACAACCCTAACGGTAACATTAACATTGTAGTCCAAACAAATGCGACGTTGCACACTCTTGAACCACGCAGCAGCCATGTTGAAACTCTCAGGTCAGTCTGATCCTGATCCGCAGAGATATTTGAGGCAAACACACACAGACAGACAGAGATTCCTTGCTTTTATAGAGAGATGTGTGACCAAGTTTTTGTTTGACCAACTTTTTATTAGTTTATTCTCAGGTTCAGCTGCTATGTTTTATTTTGAATTCCTGTTTGCAAGACTTTGCGCTTAATATATTTTTTACATGTTTACAGTGTTTGGCTACTGTTTGATTACGTAAGGGATAATGGCCGACGAGGTGTTCATTAACAGAAATGAATTGGACGACGCGGAGGCGTGCTTCCGCGAAGTCCGATTCATTTCTGTTAATGGACACCTCGAAGGGCATTATCCCGCTTATACCATGGTCACTTGCCAAAGAAAAGAAATTCGGACCATTAATTTACATTTTCATGCGTTTTACAATCAAAATATAAAGTTTTTCACAAGCCATAACTTAGTTTCCCTGGTAATGCCTGAGGGTTTGACTAATACCTGGAACAATCATTACTCTCCCGTAAGATTCTTATGCAACGGAGACGTTGTTCACTCCTCCAGTAAATAAGACGGATCATAGATACGACTTAGCAACGGGAGATATTCTAGTCCGCTCAGCGATGAGCCAGAAAGCTAACGCTATGCTAGCAAGATTCAAAGTCAATAACATTGCATACGGTTGACAAACAGTAAATATAATTTGACAGTATGCTAGCTAACATGAATAGCTAGCTAACCAGTCATGTCATTGTCCCCAAATCAATAGCAAGATTTCCACGAACAAATGACCGGCCGTGTGTAACGTTACTGTGGCCGCGGCCTGAAGCAGAGAGCTGAACAGCGAACGGGATGTGAGATTATTTGCATATCAGCAAATTTAGAGGGGAAGTGAACTTTCTGCAGCTTGTGTGTTACAGTCGCCACCCTGTGGTGTTCAGAGGATAAGACACTGAAAGACTGAAAGACTGCACTCAGTGCTGGAAATAAAATATTCAGATTTGATAAGCCAGCTAGCGCATTGATTTACAGCGGTGAACAGTCAATTTGACTGGAACTACTTAGTAGGTGTCCGTATATCACTTTTTAACCTACACCCTCCAGCCAATCAGAATCAAGTATTCACCCAGACCATGGTATAATATTGTATGTTCAACCGATACACTGTTTTGTTTCTGCGGCTACATTTTATTCATTTTAATTCAAGAAGTTTGATTACATTCTGTTTTAGATTCGAATGTACAATTGTACATTCTCATTTCCACGCGAAAAATTATACCAAGCAAGCATTCGCATGAGTTGAAAATATTGACATTTTCACGAAAACTTATCAGCATTGCCGTTCACACTCACAATGTCAATCAGATGATTGTCAAGTTGTGAAACCAAAAAAACTGTCAGAAAGTATAACCCTGCAATCAAACTCACGCAAGTAACACATTACATGTATTTTCTTCATGTTCAGTCTAGACACAGCGTTAGGGTTAATACCAAATTGCAATGGGGTGCCACAGGCCCAAAGCAAACATCTATCGCTTGGCACTGTTAAGACAAAAACGAGTAGGTCTACTAGGATGCAAAGTTCCCTCTACTGACAGACGTCCTGTGCTGTGTCACTCTGCCTGCTGTGAGCAGGTCATGAAAATACATTTAAGGGCATTTTTACCCCAAAAATAAATTCAAGTAAAAACAAATACATTGTTATTATTATTAACAAGTGTTTTTGGGTTTTGTTTTTTTTTTAATTCGTGCAACAAAAAAAATACTAAATCTGACAGTGGGCCAAATTTGCCTTCTGGGCCACATTTTGGCTGGCACTGCCACAGACAGCATAAAAAAATACAAGCAAATGAATATATAATAAAACTGTAAATGGCTCATATGAAACTTCATAACATCATAGACTAAGCAGGAATGTTAAGTGTGTTGTTGTTTCAGAGACCCATTTCCAAATGTGACTGCAGGTAAAAACGGAGAATTGTTGATTCATCATTATTTTTCTGTCAGTTGCTCTATTCATCAGTCCAACTGAAACAAGCTACAATCAGCAAACTCACTTCCCATGAACCAAGGCTGCTGCGGTTTGGACTTTCCACTTCTGCTGCTGTGCACAGACCCTGACAGCAAAATTATGTTGACTAAGATGAAAAACAAAAAAAAGAAAAAACACTTGAGGCCAACAGCATATGGACATTACGTCACAAACAAGGTGCTGCCGTCCACTGTATAGCAGTGTTTATCATTCTGCTCCAACACCTAATACAAGATATTTCTGCATCTATGGAAAGTGACACTGACTGAATGGAAATGACAATGTATGACATCGAAAAAACACAAGACAGTCGACAAAAGCTAATAATAGAAGTTTGCGGAGTGGAAGTTAAATGTGAGGATTTACTGCTTTTTATTGTCATTTCTGACAGTAAATGAACAGTCTTTGGATTTTGGACTTATTAGTTTTGGCCAACCAAAGTTGGAAAAGTTATGGACTAAACAATTAATTGTGAAATCAGTAAATTATTTGTTACTGAGAATAGTTATTAATTGCAGGCAGGGTTTACGTTGTTCAGTGTATGCTGGCTTTTTGCCAATATCACATGTAGTAGTCTGGCAGATGAAAATATCAATGGCAAATCTCAGGCAGGAATTATGCCAAATAAATAAATTCAGGGCTAAAAAGGTGGATAGAATAGGCAAATATTCTGCACCGTTTGTGAAAGCTGTTATTACCACTGACAACCGAAGTGAATAACTCTGATTATCTCTATATAATTGCACCTGTAAGTGCACGGGATACAGTAGGCAGCAAGTCAACATTTTGTACTGGAAGTTGATGTTTTGGAAGCAGGAACATTGGGCTAGCGTAACAATCTGAGCGACTTTGAGAAGGGCCAAACTGTGATGGCTAAACAACTACAGCATCTCAAAATCCAGGTCCTGTAGGGTGTTCCTGGTCTGCAGTGGTTAATGATAAGGTTGGGCAATTGGACAAATACATCTTCTATCAGCAATAGGCTAGACGCCTCGCCGGTTAGTTTGTTGGAGCTGATATTTTTCGCCTATTTTTGACATTTAGTTTTGCTTAATTAAAGTTGTAGTCTGCAACAATTTTTTTGTTATATCTGCTAAAATTGTCATTATGATGTGACAGTAGAATAAGATACAAGTCAGCTGTCTGACTCCACCACTCCCGAATCAACACAACCAATCAGAGTCAAGGATGAGAAGCGTCAGTCATTCTCATGCACGCTGCTGGCAGCCCCCCTCCCTCATGCAGCACATACTGGGCAGTGCCCCTCCCCAACGCAGGCGCAGTGCCTGCTCTTACCTGGTCAGATATGTTCAAGCTCAAACTGTAAACAATGGCGGAGAAAAGACAACAACAACAGAGCCGAAAAATAACCCACCATTTCACACGTCAAAGAGAAGAAATGAGAAGACTGACAAAGAAAAGCAGTGTAAAAATCATTTCAGCATCATTTCAGAGGTGGAGGGAGCTGCAGGATTTGTAAAGAATTTTCTGCTGGACAAGTCAGGACCGCTGCTTGATATGTTTCATTCAATATTTGAACCACAAGGCTATGGTGGCGGTGGTTACAGTAATACTCAAGATAGCGCATATCACCGATGTTGCAGTCGAGCTACATAGCTTGTTGATAAATCTAGCTTGTTAGCCAACTCCGGTGTTTAGCTTTGTCTTTATGTCTACTGGTTAGCAAAAGTGTCTTTCAAGTGACTGGGCAATTATAACATTAATTTGTGTTCAGTACGCTCTGAAGTGGTTGAATTGGTTAAGAGAAATAACATTACTCGTGCTTCAGAAAGACAGCATGGTGATGATGATTAGCTGAATGATTACCTGAGGTAACTCCGTCTACCACGATGTGAGGAATATTGCTTGTTACTCAGGGTATCTACAGTGGTCAGCATGAGGTACTCATTGTAATTTAGTTGTTTTGATCAGAAATACAACAATCAGGGCTTATGTTGTTGTTGGTATTTTGAATGCGCCATCTTGGTTATCTGGCTTCCTCTGTTACCGTGGTTACAAGCCTGCTCGTGCACAGCAGGCTCCTCTGTGGGGAGGGGCTTTGAAGGCAGGGCTGCAGGCAGCAGAGAGGAAGAAGGAGGGACCTGGGTACTGTGCTCATTCAAATAACAACTTTTTTCTCAAAACTCCAGACTGCAGCTTTAATGGTGTGCCTAAAAAAATAATTAACATTTAAGCGGCAAAAATAGGAACATGCAAATTCAGTGGTTTTCTTACTGTGATCAGACAGGAGTCAACGAGGAGTATAACTGACTAGCGCAAAGAAATGATGACAGCTGTGTGGAAGTTACCAGAGAAAGCACTTGTCTGGTGAGAGCCTTGCAGTGTATTCACGAATGCTTGTGCAAATTGATAATGTGAGATTTTGCATGATGGGACACACCGTTTCACACACTGTTGCCTGACCTAACGGCTGAGTGGTTTAGAGGTTGACTCAACTATGACATTTGATAGAAAAACAGCACAATAAATAATTGTTAGCATTTGACAATATTGAAATCAGCCTGTAAAATATTTAACCACACAACAACTTGTGGTAAGCAGGATGTGTGGATTCAGATGTGAAGTCCCGAAAGTATTAATACGTGACAGATCAATAATGAAACTATTGTCCTCTATTTTTTTCATTGTTTCCTTTAACTGTATTCCATGTAGTCTGAGAAGGACTGGTCTGGTCAGATGACTTATAAACAGCAGCAAATTAATATGATGCAGATTTAAGTGAGAATTTATGTAAACTGGAGGTTGATACATGAACAGAAATCACAGATGGCCAGTGTAGAGTTTTAATAGGTGGTGGTGTCATAACTGTTCACAGACTTATAATGTGTCTGATCAAACTGAAATCTAACAGGAGGCAAGTGTTTCTGTAACTACCTGTACAGGCTAAATACTACTGGAAAACTGTACCTCCTGAAAGCAGCTTCTTGGCTCTGGTAGGGCCCTATGATTTCCGCGATCACGGAATCGCGGAACTGGCCGATTAAAACGGAATCTACTTTTGAACGCGGCATATCGCGGATTTTGACATAATTTCTCTGACATGCTGTTTTTGTGTGGAAGAGGAACGTATGTCTGGGGAAAACTGCATGTAGGAAAGCAAATCTTGGTGGCACAACAACCCCCCTCCACAGACTGAGCCCCTCCCCTGTCAAAACAAGTGTAAGCATGGCGAAGCAGCTGCCCACGGCTCCGTCTTTGTCAGCGAAAAACTCAGAAACTCGTCATTTACCCCTCAGTACAGAGCCGAGCAGTTCCCGAACGACTTGTATGTGTCAGGTGAACTGTTGTTTTGCAAAGAAGCAGACCTGAGAAATCATAATTAAAGGTGTAATGCGTGAGAGTTAGCCACCTGTCCGATTCATATTATCGGCATATAATACCAGACTGACTGCTAACTGCTGCTAACAGTAGCTGCTGTTAGCTAGCTAACCCCGTTAGCCACAGCCCTCTTAGCTGACTCTGCCTGGGCTGGGTGCTCAGAGGACAGGGGGAGGGCTGGTGTTTTCACTGCTAGCTGGTTAGTATGCTAACTTGACAGAACCTCACGAGTATAATTTCTCATTTTGTTGGTCATCTTTGCTATTTTTTTAATATTTACAACTTAAATTTTCAGAACAATTTTGGTATGCAAACAATTACTGGATCTGCCTGAGAGCTGACCATGTTTTTATTCAATGAAACCCAAATGAAACCCATAAAAACACAACACATACTACTGTATGAAGACATGATGAAGTCAAAATGTTTTTGATGCACTTTAATGTACTGTATGGTACAGTATTGAGGAAATGCGTTTGTCACCTTAATAAATTTAAGGTAATTTCCATTTAATTTGTGCACATTTTAGTCATTTACATTAAAAACACACCGTTTTTGGTAGTATAATGAGAGTAAAGGGTTAAAAAAAACGTGATTCCCAAAAATTTAAATCGGAATTTGGGAAAAAATAAAACAGATTGTATAGGGCCCTGGGCCTGGGCCCTGTTGCTGCTGCCTGGTTTCGTCTGCTATCCATCCAAGCTGCAGTTAATTTCGAACAAGCCTATTTTTGCAGACCCAGTTCATCCCTTCATTGAACGGTGTTCCCTAATGGCAGATGCCTCTTTCAGTAGGATATTGCACCCTGCCACGCTGCAAAATGGTTAAGGAATGGTTTGAGGAACACAACAACAGGTTTTAGGTGTTGACTTGGCCTCCAAGTTCCCAAGATCTCAATCCACTCGTGCATCTGTGGGATGTGTCTGATCCACGGAGGCCCCACCTCGCAACTTGCAGGACTCAGAGGATCTGCTGCTAACATCTTGGTGCCAGATACCACAGTACACCTTCAGAGGTGGAGTCCATGTCTCGATGGATCAGAGCTATGATGGCAAAAAAACATGAACACAAAAAATGGCCTATGATCTACACTGTAGATTATCAATTTACTGTTAAATCATCTGCTCTGCTTCACTTATATCTACCGTCACTATTTGCTATTCGCACACTCTCACTCCACCACACAAAACTACGCAGACTCACAACATACTGCTCCATTCCTTAAAGAAGCAACACCATTCTTATAAAAAATGTATTCTAGCAACAAATGCTTTGCTAGGCATCAGCCATGGTCAAGCAGCATTTATATGAACGCACATCGCTTAGACCAGGCCTAATTAAGACCACGCTTAAGTTCCATCGTAAAGACTGGTTTTACCCAAGACCGACCTCGCAGTTAGGACTTGTCTTAGTATGGACCAGCTGGTGCAATCTGCTCCTCAAGAGCTGCCAAAATTAGTCACTTAATCAGTTAGTTGTCTGAATTAGTATTAATCTGAGCTAATTCTGATAATTGTTTATCGTTTTGGTCAAGCAAAAAACATCAAACATTTGCTGCTTGTCCTTGTCATTTCTGAGAGTAAATGACACATCTTTGGGTTTTGGACTGTTTGGACAATATGTGACTTTAGGCTCCGGGAATATAATATAATAATATATGCCAAATAGGTGCTCATTTGGATTTAGGTCAGGGGAATAAGAGGCCAGTTAATGGTATCAATACATTTGTCATTCAGGAAGTACCTACACACTCTGGCCACATAAGGCCGGCATTGTCCTCCACCATCGTAAGGTCATACAATGGCTCTGAGGATTTCATTCCAGTACCTAACAGGAGTCATGGTGCTGTTGGCTATGGCATGGAGGTCTGGCAGTGCTCCCCTGGTTCCTCCTTGTGCAAAGGAGCAGATTCCAGTCCTGCTGCTGGGTTGATGCGCTTCTACAGCCCTGTCCAGCTCTACTCATGCAACAGTCTCGTATCTCCTCCATGCTCTTGAGATTGTGCTGTGAGATACAGCAAACCTTCTTGTGCCCGTACATATGGATGTCCATCCTGGAGGAGCTGGACTACCTGTGCAACCTGATTGGGCTGCAGGTGCTGCCTCATGCTACTAGTAGTGACAAGGAAACTAGCTGATCACAAGACTAGAGAAGAATCAGTGAGGAAGGATACGGACAGAGCAATTGTCTGTGGCCACCACATACAAAACCATTCCCTTTTTGAGGGGTTGTCTTGCTTTTGCCTCTCCACTGCACCTGGTGTCACTTTCATTTGCACATGAGCAGGTGAAACTGGTTCACAATTACTGGTTCTTCTTAAAGGAGAACTTCGGTCGATTTAAACATGCAGCTTCATTGCTAAAGCTACCCTTGACTTGTGAGTACCGAAGACGCGAACAAATTTGGTCCAGCCATTACAGAGCTCTGTGAACGGAGATGTAGCACTGAACGCTAACAGCATGGGGTCAGAACTTTACACTGTGTTTTAAGCGTCTTAACATGCTCCACATCTCACACCAAAAGTTATGCAACATCAGCAGACACCTTAGCACACAGCACTGTAGCGTGTATGACTCAAAATGAATAAAAAAGTAGTTAAAATAGTGTGTTTGTGCAAGCAGCTACTTACCTGTTTGTTGACATCCGTGTGTTCCGGTAGCTAGACCAAACTAGCATATCCATCGAGTGTGCACTTAACAGGCTTAACAGGCTATTGTAAGGCTCATGGCTCATGACAGGCTGTAACATGGACATGTACATTATGAACATAAACACGAAAATGCTGGAATACGTTTCCGTCTCCGTCAGTGAGGGAGTGAGCGCACGCTCGACGGATTGACTAGTTTGGTCTAGCTACCGGAACACACGGATGTCAACAAACAGGTAAGTAGCTCCTTGCACAAACACACTGTTTTAACTACTTTTTTATTCAGTTTGAGTCATACATGCTACAGCGCTGTGTGCTAAGGTGTCTGCTGATGTTGCATAACTTTTGGTGTGAGATGTGGAGCATGTTAAGACGGTTAAAACACAGTGTGAAGTTCTGACCCCATGCTGTTAGCGTTCAATGCTACATCTCCGTTCACGGAGCTCTGTAATGGCTGGACCAAATTTGTTCGCGTCTTCGGTACTGGCAAGTCAAGGGTAGTTTGAGCAATGAAGCTGCATGTTTAAATCGACCGAAGTTCTCCTTTAAATGGACGGATCAATATCCATGACGTTGAGTTGAGTTGGTGTTATACTGTGACTATTAATTAAGAGTTCCCTTAATTCTTTTGAGCAGTGTCATTCCTGTCTATTGGTCATTGGTCACAATTTGTCAGGTAAAATAAAGCTGCTTCCATTATAGATTTTTATTGGGAAATGCGGCCAGTCTGGCAGTCCGTAAACAAAGTTTGTTCTATTGTCCAGGCTGAGTCATGACCCACACATTTTTAAAGACTGAACAAGTAAGACTGCATTCAGTAACAAGTTTTCCAGTTACCGCAAAAAGTTGCATGCTGTTTTAATGTCAATAATGTGAGCTAAAGGCAGGAGGGTAATAAAACACACCATGCTGTACATAGCCCAGGCCAGCATGAAAACAAAGGAGTTGACAGTGTTTAGTTGAGCACAGCTCACATCATAAGAGCTCAGGGTACACCTCTGTTTATCCAACTGTCCTGCTAAGTGTGTAACCCAAACACAGCTGCCATGAGAAAACATGCACGTAGAAGCCCTGGTCAGCATGGATATGCAAACCTCAGGGGCCTGGCTCCCACATCTTCACCGGCCTAAAACTAACTGGGCCCAGGGCCAGATTTACAGCTGGGTGGAACAATAAGTTTCATCTGGTCTGAGTCCAAAAACTGCAAGAGCAGGAGGAAACCAGAGTCCATGTGAAACTGCTGTAGAAATAAGCAACAGAGAGGTCCCTCTCACTGCTGCTGGATCTGACCTGCATAACACTGAGCCACAATGTGTTTGTCAAGGCCAGGCCCACATGCTTAGGTTCCATAAAGAAGGAGTGTTTATACGAGTTCAGCTTCCGCTGAAATAATTAGTCATCTAATCAATTGGTTGACCGACAACAGAAAATCAAACTGACAACAGTTCCATTACGGACTGCAGCTAACAACAGCCCCATTCACACTGCCCTTTGAGTATTGGGATCCTGCGTCAATTCTCTACCTCCTCCTCTGTGGAAAAGTCTCAGAGGCAGTGAGGGGTAAAATTTCGCTCCGGCGCTGATACGCCTCTGGAGGCAGTATTAGAGGCACAGTATTGGCAAACCGAACCAGTGTGAATGGATAAGCCAGTATCAAGGTGTGTTAGTCTGACAGTCTGATAACTAGGGATGTAACGGTTACCGGTGTCACGGTAAACCACAGTAAAATTCCTGACGGTGAAGGTTACCGTTTAAGTCTTAATTACCATGGTAACCGCCGCAGTCGGTAACCACGGTGTGCAGCGTGCAACGTGCGCTTGTTATGTAATGAAGAAGACATAGCGGAGGGAGGACATGATAGTAGCGGCCCTCACAGCATTTTTCCGCCTTTAAAGAGAACCAAGTCTGAAGTCTGGGCGTATTGTGGTTGTTATTAGAATGCTCAGGACAGCTGGTCGAGGATGGCAGCCCTGTCTTAAAACACATTTAATTTACTTACTTTCACTTTACGACCATCACCCGCAACTGTTCAGCAAATGCAAGGTAAATTAACCTCAAGCTTGTGTGCATGATGTATGTGTATGTCGAGTTTTCTCTGTCTAATTTGCTGTTCACACTAATGTAAACTGACCAGATAGTGGTATAACGGGACAAAGTTGATCCGTGATTTGGCACGTTATCTGAACCGCTTATTAACTCTAGATTTCACTTTTTAAAGTCGACCTAATAATTCCCCAAATATTGATGCAGAGCTGCAGTGAGTAGGATTTGACACAAACACATACTGGGTGGACTGAGTTAGTGAACACAAACTGACTGAGATAGATATATAAAGAACAATATAAAAATGGTGAATATAACAAGTGTCTAGATAGAAATAAGAGTCAAAATAGAGTATTCATAATTCATTTAACAACAATAATCCTTTTTGTTTTGATCTAAAAAATTATCCAACCTGTTCCTCACAAAAGTGATGTGATCTAAATTGTGAGTTTTGTGATCTGTTGGTTGCACCCTTAGTATTAAGTAACAATGACAGTAATAATTAATAATGACATTTTCTATTCATTTTTTTCACAGAGAGGGTCTGCTGGCCAATCGAATGCTGCTGCCACTACATCTCATTCTACCACTGTAGCAGACATTAAAGGACACGTTTCAAAAACAGGCTGCCTCATCACAAAAAGCCAATGACCTATTTTGCACAGTTTTGATACATTATTTTAAAATTATCTAATGTTGATTTTGCAGTGTTTTGGATTTGGACTATTTTAATATATAATAAATATATTTAAATATAAATCTTGATGAAATTATTTCAATTTATCAGTGTTTATTCAACATTTTGAAGACATTTTTAAAAATACCGCAATATACCGATAACCGTGATACTTTTGGTCACTATTACTGCGGTGTGAAATTTTCATACCGTTACATCCCTACTGATAACTACACAGGTCCTTCACTCAACTAAATACAGAGAAATATCCCACAAAGCAACGTTACATGACCAAACAACAGTAACATAGTAACTGTAACCATCTTTTGTAACTTATGAGGAAAACAATACTGCAGTTATATGTGGAGAAGTGTCAGTCCTTCCGTCCGTTCTACCGACTCTTCGTCACATTCCTGCCCAAAAAAGAGCGTCTGTCACCGGCAAAAACTTTAACTCACCGAGCGTTTGCGTTGAAAAAAACGGTGACGGTCAGTCCTCCCAACTGAGACTTCAATGAACAGCACTGAGCATCCAGGTTACTGATGGTGATTATGTAATTATTTAATTTAGAGTGAAAAACTTAACTTTGTCACTTTCCAGGATGTTCTTACTCACAACACATAATAGCATGCATATGATTATAAACAGTCAGCGGGTTTAGATTAACAGGAGGACACCAGGGAAACACCTTGAAAAGAAGCAGACATCATCATCATGACATGTACCGTCATGTCTCTTTAGGAGCCCTAATCTGTGTTTTGTTTTGGTCATCTAAAAAAGCTACTGACTGTTAAATTGGCTCGGTTTTGTCCATAGCAAAACATTCAAGAAGAATATTTGTTGAGGACCTACTTACAACTCAAATTCAAATGCATTTGTGCCATCTTTGCTGTAGTTTAAAACAGCTCACAAACTGTACAAAACCACAGTGGAATCTGTTTCTGAAAACATTTCACTTTAACATAACAACTTTGTTGTTGCATTTTCTTCAATGCTTCATTCATTCAAAGTACTCCGCACGTTATTCTAAAAAGGACCACTGTCATTTCAATAGACAAAAACTTGTGAGGAGAATATATCAGAAGCTCATTTGGTTTGGTAATTAGGCAACTGAGGCTGATTTGGTTGCTTGGATGTCAGGAGCTGGGCTGCAGTGAATTCTAAAGTGGTGGTACGCTGATCGAACAGTGCTGAAGCTGCTTAACACTCTGCACTTCTAACTGCAAGAAAAGACCTTTAGCTCAAACCTAAAGTGTGCCTGTGCTGCAAAGGGAACAGAGAACTAAAACAAAGTGTCAGGAGAGGGAGAAGCCCTGGAAGCAGAAACATGTTGGCTGCATTCTTGCCACAACCGACCTCACAGGCCACAAACCATGCAGTACATGACTCCTCTTGATGCAACTTAAGAACATATTCATACACATGCATATCGACAACACATTACACTATGCTTTTATGAAGTATGACATAGTGTTATGCATTTTCCATTCCATTAGTCATAGGTGAAGCACAAAAACACATCGCTGCATAGTCCTTTCAATCTTCCTCTATAAAGCCACTATATGTCATTCTTTAGTATTTCTTATATTCAAATTCTTAACACTTGAATTCTAACCATTATCAATAATTACTATACCTTTACACTTTATACACAGGCACTTGGAATGCCAATGCCTTTATATGTTCTGCACACTACAGGACATGTGCACATTTCCAATGAACAGGAGACTGTTAAGCTCCATGGTGAGGAGCAGGGAGACAGGCATTGCTTTCTGATTTTGTAACATTAGAGGTTGATACACATATTGAAAATGAGAATGTGTCCAGATAACTTCATTGTTCCTCAGATGTGACAACAGTATGTCATTTTCACGTGTGTTTAGGCCAGAAACATAACAGAGACGAAGAAGTCCATTTGTGGGAGCAGATCATCAGTATTCATCGATGCAGATACAAAGCGATATATAAATGCCCAAATATCGGACAGAGAAATCATCTCTAAGCAAAAGTAACTTGGGTTACATACAAATAGGGTTGCCAACCGTCCCTTGAAAAACGAAATCGTCCTGTATTTAGAAACAAAGTTACGTGTCCCGTATTGAGCTTAAAAAGGGACACGCTTTGTCCCGTATTTCCTTGAGAATCAAAATGGTCTTTAAAATGTCAATAGAATCAATGAATGACAGGGCGTTTTATATAAAAATATACGGTAATCTTACTGCCAGCCCTCTCCTGCTCTGTGACCAATGAGCCGACAGCAGACTCACACACGAGATTAACAATACAGAATCCGGCTCTTCTCATTGGTCGAGGTACTGTTACTTGCAAGAAGATACCGGAAGACAAGAGACTGAGGCAACTGGCAAAACAATCCAGCATGGCTCACAACGACACAGGTTCACAGGACACTGCAGATGGTACGCCTTCCACCATGAGCAGTAACGGTACTCCCCCGAGAGAAAAAGAAAAGGCTGCAAAAATACAGACTCGAATGGGAAAAAGAAAACGTGGCTGGAAATAGTGTAGATAATGTCTGCTGGTGCACTTTTTCTGTAGCCCATGGTGAACTGTTTGACATGAAACAGCATGCATCTAGTGGTCTACACGTGAGGGACAACCAGGTGGACCCTTGACTGGTTTGTTGTCCACCAGGCAACACCAGTATGGAGGACCAAACCTGACATAAGTATAAATAAATAAATAAATAAATAAATCCATAAATGCATAAATAAATACATGAATAAATGCATAAATGCATAAATAAATACATGCATAAATAAATAAATGCTGAAATAAATGTATAAATAAATAAATGCATAAATAAATACATGCATAAATAAATAAATGCTGAAATAAATGTATAAATAAATATATAAAAGTATAAATAAAAGAATAAATGCTTTTTATTTATTTATACATTTATGTTCACCTACATTTATTTATTTCTGTATTTCTGCATTTCTCTTCACCTACATATATTTATTTCTGTATTTCTGTGTCCATATGTAAATGAAGAGGTAGGAGGTCCTAACCTCAGTCAAGAGCATGATTGGTTACAGGAGTGTGCTCGATGAGGGTCTACTACTTCTGCCTTACTAGCAGCGCTGATTCCTGTACACTGTACAGGAATGTTGCTGGCTACCAGCAAGCCCGCTCAGCTAACTGTTAGCTGCAGTTGTTGACATTTGTTCATGTAGCTCTGGTTTAGTTATGAATTTGACTGGCGTTCATTTTAACTTGCGAGGGTCCCAGGTGTGCTGGCGGTGTGGTTTGAGAATCCCGTCTGGAGAGAGAGGGGTCCTCAGCCATGTCCGCTAGCCAGGAAAAACATTCTGCTCATCGCTCCAAGTCATGTATATGTGTATCTAGACGAGCGCTACAGAGCACAAATCGTCCAAAAGTGCATGTTGTCGGTCTCATATCTTTGTCGTGAATGTCTGTACTCTGAAATAACTCATGGGTGGTACAGGCTGAGGCATTTGTTCACGCCAAGCGACTCGAGAGCGGAGTGGAGACCCCTTTTAGCTCTTATGTTAGCTGTTAGCTGCTCGCTGTAGTGCAGCGTCCATGCTACCTTGTGACACCGGTTACCATCGGGTATTTTTCATTCCGCACTGTTCAAATGGTTACTTAAAGCCATCGTTCCGAGCCGCATACATCGTTATTAAGCTGACGCTAAGTCTGTGTGAAAACTGTACACTGTCATACAGCCTGCTGGTCAAACAGTCTGCAGAGTACGTTGACATCCAGCCCGAGCTCAGCGTGAGGTCAATCAGCTGTGGCAAATCGTGAGACGTCCAGATCAACGTGTGATACAAACACCAGTAGCGACAATGGTTCATAGGAAAGCCCAGACATGTATCTCACTCTCGGTGGTAACATGTGTCAATAGTTAACCTGGACGCTACGCTCTTAGCGCTACAGCGAGCAGCTAAAAGCTAACTAGCAGCTAACTGCTAACAGCGGTGTCCACGCCGCTCTCGAGCCGTTCGGCGTAAACAAATGCTTAATACTGTTCCATACATGAGTTGTTGAAGAGTACAGAGATTCACGACAAAGATATAGACCGACAACATGCACTTTTGGACGATTTGTGCTCTGTAGCGCTCGTCTAGCAGTGGTTTGCAAGTCGCAGCCCCGGCTTCTCCGTGTGGATAGAAGTGTTCAAGCCACGTCAAAACGAATACACGTATACATGACTTGGAACGATGAGCAGAATGTTTTTCCTGGTTAGCGGACATGGCTCTCCAGACAGGATTCTCAAACCACACCACCAGCACATCTGGGACCCTCGCAAGTTAAAATGAACGCCAGTTAACCTGTCACACTGGTCGAGGCCATTAAGCTAACTGGAGCTGTTTACAACGTTACAGAGAGCGAGGCTTGAGATCAGGAATCGTTTGCTTTTGTCTGGCTCTCCGATTTGACCAATCATGCTCTTGACTGAGGTTAGGACCTCCTACCTCCTCATTTACATATGGACACAGAAATACAGAAATAAATAAATGTAGGTGAACAGAAATACAGAAATAAATAAATGTAGGTGAACATAAATGTATAAATAAATAAATGTAGGTGAACATAAATGTATAAATAAATAAAAAGCATTTATTCTTTTATTTATACTTTTATTTATTTATTTATACATTTATTTCAGCATTTATTTATTTATTCATTTATTTATTTCTGTATTTATTTATGCATTTATTTATTTATACATTTATTTCAGCATTTATTTATTTTGTATTTATTTATGCATTTATGCATTTATTTATTTATTTATTTATTTATTTATACTTATGTCAGGTTTGGTCCTCCATACACCAGAGGCAGATATGGTATGTAGAAAAAGAAGAATGTTTTTTAAGTCCAATAAATGTCAGTATTTTGTGGCCAAAAAAACGTTTAGTGTAATAAACACATACAATTGATAGATGAATACATAAAATAGATCAATAATACATAAAAGTAATACATAGATGAATAATAGATAAAGAATACACACTATACTATATACATACATACATACAACCTTACACATGTCAGTTCAAACAGTCCATAGATAGATGTGACGTGCAGAATTTATACTGCACAGGCAGTTGACATACTACACATGAACTATATATATCAGTCAGAAAGTAACAACTTTCTATTGTTTTCTGTTATTTTATACGGTTTTCAGTTAAGCAGGACAGTTCTGTTAAATAGATAAATATTTATTTTATTCTGTCAAGTTAAGAAGGACAGATTTCTGTTAAAAATATCTTTTATTTTGCACAAAAAAATAAATTGTTGAATAATAATTGTTTTTCTATGTATTCGTATCACTCAAAAACATGCATCAAACTAAATTCAAATTCGAGTCAAATGATTTGGAAATCGTTTCACACACAAAAAAGGGCTAAAAAAAAAGTTACCAAGCCGTGGGCGGGGGGGGTGGGGGTAGTGTCTCTTATTTATTTTTCAGGGAGTTGGCAACCCTACATACAAATAAATGTATAATTTATATCACAATGGCGATACATGCCTCATAATCCAGAGCAGTGCATTGACTTTATGGTTCAGTTTGGATCTGGTTCTAGGTTGATATATGATATGATGTTCATATATTATAATCACTTATACCATTGTCTGGGGAATATTCAATTCTGATTGGCTGCAGGGTGTGATATATGGACACCTACTAAGTAGTTCCAGTGAAATTGTCTGTTCACCGCCCTTATTAATGCGCTAGCTGGCCTATCAAATCTGAATATTTTACTTCTAACACTGAGTTCAGTCCGTCAGTCCTTCAGTGTCTTATCCTCTGAACACCACAGGACTGTAACACACAAGCTGCAGAAAGTTCACTTCCCCTCTAAATTTACTGATATGCGAATAATCTCACATCCCGTTCGCTGTTCAACTCTCCACTTCAGGCTGCGGCCATAATGTTACACACTAAGACTAGCTAGTCTTGTTGTTCAACATACTGTCAAATTATATCTACTGTTTGTCAACCGTATGCAATGTTATTGACTTTGAATCTTGCTAGCATAGCGTTAGCTTTCTGGCTCAACGCTGAGCAGAATAGAATATCTCCCGTTGCCAAGTCATATCAAAGGTCCGTCCTATTTACTGGAAGAGTGAACAACATTTCCGTTGCCTAAAAACCTTACGGGAGGGTAATGATTGTTCCAGGTATTAGTCAAACCCTCAGGCGTTACCAGGGAAACTTAGTTATGGCTTGTGAAAAACTTTATATTTAGATTTTTAAAACGCATGAAAATATAAATTAATGGTCTTAATTGCTTTTCTTTGGCAAGTGACCATGGTATAAGCGGGATAATGCCCTTCAAGGTGTCCATAATCAGGAATTAATGGACTTCGCGGAGGCAACCGTCCGACGCATGTAATTCCTGATTATGGACACCTTGAAGAGCATTATCCCCTTACATGAAACTAAGAATCCTTGTGTTTTCATTATCTTAGAATACGCCTTTTATGTAGAGAGAGCAGATCCTTTTAAATGAAGTCTGTTATGTTGCACCGCCATGTTTCTACAGGAGCACAGAATGGACAAACCGATCACCTGCTCTAGAGAGGCCTTTCACATTTGTTTAAAAAGTTTTTATCAGCAACTGTAGGGAAAGGTGTGACAAGGGGTATTCAGTTGGCTGCAATTTGAAACCCAATGGCTGATGCCACTAAATCCTTCACAGGTCCTTGAATTTACAAATGCTGATTTTAGATGAAATGCTATCACGCACCATCCCTTGGCTCAACTTCATCCATCCATTGTGACATACAGAAAACACCTGTCCTGCAGAACTGGTACTGCTCTCATCCAATTTACTCAACAACATTAGTTGACTGTGACAGGGTGTACCTTTTACATTACCCCAATCAATATTGACCTGATTAAATACTGATTACAAATTGATAAATGTTAATGAAATGCGTCCAGAACACAGACGGGCTGTGTTACAGCTGTGAATGGCAATTGTAAGCCAGTCACAGTTTTAACATGACTTATGTCAGAAGTGTCATTCTCTCAGGATGAGCACCATGTTCCTCCTGTAAACATCATACACTGTACTGTCACAGAAAGCCTTTATACGGCTGATGTCAGATACAATAGCAACGATACAAAGGCTTTCTTTAACTTTGTAATAATTTGTTTACAGCATCAAGATAAGAAGTGTAGTGCATGTCTTAATAGCATTAATGGTTCAAAGGTTGCAGACTGAGCTATCAGCACCTCAATGACCCCGTCCACACCACCGACATGACTGCTGACTGAGCTCGCTCAGAATCTGGGGACAGAGAGTGGGGTTAACTGCCTCAATAAATGATGACTCAGCCGAAAGCCCTTTGTCTCTTGAACACATTCAGAGCGGCTCGAAGGACAGACATTGATACCGACACGGACACAGAGCCACGGGGCTGTACGGGCCGGCACACAGCAGCTCCACCACAGCCTGATGTGACCGAGGTGGGGACCTGCACAGCCACTGAACGCACCTAGCTTCACAGAGTGATAGCTAGCGCAAGGGTTGGCTGCTGTAACCTTGTTTAAGGGCATAAAAACTGAAGCAGTAGCTCTCTTCCTGTTCAATAGCGATTGACAAAGAGAGAGACAAGGAAGCCATCTCAGACTAAATGTTTGTGAACACATATACCACTGGAGAGACACCTAGCCATTCTGACAGTGGCAGCCCAGTTAGCCAGTCGGCTAGCTGCTGATTAGCTAAATGCAGGTTTACCATGAAGCTAACTCACCTCATACTGGATGTACTGTTTTCTCCACTCAGGGGTGATGTGAGCGGAGAGATGCTCTGTGAATTTCATCTTGACACTTGGGTGTTTTCCCCTCCTCCGGTGTCACTGAAGCTCGGAGCGGCTGCGCGGTCGAGTCGCGGGTTTCTTTTATCGTGCTGCTTCACAAACGGTCACACTGAAACTCTCATCCGAAGATTAGGATCGGGCTGCTCCGTCAAAGACACAGAGATGCCCTTTTTGTCTTCTCGTAAACCTAGCTAGCTACCGGCACACATTTCTGTCTTTCTAGACACACTCGACGAAATGCTGGTGAGGTCATATTTTAGCTAAAGGAAAAATGTTTAAATTTGATTTTAGCTGTCGCGCCAACGTCGAAAAAACAGCGGTTAATTCGGTGGTAAATAGGCTGACGGTGCTTGCGCTAGCTAGGTCCTGCTGTGCCCCCCCCCTTCTCACTCCCTGTTGTTCAGCGGCTATCTCTCTCCACCTCCTGCCTTCTGCTGCCTTCAGGAGCACTCTGAAATACCAAGAAAAGCCAATCTTCAGCGCACATGTTGTTGGTGGGTGGTACAAGGTGTGGCAATGTTCAGGAAACGTCATCCGTCCAGGGCGGCTAACTGCTCGATGTCAACTTAATGGTGTGACGATGGGCAGCCTGTCACACAGAGGGAGGGACCAGGCCTCTGCTCAGCTCGGTGGACACTGGCACTTGAAGTCTTGTTTTAGTCACACGTTATTGTTTTCGTTCAGAGTGTATCCACAATTCACTCTGCTGTCCACTCTGTCCTCCACGTCTCTCATTAAACCTCGCTTGATCCCTGACATGTTTACAATTCAGTTTAAGAAAATGTGCATTTGAATTTTACAACAATAATAATTATAAGAAGAAGACATCCTTGCTCTCTAAAGCTGACTTCGCTGTTTACCAAAAACTGCTCAGTCATGTGTCCCAGAGAATCTTTTAATTCAAACTCCTTTCGTCTCTGCTTTCTCTCGACTCTGCTGTTGTGAACGAAACGACGCGTGTTTACCATATATCCCAGTGACACATGAATGCCACACACGTGACGTCGCCAGCCACCTTTGACAGAACATGACGTAGATACAGCTCGTCTTTTTCAACGAGGGGGGAAATTCAGGTGGAAACTTTCCATCACATATTGTGTGTGTGTGTGTGTGTGTGTCTGTGTGTGTGCGTGCGTGTGTGTGTGTGTGTGTGCGTGTGCGTGCGTGTGTGTGTGTGTGTGTGTGTGTGCCTGACTCATCCAACCATAGCTACACATGGAAACATGGATCAGGATGATACAGACCAAGCTACAGTTTAGTCACTTTGGGAATTATAGAAATATAACATAAAAGAAAATAAAGGACATTCCTATAAAAAGATATATACTCAATGTTTATGAAATAGGAACCATGCTGTATAATCTGTATTATATCATTAGTGTTCAGAGAAATAAATGTTCAAAAAAAAGAAAGAAAAAGAAATGTTATAAAAATGTATTTTTTAACTTCTTCTCAACTAAAAATACAAATCTCACCCTATAACTTTCTGAAATACTGACTGCCATACTGAAAACACTAACCTGAAAACATCCAGTGAACACAGACAAGTGGTTTAAGTCAAGTTAACGTCCAAGATCAAGTGAGTCTCATGTCATTTGTTTTCTGTCAGGTCAGGTTGTAACGTCATGCAGGTGGATGTTATACATTTGATGCTGTGTACAGCCTCATAACATGAAGGCCTCTGTCTCTGAGGGAGGACCTTCCTTTTGTTCAAGCGCCTTGATTCAAGTTAGGGTTGGTTTGTCATCTGGCCACATATTAATCAGATCTGTTAAAAGCACATCCATATGACCAATTTTTGTGAATACTTTTTACTCAGCTTGTTCACAAAACATCTAAACTCTTTAAGGGGTGAAGATTTTAGTCACTTTCTGGACAATGAGGCTGTAAATGATGCTCAGAAGATTGTTTAGACCGTTGAGGTCAAATCATGAAATATTAGTTCCATATTCATAATTATCTTTGTGTGGTTGTAAATCAGATGAACCATGCCCTCTAGTGTCCAAATAAAACACTGCATCCCAGCAGGTCGTGTTTTGGTAATGCTGTCTCATCTCAGATACATTTATTGACTGTCAGGAACTCTTTGCTGTTGTATTTCCTCACGTATTCAGCAATAGCGTGTAATAGTCATAATGTAATAATGAATAAAAGTTCAGATGTGTGATGCTAATGGCTCAGGAAGTAGAACAGTCGTCCAGCCATTGGAGGATTGGGGATTCGATTCCTGGCCTCTGCAGTCTAAATGTTGAAGTGTCCTCAGGCTAGATGAACTCAACCCTGAACTTCTCCAGGTGGTCTTAAATCTGTGTGCAAGTGTGCATGAATACTCATCACTACTGATGAGCATTCACGCATTGCCACCACTGTGCAGGTGCATATGTGCTTATATGTCAAAAAGCACTTTGACTGGTGGTAGTGCTAACAAAGCTCGATAAAAATACAGTCCATTTCAGTTGTTTTGTAAATGTAGCGGTGGTGGTGCTAGCAGAACCATAAGGTAACCGTAAAGATGTGCCAATAACAGTATTAGCAGTATAAGTACAACTAGTATAGCAGTGCTTCAGCTCTGTACTCACTGTGTTGTTTATCCCACAGTACCAGCTGAAATATGAAATCATGCTATATTTAAGGTGTGTCACTTTAACACTGTTGTCCCATGCTTTAAAACACAATCCACATTTCAAGATGGACAATATGTCCAGATTATTTGAACAAAATGTCCAGATGACAATTCTCTGTATGAGATGTTTTAAAAACACTTTATTTATACGCCAAATATTCACAAATATTTGGAATTGAAAAATCACTGATTTGTTCTCTGAAGATGTTTTAATATAATTCTTGATCTTTTTCCTTTCCAGAAGTTTGAAATACAAATAAACCACTAGAATTAAGACAACAAATGTCATTGTATGAACACATTCACAGTAATACCATGCAGACCCACATTTGAAGAGAAGAAACCACTCATCTCATGACACTGTCCACAGTCAAACTGTATTGATCCAATCTTAAATCACACCTGTCGGATCAGTCACATCGCGAGCCTGTTGTGCCACCTACAGGCCAACTAACAAGTACCTACAGATACAGTATGTTCCCCCATACTATACATAATGCATCATAGTCCTTCCCCCAATACTTGTGCATAAAGTTAAATATCAAGACTGAAGCCTAAAACCACTAGTCTTGCACCATTATATCTGACTGGTAGAAACCCGGGACCAGCTGAATGACTGTTCAGAAACCATCTCTATTATTTTCATGGTGATGTTTTCAAATTGAGTTGAGAGATCAGCATTTTTCAGATTATTGGATCAGTGTTTATTTTGAATCTTACTGCTGATAAAATGAATACATTAAAACATGTGTGACTTTGACTCTGATACAGAGGATACTAAGAGCCAGCCCCTACCCAGCCACAGTTGTACCACCAGACTACACAGCAGCTTCACTCCTCAGACTGTGAGACTCCTGAACTCATCCTCAACTCTCCACCATGAATAGTTTGTTTTCATGACTTGATTATTATTCATTCATTAGTCTGTATAGTCTTTGTTATTGACCTACAAAGTAAACACATCATTTAATCTGAAAGACACGAGTCACTTTTATCAAATAAATGTACTAAAGTAATATTTGTGTCTGATTCCATCAGAGCAGGTGTAACAGTGTTGAGTGTAAAGTTAGCATGAAGCTGTCGGTGGAGGGGAGCAGGTTGCAGCTCTGCACTCTCAGGTGTTGCTCCTCTGCTACCTGCAGGGCCGTGCTGCATGCCAGATGACAACCACTGTTACCTGGCAACAAAACCACCTGCCTTTATTTTTGACTGATGGCTCAAGCTCATTTGTATCATTTGCACGATGCAATTAAATTTGCATATAACAGAAACTGGTAGGCTGTATTGTATCACAAATGTGAGCACCTGTCACCAACTTGTTGAACGTTGATCCATCCATCCATTGTCTGTAAACACTTAATCCCTTTTATGGGGTCGTGGGAGTTTTTGCTGGAGCCAATCCCAGCTGTCTTTGGGCGAGGGCAGAGTACTCCCTTGACAAGTCGCCAGCTCATCGCTGGGCTCTCACTGGTGGCAGAGACCGCCATGCAAGGTGCCAACTGCACATCAGAGGCAATTTGGGGTTCAGTATCTTGCGCAAGGACACTTTGACATGCAGCTCAGCTCAGCCTGGGGCTGGGATTTAAACCAGCGACCATCTGATCACTAGCTGACCTGCTCTAGAGCCGCTGAGCTACAGACGCCCCCTTGTTGAAGGTATTTAATGATGATTGATTATCACTATCACTATCACTACATGTGAGCTACAGAGGTTATGTGTCTGTACTGAAATTGACTGCAGACTTTGTTTCTGTTATCAGTCTTCCACCATGGGGAGGTAACGGCAATCACATTTCACACTTTAAAAATATCCTGTAGTGCTGTTGCTTCAGCAGTATGTTATATATTATGTAATTCAGAATATTTTCTGCCTGATGCTGAAGGATTAATATGACAGATATGCAACTTGAAATACATGTGAGCATGCAACTGGATCAATACAGAGAAACAATGTGACGTTACATAATCTGTGTGTGTGTGTACGGTGTGTGTGTACGGTGTGTGTGTGTGTGTGTGTGTGTGTGTGTGTGTGTGTGTGTATGTGTGTGTGTTTATTATATTTTATGTTTTCATAAAAAGCTCTAAACTGGATTTTGTAATAGAACCTGAGCCAGTGAGGCTGACATGATTTACTGCCTGTGGGAACATCCAGCAAACTGAATGTGGAGCAGTCATTACTGAGGATTAACAGGCAGCCTGGCTCAAGTTAGGTCGGCTCACCTTCTGTAATAAGGTTGTTTACACGTAATACATCCGTGTCTGTAGTTTGAAACTACACAGTCATTACTCACAGACCCCTGCCATATTGGGAAGCTGCTGCAGTAGCATCTGTGCTGCATGTGACAGAGTCGATCACTACTCAGTGAGCTGACACAGACATCAGTCTCTCTCATCAAAACAGCCAAAGTGGATCACATCACATGATCCTGATCAGTCCACACACTGCCCTCACACTACAGCAACAGTTCAAGTGACAGCTGCAGGAAATGTTCTGCTGTATATGTGTAAAAAGTTGCGTTGTGGTTAATGTTGCCAGCCGGTTTAATTAAATAAAAATGAAAAGAAGCCATTGTTGACTTTATCATATAAAAATGTGCACTTTTTTCTCCCGGTGATCCATTTTCTGATCCAAGTGTGATCAAAATTGTTTTAAGAAGAAACTTTGTCAGTGATTTTTACAATCAACATGCAAACACACCTGAAACTTGTCCTCTGCATTTAACCCATCACTAGCTGCACATTGTAAGTATACATACACATACACACTACAAACTAGGAGCAGTGGGCTGCCATGTTAGACGCCCGGGGAGCACATAGGGGTTTCAGTACCTTGCTAAGGGCACCTCGGCAGTATCCCAGAAAGTGAACTGGCACCTCTTCAGCTACCAGTCCACTTCCATATTGTGGTCTGTAGCTGGACTTGAACCCCCAAGCCAAGTCTACTGACTGAGCTACTGCCTGCTCTCTCCTGTGTTCATCGGCTCTCACTTTAAAGTCTGACCTTATCTGGTGTTTTGAGCCCATGTTCTGGATCTGTCGGACCTTCCTTTTTCATTTTTTGATCCGTGACAGTAATTCTCTAAATGTAGTCATGAAAAAACAGCCACATTGGAGAATCACAATAAGAACTGGATTCACTTTATTCATCAGAACTATAGACACATTTATGTTCAATAAACAGTGACTACAATCATTTAACAGAATCCACTCCAGCATTTTGCAATGTAACAGAAGCATGCATCAAATTTAACCTAGAACACAGAGAGAGAGAGAGAGAGAGAGAGAGAAAGAGAGAGAGATAGAGAGAGAGAGAAAGAGAGAGAGAGAGAGAGATTGTTTATTGTTTGTTATATTGTCGCCTTTTAATGACTTTAAATGATATTTTTAGTTGACACAAATTGAGTGATTTACTGTAAAAACAAAAAATTAAAAAAAAAAGTTTTTTTTTTTTTTTTTTTTTTTTACCGATTACCTATGAATTCATTGTAAATGCTGTTTTCCTTTATTGTAAATACTGCTTCCTTTATTGTGATTATTATAACTTGTAATGCTTGCTTTGGCAATATGTACAATGTTACGTCATGCCAATAAAGCCATTTGAATTTGAATTTGAATTTGAGAGAGAGAAAGAGAGAGAGAGAGAAAGAGAGAGAGAGAGAGAGAAAGAGAGAGAGAGAAAGAGAGAGAGAGAGAAAGAGAGAGAGAGAAAGAGAGAGAGAGAGAGAGAGCTACGCTTAGGTGGTGAGGAGAGCAGCAGACCCCCCACTTACCCTTCCAACCTCCAACCCCACCCCTACACCTCCACACAGCCAGCTGAGAGACATCCAGCACATGCTCAGCCTGCTCTGCTCCCACCTGATAGGTCAAACACAGTAGACAACCCTAGAGTGTTTACTTCTATTTTATTTTATTATTATTATTTTATCATTTTATTTATTTATTTATTTTTTCAAATTATTATTATCTATTATTGTACATATTTACTTATTTATTTATTCATCCATGTTAAAGGGTTATAATATTATTAGGTCCAAACTCCTGATACCTAACATGTTCCAAATCTCTTCATTGACAATAGGATTGGAAGTTTATCTCATTTTAACACAGAATGCTACATATTGAGTTCTAAACCTAATGACATCTAAATCTTTTGTAATCTCATGTTGGAACATCCAGGGTCTGAGGTCTTCTGCTTTTGGCCTTAAGAGCAAGACCCCAGACTTTAAGAAAGAATTGAAGAATTCAGATATCATTGTTTTGCAGGAGAATTGGAATAGAGGAGACATGCCCACTGGTTGTCCTTTAGGATATAGAGAAATCATTTTCCCATCAACCAAACTGAGAAGTGTAAGCCAAGGCAGAGATTCAGGAGGGATGTTGATCTGGTACAAGACGAACCTCACTCACTCAATCCAATTACTCAAAGAAGGAGATTTCTCAATTTGGATCAAAATAAAAAAAGAGGTGGTCTCCACAGACAGAGACATATTCATGTGTACAGCCTATATCCCCCCATCAGAGTCCCCTTACTATAACGAAAACAGCTTCTCCATCCTTGAAGATGAGATCAGCTTCTACCAGACACAAGGAAACGTGCTGATCTGTGGTGACCTTAACGCCAGAACAGGCACAGAACCAGATCAGATCAATGCACAGGGAGACAGACATATACCTGATGTACCAAAATCACCCTATACATTAGTAAGACACCAACTGACCCCCCTGTAGCAGAGCCCAGTAAACTCAACCCCTCCAAACAACCTTATAGATGAACAAGTAATAGTAAGGATGACTACCAGAGAGCCATCGGTCATCCAACAGTCCAATGTCAGTTAGACCATTTTATCACCACCTCATATCCCCACAGCACCGACGGCCTGAACCAGGCTGTGCGGGATATTAACTCCATATTTGACAGCACAGCATCTCTATCCAATCTGAAAAAATCTGAGTATCACAGTTCAAACTCAGCTAATGAAAAGTGGTTTGACTCTGACTGCAGGTGTCTGAGAAAAACACTCCGAAAATTATCCAATGAGAAACACCGACAACCTGACAATCATGAGCTCCGCCTCCAGTACTGGGAAACATTGAAATCATATAGAAAAACACTGAGAGCTAAAAAGGAGCAGTATGAACAGCGTCAACTTGAAGAAATTGAGGACTCCATTTACTCAAACAATTTTTGGAAAAAATGGCATTCATTCAACAAATCAAACAAGGAAGAATTGGCTATTCAAAACGGGGAAATATGGAAGAAACATTTTGAAAATCTATACAGTGCAATCACACTGGATTAAGACCAAAATTCTCTGCTCAACAAACTAGAAATCCTTGAATCAATCATTAAAGACAACCAAAATCCTTTAGATTATGAGATTAATGAAGGGGAGCTGCTGGCTAAGATCCAGGCCCTGCAACCAAGGAAAGCAAGTGGCCCTGATGGCATCTTAAATGAAATGCTTCAGTTTAGCAGCCAGAAAATCAAGACTGCCATATTGAAATTATTCAATCTGATACTTAACATTGGAAATTTTCCTGACACCTGGAGCCAAGGGCTTATCACTCCAATCTTCAAAAGTGGAGACAAATATGATCCAAACAGTTACAGAGGCATATGTGTCAGCAGCAA
This sequence comes from Sparus aurata, assembly GCF_900880675.1. NCBI lineage: Eukaryota > Metazoa > Chordata > Actinopteri > Spariformes > Sparidae > Sparus > Sparus aurata. The sequence continues at coordinate 733,975 of NC_044207.1, read as the reverse complement.
CCTGGGGAAGTTATTCTGCAGCATCTTAAACAGCTGACTACAAAACTTCCTCAGTGAGCACAATGTCCTGAACAAGAGTCAGATTGGTTTTACACCACAACACAGAACCTCTGACCACATCTACACCCTCCACACCCTCATCCAGAAACACGTCCACCAGAACAACAACACCATCTTCTTTTGTTTTGTAGATTTCAAGAAAGCATTCGACTCAATTTGGCATCATGGTCTGTTTCTGAAATTACTAGAAAAAGGTATTGGAGGAAAAATCTACGATATTATCAAGACAATGTATATAAATAATAAATGTGCTGTCAAAATTGGAACTAGGGAAACAGACTTCTTCCCCCAAAGTAGAGGAGTGAAGCAGGGCTGCAGTCTGAGCCCCACCCTGTTTAACATTTACATCGACCAACTGGCCAAATCCCTGGAAGAGTCAGAGATCCCTGGTCTCACCCTCTCTGACACAGAAGTCAAATGTTTACTGTTTGCAGATGACCTAATACTGCTCGCTCCATCAAAGGAAGCTCTACAAAAGCAACTAGATCACCTGCAAAAGTTCTGTCAGACCTGGGCCCTGACCGTTAACCTGGAGAAGACAAAAGTCATGGTCTTCCAGAAACGACGCAAGAGTCAGAAACATCCCCACAGGTTCCACCTGGACTCTACAGACATAGAACACACACACAGCTACACATATCTAGGACTAAATATCACATCAACGGGAAATTTCAATCTGGCCATTAAGGATCTCAGAGAAAAAGGTAGAAGAGCTTTCTGGACTATAAAAAAGTCTTCAAACATAGACATCCCTGTCAAAATCTGGATCAAAATATTTCAATCGATAATCGAACCAATTGTATTGTATGGTAGTGAAGTGTGGGGCCCTCTCATGAACCAAGACTTCCAAAAATGGGACAAACACCCAATGGAAAGCTTGCACACTGAGATCTGCAAAAGCATCCTCAAAGTTCACAGGAACACCCCCAATAATGGATGCAGAGCTGAACTGGGCCAATTTCCCCTTTTAATTCGGATCCAAAAAAGAGCAATAAAGTTCTACCAACACCTCAGAGCCAGCGAGCCCAGCTCCTACCACTACAAAGCCCTACGATGCCAAGAGGAGAGCAAAGAAGGGAGTCCCCTCAGCCAGCTGGTCCACAGGCTGAGCTCCAACAGCACCGGGCACCAAGACCGCCCTCACACCATCCAGCCCCACCAAATTATAGCAAGAAAAAGACAATTACATCAACTATTGGACATCCGCAACCAAAACCCAAAGCAAACTCCAATGCTATTTGGCCCTAAACAGACAATACTCCATGGCAGATTATCTGAGCTCTGTAACTGACCCGAGACTGAGGAAAACGTTGACTATGTACAGACTCAGCAACCACAGGCTGGCCTTGAGCGGCAGACACAGACAGACCTGGCTGTCCAGAGAGGACCGGCTGTGTCGGTTCTGTCCACACAGACAGACCCGGCTGTCCAGAGAGGACCGGCTGTGTCGGTTCTGTCCACACAGACAGACCCGGCTGTCCAGAGAGGACCGGCTGTGTCGGTTCTGTCCACACAGACAGACCCGGCTGTCCAGAGAGGACCGGCTGTGTCGGTTCTGTCCACACAGACAGACCTGGCTGTCCAGAGAGGACCGGCTGTGTCGGTTCTGTCCACACAGACAGGTGGAGACAGAGCAGCACTTCCTGCTGCACTGTGACACATACACAGACCTCAGAACCCAGATATACATTAAAATCACAGGTACAACCCCAGACTTCCCCAAACTATCGGACCAAGAAAAACTACAACATTTACTGGGAGAAAAAACTGGCACTGCTGTAGATGCAGCGAGATCTGTGAATGCTGCCACAGGAGAAGAGACCAGCTGCACAACAACACCTGACATGATTTCCTCCACATGAACCAGCTGATCCTGACTGGGTTCTTACCTGCACACTGATATTCTGTTTACTATTGTTGTTATTATTGCTATTATTGTTATTATTGTTATTATCATCATTATTATTGTTAACATTTTTTCTGTAATCCTATACGCTTCGGCAATATTGTGAACCACAGTCATGCCAATAAAGCTTGTTGAAATTGAAATTGAAATTGAGAGAAAGAGAGAGAGAGAGAGAGGAAGAGAGAGAGAGAGAGAGAGAGAGAGAGAGATGTTCCCTTGATGCAGCTTTTCATTTCCAGTTTTTCTTGAAGGTGTTTCAGAGATTCAGCCATCTGATCAATAAGGAGGCGGTATTGACAGGTGTTTCCACTGATTGGTCCAGTCTACTTGTATCAGTGAGAACGGGCTGAATTAATGTCATCAGCATAAAACAACAATTGAATGAATGAATTATTGAAACACTGACAGACATCCTGATGAACAGTAGATGTTGCTGACCTGTCTTCAGTCATCAGGGGGTTGTTGTAACTCTGTTCTGAGTCGTGCAGACCACAGCTCCAGAACAGAACCAACTTCTTCTCTAACTTCTTTTTGATAAATCTCATTCATTCCCTTCTTCTAAAAACATCTCTCATGTTTTTGACCAAACAGGCCTTGGTAAAGAATCACGATGTACTGTCCTCAGCTCCAGTTCCAATTATTATTTTTAATCATCCTTTTACTTACAATCATTTTGCATCTGACATTATTTCATCACAATAAACAGTTCAGTATGAAGGGCTTTGATTGGCTCTCTGGGATGGTTGGTGCTGACAGTCCATCCAAACTTCTGCATGGCTGCTATTCACTGATAAGAGGTGTCTTGAGGTGTTTGACTTCTCACTATTTCCATTTTATGCTTCTCCACTACTCAAAGACAAATATTGTACTCTAGTACAGTTACTCAATAGTTTAAGTAACTGGTTATTTAAAGGTTGAGGTTTTACACACAAAAGATCAGTGAGATCAGTATTTCAAATATGATGCATTATTTTATATAATTTTTTATAGCCAGCAGTAAACTGAGCAGCTCCATCGACTACGGTTCAACATTAAAGGACCAGTTCACACAAATATTAAAATCCAGTCATCGTCTCCTCCCTCCATGCTGGTGAAAGTCGGGTGAAGTATCGTAGTCCACAAAACATTTCTGGAGCTTCACAGTAAAATGTCTCCTCTGATTAGGTAGTGATGTGTTCTCTCCTGCAGACTGTGATCACAGCAGATGAGCTGTATGGAGACATCTGATGTTTCTCTAGTTGTTTCTCTGTTTTAAATCAAGTCTCCAGCGACTTCAGTTGTTTAGCAGAATGCGGCAACTCTGTTTTGTTGTTCACACATGTTCTGTGGACTATGACACTTCACCTGACTGTATTTCATCAGGAGGGAGGAGAGGATGACTGAGAATACTGTGAACTGTTCCTTTAATTCTATCAGTAATATTGATCCACTTGAAGTTGTATAGAATGTATAAATGTGTAGCTACTTTTAATAAATTCAATACATCTACCTTTTTTGTATTTGTTCATGCAGAGCTCATTGTAAATATGATCTATAATTCTTGTGCCTAAGTGGATGTGCCTCTGCTCCTCCTGGGCTCCTGAACACAACAGTACTATACATGAACACATACAGGGCACTCACATATTCACAGCCATGGCTGATACATTCACTGCCAAAGTCAAGCCATCCTGGAGCAGCAAGGCTCCTCTCTTGGCATTCACCGCGTGCCTTAATTGACTGATTTTAAATCAAGGTCCACTGTGAACACTGAGAGAGGAAGTCCAGAGACAGGACGACAGAGACAGAGGCAGAGACGGTCACCTTGAGGTTAAACAAGCAGTGTAACTTTGGTACTCCTGTATACTCTGAATAACCCACTGTCGGCTGATAAACCCAGTCCAGCATCACTTGAGAGTTTAGAGCGTGCAGCAGCAGAGTGTGTGTAGTGCTGTCACAGCTGCCTCCGATCCATCTGTGAAGAAAACTGACAGTAATGAACACCACACACAATTCTGACTTCTTTACAGAGGGTAACACTCACAATGACAGTATTTAAAGGTCACACCAAGATAAACCTGCAGATCATCTTCCTCTCACTCTAAAATTCACATTAGCATCACCTGTTTACTACAGCCTGCCCTCAGAGAGATTCAAAAGTCTAAATCATGAATGATCATACTCCATCTCTCTTTTGCATGACATGTCAAGGACACATCAAGCAGGCAGCCATGACAGAGCAGAGCCCAGGATGCAGAGATCTCCTGTACAGGAGGCTCAGGCCACATCTGATGGAGTCTATCACAATGTAAACACATGGAAACACATGGAAACCGGAGCGTCTTTGTCACTTCATGGCAGTGACAAAAACACTTTTACGCACTAAAAGGAGCAAATACTGGGTTTTCTGGGAATCTTTTCTTCTCCTGCGCCAGACAGTGACAGAGTCAGTTTTCTCATAAAAAAAACGCTTTTAACGCGTAATGTAATCAGCTGTGAACGACGACACAGATATGTTGATATAGTCTCCATATAAGATCCCATAAAAAACACACATCTTGCAGCAGCGCATAGCCTCCTGTACACACTGAACTACACGCTAGCCCTGCTGCTTTCATGCACACCAAATACTCAATACTGTCACACACACAATGTCCCTGCAGGAATGTTATATAAGGCGCACTGCTCCCGTCATGATTACAGTCTGTAGGCCGGGCCATGCAGCAGCCTCAGCACATCACTACTGACCAACACTAACAACACACACTGTGCGCTTCAAGACAGAGAAGCTGCAACATATAGATGTACACACGAGTACATAACATTTTAGTCGGAATCATACATTTGCTTGCATCAGTCTGTTTGACGCACAGAGATCCACGACACACGCTCACACAACAGGAATCAATCGGCTCAAAATGCAGAGCGTCCATATCTGCAGTGAAACCCGGAGCTGCTGGTCTCCCTGTCGCATTATCTCCTCCAGGGTCCATGCCGTAGCCTCCGCATTCTCTGTCCTCCTCTCCTCTCTCCTTCCCTCATCCTTTCACGCAGGAGAAAAAGACAGTTCTGTTGCGGCGCAGTCTCTTCTCGGTGTCCTCTTCCCACTCCCTGGATAGTGAAAAAATATTCAAAGGAAATCAAAGTGTTTGAATTCATCCTCCCGGAAGGTGCGGACGGGCGAGTGGGTGCTGGATTAAGCACAGGAGCAGGCTTCAAGCGGCTTGGGCGGGGTGACGTCACCATGCAGACAGATGCCCCCCCCCTTGCCCTTGGGACCGGGATAGGCCTCCTGTGCAGCTGATGCTGCCGGTTGGCTCCTCTGTCACTGTGCTGAATAATGTTTTCTCAATATTCAGCCGCTCGTCTGAGGAGCACAGCGATGATGTGCTGGAGAGGAAACCGTTTCATGAACTACATGACACACAACAATGGTGCACTGGACACGTTAATGGACTTATTTGTAAAATATGGCCAGAATTCAGCTTTAGCTCCAAAAACACGTGTCTCTAGAGTAGCTGACTACTGCTGCTCTTTGATAGTGATATTCAGCTGTAGTGAGCTACTGTTAGCCAACTAGCTCATAGCTCAGTTAGCCATGGGGCATAGGCCCTAGATTTAGTCTGGACAGAGACCTCGGATCACAGGAGGGGTCATCTGTGGTGGACTTATGTGATAATGAAGACATGTGGACAGCAGACCAGGGGCGGTTCTGGGGGGGGGGGGGGGGGGCAACAGGGGCCATTACCCCCGTAACTCCGAGTCTGGACCCCCCTGTGGGCCCCCCAACAGGGAGTCTGCATCAATAATACAATGACAGATTTCTTGTATGGATTTTGTTTTGAAGGGAAAGGCAGAAATAAAGTGTCTCAGCAGTTTACTTCACAATCAACATTGCTGAAATTGTAAACACTGTTTTGTCTGAATGAGGGATTTATCCTTTTTTCCGGGTTGTATGTGCCCCCTAACAAAAACGCCGGCCCCAACCTGGCCCCCCTATTAAAACTGGTCTAGAACCGCCACTGCAGCAGACTGAAAACAACCTCTCCTGCTTGTAATTGCCACCAGGTTGGCACCCGCACCTAGCAGCTCAGAGCTGCCCGTCTCCAAAGTTTTTCTCTCCACAGCCCATGGGCATCGCTAGGAGTGCAAAACATCCAGGGGTTTAGCCTCAGTTACCGTGAAAAAGTCATGTGATTTCTGATTACTCATTTAAAAAGTATAGCCAGCACAGAGTGTACAACAAACCTTAATATTCTCATCTTTAGCTGTGACAAACTCAAAATAATGACTGTATTTCCAGCTTGAAAATGCGCATCTCTCTCCTCCCTCCATTGTTGTATGTGTTCATCACTCCCCGAGACGCAATAAGAAAGCAAAAATATATATTTTTACCAAGGAAAATTAGAAAAATAATAGTAACGCACAGTGACTTGAATAAGTAACTTTCATCTGATTTCTGGTTTGGAAATATTAATGTGTTACTGGCATCACTGCCCGCAGATAGAGTCTTTTTTTAACAGGGGTCTGGGGATTTCTCCCCCGGGAAATTTTGATAATTTGGCTGCTAAAGATGCAATTTCAACATAGTTTGAGAAGAAAAGGAAGGCCAACTGTTGGGATCCTCATTGTCACATTTTAATTACAAATAAAGCTAATTTTCCCTCACTATAGGCCTACTGAGTAATGTTTTCGTTAAAGATATTATGGCCTGTAATAAGACCTGTGCTGTGTGCATAGGCTATTAGAGCAGGTAGAATATTCCCTATTATAATTTCTTCGCTTCATTGTCTATCTGCATTAGGCCTACAGTGCTTTGTAGGTTCATTTAACAGACTACACCCACGACCACAATTCCGATTTGATTTACCACAGCGGGCAAAATTAGAAATTAAAATTAGAATAATTAACCCATGCGCCTTCCTGGTGTCAAGGTGACCATATAGAGGTTGAATTCACGGCGTGACTGCTGAATCTGCGCAAGCAAGCTATCACTGCTCCTCCTCAGGGGTTGGGGGAGATGATGTCTCACTCTCCCCCTCTTCTTGCTCTGGCTGCCACTTTTTTTTCCAAAGAACCTCTGTATATCCATAATGACTAACTACTATAAACGCTACAATGGTACTAAACAGTAGGCTAATAGACCGGCCCTGGTAATATCAGTGAGGCATAGAGGGGGAAAGAATAACACTGATGTTGAATTAGCAACAAATTATTCTGACTCTGCCCATATATGGGCATATGCCATAAGGAAAGCCAGGTCAGCTTCTGTAATTTGTGCTGTAACAATGTTTGCTTTTGTGGCTGCTGGCTGTTCAATATGCAACCACATAAAAACCTCTGGGGCTATTTTCATCATCAGGCAATTATATTTGATTTATTTGTTTTTTTTAAGGCACAGAGATCCGGAGCTATTCCCAATACATCGGGGGTTATAGCCCGGAATGCCCAGGTCTAACAATGCGCCTGTTGTAAGCTCAGCTCAGTCAGTGCAATACAAAAAGACATAACATTAAAACTAGGGCTGTCAAAAGATTAATTTTTTTAATCGCGATTAATCGCATTTTGTCCATAGTTAACTCGTGATTAATCGCAAATTAATCGCAATATTTCTGGCACATTTTTTTCTGTTCTAAATGTACCTTAATGTATTTTTTCATGTTCTGAATACTTTTAACAACATAAGAAAGGGCAAATATGCTTACTTTATGAAAATGTTTATTCAACATTTCAAATCATGCAGGAAAATAAAAGGCTCAAAAAATATCATCTTACTCTAAATGGGATCAAAACATGGTGATGTCAGCTTTTGGCGAGGGGGGCGGTGGGCTCTCTGCATCTGCCATTTGTTTGGCTTGCAAATGATACTTGAGACTCAACGTACTTCAATGGTAACTCATTTCATGTCGACAGTACGTGCAGATAACTTTTGTCATATCGACAGACCCATCTGGCAGTGTTTTGAAAGTAAATTTGCCGATCATAAGTCCTTTCTCCATTTCCTTTCGCTTTCACTTTTCAGTCCACCGTGTTTTTCCCGAACGCCAACCCTGCTTCTTCTTCTTCTGATTCCCTTTCTTATTCTTCTGCCACCCTCTGGATCAAGACTACAGGTGCCATCGACGGCCGTAAATCTAACAATGCTTTGACAGCCCTAATAAAAACTAAACATAAATACATAAATATACATGAATATATATATATATATATATATATATATATATATATATATATATATATATATATATATATATATATATATATATATATTTTATTATTGTGAGACAGCAGGTTTGAGGCATCCTGTTACTGGCTGTTTTCTGTTTGGCGACAGCACTTTCACAGTATTTTCAGCCAGAGTGGGTCGTGGTCATTCAGGCCACAGGAAAATGTCATGTGCCAGCTCTCATCTCATCTCAAAGTTTGGACACTCCTTCTCATTTTAAGTTTTTTCTTTATTTTCATGACCATTTACATTGTAGATTCTCGCTGAAGGCATCAAAACTATAAATGAACACATATGGAATTATGTAGTAGACAAAAAAGTCTGAAATTGTTGGCCCTTTTGCCTTCACTCTGAGGTCCATCTCATCCCAAACCATCTCGACTGGGTTTAGGTCAGGTGAATGTGGACGCCAGGTCATCTGGTGCAGCACTCCATCACTCTCCTTCTTGGTCAAATAGCCCTTACACAGCCTGAAGGTGTGTTTGGGGTCATTGTCCTGTTTAAAAATAAATGATGGTCCAACCCAAATTGGATGGGATGGCATGTCGCTGCAGGATGCTGTGGTAGCCGTGCTGGTTCAGTATGCCTTCAATTTTGAATAATTCCCCAACAGTGTCACCAGCAAAGCAGCCCCACACCATCACACCTCCTCTTCCATGCTTCATGGTGGGAACCATGCATGTAGAGACCATCTGTTCACCTTTTCTGCATCACACAAAGACACGGCGGGTGGAACCAAAGATGTCAAATTTGGATTCATCAGACCAAAGCACAGATTTCTACTGGTCTAACGTCGATTCCTTGTGTTTCTATCCGGTGACTCGGATGAACTTATCCTCAGCAGCAGAGGTGACTCTTGGTCTTCCTTTCCCTGGGCGGTCTTCATGTGAGCCAGTTTCGTCGCACTTGATGGTTTTTGCGACTGCACTTGGGGACACATTCAAAGTTTTTGCAATTTTCCGGACTGATGTAAGAAATTACATAGTCTTCCTGTTAGTGGTCAACTGTGCTGTAAGGACAGGAGGAGGAAGGGAGAATGTCATGTTGCTTGAGGTGTCAGAAGAGCCACAGGTGGGGGCACATCCCCCACATGAGAAGATACAGAAGTGTAGATAAGATGACATATGCTGTCCCATCTGTTGCATCAAAGAGTCACTGTCCTGGGAAGAACAGGATACACCCAAACATCAAAGAGTCATTGATATGTAAAGAAAATGTTTTATGACTGTTGTAAATGAAGGTAACCTCCTCTCTGTTTCTATACTTATTATAGGATATTCCAGTGTAAGTTTAATCCATGGTCTAAATCACCGTGAAACTGTGTTAGACTCCCTCTCGAGAGATCAAGTTAGCAGACCGCTAATTTACAGAGTTTTATCAACCTAATTCCGTTCTTTTCCCTGTCCGCTCTTGATAATAACTGTTATAAACTGGCAGGTAAGACACATATGAACTTTGATTGCTTTTCCATGGAGTTATAATCATACATTTTCATCCATGAGCCGCGGAACTCTACTGCACTCGGTAATCGAGTCGTCGGGACTTCCCGTCAACAGGAAGCTGCTGCAGGAGAGTGATAAATTTAGTCAGCTTTTCAGCAGAAATCCAGCTAAGCTAGCGGAGGTTATATGCCCCGGACTATGTGCTGAGACCCTATTTGTACTGTTGCTGAAGTTTGGTGCTGTTCTGAGCATTATTTGTGGCTTTGTGGTGGCGGTTTATATTTGGACCCGTTTACTGCAATGTATTGTTGTCGTGCGGTCGTTTCTGAGGTTGATAAAACTCCGTAAATTAGTGGTCTGCTAACTTGATCTCTCGAGAGGGAGTCTAACATAGTTTCACGGTGATTTAGACCATGGATTAAATTTACACCGGAATATCCCTTCAAGGGGTAACATTTTAGAGTTCGGGAGAGAACGCTTTTGACTTCTCTCCACGCTGCGTGTTATTAAAGAGATCTGATTCATACGCTGAAGTCTTAAGTTCTTCGGAGACTTAGCAACTCTCTACCTCACAAAGGAGAATTTCCACAACACTGACTGACCTTCAGTTCTTAAAGTATTGATGGACAGTCATTTCTCTTCATTTAGCTGACTGGTTCTTTTTTTTTTTTTTTTTTAAACATATGTTTATTGCACATTTTGTTAATTTACAAACAATGAACAACATAGAACAAAAAGGCACATACAAGAAAACAACAACAGCAATAATAATAATGGCAATGATAATGATGAACATAAAATGAAAAAAAAAAAAAAAAGAAAGAGGAGGGACATTTTGACCACAAAACAAATTATCATTGCATGTGTAAAAGTCATGGTGGTAGAAAGATAGATAAATGAAAAATAAGTAAAGACATAAATGCGTACATCTATATATATATATATGTGTGTATATATATATATATATATATATATATATATATATATATACATATATGTACATATACATATATATATGTATATACACACACGGATATATATACATGTATGTAAAGGTCTAAATGTGTATACTAAATCAAGATAAAATAAAAAGATAGATAAATCTTCAGTTCAGCTCATCATTCCAGTCATCTACTTCGATATCCTTTTTCTCAAGGAAATTACAGAAAACCTTCCAGATATTCCAAAACTTGTCAAGCTTATTTTTCGCGGTGTAGCTTATCTTTTCCAAAGCCAAGTAGAAAGACATCCCTGTTGACCATTGCAAAGTAGTACAAGGTTTATCCCTTTTCCATGAACAGGCTATACATCTTTTAGCTTCCAGAAAACAGATATTGAGTAAGGATTTTTCATTTTTGGAGGTCACAGAGTTGTCCAGGTAAATATTCAGTAAACATAACTTTGGTATAAGAGGTACTTCTTTTTCAATGATTCGACTGGCCAGGTTCAATACTTTTTCCCAAAAAGAGAGTATCAGAGGACATTCCCACATGCAATGGAATAAAGAACCTTTTTGTTGCTTACATTTAATGCAAGTATCTGGGATATTTGGGTTAAAAGGGTGCAGTTTACTTGGGGTTATATACTGTCTGCTTATCCATTTGTATTGTAGTAATTCAGAGTTTGTATTTACAGTTTGAGTTTGAGCTGTTAAACAAACTGTGGCCCATTCTTCTTCTGTTAGATTTTCTTGCAAATCGGATCCCCAAGATTGTAATATGTTTTGTGATGACTCTTTGGATTTACTTACAAAAAAATTGTAAAGAAAGGACACCTGCCCCTTAGAGTCTGAAAATCTCATCAAAAAGTCTTCAAGAGAAGATAGTCGGGGAAGTTTCAAACTATTACACTGCCTGGCCAGTACGAAGCTTCTCAATTGAAGATATTTAAAGAAGTGTTTTGAAGGTATTCCATACGTGGCCTTAAGTTTTTCGAAAGACATGAAAGTATGATTGTCTTTAAAGAGGTCAGCTATTTTAGCTACACCTCAAGATGCCCAAATTTTAAACCCGCTATCTGCTCTTCCAGGCTGAAACTCATCATTACCAAAGATAGGAGAGAACTGTGATAACTTGGAAGTCTCTCCCGAGTATTCCAGAGCACTGTGCCAAATCCTTATTGTATTTTTGAGGAAGGGGTTTTTGGTCTGCTTGATTAATTTGTTTTTGTTGGCTGAATATATATACAAATTCAAAGGAATATGAATTGAGTGAGATTCTATTGAAACCAAGGCTGGGGGATGGTCCTTCACAAAATACATTTGGTGGGAAAAAAAAATGTCAATGGTGGAAGTGATCTTCACACCCAAATACACAAAGCCTTTCAATGAAACCAGAAAAGGAGTATGAACTGGAGGGTTGAGTCTCTCATTTTCATTCATAAATAATATTACTGATTTGATGCTATCTATTTTGTAACCTGCAAAGACCCCAAAAGTGTTTGTGAGAGAAAGTAAAGTAGGCATAGTCTGTTTCAAGTTAGAACAGAACAAAATTACATCATCTGCATATAGAGCCAAGCGATGTTCAATACCTCCTATCTTTATTCCATTCAGGTTGGTGTTTTTTCGAATTGCCATAGCAAGTGGCTTGATAGCAAGGGTAAATAGCAGGGGCAACAGGGGGCAACTCTGTCTTGTCCCCCGGTGCAGTTCAAAAGGTGTTGAAAATAACCCATTTGTTAAAACTACAGCCTGTGGAGCAGCATAAAGAAGTCGAATCCAACCAAGAACTTTTCCCCCTATACCAAACCTTTGCGGAGTCTCAAATAAATATAGCCACTCCACCATGTCGAAGGCCTTCTCGGCATCCAATCACAGAATGGCAGTGTCTGTACAGCCAGATTTATTAAACACTATATTAAGTACTCTACGGATATCGTGAAAGCCCTGCCTTCCCTGCACAAAGCTGGACTATTGGACTATTTCCGGCAAACTCAGATCAAGCCGTCTAGCCAATACTTTACAAAGAATTTTGAGATCATTATTCAGCAGTAAAATTGGTCTGTAAGATCCACAGAGAGTGGCTGTCTGCCCTGGCTTCAACAACAAAGTAATTACTGCTGTATTGAGAGAAGGAGGAAGGGATCCGCTATCTAATGATTCACGATACATCTCGAGCAGAGGTGGTATTAGTTTAGTTCTAAAGGTTTTATATATCTCGATGGGAATTCCGTCCGGTCCAGGGGTTTTCCCCCCTTCATGCTACCTATAGCCGCAGACAATTCTTCGGCCTCTAGGTCAAGCTCTAGAGCAGCCTGAGAGTCTTCTTTTAGGGGGACAAAGGCTAATAAATCAAAAAATTCCTTTTGTCTATGAAAAGCTGAGGTCGAATAATCCGAACAGTATACATTTTCATAGAAGCTAGAAAGAGTCTTATTAATTTTTTTAGGGTCACTAGTTACCAAGCCTTCATCTGTTTGTATTGTATTTATTGCTCTTTCAGTTTCCATCTGTTTAATATGCCAGGCTAGGAGCTTACTAGCTTTCTCACCCTGTTCGTAATAGGACTGCTTCAGTTTCATCAAGTTTTAAGTTGCCTTATTTGTAGATAAAACATTGTATTTAGCTCTTAGCTCATTAAGTTCCACAAATAAGTGTTGAGAAGGATTTGCAAAGTAGTTTGTTTCAGTATCCTTCATCTTTTTTCCAGTTGTTCCATCTCCAATCTAAATTGCTTGTGTTTAAAGCTTGTGAAGCTTATCATCTGGCCCCTCAAAAAGGCCTTAAAAGCCTCCCTTCGTATAGCAGCTGACGTCTGATTTGTATTATCTTCAAAATAATAATCAATTTGTGTTCCAATAAACTCTATAAATTTTGGATCCCTAAGCCAAAATGTCTGGAGACGCCATCTTGGGGAGTAATTCAAAGATTGGGGCATGTTCAGGATAAATGAAACCGAAGCATGATCTGAAATTATAACGCTATCATACCAGGATCGCAAGACTGTAGATACCAAGGAGGCAGAAACCCAATAATAATCAATTCTGAAGAATGTCTGACATGTACGAGAGTAACAAGAGGAAGTTAGTTGGTCAGGATGATTCTCTCTCCAGATGTCAATTAAATGTAATTCTTTAATATACTGTAGCAGCTCCTTTCTTGTCTGATTATGGGAAGCATCAATTCCAGTAGATCTATCCATTCCAGGCTGTAGAGCACAATTAAAATCCCCACCCATGATAAAGTTGCCAGGTAAAGTAGCCAAGGACAAAAACAGGTGTTTAAAAAAAGACGGATTATCTTCATTGGGCCCATATATATTAACCAGATTTAATCGAACTGAAAGAATTTCACACTGAATAATGAGGTATCTGCCTAGTCGATCTTCATCCACACTAATAAGATGAAAAGGCACAGAATTATGTATCAGTGTAAGTACCCCACGTGAGTGTGAACTGAAAGAAGCTGAGAATACTCGACCACACTGTAAAAATTACGGTAAAAAACTGTCAATAGCAACAGTAAAAACCGTAAAATCAAAAATTGTATATCAATGTAGTTAATAAATTGAATTACCATAAATAAAGAAACAGTAAATAACTTAAATTTTACGGCCTTACTAAGTAGAAAATACGGAATTTACTGTGAATGTTATAAAAAGTTTGCTAAATTCACGGTAAAATACTGTAATGTCACAAGCGTGTAATTACCCTAAAATTGACGGTATCATTCTGTCTGAATTACAGATTTTGCTGTTTGCTGTTTACGTTTAAATTTACGGTACACAACCATTAAATCATACCATCATTTGTACAGAAAGTAGAATGTTAAAAAGTATGGTATATTTAAGCAATACATCAGGACAGGCCGTGGTATGTGCTTATTATATCACAGTTAAGGGGCATTGTTCAGGCCGACACAAGCACTTAATGCAATAGAAAACTATACATGTTGTATTATTGTCAAAACACAGTGAATTAAGATAAGATTAACTTTTTTGTCCCACAGGAAAACATAGGCCTACAACAATTGTAAGAGTTTATCATATAGAGTTTTATTGCAACATTGTTAACACATCCTTTTTAAATAATATGGAAGCCCATTTCCGCCACTTGATGAAAAAACATTATGAGATACTAAGTCAAAATTATGAGATAGCTAAGTCATAATTATGAGATACTAAGTCAAAGTATCTCATTATTTTTGTCAAGTGGCGGAAATGGGCTTCCATAAAATTATAGTATATTTTATTTTATATCTTTCTTTTGTAGTGAAAACACAATTTCTATTTTTATTTTATTCTTGTACATGTCCTTTTTTTATTATATGTAAAACATGACAATGAAAACGTTGTTGTGTTTGTAGTTCGTGTCAATAAAGCTTTATTGAATTGAGGAGAGAGACAGAGAGAACGACAGAGAGAGAGAGAGAAAGAGAGAGAGAGATGACCACGGAGTTAACGGAAGCTAGAAATTTAGAATTTCAGTTCACCGCCATTTCTTCGAGCTCACAGGAGCAGTGTTTGTTGTTGTGACAGAGAGACAGACACACAGACAGACAGATAGATAGATAGATAGATAGATAGATAGATAGATAGATAGATACAGACAGACAGACAGACAGACAGAAAGAGGAGAGAGAGAGAGAGAGAGAGAGAGAGAGAGGACCGCGAGTTAACGGAAGCTTGAAATTTCAGGTCACCGCCATTTCTTCGCGCCCACAGGAGCAGAGTCTCTTCTTCAGGTAAGCACATTCACAGCTCATTGAGACTGTCTGATTAACGTTAATAGTTTTGATGCCTTCAGTGAGAATCTACAATGTAATTAGTCCTGAAAATGAAGAAAAAACATTAAATGAGAAGGTGTGCCCAAACTTTTGACTGGTAGTGTATGACATAACATCAACACTGACACAACATTCACAGTCTGATGATAATGTTCATTTTTTGAATGTTTTGCGCTAAAACTCACATACCAACAGTGCTCCTTTAAGTTAATGATAACAGACAACTAAATTCCACCAAAGTCCTGTCAGATGTTAACATTTCTGTTGTTAAATCACATGTGTGCTTCACTCAGTTTTGGAAAATCAACTTGCCCACATAAACACATTTACAGCTGAAGTCATCCCAGTCTTCTGAATATTTGCTCTCATTTGATTGACTGTGACATTTTTCACCCTTCTTGTTCTGTTACTCCACTCCTGTAGGAGCTTTGCCACATCTTGTGAATACAAGTTATGTCAGAGTTATAACCCCATAATTTAAACATGATGTGCTTCCTTTGGTTCCATCAGACAGAAGCAGGTGGAAGGTGTTCACTCACAGCTGGAGCTGAAACGTGTTTCACGTCATACTTCCTAAATGAATCAATAACAAGTTGTGTTCTGGCAGTGCGGCAGGAGAGGAGCAGATTGGAAAGTTCAATGACACTTGAGTGTACCATCACTCTGTGAGTCTGTTACATCACCAAACACACTCATCAGACGGAGGCTGGAGCAGTGATTTGACCACATGCAGCTGTCTCTCCTCTCTGGTTCCTTCTATATCTCAAGCCTTTTCTTCTCTCTACTCCTCTTCCTCCTCTGCCTTCATCCTCCTTGCTGTTCCTCACTACATTTAACATATCACTTTAAACAAATATATAATTGATTTTACGTTCAACAAATTACTCTATGAATCAGGCAGGACTGGGAGCCAGCAACTCATTCACTGACAAAGGTCAGTTTAAAGCAACATCATGTAGAAATTGGCATTTTGTGTGATTTGGCATCCCCAACATTATCTGAGTGTTAATACAAATCCAAGGTGTGTAACAGTTTGTTAGATGTAGACCAAGAAGAAGAAGAAGACCAAGAAGACAAAGAAGTAACAGTAACCAATATATACTGAAAAAAAAAAAAATAACTTGTACGATTTACTTGATAAAATCCTCGAAACAATTTGCATTAACACTTTTTAAGTACTGCTGTAATATCAAGTACAACTCACCTGACAGTATCAAATAAAATGTACTTACCACTTAACTTAAAATTAGTGAAGATATTAAGTAAATGTTAGTTAATAGTATCCAAGTTTATTAGATATGTTTATCTAAACTAATTAAGTAAATTCTATTTATTTTTTCATAGACATAAAAGTCACTGTAATCAAACTAAGTAAATATTATGTATATGTAATATTTACTGTTATGAAGTAAAGTAAGTAGATTTTATTTAAAAAAGTTTGTTTGACATTTTCAGTGGTAAGAAGTTATATTACTCTTACTATGTTACCAAATAAATATAATGATTTTCTATATGCATTAAATATAGTCTTATCACAAACCACACAGCTAAAATACAATACAATTAAACTGTTTATTTTGTCAACATTAAATACCAATGAATCACTAACATGCACCTGGTAAAGTCTCTAAACATGTACTTAAAGTGCATTCAGAAAAACCCTCTGATAATTTTGAATGACAACTGTCTAGAATTAACTGTGCATAATTTGACCAAGTGGAATAACTTTTTATCAGGGCAGTTAGTCGCTGAATGTTTGGGGTCGAGAGCTGGAGGCCTTTTCAACAGATTCAATCTCAGAAACCATGAATGTAACAGTTTCATGAATAGCATTAATCAACACATGCAGATATAAAATGCCCATTTTTGTCCTACTGAAAAATAAACTATTACTGAATTATCAGTGTCTGCTGTTTTGTAAAACACTTCAATCTCCAGTCACCAACATGAACTTTTCAAAAGTAATAAAACTATCACTGCAATTCAAGCGTTAAAACCTTCAAACCAGCACTCTGACTAGTGCACTGTAAATATGCCATTAAAACCTTAATGCATTAAAACATTTTGCAAATGCAAAGAATTTCATATACACAACTGCACAATGAGTTACCCAGGAGGAAATTCAATTCAGGTTCTCCATAAGATTGCGAGCAGGACAACGTCACTACAGCCCCACATTATTATTTTTGTTAAGTGCCAAACATACAACTGGGGCCAAGTGTTTATAATGAAAGGGATATCAATATTTACACTGGCACACAATACATTATTATATCACTGCAATCATTTTTCCATATAAGCATTGTTTTTGCATTAAACCATCCAACAGCAATATGGTCAACAAGTCCTGGCCATATCTGACCATATCCAGCATAGTCTTTTGGAGAGTGAAACTGAAGAGATCCACTTCAAGTCTTAGTATCAAGCTGCTGTATTCAGCTTGATTGAGTTGAGGTGTACCAGCAGCCAAGATTGTACAGTACTTGCCATGGTGATAGCATCTAAAGCAGTAACTTCGACTTTAGAGCTTGTATTTTGGGGGCCAGCTTAATTCCATCCAGTTCTAGGAAAAGTTTCTGAAACACCTCAAAGGTGTAGCGCAGTGTTGAGGGGTATGCAAGATTGAGGGCATAAATTAGCCCCATAAGCAGCGTGCAAAGTCTAGCAGTACTCCTGCATCCTGGCAACATTTCCTTCCGTTCAAGAAGGATGGATACATCTACTGGATCCGCTCCATCAGCACCATGGATGACCAGGATCTTGAGGATGTGTTGAGTGGCATCACTGCGGCTGGCCTCCTGCATACAATTTACAAGAAAAAGTAAGACAAACATAGAATTGCATTAACCATTTGAAGTGAAGTACCTTCATTATCAAGGCAAAGTGAACACATGCTAAATATGACCATCTTCAAACAAAGATCAGATAACAATTTTGAATAAAATCTATTTTACAGTGAACCAGGATTAGTAATCCACAGTGTTGGGGCTCATTACTCAAAAAAGTATTATATTACACATTACACATTACGGGGAGGATGTACAGTGGGTAGAGCTGGTGGACCAGTGATTGGAAGGTCGCTGGTTCGAATCCCGGCTCCCCGGGGCAGAACTGAGCTACATGTCGAAGTATCCTTGAGCAAGATACTGAACCCCAAAATTGCTCCTGATGTGCAGTTGGCACCCTGTGGTGCAGCCTCTGCCATCAGTAAGGGTCCTGCGATGAGCTGGCGACTCATCCAGGGTGTACCCTGGCCTTCGCCAATCAAGTAACTGGATTTGGCCCCAGTAACCCGCAACCCCCTTGAAAAACGGGTGATAAAGCGGTAACATCCCCGCGACCCTGACGGAGAACGCGGAAAGAAAACGCAGCGCAACGGAATTACACATTACTCTCAAAAATAGTAATGCCTTACATTACACGATTACTCCCTGAAGAAAGTAATTAGTTACGTTACTCGTTACATTCATGTTGCTCCACGGTTCCTTAGCAACAAGCTTTGTGTGTGCGTGCTGCTTCGTTAAGTTAGCAGCGGTGGAGAGAAGTTTCCAACACGGGCAAAGTGTGCACCTTACAGTCAAGTTATTTTTCTTACGTTCAACAAATTCAAAGTAATGTAATGTTTATATCTCCAACCGTCAAAAGTGGCCTTACGCAGCGGGGGGTCTTCAGGCAAGTCGCATGCAGCAGCATGTTATGCTCGTGTTGTTGACGCTGCCATTGTTATCCCATCTCCCCTTGCAGGTGGCGACTAACCAATCGGTGATGGTGGAAGATACCTCGTGCCAAACCCCAACCAATCACTGTGCCATTATCGACTGCCCCCCTTTATAGTGCAAAGAAAAAACTATGGCTTCTTTTTTTTTTTTTTTTTTTTACATACTTTTTATTTCAGTTAAATTTGGACATTACGGGCTCTATCTTGCACTAAGCGCAATTGACTTTGTACACTGGCACTTGTGTAATCCCTATTTTGCATTCGGCACACATTGGAATTTTCCCTCCACAGACGCACGTCCTTAAATTAGGGAATGACTTTGCTCTCCCGGGGGCGGTTCAGCAAAAAGAGGAGGCGTGTTCCGGCGCAAAAGTTCACTGGTGCTATTTTGCTGTTTCAGAAAACAATTCCGCAACAGACCAGGAAAACCCTAGTCTAAAGTCAGTGCCGCTTATTCAGATGCTATTTTATTTTATTTATTTTTTTTTTAAAGATTTTTTGGCATAGACACCTTTATTAAGCAGTAGACAGATAGGAAATATGGGAGAGAGAGGGGGATGTGACATGCAGCAAAGGACCTCCGGCCGGAATCGAACCGGGGTCAGCTGCATTTATGGCATGCGCTCTAACCACTTGACCACCTGCGCGCCTATTCAGATGCTATTTTAAAGGCGCATGCTTGGCCATAATGTAGTGTGTGCTCAACGTGCATACACTTTGCTTCTCTCATCTACAAGGAAGCAGTTCCCATTTTTGCAAACCATACAAAAAAAAGTTGAAAAGATTTAAACAGAAGAACTAATTATTTTTCCCTCTGATATGTGACGCACCCGCCATAGCCATGAGGGTCCAGGAGTGGCAATGCGCGATGTGCTCCTAGTGGAGCGGGTGGACGGAGATGGAGTTGGGGGAGGAGGAGGAAGGGGCACAACAGGAGCAGGTGGTGCGTTTGGAGACTTGAGGCGATGCGCCTGAGAGGCTGCAGCAACATCGCCACCTGGTCAAGACGGGCATTAATACCTTGCCGCATCCCGGACAGTGCGGTCCGGTCTGACAATGCTGCCACGGCGTGTAGTGGGTCTGGATCCTCTGCACCTTGGTGTTTGCGCTGCTCCGTCATCAGCTGGCCCTTGCGCACTGTTCGGCCCCTGTGCACTGCTCCCGAGGCCCGGTGCGATGTCATGGGGATGCCAGCCTTAGAAACAATTGTGGCAATTTCCTTCCACGCCCGTTTAACCAAAGCTAATTTGGATGGATTTCTCCCATCCCCATACAACGCCACTTCTCGGTCTTTTACGGCCCTGACGAGAACGTCGGTCTCCTCGGCCGTGAACCTCTCCTGGCGTGCGCCTGGCAAATTCGCCATTGTAATAGCAATCCGCCATGGAACAAGCGCGCCTCCTTTTAAAGGGAATGTGAGATGACGCTCTGATTGGTTTATTGCACGTTAACCCCAAACCACACCTATGACTAATGTAGCTACTTCAGACCAACCCATTTTAGATTTGCGTCGGGCGCAAGAGTCATTTATCCCGCCGGCATAATAGCAACAGCGCCTGAGATCTGCCCACAAGGCTACTTGCGATTTGCGTTTGATACTTGTGTTTCAGATCGTTAAGATAGAGCCCTTCATCTTGAACATTATCTGAAATATTTTACATTAAATGTAGCAAATGACAAATGACAAATGACAATAAAGGCACAAAAGACAAAAAAGGATCGTAAAAGGAATATAAAATATATTAGAGCAATCTGACCGATAAATTATCAAGAAGAAACAAGCATACACAAAAAGAGACAATTAAAAAGAAAGAAAAAGAAAAAAAAAACATATAGGGGAGGGGGGTGACCACTGATTGAAAGTTGTAGTAACCTTATGATGACTGGTGGCAACCTTATACTGTGGAGTATACGTCTCTACTTAGTCTAAGGATAGTGTGATATGTGCCTTGACATAATCACGAAAAGGTCCCCATATCTTGTTGTAGTTTTTTGCTGATCCTTTCAGAGAATATCTTATGTTTTCAAGTTTGAGAAAGTAAAGTACTTCCTTGACCCAGTGTGTAAATGTTGGGGGTTTACAGTCCTTCCATTTGACCAAAATCAGCCGTCTGGCCAGGAGTGTGAGGAATGCAACACTATTTGATTGTGCCCTAGTTAGACCCAGATGAACAGGAGCAACCCCAAATAATCCAACTAAAGGGCTTGGTGAAATTGGCTGTCTCAAGAAGCCTGACATTGTGTCGAAAATGGATGCCCAGTAATGATCTAGCTTTGGGCAAGACCAGAACATATGTGTATGTGATGCTGGATTGCACTTACATCGATCACATAGCGGATCTGCATCAGAAAACCTAACAGTCTGAGTTTAGTCCAATGTATGCGATGCAATGTCTTAAATTGTAGCAACCCATGTCTTGCACAGACTGATGAACCATGAACTCTGCTCAAGGCAGACTCCCAAGATTCGTCACAAATGGGTTCCCCGAGTTCACCTTCCCATTGAGATTTTATGTCAGAAATGGATGAGGGTGAAAGTGCCGTCAGCACACTATAAGTGATTGATATAATACCCTTGAATGATAAAGGCTTATCCAATATGTGGTCATAGAAGGTGTAAGAGGGTTGTCTTGGAAATACAGAGGACATATTCCTATTGAAGTTACGGATTTGAAGACAGTGGAAAAAATGAGTTCTAGGAATGTTAAAGGTATCACACAAACAATGGAAGGAGACGAATGTTCCATTGTGATCTTGAAATTGCTTTATGCCCGCATTGTGCCATATAAGGAAAGCTTTATCCATTATGGATGGTTTGAAAGGTGCGTAAACAAGAGCTGCCAATGAGGACTGCTTACATGACTTAGACTCAATGAACTGCCAAGAAAGTGCATCCGCACCAGGGTCTTCATACAGCCATGGGTCGGATGTTTCATGCCCAATAGTAGGATTGGAAATCTGGAAGAGCCATGCCACCAGAGCACCTGGGTCAAATCAGAAGGCCTTTCCTATTTCTAGCGCGTTTATGATTCCAAATAAATGACGAAATAATTCCGTCCAGTTTGCGAAAAAAAGACTTTGGTAAGAAAACGGGAATATTCTGAAACAAATATGTACATTTTGGAAGTATAGACATTTTTATTGAATTAATTCGACCTGCCACCGACAGTGGAAGTTGGTTCCAATGTTTCAAGAGTTGTTCAACTTTTGTCATGAGGGGAGGAAAGTTCTCTTTAAAAAGTCTTGAAAATTTGTCTGGCACATTAATTCCAAGATAGGTAAATTTAGTAGTTACTTTGAAAGGTAAGGTGTTGAATGATGATGAATGCGCTGCTTCATTTACTGGAAATAGCTCGCTCTTGGATAGGTTAATTTTATATCCAGAGAGCTTACCAAATGTCTCTAAGATATTTAAGGCTGATGGTAGGGAGTGGGAGGAGTCAGAGAGGTATATCAAGAGGTCATCCGCATATAGGGAGACCCTATGTTCTTGGCCTTCTCTAAAAATCCTGGTCAGTTGTGTTGTCTGGCGCAATGACAGTGCTAAAGGCTCGATTGCAATAGCAAACAGCAGGGGTGACAAAGGACACCCCGGTCGTGTGCCGCGGGAGACTGAGAAGAGTTCAGATGAGACATTATTTGTCCTTACTGAAGAGACGGGGTCCGTATACAGCAGCTTGACCCATGATATGAACTTTTGTCCAAAGCCAAACTTTTCTAATGTATAAAACAAATACCTCCACTCCACCCGATCAAACGCCTTTTCGGCATCTAATGAGACTACAACTTCAGGGGTAGTAGACTGTGAGGGGTGATAGATTATGTTAAAAAGTCGACGTGGGCGCGCAGGTGGTTGAGTGGTTAGAGTGCATGCCATATACGCAGCCGACCCCGGTTCGATTCCGGCCGGAGGTCATTTGCTGCATGTCACATCCCCCTCTCTTTCCCGTATTTCCTCTCTGTCTACTGCTTAATAAAGGTGTCTATGCCGAAAAAAATCTTAAAAAAAACAAAAAAAAAAAAAGTCGACGTATATTAAAAAGGAGAATCTGTTTTTTTTAATTTTTTTTAATATATGTGTTTATTAATTTTACATCATAGACAAGACACGTGACAAGACCAAACAGGGACGAAAGACAAGCTGGGAGTAACAACACAAAAAAAAACCAAAAAAAAAAAAAAACAACAAAACAAAACAAACAAAAAAAACAGTTAACCAGTTCCAGGTTAACAAGACAGGTACATTATACAGCACAGAGTGGAATCAAGTCCAATGGGAGCCAAATACAGAAAAATGTCTTCTTTTTTATACAAATGCTCTAGTCAATATAGCAGAAAGATTTACATTAATATAGTCAAGAAATGGTTTCCATATTCTTTCAAAGGCATTCATTTTGTAGTGCAGGAGACAGGTCAGAAAGTCCAGAGGTATATATTCCATTATTGTCCTCTGCCATCCCGCAACCGAGGGGGCTTTGTCTGAGATCCAGTGCTGAAGAATATTTTTCCTGGCACAAAATGTCATAACATTATACAGTTTTTTCTGATACATATCAGTTACACGGCCGCTGGGGAGACCCAAAAGGAGGGAAACCGGGTCAAATTCCAGCTCCTTTTTCAGAACCTTTTGTATTTCAAATAAGACTTCCCTCCAATACTTTTGCATCCTAACACAGGACCAGAAACAGTGAGTAAGATCACCAATTTCTGTCCTACATTTAAGACAAAGTGGAGAGACATCCTTTCTGTATTTGGATAGATGGTTTGGGGCAACATGTGCTCTATGCAGTATCTTAAGTTGCATCGCTCTAGTCCGATTACAAACTGTGATTTTCCTTGCATTATTCCAGATGTCATCCCACATCTCCTCAGTTATAACAACACCCAGCTCCCCCCAGATCACCCCCAGCGCCCGAGCACTGTGACCCGAGCGATCCCTCAGACCAGCATAAAAGGCTCCAATGGAAGCATTCCCCTGAGAAAGAAGCACTTGTTTTCCTATCTGTGTGACATTAACATCAGCAAGCAGCGATGTGTCTTTTATAATAAAGTCTCTGACCTGAAAATAACGAAAAAGATCATTTCTTGATATGCCATATTTTCCCATAATCTGATTGAAAGTCAAGAGGGTAGAACCATCAAAAAGGTCCCCCAAAGAAGAAATACCCCTGGCTGACCAGCACCTGAAGGCCGTATCCAAGGTCCCCGGGAGAAAGTCAGGGTTATCAGCAATCGGGGTGAAAACCGATGTGAGCCCTGATCTGCCTTCCATATGCTGTGTATTCCTCCATGCTCTAATAGTATTAATTGTAATAGGATTGCTGCAAAGCTTTTTAATACATTTCAGTTTGTTGATAAAAAGTAGATTTTTTAGAGGACAGTTGGATAGGGACTCTCGATATCAAGCCAGATTGAGGAAGCATCGTTTTTAATCCAATCAGCTATATATCTTAGATGGGCACTCAATTGATATTTTTTAATATCTGGGAGATCCAGCCCACCCATAGCACTTGGTAATTGCAACACCGACATCAGGATCCGTGGTCTTCGCTTACACCAGATAAAGGAACTAAACCAACCATTCAATTTTTTCACTATTTCATGATTGAATAAGATGGGAATCATTTGTATTGGATAGAGCAAGCGTGGAAGGATATTCATTTTCAGAAGTGAGATTCGGCCCAGCCATGATATGGGAAGATTGTTCCATCTCTCCATATCTTGTTTGATCTTATCTAATAGTGGGACAAAGTTTGCTTGAAACATCCGATTAAATTTAGGTGTAATATATATACCCAAATATATGAAACCTGCAGGGGACCACTTGAATGGAAAAGGATTAGGGTTATCTGGTGGCTGTTGCAAATTACCCAGAGGCATCGCCTCTGATTTGGAGAAATTCACTTTGTATCCAGAAAAGGCCGCAAACCGGGCAATAATCTGAATAAGACAAGGAACTGCTACTGAGGGGTTAAACACAAACAATAACACATCATCTGCATATAATGTAATTTTATGTGATTTTTCACCCACATCCAATCCAGCCATTAAAGGGTCTTGTCTGATAGCTTCCGCCAGAGGTTCAATTGACACTGCGAACAAAAGAGGTGATAAAGGGCAGCCCTGTCTGCTACCCCTCTGAACCATAAAATTTGTGGATCTAAGACCATTGGATATGACTGCAGCCATTGGCTGGGTATACAGGACCTTCACCCATTTAACAAAGCCATCACCTAAGCCGAACCGCTCAAGTGTAAAGAATAAATAAGACCATTCAACGCGGTCAAAGGCTTTTTCCGCATCTAGGGAAATCACAAGCCCATCCATTGACTGCTGCTCAGATAGTTGAATAATATTTAACAACCTTCTAACATTATTGTAGGAGTTACGGCCCTTAATGAAACCAGTTTGATCCTCCTTCACTATAAATGGTAGAAGGACTTCCAAGCGTCTTGCTAAAACTTTGTAAAGAATTTTTAGATCTACATTTAGCAGCGAGATCGGCCTGTACGAGGCGCAGTCCTCAGGGCATTTACCTTTTTTAAGAATCAAAGAAATATTAGCTTCTCTTAATGATGGTGGGAGAGTGCCACATTCAAAGGAATGGTTGAACATGTTCATCATGGGCTCTAATAAAAGACTTTGAAATTCTTTATAGAACTAGCTACCTAGACCATCACTGCCTGGTGCTTTGCCTGTTTGAAGGAGTTGAATGGCCTCACGCAGTTCGGCCGCTGAGATGGGGGCATTTAATTTAGATTTCTGATCTTGTGATATAGTTGGGAGGTCGAGTTCGGAGAAGAAAGCTTCCATTAATGTATTGGCATTGCTAGCTTGTTCCGACTGATATAATTGTGTATAAAAATTTCTAAAAGTGTCATTAATTAGTTTAGAATCAGAAGAGCAAGTCCCTGACCCATCTAAAATTGACTCAATAATTTGAGAAGCCCTTTGTTTTTTTGTTAAATTGGATAAATATCTACCTGGTTTATCCCCATGTTCAAATTACTTTTGTTTTGCATATCCTAATTTTTCCCCTGCCTTCTTTGTTAACAAGGAGTCTAGTGTAGACCGAATAGCAGTTATTTCTTTCAGTTTAGCTGCTGTAGGTTTCTTGACATACTCCCTCTCTGACATACTTAACCTTTTTTCTAATAAAGCTTGTTGTTCTGTATTTTTACGTCTTTTGGTAGCAGTATAGGAGATGATTAAACCCCTGGCATAGGCCTTGGAGGTCTCCCAGAGTAGAGATGAATTATTAGCAGAGGGGGAGTTAATAGAGAGGAAATGACGAAATTCTGTAGTGAAATACGATATGAATTTGTGATCTTTTAGAATTGAAGTGGTCACTCTCCAGCTCATGGGTTTTCTGGAAAGTTTTTTAAATGTAATGTTCATATACACCGCCGCATGGTCTGATATTATAATGTTTCCAATTCAGCAGGAGACAACAGATTCTACAGATTGTTTGGGGGCGAAAAAGTAATCAATTCTTGTGTAACAATTGTGAGGGTTGGAAAAAAAGGTGAATTCTTTATCTGCAGGGTGAAGTGTCCTCCAAACATCCACATAGCCAAAGTCCTCACAGAGGCCAATGACTTGTTTCGACTGTTTCGATAACGATAGGGCACCTAAAGGAAACCTATCCATCAAAGGATTCATAAGACAATTAAAGTCCCCTCCAACAAAAGTTTTATCCACCGCAAGATCAGATAACTTGGCAAATGTCTCAATCAAAAAGTTAAGGGGGTGGCATGGAGGACAGTAAACATTCAAGAGAGCAAAATCCTCCCCATGTAGGGAGGCTGAAATAAGTATAAACCGTCCATATTTATCTTTAATACATCTTGACACTTTAACTGGTAAATTTTTCCTAATGAGTATTGCCACCCCTCTGCTTTTGGTGGTGAAAGATGAAAAATAAACTTGGTCAAAGACGCACTGTTGCAGCTTTATATGCTCCTCATCATTCAGATGTGTTTCTTGCAACATAGCAATGTCATTAGGCTCCCCCTAATATTTCCAGTGCACAGTTTCAATGTGTCACAGGTCATAGCATTTTTTACTGAAATGATTTAAGCTCCCAAATGTATGATGTATTAAAATCTCTATGTTGATTCTGCACCTGATTGTAACCCAGCTGAGACACAGAAAATAGACAACAGACATTACACAAAACAGATGTGCCAACAGCACTGTTGGAGGAACCTTCCCCACGCATAACCAGGGGATTTCCATAACCTTCTTCATAACTGAACACTAACTTGACTAACTTCTCTTACAGCTCCAAGCTCAGACAACACCACCAGAATGATAATTATATCCACCCTTAAACAAGAACGAGCAGACCAACAAAACAGAAGGGGAAGAGAGAGAGAGAGGGGGGAAAGGAAAAAAAAAAAATAAAAAATTGAGTCTCCATGACCCACAAAAGACAAATCAGGATACTCTCTGCTCTATTGGCCTACACATCATGTCATCAGCCACCCATAAACAGAAACAAAGGATAGTAGGGCAAGGATTGACATTTGAAAATGTTCACTTTAGCTCTATGAGTCAGCATCATTATTCAAACAGATATATGATCCGCCCATAGACAAACTTAGTTCAAAACAACGTTTTCATCCAGATAGATAACCTGTCCATAAACATGAGCAGATTGACTAGTGACTCACGTGCAGTTAGTTCACTTGAGAGTGTCAACAAAAGCCATGGCTTTAGCGGGGGAGTCAAAGCTCCTGGCTTCCCCAGCATGGAGTATCTTCTGCGTGGCCGGGTAGAGCATCATGTATTTAGCCCCGATGTCCCGCAGCCGCTTCTTCACGTCATCAAACCCTTTTCGTTTGCGCAGAACCGCGGCTGACAGATCCTGGAAAAACATGATGCTTGACTCCTGGTACCTCACGGTCCCGCTGCATCTTGCGGCGTCCAACACCCTCTGTTTGTCAGCGAAGTTGTGAAACCTGATTAGGACGGGTCGCGGTCGCTGGTTCGGCCCCGGCTTTGGAGCTAGTGTGCGGTGAGCTCTTTCAACTTTCACCCGACCAGCTTTCGTCTCCAGCCCGAGCAGGTTGGGTATCCAGCTCTCGAAAAACTTTGTTGGGTTATTACCCTCCACATCTTCTGGTAAACCAATAACCCACACGTTTTTTCTTCTGCCTCTGTTCTCAAGATCATCGATATGCTTGGCCATGCTTTGTAATTGGTTTTCAAGCACCTGAATCCGCTGCTCTGCCGCCTCCGAGGTGTGTTCAACCTCAGAGATCCTGTTCTCTGCCTCGGTGGTTCTTCCCTCAATTTCTTTCAGCTGCCGGGCGTGAGCCTGTAGCGTTTGGGATAGTGGCCCCAGCTTTTCATCAATTACTTTGGTTATGTTTATCGTTATTTCCCGAATAGTTTGACGAAAAGCCGGGTCAAGTGCATCCTCGGTGCTAGCCAGCAGCGGCTGTTGCTCCTCTTCCACTGTGGAAAGGTCAGGCAAGCTAGCAGTAGCTTCCGGTCTGCTTGTCTTGGACGATTTCCTGTTTTCTTTTGGTGGCATTTTGTCCTGGCGTCTCAGAAAATACTCATCAATACTCATATTAAAATACCCAACACGGAGGTTGTCGTGGATATTGATTTGGGCGGAGTTATGTCGTAAATATGAGTGCAGAGGTGCGGAGCACAGAAGAGTCAGCCACTCTCTACGCCTCCATCTTGAGTTCCGAGAATCTGTTTTTAATGAATCCAGTTTGGTCTGGAGAAATTATGAGTGGGAGTATGGATTCTAGGCGTGTGGCCAAGACCTTCGCTAAAATCTTGAAGTCTACAGGCAGAAGGGACACAGGACGGTAGGAGCCACAGGATTGGGGGTCTTTATTTTTCTTTAATAGCAATGTGATGGAGGCTTCACGTAGTGTTTTGGGTAACCTGAGTCAAATGACTCATTATACATGTTTAATAACATTGGTACCAACTCTGCAGAAAATGTTTTATAAAATTCCACTGGGAA
The DNA here is from genome assembly GCF_900880675.1 of Sparus aurata. NCBI lineage: Eukaryota > Metazoa > Chordata > Actinopteri > Spariformes > Sparidae > Sparus > Sparus aurata. Next base: position 704,928 of record NC_044207.1, on the reverse strand, counting down.
CCCGTCAGGGCCAGGGCTTTTGTTTGTTTGTAGAGCAGAAATAGCTTTTGCCACTTCTTCGCGAGATAGTGGTCTGTCTAGAGACTGCATTGTAGCTTGTAGTTTCTTCGCAAATGATGATATGGATAATAACCGACCCCTCATATATGCTTTAAGAGCCTCCCAGACTGTACTATGGGACACGTCCGGGGTGGAATTAGTTTGTATGTAGATATCAATGTTAGTGGTAATGAACTCAATCATATCCTCATCTGAAAGCATATTTGTATTAAATCTCCAGCGTGGATGAGTTATAGGTATATCACTAAATTTCAGTTTAAGGGAGAGTGGTGAGTGATCTGAGATTACAATTGCTTCATATGTGCAAGCCCTGACTAACGGAAGAAGTCTCTTCTCTAAGAGAAAATAATCAATGTGGGAGAAGGTTTGGTGAACATTAGAGAAAAAAGAGTAGGCTCTAGTAGTTGGGTTAAGAGAACGCCAAATGTCTGCAACTGCATAATTTTTAAGAAAGTTGTTTATTGCCTTCGCCGACCTGGATGTAGTTATTTGTCAATTGGAAGATCTATCCAACATTGGGTTTAGGCAAGTATTGAAGTCGCCTCAAATTATCAGATGGTGAGAGTCAATGCTCGGGATGGATGACAGAAATCTAATAAAAAAACTCTCATCATCATAATTAGGAGCATAGACATTAGCCAGCACTACAGGAGTATTGAATAAAGTTCCGGTCACAATAACGTATCTCCCATTTCTATCAGCAATGACATCTGAAGCAGTAAATGCAACATTTCTATGTATTACGATAGCAGCCCCCCTGGCCCTGCCATTGAAAAGAGAATGATAACTTTGCGAAACCCATTTTCTTCTCAATTTTACGTGATCAGAAAGAGAAAGATGAGTCTCCTGGAGGAATGCAATCTGTATATGCATGTTATCTAAATGGGTCAGAACCTTATTGAGCTAAGTGGGTCGACCTAATCCTTTTACGTTCCAGCTAGCAAAATTAATGCAAGCCATGTTTTTAGAGAGAACATACTGTCATATAGTCCACAGCAGAGGTAAAGCCAGAGGTATTGTGGCCACCGCAACACATTAAGAGGGTAAAAACAACACATAAACACATAAAGACATATTACTACATCAAGCCCATAGTTCCCGCCCAACCAAGAACCCCCCAAACATGGGCGCAAACTCACTCTATGTCCCAACATTAAGCTCTACTAGCTTTAAAGCTGTGTGACCACAGCTGAACTCAAACCATAAAAGAGGGGTGAGAGGAAAAAAAACAAACAAAAAAACACATGAATTAATGACTGCAAGACCAAAACGCAAAGTATGCGGCACTGTCCATCCAGAACCGTATTTTAAACATTTACAGATATGCTAACCATTAGAAGAGAGGAGAGAGTACAAGATAACCTTTGCAGAAGCCGGTTGTAGTCCAGGGGCTATTCTGAGTCTGTAGTTTCTGACGAGGCTGACTTGACATAGTCCATAGCCTTCTGCGGATCCGTGAAACTATGCTCTTCTCCACCAGGCACTGTGATTCTGAATGTGGCGGGATGTCTGAAGCCGAACCGGGCACCCGCGATGTTCTGCAGAGTCTTCCTCACATCGTTGAAAGCCGCCCTTCTCTTCGCCTCACCCGCGGTCAGATCTCCAAAGATGTGTATTGCCTTATCGTTGTACCGGAGATTTCCTTTCTCTCGGGCCAGGCGGAGACTCTGCTCTTTAACATGGAAGAAGTGGACCCTCATAATGAATGGTCTGGGTGGTTGCCCCGGCTTCGGCTTAGCTTGGGCTAATCGATGAGCTCGGTCGATAAGTGGTAGCTGTTTCAGATTCAACAGGTCTTTTAGGAGGTTGGAGATAAATGCTGTCAGGGTTTTGCCCTCTTCCCCTTCTGCAATGCCGATGATCCTTAAGTTGTTTCTCCTTGACCTGTTCTCTAGGTCTTCACATTTATTTTGAAGTGCAGGAATCTCCCCTTTTAGAGCACTGACGGTAGCTTCCACCTTGGCTAGGCTATCTCTCGTCTTCGTGGCGGAGTCCTCAACAGCGGCTAGTCTTTCCTCTTGGAGATTTATGGTCTGCTGCAGGGCTCCTGTAGTTGTACTCAGCTCTGACTTGACAGCGGCGATATCAACTTGAAGTCCCTTAACAGCAGCCTCGATTGAGTTACAGATGTCCGCTTTCAAAGACTGTATTATATCTCTGAGCATGGTTGCTGTTACCTCCTCTTCCTCGCTAGCATGAATGTTTTGGCTAGCAGAGGCAGAAGCTCCCCGCGATGTTTTGGCCTTAAGCTTGCCTGTACCCGACATTCTCAGGACTGAGAACTTACAGTTGTCGCATCAAAATGTACTATAAACGTCCTGCAACTATTTCAAGAATGAGACATTGGCTAAATGGTCTTTTTGATTGATTGAAATTGCACCTGTTGGGAGCTGCTGAATTTCACATCTGCATCTCACCCGTGCAGCAGCGCCCCCACAAAAAAACTATGGCTTTGAAAACCCAGTTTAATTTTTGTGATTGTACTTCATCTGAATTATTGAACTCTAACTTCATTAGATTTTGTCAATTTAACCGTGTATTCAAAAATAATAACAATGCTTTACCAGGCAATCTTCAAAAAGTTCCTCTTCTTTCTCGCCAAGGTTACAGTATGAGGCTGCGGATAACAGCTTCACGTCTCATCTCAATGCTTTGGTTCTGTGAACAGATTAATACGTATGTGTCAATACTAAACCATTATTCATACACAATAAATTGTGAAGTGAAAATACAAGAGCATACAAAGAGCAGTGATTTGACTGCAAGGAGCAAGAGCCTTGTCTGGAAGGATGAAGTGGATTTGTGTTGTGTGTGCATACACATGAGGCAGTGTGCATGAGTGTGTGAGTGTAAGAGAGACAGTAGGTCATATCCCTGCAAAAAAATATGAAACAAGCACAATTTTGAACAAGTACACCTGACTCAGTTTATCCAGGAAAGGCCTCAGCTTGGTCCCCACGACTCCTTGCTTGGCTTTCATCAGGGCAAGTTTTGGTGTGTAGTGGTCGAGTTTGTACATGAAGCGTTGCTCCAGAGAAATTGTTGTTGTTCTCCTGAATTCCTCCTTGATCTGAATTGGCAAAAGTTCCACAAGTACAACATCAGGAACTGGAGAAATGATCTGCTGCAAAATGAGCATTTTTAACCTTGTAGATATTATAATGAATGGAATGAACATGCTAGCATTCTTTTAAATGATCAACTTAAAATGAGGAAAATTAATTGGGCTTAACTTTGAGAGAAGTGAATTTCAGGTTTATTTATATCATGTGTTCAATCATGAACAGTACAACATAATATATATCATAAAAACAAATTGTTACTGCCCAGTGGAGCAGGTGTGCAAGTTTTTATGACTTTATTGATTCACCTACACTGTAAAATGTTACCAGAATTTAACAATATTTTACTGTAATATTTCACAATAATTTACTGTATTATCACTTTACAGGCTTTAACTGTAATAATCACAATATAATACTGTAATTTAGAATTTTCTGTGAAGTCTAGTAAATTACTGTAAAAAAAAAACTGATGCCAGGTTTTAACAAAATTTTACTGTAATATTCCACTGTAAAATACTGTAGTCAAACCATCCTCTGTGATAACACAACAAATTATTGTAAAATTTGAATCGCGCTTGAACCGCACTGCATTGTGGGACCAAGAAGAGACGTCAGGTGGATACGGGTGGATAAGATACTGTTGTCTTACATACATCCATGGTGGATGATGTTACGACCTGACACACACCGATAGAAGAGCTCGAAGGTAAGGTTAACATCATTACATTTTAGGCAGCTTGTAACAACTTTATATTAGTTGTGTGAGTTAATGTTAGTAAGTGAACGATCTTTGGATCAAGGTAACGTCACTTTATGCTCCACTTTTTTGGCTGTTAAGTCATTTCAAAGCCGTTTTTCTCCGCAAAGCTTTGCCTCATAGAGAAGTAACTTATATCTTTGGAAAGTTCAAATTGTATGTTTTCATCTATTCGTCTCCACATGTTGTTAGGAGGCATAGTGTGTGAGTTATTTGACCGAGAATACGCGATGTTTTCGCCGCGAATTAGCAAAAGTCAAAGTTAAAGTAAGCTAACGTTAGCCTCCAGCTGCAACAACTAAGTCATTTCAAAGCCGTTTTTCTCCGCAAAGCTTTGCCTCATAGACAAGTAACTTATGGGCCATTCCAGAATTGCGGATACATTTCAAGTGTGGAAGAAAACTAAAAATAGGATTAATTTTTTTCATTAAACTTTTTGTAATCTTATAGAATACACTTTAAAGTTAACATGTTAAGTATTTGCTGATCTTAAACATGTAAGATTTTAAATATTTAATCTGAAAAGCGATGTAGAAACTGAAAAATCTGTCAACTCTGTTTGGGACAAATTGGGTCAAATATATGTAATAAACAAATGTGCTAGAATTCAAAATCCTGTCTCTCCTAAGACAACTTTTGTCTCTGCATCCATTAATTCAGCCTTTAGTCTAATAAGACTGAGACTTTTTGTTTTGGTGTACAAATATCAACACATTCAACAGAAATGTTGCCAAGACAGTAGGCATTTTAACTCAACACAGCATTAAAAATGTCTTAAATGCTTTGAAATTTCATGTGGTAGGAATGTTAGTTATGACACAGCTTCTGATTAATATTTTAACAATAAACACTTAGACCTATCTAATGGTAATTTTAAAAGCAAAAACCCTAAACAAACAGAGTTGACATTGATGGTAACAGAGTTGATATGAATAACAGAGTTGACTACCCTCAGTTAAAAGATCAAAATCAACAACATTTTCTGCCTGACTAAAACTTTTAAAACCATTTCTAAATGGAAAAACAACTATTTAATTACATGTAAAGATACATTGATTACAGAATTTCCAGAACATGAATAATAACTGCATAGGTCTCAGGTATCACTGATCTGGAAAGTAAAACAGTTTTCAAAATGTTTCTGACAGATAGTTAGGAATAAAACCCAACCTGTCCAGACCATAGGCAAGCACACTAACCAGTCAAACAGCCATTGACAACCTCACCACACTAACTCCCTCACGCCCTGGGTATGTCTACTCAGTCATTAGCAAATTCTTTTGTCTATTCTTACATGACGTGCCATCACTAAGGTTGGTTGTGTGATAACTCTGAGGACATCATCAAAGAGATACCACAACATATCTTCTACCTATATTTTAAAAGGTACACTCCTCAGTAAGTTAGATTTTTTCAAGAAATAGGTATTCATAATTAAAGGTGAACTATGCACATTTTTGTAAATGCACATTCTCTATCTCTACTAGTCTTTTCCGTCTTGCTCTGCACCTCACTGGGCCTCTCTCTCCAATACCTGCACTTGTACCTTTTCTCCCTTTCATCCAGATCAGCCACTGTTGCATCTATTTCTGTTTTTTTGCAAATTTTCTGTCTTCCTTACAGGGTTGGCATCTCGCCGTAACCTGTATTGTCGTTGCCTTTCTGCTGTTGAAAACTTCATCTGTAACAGAAATTATCCAATTTCATTAACCTGTAATGTTTACCATAAATGTTCCCTTTACAGTAAAATGACCCAAAATCCATAATAAATGTAAAATAATGCAAAATACTTAAATGTGATTGAGAACATTTAGCTCTGTTACTCATCGTCAGCTCTGTTATCGTTCAATTTTTTAAAACCATTAACAGAGTTGACTGTAACAGAGTTGATGTTTTACATCATTTTGTGCCTTAACTCCATGTGCTAATCTCAAACCAGCTATCATTTATCATGTCTAAAATCAGAATTTTATGGATATTCATCATATCTCCGTTTTTTAAAAATTGAATGAGAGATTCACTGCAATATCACAGCAACAGATTTGACAAATAATTAATCTACTCTTAGTGTATCATGAACATTTTATACAAAATAATGAGAGAAGAAGCATGATAGACCTCACTGCTAGCATGTTTCCAGCAAGAGGAAGTGACATCACTGGTAGCAGGTCACATGCTTTTTATTTGAAGGCTTTGGAGAGTTTTTTTGCAGTTTTATAACAGAGGTAACAGAGTTGACCAGAACATAGAGACAAACACAAAATGTGTTTTTTTATTACTGAAATGAACTATAATACAAAAAATAGATATTTTATGTAATTCAATTTATAACTGTAAATAGATTAAGCAGAACATTTTTTGAATTACACTTAATTATTTCATGTTAATTCAAGCTGAAAGTATGAATCAGGAGCCGAAGACAGGCAATCACGGGTAGGTTCATATGCATTTACTTAATATTTCACGTATAAATAGTGCTTAAAATAAACATTTAGCATTATTCTTAGTAAGAGCTTAAGATAATTATTATAATTATTAAAATTCAAATTGTGTGTTTTCATCTATTCGTCTCCACATGTCGTTAGGAGGCATAGTGTGTGAGTTATTTGACCGAGAATACGCGATGTTTTCGCCGCGAATTAGCGAAAGTCAAAGCTAAAGAAAGCTAACGTTAGCCTCCAGCTGCAGCAACTAAGTTATTACAAAGCAGTTTTTCTCCACGAAGCTTTGCCTCACAGAGAAGTAACTTATATCTTTGGAAAGCTCAAATCATATGCTTTCATTTGGTGGTCATATCGATGAGAGGGATATGCATGAGTATTTGACTGACTACTAATCTTTCCATCTTAAAGTATATGATCTGTCACTAATTGCTCTCCATTCTTTTTCAGAGGCAGTTTAAACAAGGACAGTGATCCCTGGAGCAGGATGTTGAGGTAAAAATAGCACATAGAACTGTAAATAATCTGAGAAAATCAAGTGGTACTTTGATCCACCACTGAATGTCTCATCAAACTAGCAAATGACATTTGGATCAAATTAAGCCTATAGTCAGTAATTTAATCGCATTCATTCATATGTTGACACATAACATTTGCTCTGATTAACCTCTAAATCATTAGAACCAGTGACACGTCTTTTATGCACCATGTTGAATACGCTACAATGCTATGTTATTTCTTATTTTACAGCCGTGTGCCACAGCCACTGATGTGCAGAGGACAGTGATATTACCAAGCACCCCCTGCTTGATTGTCCAAGGTACTGTTGATATCTGGATTTTATATTGATATTTCGAGCTGCATGTAGTTATTTTAAAAATGAACAAAAAAGTCACTACATGATCATTTCACATATCTTGTTTATTGGTCTCTTGACATTTTTTTCCCCCCAATATTTTATATATAATATTATATATTTTTTTCTGAATCTGAGCTTAAGCAGTAGTGCACCAGTAGTTAGTATCTGACTAAAATTTGGTTTGGAACTGTATCACTGAGGAAGCCCCGATAGATCAGCCATCAATCCAAATCATCCGATCTTCAGTATACAGTAAATATGAGATTGGTGAATTCTATTTGTTTTATAGTTGCCTATTACAAAATAATTGACACGAGAGTCATTTCTTTGCAGAGCATGCTGCAAACCACTTTTTCCACCCAGCTGACTTGAGCAAACGGACTGTCAACATAACATACATACACACTAACTTGCACATTGATGCTCACATCAATGGAAAGCTGCTTTTAATCAGAGATCTCTATATAGATTGATTGTATTTGTTAAATGTATGTATCCCGACATGTCCAGTGTCATATTTTTAGCAGGGTGTAAATTTAAGTTCACAATCTGGACTGTTTGCTAACATCAGCTGAGCTACTTGTTAACTGCTTATGTAAATTTGCACCGGGCAGCATTTTGACTTTTTTAAAGGCTGAAGCTATACAAAAACTGTCAGCGTGCTTGGCTTTCAATACTAATTTTTTTGGTGTAGGTCGGATTTAGTTAAAGAAGAAGGGGCACCACTGCATGTGCCTTGGATAAACAATGCAATATTAAATCTGTGAAACTGAAAGTTGTCTTTGCTTTATTGTTTACAGGTGCTTCTTGGGCATTAACCCTGAGATGGGCTCAAATTCAAAGAAGTGTGGAGGCATCAATCGACACGTGAGCACGCTCCAAATTAAACTTGTTAACTTTGAGTGGTCAATGTAAATATGAAATTGTTACGTAGTTGGCGTAAGAATGTTCATATTGTACATGTAAATTGTTGTAAATTGTTTATACTGTATTGTTTATACTGTATATGTTTAGAGTTGTAAATTGACGTGTGGGTTGAGTATGGTAACCAATTTCCTGCTATCTATTAATCACAATTTGATATTGATTCGATTTAATATTGATTGATTGATTCATAGATTCAGTTGGTGATACCAAAGTATGATTTTGATTTGTAACCTGATAACATAACTACCCCAGCCATGTAACACATCAATACTGGTATCAATATTGACATTAGACAGGGAATGAATCAGCACTTAATAGCTGAATCTGCTCTTTAGAAATGAAAATTCATGTTCATGTTTATGTTCAGAGACAGCTCTTGTAAATTGTTGAATATGATAGTTTTATAATTATTAAAAAATTAAAATGAGTATTGTCTTTGTTTTCTTTGTTCTTGTTTTGACTTTTAATTTAGCAAATCCAAAGCATGTTTGTGTGGTAAAATCACAGGTAACAAGTCAAATTTGCAATATGTTACAGTATTATTTAAGCTGTAAATTTACAGTAAATTACTGGCTACTGGTTGCATTACTTTTACAGTAAAAATTTTAAAAATACAGGCAATTACTGTAATTTACATACAGCAAAATATTGTAATTCCACAGATACATACTGCTATATCACAGTAATTCCATGGGCATGAGTTACAGTATACAGCTGTAGATGCATTGTATTTTACTGTAAAATATTTACAGTACATTATTGTGAAACATGTACAGTAAATTACTGTGAAATATTCACAATAAATTACTGTAAAACTACTGTGAAAGTAATGCAACTAGTAGCCAGTAATTTACTGTAAATTTACAGGGAAAAATTTTACAGTGTACCTCAGTTTCACAAAACAAAGCAGGCCATCGCTCTTTGAAGTCATCAGCAGCTGGACTACCACTTACAACCTCAAGCCTTCGATAGGAGAACGTTTTGTATTTTTCTTGAATCACTTTAGTGTTGTTGTTCTTCTTTACCTTGTTAAGAAACTCCTGTCTTTCCATCTCCAGACTGTCACTAGTTTCTCCACTTGGATGTGGAGGAAGGTAGCTCACCTCTGCTCTCTTTGGTCTCTCGCTGTTTTTTGCAGGATTTCTCTCACCAGGGGGTTTCCTTTTCAAGGAGTTGATATCAAGCTCAGGACAAGGTACTTCACACCTTCTCATTTTAGAACAGTAATTAGCCATCTTGTACTTAAGAAGCTGCTGCCACCCATATGTGCCTGAAAATGAGGTTCCAGGCTCCCTAAGGCATGGATGCTTTTTTTATCAGAGCTTCTACAACTGCCAGTATTTGAAGACCAGTGGGATAGGCAGTGTAGTGGAATATTGCTTCAGCAAGTTTCTCAAGTATGTCAGAGTTCATGCTTGGATTCTGAAGGAGTGAGCCATACCCTTTCATAAGCCTTATTTGCTGCTTGAAGGGGCATTTCGACATTGTATGAAAATGTGGGTATCACAAAAGTAGTTGGCCATGGTTCTGATCGATACTCTGGGGAGTGTGCTAAAATGATGGTGTCGGATGAACTAACTGAGGAAGTGTCGTCCTGGAAAGACTGATTCAGTGACACCACATCTGTTGACATTAGAGTGAAGAACTCAATATCTTTGTCCATGTACATGACAGTAAAACTCCCTTGGAGTTGAATATGATCCTGTTCAGCTGCTAAAAGTTTGTCAACAGTGCTAGGGATTCCATCTGGTAGGGTTAATTTGTGAACTTTAGTTTCTTTAATAATAACACGTAAACACATAACACATAATAACACAGCTTTTGGTAAGCAGAACTGCAGGAGAAAACAAAGACAAGAGCAATTAATATATTTCCCTACAAGGGCCTATTATTAATGCATGCTCTAGACAGATCAGAAAGTGTATACCATATTTAAATAAGGCTAGGGCTGCAACTGACGATTATTTTGATTATCAATTAATCTGTTGATCTTCTTGGTTAAGTGATTAGTTGTTTGAGATACTGTGACATTTTTCACCATTGTCTGACATTTTATTGACCAATGTCCAACATGACATGCTCAAATGTCTTGTTTTGTCCACAACACAAAGATATTCAGTTTACCGTCATCAAGGACTAAAGAAACCAGAAAAGATAGATAGATAGATAGATAGATGGATAGATAGATAGATAGATAGATAGATAGATAGATAGATAGATAGATATTCACATTCTAGGAGCTGGAATCAGAGAATTTTGACATTTTCCTTAAAAAAAAATATATATATAAAATAAAGGCTCAAAATGAGTAATTGATTATCAAAATACTTGGCAATTCATTTGATAGTGATGATGACAACTAATCAATTAATCAACAAATAGTTTCATCTTTAACTAAGGTACAATCCTGTTTCACACAATTCAAAGTTATACTTTACCTAGTTTGACAAGCAGATGTGGTGCTTCAGAGAAACCATTCGAACGCCTTCCACTGCATAGGTGGCCAATGGGTATACATCAGTGAGTCGTGACTGCTCAATTACTTTGACTATACTTGTGGACTCCAACTTGAAACATCTAAAATGCACACTGTACCATGCACTTTGCAATTTCAATACAAACGCTAAGCTGTCACGAACAATGATGATTTGCAGTATTTCAGCAAAGTCAGGCAACCCACCAGTGGAGCCAAACATCAACATCATGCCAGTACTTTAACTGGTGCCCTGAACTTTTACTTGGTTTGTCAAATGAACCATCGTCTCCTCAGGAAATCTCTGGGATAGAAATTCTTGTATGTTCTTATTTACAACCTCTAATAGAACTCTCGACATCTTTGACACAGAGACAGCAGGTTTTTTGTCATTTGAACCATGGAGATGGTATGCAATCATGGACTTGTGTTTTTTTGCCATAGACTTCAGAATGTTACGGAAGCAGCAAGTCTGTCTCACTATTTTCTTAAAGAAGCGATGCTTAGCTTCAAACCTCATCGTCCATAAGGACACTAGTGGGCCAAATGCTTTAATGAGCTACGAGTAATGCTCTACAAAATGGTGTTTTGGGATTAATTTCCCTTGTGGAAAAAAAAACTGAAAAATGTACGTCTATGCTCAGCAATAAGGCTATCTAAGTGCTTTCATCTGTGTGGGTAGGTGACATAACCAACTCAACAACGTCTTTGAGAGTCATTAGCAACTGCCATGCCTGTTCCTCTTCCTGTACTTTGGAGCCAACCATAAGTGGAAGCAGCCTCAGTAAGCACCAATTTGCATGTGCGTTACCACCAATGGTTTTGCGGAAGGCAAAGGTTGGTGGTATACCTAGGGGACAATTTGTCCTATCCACTTACATGGGAACTGTTTGATTATTCTATTCAGCTCTTCAAGAGAGAAATACTTTTTCTTTATCAGCATATCTAAACACAATGCTAATTCTACAGGTACAATACCCTCAAGCAAATCATGCAGTACATCAGGTGGGTAACCTGTTGTAACATGAAAATGATTCAATCTTTGAGTAATTGCACAATGCCTTTTAACTCTGTGGCTATGGGTGTTACTAGCCAATGCTTCTTCAACGTCCAACTGATGTTGCCGTTTTGTTCTACCAGGGAATGCTCCTGTCCTGAGTTCAAGTTGCTGAAACTGTGATCGCTCTCCAACACAAAATCTTTGAGGGGGAACATCCCCACATGAGAAGATACACAAGTTTAGATAAGATGACATTTGCTGTCCCATCTGTTACATCAAAGGGTCACTGTCCTGGGAAGACAGGATACACCCAAATATCAAAGAGTCATTATTCTGTAAAGAAGATGTTTTATGACTGCTGTAAATGAAGGTAACCTCCTCTCTGTTTCGTACTTAATGGGTAACAATTCAGAGTTCGAGAGAGAACGCTTTGCCTTCTTCTCCATGCTGCGTGTTATTAAAGAGATCTGATTCATACACCGAAGTCTGAAATTCTTCAGAGACTTAGCAACTCTCTACCTCACAAAAGAGAATTTCCACTACATTTTGGCGACAAGGATGGAGATGGACGTTCCGCTGACTGTCGCCTGCGCCTGAACTGAAGGGAACTGCCGGCAGGGAAAGTTCCGCTCCGACAAACGGAGGACAGGATCCCACCTGAAGCCAGGCGCGGGTGGCGGACAATGGACGCTCCACCGAATAAGTGAGTACAGCGTTTTGAATCATTTGCTCAATTCTAAAAGCCTAGGTTGACTTTTGTAATGCCTGTGTGGTTGAAAGTCATATTCCCCTATGTAAAACCTGTGTGGTCGTGGGTGATAAAAATGTCCGCGTGAAGAGACGTCATTCCATATAAAGCTGTGTGTTTACAGAATGTTTTGAGTTAAAGGGCTCAATGAGGAGCGTCTCTTTATTTCCCTTGTAATACCTGTGTGGTTTTGGGTAAAATCGAGAAAAAAGTAGAGAGAGAGAGAAAAAAAAAATAAAATAAACTTAAATACCGAACAACGCAGTGCGAGGCTGTGAATCACTGAAATTATGGGGAACAAAATGGGGAAATTAGAAATTCTAGATGACCCTCTTTCAGGTCCTGCTAAAATAATGGCAGAAAAATGGGGAAAAACTCTGTTTAAGGATGTTCCACTTTGGCACCATATAACTTAGGGGGTGTTTCCAATTAAAGGTACATTAAGCACAGAATGTTTAGAAAGGTGTAGAGTTATGTTGGAAGAAAAGAAAAAGAAAGTAGGGAAGAAAGGTATTGACTGGCAAGCTTTCCAAAAGTGGGAAAGAGAAGCAGAAATTAAAAAAGTAAAATCATTAGCAGGATTAATGATAAAACAGACAGCAGAGGAAAGAAAAGAGGAAGAAATAGAGGAAGAAGGTTCGTGTAAGAGTGAAAGGTATAAGAAATGTAGGGAAAGAGAAAGAAATCTGCCTCCTCCATGTGCAATCTCTACTATTACCACCTGCCTTGTTAACACCTGTGGCACACAGTGATCTGTTAAAAACTGATGTGATTAATGATCTCCATCTGGGCTTGAAGAACTGTGTCATGACTACCTGTGTGGGCTGGGAAACGGAGCCCATGACAACTGTATGCACAAACGTTTTGCACGCAGAAAGAAATCAAACAGACTTGGATTTTTAAACAAAGAAACTTCAATCTGCTCAGATGATGTATTATCAGAGAGATAACCAGCAGGAACCAGGACAAAAACGGCAGTCCCATCAGACCAACAGTGGCATGAGGAGCAGAGGATGGAGGCGAGCGGGGCCACACAGATCATTTCAAAGGAGGTACCATGATACTGACAGACGCAAGTGCTACAGGTGTGAAGGCGTTTGACATCTGTCATTTGATTGCGCTACCCCCGACTCTTATCGAGGAGAGAGGAAGAAGTCAAGATCCTGGCCACATGCTGACCCCTATCAAGGAGAGGGGGAGGAGTCGAGGGGATCCTGGCCACATGCTTTATCACAGGAACTTGCTGAAGCCATAAAATTGAGGAGGCAGGTTAGAGCATTTGAACAAGCACGTAGACATGAGCACAATTAGACACAAGTAATGATGAGACACACACACACACCTACACACACACACACACACACACACAGAAACACTGATTGACTGCTAAAGACTAAGAAATTTGCCTCTAACACTAACAATAACTTGAGGGCTGAAAGCAAGTTAAATTTTTGGGGATATAAAAGATGCAAAATTCCCTAAAGCTGTTGAAGTCAATACTTTTGTCATTCAGCCTACCATAAATTAAGGTGCCATTGTTGACTTCCTAAATCTCACCATGTACCTCCCCCTGCTTGCCTGGAAGGAAACCAAATGGGGGGTGGAGATCATTAAAACACCTTAGGGTCATAAATGAAGCTGGTCAGCATCCAGCAGATGTTCTAACACTAATGTTAAACATTCTATCAGACTGGGTTTTTTAGTTATTGATTTAACAAATGCATATTCTAGCATTCCTGTTCATCCTGACTCACAGTTCTGGGTTGCTTTCACTATCAATGGTAAAATGTTATACTTGGATGCAGATGCCATAGGGTTTTCTTCTCCAATTTCACTTTGGATTACAGTAAAACTGAGCATTTAGCATTAGTAGCCATTGTGTATTAATACACTTTTCAGTAGTTGACAATGTTTGTGCATATGTTTTCCTATGCAGGAGCATTGTCAAACTGAGACAGTGTTTCCATTTTTTGTTTTCTGGCAGAAAAAGATCCTAAATTTTTAAAGGAAAAGTTGCAAATTCTTTTTAAGATGAAATGCGTTATTTTACTCCGGAAGGTCGTGAATTGTGTCCCGATTACATCCACAATCTTGGATGTTTCAAAAAATCTGCGAATGAAAATAATAAAAACAAAAAACGATGGCCTTATTGAATTTAGCAGGCTATTGCTGTCCATGGATTTGATACAATTGTGGAGATCTCCCAACCCCTATATGACATCACATATGGGGGTACACATTTGGCCATGACTGACTTTTTGACTTGGACTCCTGACGCAGAGAAAGCTTTAACTGACTTAAAACAAGCTTTATCGAGTTCCTTTTGCCTAGGGCTACCAGACACTCCCACATTTTAAAATCTTTTTGTTTTTCTGAATGTAATGAGTTTTGTGACAGAAAATTCTAACTCAGTCACATGGTGATAAACGACCTGTGGGATACTATTCAAAAAGAATGTCCACAACACAGTGAGATATGGTTGCATACCACAAGGCTGTAGCAGCTGCTACTGAAGCAGTGCTGGCCGAAGTCTGAAATTCTTCAGAGACTTAGGAACTCTCTCCCTCACAAAGGAGAATTTCCACTACACGACTTGAAGAACCACAATGTCTTGCACTTTTCAACACATTCTCCTGAATGTCACTATTTTTCAGAATTTGTTACAAGGATTGTAAAATTGGCAAACAGGTCCTAGGTGACGGGTCAGACTAAGATCGGTTCACTCGCCCCCGGTTCACTCGCCCCTGATGACAGAAAGAACAACGAGGACGTGCACATCGCCCGGATCGGCGTCACCGGGGCCCCACCTTGGAGCCAGGCCTGGGGTTGGGGCTCGCAGGCGAGCACCTGGTGGCTGGGTCTGTGCCCACAGGACCCGGCCGGGCGCAGCCCGAACGAGCAACGTGGGCCCGCCCTCCCGTGGGCTCAGAAGGGGCCGGTGCAGTGGGATATGGGTGGCAGTCGTGGGCGGGGGCCCCGGCGGCCCAATCCCCGGATGGTGACTATAGCCATGGGGACATGGAATGTCACCTCGCTGGGGGGGAAAGAGCCTGAGCTGGTGCGTGAGGTCGAGCGGTACCGGCTAGAAATAGTCGGGCTCACCTCCACGCACAGTCTGGGCTCTGGAACCCAACTCCTTGAGAGAGGCTGGACTCTCTTCTACTCTGGAGTTGCCCGCGGTGAGAGGCGGCGAGCTGGTGTGGGCTTGCTTATAGCCCCCCAGCTCAGCCGCCATGTGTTGGAGTTCTCCATGGTGAACGAGAGGTTCGTTTCCCTGCGCCTTCGGGTCAGGGATAGGACTCTCACCGTTGTCTCGGCTTATGGGCCGAACAGCGGTGCGGAGTACCCGGCCTTCTTGGAGTCCCTGGGAGGTGTACTGGAGAGTGCTCCAATCGGGGACTCCGTCGTTCTCCTGGGGGACTTCAACGCCCACGTGGGCAGCGACAGTGTTACCTGGAGGGGTGTGATTGGGAGGAACGGCCTCCCCGATCTGAACCCGAGTGGTGTTTTGTTACTGGACTTCTGTGCTAGTCACAGTTTGTCCATAACGAACACCATGTTCAAGCATAAGGGTGTCCATATGTGCACGTGGCACCAGGACACCCTAGGCCGGAGATCAATGATCGACTTTGTGGTCGTGTCATCTGACCTCCGGCCGTATGTCTTGGACACTCGGGTGAAGAGAGGGGCTGAGCTGTCAACTGATCACCACCTGGTGGTGAGTTGGATCCACTGGCGGGGGAGGAAGCCGGACAGACCTGGCAGACCCAAACGTATCGTGAGGGTCTGCTGGGAACGTCTGGCAGAACCCTCTGCCAGGGAGATCTTTAACTCCCACCTCCGGGAGAGCTTTGACCAGATCCCGAGGGAGGCTGGGGACATTGAGTCCGAATGGACCATGTTCTCCACTTCCATTGTTGACGCGGCTGTCCGGAGCTGTGGCCATAAGGTCTCCGGTGCCTGTCGCGGCGGCAATCCCCGAACCCGGTGGTGGACCCCGGAAGTAAGGGTTGCTGTCAAGCTGAAGAAGGAGTCCTACCGAGCCTGGCTGGCCCGGGGGACTCCTGAGGCAGCTGATGGGTACCGGCAGGCCAAGCGTGCGGCAGCACGGGCAGTCTTGGAAGCAAAAACTCGGGTCTGGGAAGAGTTCAGGGAGGCCATGGAGGAGGACTACCGGTCAGCCTCGAAGAAATTCTGGCAAACTATCCGGCGCCTCAGGAGGAGGAAGCAGTCCTCCACCAACACTGTTTACAGTGGAGGTGGGGAGCTGTTGACCTCGACTGGGGATATCGTCGGGCGGTGGAAGGAATACTTCGAGGATCTCCTCAATCCCACTGACACGCCTTCCATAGAGGAAGCAGAGGCTGGGGACTCAGAGGTTGACCCATCCATCATCCAAGCCGAAGTCTCTGAGGTAGCTCCTCGGTGGCAAAGCACCGGGGGTGGATGAGATCCGCCCTGAGTACCTCAAGTCTCTGGATGTTGTGGGGCTGTCTTGGCTGACACGTCTCCAGCGTCGCGTGGCAGTCGGGGACAGTGCCTCTGGACTGGCAGACCGGGGTGGTGGTCCCCCTATTTAAAAAGGGGGACCGGAGGGTGTGTTCCAACTATCGGGGGATCACACTCCTCAGCCTCCCTGGGAAAGTCTATTCCAGGGTACTGGAGAGGAGAATTTGGCCGATAGTCGAACCTCGGATTCAGGAGGAACAATGCGGTTTTCGTCCTGGCCGTGGAACACTGGACCAGCTTTATACCCTCCGCAGGGTGCTCGAGGGTTCATGGGAGTTTGCCCAACCAGTCCACATGTGTTTTGTGGACTTGGAGAAGGCATTCGACCGTGTCCCTCGTGGCATTCTGTGGGAGGTGCTCCAGGAGTACGGGGTCGGAGGCCCTCTGTTAAGGGCTGTACGGTCCCTGTACGACCGGAGCAGGAGCTTGGTTCGCATTGCCGGCAGTAAGTCAGACCTGTTCCCAGTGCATGTTGGACTCCGGCAGGGCTGCCCTTTGTCACCGGTTCTGTTCATTATTTTTATGGACAGAATTTCTAGGCGCAGCCACGGGCCGGAGGGGATCTGGTTCGGGAGCCACTGGATCTCATCTCTGCTTTTCGCGGATGATGTGGTCTTGTTGGCTCCTTCGAGCCGGGACCTCCAGCATGTCCTGGGGCGGTTTGCAGCCGAGTGTGAAGCGGCTGGGATGAGAATCAGCACCTCCAAATCCGAGGCCATGGTTCTCGACCGGAAAAAGGTGGCTTGCTCCCTCCAGGTGGGAGGAGAGTTCCTGCCTCAAGTGGAGGAGTTTAAGTATCTTGGGGTCTTGTTCACGAGTGAGGGAAGGATGGAGCGTGAGATTGACAGGCGGATCGGTGCAGCGGCCGCAGTAATGTGGTCGTTGTATCGGTCTGTCGTGGTAAAGAGAGAGCTGAGCCGAAAGGCAAAGCTCTCGATTTACCAGTCAATCTACGTTCCGACCCTCACCTATGGCCATGAACTTTGGGTCATGACCGAAAGAATAAGATCCCGGATACAAGCGGCTGAAATGAGTTTCCTCCGCAGAGTGGCAGGGTGCTCCCTTAGAGATAGGGAGAAGAGCTCTGTCACCGGGAGGAGCTTGGAGTAGAGCCGCTGCTCCTCCACATCGAGAGGAGCCAGCTGAGGTGGCTCGGGCATCTGTTTCGGATGCCCCCGGACGCCTCCCTCGGGAGGTGTTCCTGGCATGTCCCGCCGGGAGGAGACCCCGACACGCTGGTGTGACTATGTCACTCAGCTGGCCTGGGAACGCCTTGGGATCCTCCCGGAAGAGCTGGAGGCAGTGTCCGGGGAGAGGGAAGTCTGGGTGTCCCTGCTCAGGCAGCTGCCCCCGCGACCCGGCCCCGGATAAGCGGACGATAATGGATGGATGGATGGATGGAACGTCCTTCCCTCTTTCGCATCAAGTATGTACTCTAATGGTTCAAGAATAGAGAAATGTTCCTTTAAGTACCTATTTCTCTGGTATGCTGTGCCAAGAGGACTTTATTCAGTAAAGGCTGCACTAAGAGGATTTAACTGGCAAATGTTATTTACCAAATTTGTGATCACCAATTCTTCAACAATGCAGTTATGGTTTTCTAGTGTGTTATGGACAATGTTTTTGATAACAGGTGCAGTTGCTGAACAGGTAATAAATTGAAGTTCCTCTACAATCTCATCGATACATCTAGTCGGCACATTGAACATGCAGTCTAATTTAAGTAATAAGGAACCAAGCTCATCAACAATAACTTTAACTAAATCCTCACCCTCATTGACAAGTGTTTCATCAGATGTAACTTCACTTTCTTCTATCAAACAACTATCTTCTGATGCTTAACATGAAAAACAGAATGTTTGAAATCTTCAAGGCAGTGAGGATTGTGCTTCCTACTTTTATGTGAGGCAAACGTTGGATATAGTATATTAGTACTGTAGTCACAATCTTTATAAACACAATGCACAGTTTTGTGCTTTTTCAGATGAGCTCTGAGGTGTTCAAAATATTGCTTCTCTGTGTCAAAACCATATGAATTACATGTAAGACATGAAAATGAAACTATTTACCCTAATTGCTCAGTTTGTGCATGATCTCTAGACAAATGTGTCCGAAGTGCACCCCGACCTTTAAATGAACAAGGACAATCTGGGTACAAGCAGGGTAGTGACTGGCCTTGGCCACAATTTTTACATTACATTACACAGTGAAGAATAGAAAAATCTACTTGCCCGAATGAGAGCATCAGAGGACCTGTCAATTCTATGTAGCCTTCAAATTTCACCCCAGTGGCTCATCCTAAAGAAAATCCTGGGCCTGACATGTGATAGGACAACTCACTGTTGTACTCACTACTGTAGAAAACATGTATTAAAAGCACCTTTACCTGACTGGTTGGACTTTATGTCGACATCGCTGCCAAAAGTTAAGTAAACCATTCAACATTAAAATGACTCATTGAAATGATTTGTTAAATATGAACGCTATAGTTAGTATAGTTAGTACTTTTTATCCAGTAAAACCACAGCTCCTCCGTTTACCTATAACGTTTACGTTATTTGGAGACTGGCCAGTCTTGCCCGGTCAAATATGGCAGCGACGGTAATGTATGACCCAAATGCACCGTTTTTTCATGGTCACTGGTCAGCATACACACCAGCCTAGCCAACATGTTTTAAATGAAACAAATTAAATAACTAACCTACTGAAATACTTACTTTACACCCAAGATAAACCAGCCATGCACCTCCGTGACAATCATAACCATCTCTGAGCCAAAACAATAGAGGTGTATAAATCGTGACTCATTCTAATCTTTAACCCGGGTCATTAAAATAACCTGTGAGTCGCGAATCTCTAGTATCATAACTTGAATCACTTGAGTCCTACTATAATCAAATCTAAAATGATGAATAGCGTCACGCAGAGCCGTATACATAGTAGGGTTGCCACCTTGGATTTGTGGAAACAAGGGGCACTTGACCAAATGTTGCGGCGGCCGCGTGGGGTTGGGGGTGTTGGTCTCCTTTACCAGTTCAGACTGACCACTCAACATCAGGACAGACACACAGTAATCTAATCATGTGTTAATACATTTATTCATAACGAGAATAACAACCAATTGATTGTAGTAACACAACTGAAAAAATTTATGTTTTGCAATCTGATCCGAATTACTTTGAACTCATGAACTTTTGGGATGAGGTAAATGCGCACACGCACACACACACACACACACACCTGATGCTGATTGCATAAAAGTGGCGATGGCTGTGTTGGGAATCGTTATTGATTATTGATTATTAATTAATATGTTGTTATTAATTAATTAAAAATTATGATTAGTTGATTAATGAAACCTAGGTAGCTATGAGTCATTAATGAACACGGGGCACCACCCTGAAATCAGGAATCAATTATCAAATGATTTACCTTTTAGTCTCATAGCCTTAAAGTTAGTGAACTTGTCAATATTATGAAAATATCAATAATTAGACAAGAGGGAAGGCGTGAATCCGAGCACTGACCATCTCAACCAGCAGTTATCACAATATGGGATTGTGCAAAATAATCACAGATGCTGCTCAGTTAAAATCAACAGTGTTTATTAAAGCTTTTCTCCACAGAACAAACCACCTACTTTAACAAACAACAATTTCCTTCAACAACTAGCAATATAAAAACATAAGCAAGCCAAACAGGTACCTGGGTGGAGGCATGTGTGTGTGTGTGTGTGTGTGTGTGTGTGTGTGTATGTATGTGTGTGTGTGTGTGGCAGGAAGTCCCCAACAAAGACTACAAAGATGGCCGAACGTGGTTTGGGAAGTCACGTTCGCTGGACTACAATTTAGTGGGCATGACTTGGGAAGTCTCGTTGGAGAGACTACAGGAAAGTCCGTACATGACTTTATGTCACGCGAGAACACGGATTCCGAGGTGATGATTTCAGATTCACTGATTCATATACCTGGAATTCAAAAATGGCGGCAGTGCTACAGGGGGAAGTCTGTCTTTACAGTCAATAAAGGGAATATGCTGGGCACACGTCTTATGTTATGGCGGGGTTGTTAACTATGTTTACAACAGATCTCCCTAAAGAGTACGTGTATCTCGGTGTATGTGTGTGTGGGTGTATGTGTGTGTGTGTGAAGAAGCTAAGCGGGGCTTAGCAGACAACAAAGAAACAAAACACAATGACCATGTGGTGCAAAGCGGTCGTCTCTCCCTCGAACAATGGCCGACAAGCGAATCGAGGCTCGTTTATCGTCCGCTGATCGAGCCGGAATACGACGTATTGTGGTCACACATGGCGGCAAGACTGTACAGACTGGATTAGCCTGAATGAGCTCCTAGCGAGCGTAGCAAACACAGTTAGCACACAGTACGGGTAACCATAAATCGGATTTGGCGGTCCTTTCACAACAAAACAAAAGCGCAACAAAGAAAACCACGCTATATACAATCTGTTTCTGCACAAACAAAAGCCTCTTATTTGGATGCCGCTTGTTGCTGTAGCGTGGGTGCCCGTCTAAGTCGGAGCTCCAACTCGTTCGGGAGGCGAGCGCGGGATCAGCATAGCGTCCCAAACTGCTGACAGCAGGCTTTTCACAGCGATATGTCAACTCGATGGAAGGGATGGTTTCGTTCTTTCTGAAGATTCTTTTCTTCCTTCTGCAGGCAGTGAGGAAACGGCTTGGTTGTACAGCGTTCCTCTCGGGATCCAAAACAGTTATGACGAACGTCCGAACAAAAATGAAAGTGAAACAAAAACAGTCTCTGTCTCGTCCAGCGAGGAGGGAACTGAAATTAGCTCAAGCAAAAATGAAAAACGTTTCTCAAAGTTGTACCCTTGTGGCAGCAGTTGCGTGAAACCGAAGTCTCTTCACAACGAGCTCCCGGGGATACAAAGAGCAGGAGGGCTCCGTGACCTTTTTACATGGGAGTGACGTCATTGTGATCCTGGCGGAGCTTCCGGGCTCACAGCCAATAGGGACCAGGTGACGTCTTGGGGGCAGGTCAATCTGGTCACGTTTTTCACACCTGGTCGGCCTTTTTCCCTGTTCTTTGTTTGGTAGTTCCTCGTGTGAGGCCCTAGTAGTTAGGCTTCTGGCTCCAACTACAGGCCTCTCTTGGTCTCTTTGTTTGAGACATGTGCATGAGGGCACGAGGCCCAACAGCTGCATGTTTTTATTTGTTTGATACAACACCTTGATGCTTTTTTTTGCATGGATTTTCCCCAGACACAAAACACATGTGGCGGAAAATTTTCCCCCTGGATCGGCCGTACCCATTCAAACTCCGAAAGTTTCGCCCAGTCAGGATTGTAAATAGTATATCTTTTTTTTCGCGCTCTTGCACGGCTTGCACGTATTTGCTCTATCTCCTTCCTCGTCTGTCATCTCTCTCACATTTCAAATGGAGACACTAAAACTTCTTTGAGCATTGGATGAAGGTGCGCGCATGATGCACCTTATCATGTGATTGGATGTATGATGTAGACCTAGACTATAAACGGAAAGAACACAGAGACATTTTTGATGGGAACCTTTCTAGACTACAGAGCAAAGGAAACCAAATTAAGGTTTTACATTTTCCCCCAAAACGGGACAAATTGTGTCGCAGGAGAGATGTATATTTCCCTGGGACAGCTGATGAAAAAAGAGAACAATTCTGGGAAAAATTGGGACAGGTGGCAACTCTAATACATAGCAAGCTTGTAGCCCACTAGCCCTGGGCTTGCTACGTGCTACTGTGTTTCCGGCATCTTGGCTCGCAAGCTACGAGTAGGCTGTGTTTCCGGCATCGAGGCTTGCGTGCTTCGAGTTGGCTGTGTTTCCAGCATCGAGGCTCGCGAGCTACGAGTAGGCTGTGTTTTTTTGGCATCACGGCTCGCAAGCTACGAGTAGGCTGTGTTTCTGGCATCGAGGCTCGCAAGGTAGCCCGCAAGCCGATGAGGGAAACACTCGTAGCTAGTAGCTCGTAGCAAGCTCGTAGCTACTAGCTCGTAGCAAGCTCGTAGCAAGCACGTAGCTAGTAGCTCGTAGCACACTGCTGAAAACACAGCTGACTTGTTCTAGCACTAGCTTGCGAGCCGCGATGCCAGAAACGCCCGCGACTCAGTCAGAGCAGGATAGCGCAAACAGACGGCTACATTCTGAATGAGTAGCGGACGAGCGAGTGAAGTCTCTTCCTTGAGTCTGCGTGAAAAGCACATCCCTGTCATAGTACAACAGAAGCCATTCTTCCACATCTGAAATAACATAATGTTACACAATATTCTGCAGGTAGCTTAGGCTACTGTAGGTTTGGTGTATAGATGTAGCATAATAAGATGAAATTAGGTCGATCTATCTTTGCAAAATAAAATAATTCATATATAAATATTATATATAAATATTAAATAGTATATTGTAAGTAGGCTATTATTATCTCTATTTGGGAACTTTATCCATTTACACCGTTCCTACCTCAGTACTCTATTATTAATTTGTTTTATTTTGTTTTATTTTATTTTATTTTAGTATCTCTTTTATTTTTCCAATCATGTATTTAATGTTTTATTGCATTGTGTTTTTTACTACGTTAGTGGTTAAGAGACAATGGGCTTGGACTGAGTTTCCATGGTGATAAGACAATACTGACTCAAGTGACTCAAGTGACTTGCACAACCCGGTTCAATTTAGTGAGTGACTCATAATGACTCGAATCCTTAAAAGGAACCGTATTTACCAGCTCTACAAAACAACCAAAATCGCGGGTCTATTTCTGCACTATACTTTCAGATTAAAAGTTACTTAATATTTTTAGGTTATGTGCTGTGATTATAAAACATTTTAAATAGTATGACTAAATCTATAATAATATTTACTCCTCTCAAACAGTTAATTTATTACATAAACATTTTTTGTATATATTTATAGTTGTACTTAAGAAATTCTAGTTCTCACAGAATCTTAATGTTACAATGTAAAAATTATGATAGTTAATTTATCATATTTAACTATACCACAAAGTTCGTTTTTCAGTGTAGGCTACTTCTTTGTCCTCATGGACAAAGTCCTTAGTTCTTTGAAAACTTCTTTCTGTCTTTGTGTAGAAACATGGTGTCTGTTTGTCCCAGTGATGGAAGGGTTTGTTTACATATAGAGCAGGAAGTGACATCAGATCAACATGGTCACTCAGATGCCGGTTAACGTCAGCTGTGAACAGACGGACTTAACATCTGGACTTACTATCTTTCCTGAGTGAGCTGATCGATGGTAAGGTCTGATTAATTAATTAAAAAGCATTAAGAAGCACCTGTAGGTCAGGTGAGACGTTTTTTCTGTGTTGCTTTGCCAGTGCTGGAAGAAATTAACTTCAGGAAAGAAAAAAATGGTAGCTGATTAGGGGAGTTGAAACAATAATCCAAATGGGCAGTGACTGCAGTAGAAAACAGTAACAACACAACAAAACACAACATAAAGTTTTAAATAAAAATAAAAAATCATTTCCCTTCACCTAATGCTGATTAGAATGCACAAACTTGTGAGCTATATCAATACAGTCATTCCAAATTTTTTGTCAGAAATGCAATTTGATGATAAGATTTTTGTCCAGATACATTTTGTCCATGGAAGAGAAGTTGTGAAATTATGCCGCCTGTTATCAGTCCCTTTGTCCATCTCTGCCGCACACCTGCCGCTCATCTTGTTAATAGACTACACTGCGTTGGGGCGTGACTTTCCAGGTCACAGTTCACCGTTCAAAATACTCTGTGATCAAACAATAAACTTCATGCTAAACATAATAAAAGAAAGAGTATGTAAAAAGGCATGCAAATTAAACACAACACAAATAATCATGCATGAAAACAGTATCTCAAATAAACAAAATAGCATTCAAATGAACATGCACCAGAGTATTTCTGACCCTGTCACATCACCAGGTCATTCCCCTGGACCACCTTTCCAGATCTGCTCTTGAATTCCACGCTGTCTCTGTCACACTTCCTTTCAAACTCAACATTGTGGTGATCTATCGCCTTCCTGGTCCTCTCCATGACTTCTTTGATGAGATGGATGTATTCCTGACTTGCTGCTGTAGCAGCATAGATGTGCCATCCATGTTATTTAGTGTCACTGTTTGTTTAGTACCACTAGTGGCCGTCATGCTGTGGGCTGGTATAAAAGCAGCCATCCTCCACCGTCTCTTCCCTTTGCGCTCCTGTCACTGGTGCGTCACTTACGGGCCAAAGGTTCTCTGGTCCGACAGGTATGGCTGCTGCCTCACCACGTTGGTCACTCGGTCCTCTCTGTGTGCTCACTGTGTTTGTGTTGCCTCATAGGGTGACTACTTGTCGCTGCTCCGGGTTTCCAGTGTGCGCTGTGGTGTATTGCTTGCTTGGCAAGTATTCTCTCTTTCAGCAATGTAGTTGATGCTGTCTGATGGCTAACGCTAGTGTGGTCTCAGGTAAACACCGACGGCGGCAGGAGTCCTCTCTCCCTCCCTCCTCCTGTGTGAACGAGTGTGTGTGTGTGTCCGTGTTTGGTCGTAAACAGGTATGTGTTTTTAGCATAGCGAACAATCGCAGCATTTCTTGCTAACGTAGGAACACTAACAGTATTTTCTCATGATTAGGACCAACTGCAATCAGCTTATTGGGGTCGCTGCTGCTTTGTTTGCTGATACTTTGTCTCCACGCTGCTTTGCCTCGCTGCTGCGTGACGTTGCTGTTGTTTGCCCTACGCGCTTTGCTCCGGCTGGCACATTGTGTCTGCAGCCGCCGGTCTCTCGCGGCGCACATCTCCCGAGTAGCTATACCAGGGGCACTCATTCAGTGTGTGTGTGTTTTAACCGGGGCTTGAACCCCTGATGTGTGAATGTGTGTTAAGTGTGTTCTGATTATTTGAATGATTTGGTAATTATTTTGGTTTGACTATTTATGTAGTCCTATCTAGCTTATGTAATTATTTCGGTCGGCTTGTGTTTGCTTTCTTTTTGTTTTCATATTCTTTTGTTTATGACCATATAAGTTAATAGTGGGCAGTTATTAGTTAAGTTTATTTGCTAGTTATAATTTTGTTAATTTTTTAAATCATTTTGTTTCATGTTGTTTGGTCATTTGCCCACTGATTTGTTTATTTCTCTTTTTAGTGGCTGGAGACCAGTGGTGGCGTGCTAGTGTCTTGGTGGTGGTGTCCCCCCCTTTTTCTTGTTTGCTGTGTCCTGGGAGCGGGTCTACTTCAGTGTGTGTGCCACGTATGTTGGGTGATTTTGGTTGACTTTATTTTGGTGGAAACCCTGCTTTCTGGAAACTGGTGTCCCTCAAGGCTCAGTATTAGGACCGCTTCTGTTTTCACTATACACTAGGCACTATCAATCGGCTCTGCAATCACATCACATGGATTCTCTTACCACAGCTATGCAGATGACGGCCAACTTTTCCTGTCTTTTCCACCATCCTCCTCCAACAACCAAGTTGAAACACGCATCTCAGAATGTTTGGTAGACATCTCCGCTTGGACAGCTGCTGATCATCTCAAACTCAACCTTAGTAAAACTGAACTCCTCTTCATCCCGGGGAAAGACTGCCCTCACATGGACCTGTCACTGTCACGGTATGGCCTTCATCGGTAGCGAGGAACCTGGGCGTAATCCTCAACGACAGACTGTCCTTCGCCCCCAACATCACTGCTGTGGCCTGATCCTGCAGATTTGCCCTCTACAACATCTGCAGGATCTGGTCTTTCCTCACAAGCCGTTTTTAGACAGGGCAGTAAGCCGCCAATTTGCCCATCCTTTTGGCGGCTAGGTCCGCGGTTTTAGACAGAGGCCGGCAAATTGGGGGTCTGTTTTGGTCCGCCAATTTGCCGCCTCGGAGGGTACACTTATTTCCGCCTCACCTGCTATCTAAATCCGAGGCATCAATGTGCTGGCCTCTGCATAAGATGGGTGGAGGTGTCGATGACCTACACTGTACAGTGACCCACAGCCTGGGAGTTTTAAAACCAATAAACAGCTGATCACAGCAGTCGTTCCATCACTTCATCCACAGACATTAAGATGAGCAACTGGACAGCCGCTGAGACCCAAGAGATGCTAGCGTGTCCTCGGTCTCTGTAGCTGTCATAGTTGTCCGCTTGCTGTTGTAGCGGCAAGCTAGGAATGGTCGCTACTTTCAAATTAAAAGCCCCCCGCTAAGAACCCAGTTCTAAACTCCAATAGGGTGCAATGTAAAGATCTTATTTTGAGGACAAATTCGTTGTCACTGTTCACAGCCCAACTTCGTGCTTCACGTCATGTCACATGTTTACGCCTACCCCGGTGGCGGCTTTTTGAAAAGGTGGAATAATAGGCCTCAGATTTAGAAAGACAGGCCGGCACATTACCGCCCTTACATTGGAGCAAATGTGCCGCCTTTTCTATCTAAAAAGGACTACAAAAGATGCAGTGCAACTCCTGGTCCAAGTACTGGTCATTTCCCTCCTGGACTACTGCCACTCCCTTTTGGCTGGACCTGGACTACTGCAACTCCCTCTTGGCTGGACCCCCATCCTCTTTGACTAAACCGTTGCAGCGTATCCAGAATTCTGCAGCATGCCTTGTTTGCAATCTTCCCAAATTCTCCCATATGGCCCCCCTCCTTCATGACCTCCACTGGCTTCCTGTTGTGGCCCGCATCCGATTCAAGACGATGGTACTGGCCTTCAAGGCTGTCAACAGAACTGCACCCATCTACCTCCAAACACTGTTTAGACCACACGCTCCAGCAAGAGCACTTCGCTCACCTATGTCAGCTGGTCGACTGGTACCCCCATCGCTGAGAGCAAACAAAGACAACTCAGTGAAGTCACGACTATTCTCTGCTTTGGCACCTCAGTGGTGGAACGTACCCCCCACCAATGTCAGGACAGTGAATCACCCTCCACCTTCCTCAAAAGCGCTTTTTAACCTTAACTTATTAGTTACATTTTAATAAGATAATCCTTAATATATTAACAAATCAAAGTTTGTCAGTTTCCTACTGACATTATCAAATTATACAACTTACGACACTGATTTATCAGTCCTTTCCTGGGGATGCGACTGGATTCATGTGCTGACCTAATATGTGGCTTCCTTGCATTTTCTGATCTTGCTGACAGCATCGCAAAACAGTATCTGTTGTTACAAAATAAACTTATGTCTTGTAGACATCACACACCTGACCTCTATGAGGTCACTATCACCAACCATCAGACATCCAAATCAGGCTTGCTACTTGTCTTCTGGGAGAAGTAGAACCACCTCCGCAATTGGTCTACAAAATGCTCTTACAGCACCCTGGTTAGTTGTCTTAACCTTGACTTTCCTGACATGTCCATCTTTCCCAGGGAACGTGGAAATAACCCTAACCATGGGCCAAGAGCTTCATGCAGCTTCGACTTGTAGGTCTCTGCAGAGTGTTGTACATTTCTGTCTGCATTGCAAGCAAGGTAGGTATTGCATCGCCAGTGTGTCCAAAACTAGTTTGCCAGAGCCTGTACTTGTCTCCAATGTTTTGTGTACAGATCCTTCTCTGAGAAGTAGAACCAGGAGGTGGTAGGCCTCCAGTCTTTTGTGTGAGAAGCATCGATGGAGAGAGGATCAGGGGGTTGTCTGGGTCTGTGGACACAGGTACAAGTGGTCATGCATTCATAATGCCAGTGACTTCCGCCATTAATGTAGAGAGCACTTTGTGAGTAAGGCGAATGTTCAGTTGGAGCAACATAGAATCCAAGATTCTTCTCACAGTGCCTATCATTCTTTCCCAACAGCCACCCATGTGGGAAGCGTGAGGCGGATTGAACTCCCAGACACATCTTTGTTCACTGAGATACCTTTGTATACTTGGGTCCTGCTGGCTGCTACCTATTCCTAGTTCCTTACTTGCGCCTACGAAGTTAGTGGCACAGTCAGACCACAACTTCTTGACTGGGCCTCTAATGGCAAAGAAACGGCTGAGTGCATTTATGCAACTCGATGCATCCATAGATTTGATAAGCTCAACATGAACTGCTCTTGAGCTCATACAAGAGAACATGATAGCCCATCTCTTGCTTTCCGTCGCGGGTCCGCCTGCCTGCAACTGCCCAAAGGACCAAAGACATCCAGACCCACACATGTAATGTACCCCCATATGTTGTTCCTCAAACTTCTGTCTGAGCTTTCTGCACGTCACACAGTTGAGGAGTACTGAGTTTTGAGTCTCTTGCCACCCAAGACCCATGGTCCTGCTGCCTTTACAGCTCCCTCTGCCGTTTAACATTTTACTGCTTGTTTTGAAAGCCTTGAATGGTCAGGCTCCTGCCTATATTTATGATCTGCTGACTCCTTATGAGCCTGATCGCTGCCTGAGATCCTCCAGCAGGGCCCTGCTAATGGTTCCAAAATCTCGACTTGTCACTAAAGGTGACCGGGCCCTTGCTGATCGTGCCCCTCAGTAATCGAACTCCCTGCCTAGAGATCTCAAGCAGGCTAACTTCAGACTTCAGACTTCAGACTCATTTTATTGTCATTTCTTAACCAAGGAACATTGAAAAAAAAAAAAAACCATAGTGCTCAGGTCCCGGTGCCAAGTTACAATATATAAATAAATATGCTACTAAAAAAAGCATATAATATAAGCTTATAATTATGTATAAATATAAACAATATAAAACAAATCAGTAGGAAAAACTAAAACTAAAAACTAAAACATCCAGACTAAGACTAAAGATTTATTCACAGCCAATAACTTAAAGTGCAACCTCATAAATTGCCAACAAGGCAATGGACATTTAAGCCATGCAGAAATCAGGGGTGCAGCATTGTTGAGCTGTTTAGCAGCCTGACAGCATCTGGGAAGAAGCTATTTTTCATCCTGGTGGATCTCGACCGGATGATGCGCAGTCTCCTGCCTGAGGGGAGGGGGCAAAACAGTCCATGTGCAGGGTGGGTGGGGTCTCGCATGATGTAGGTAGCTCTGTCAGTGCAACGGCTGATGTAGATGTTCGAGAGGGGTGGAAAGCTGCATCCGGTGGTCTTTTGTGCAGACTTTACTACCCTCTGCAGTGCCATCTTCTCTGCCTCGGTGCAGCTGCAGTACCAGACTGTGATGCAGGAGGTCAGTACACTCTCCACCACACATCTGTAGAAGGAGCTGAGGATGTTTGAGTTCAGTCCCGCCCCCTTCAACTTCCTCAGAAAATACAGGCGCTGATGAGCCTTTTTGACAAGGCTCATAGAGTTTTCACGCCAGGTGAGCATGTTGGAGAGGTGTACACCAAGGTACTTAATGCTGGGGACAACCTCCACAGCTGTGCCTTTTTACGTGAAGAGGAGGAGGAGTGGCGGTGCTGTTCTTTTGGAAGTCCACTATCATCTCTTTTGTTTTGCTATTGTTGAGTGTAAGGTTGTTTTCCCTGCACCACGGTCCCAGTCTATCCACCTCCTGCCTGTATGCTGACTCATCTCCTTTGGTGATAAGCCCCACCACAGCTGTATCGTCTGCAAACTTCACTATGAGGTTACTGTCACAGTGTGCTCTGCAGTCATGAGAGAGCTGGATGTAGAGCAGTGGACTGAGGACGCAGCCCTTGGGGGAGCCAGTGTTGAGGATGATGGTGGAGGATATGCTGTTATTAATCCGTACAGACTGGGGTCTATTTGTATGGAAGTCCAGAACCCAGTTGCAGAGTGATGGGGCTAGTCCGAGAGTTGACAGTTTATTCACAAGTGTCTGCGGTATGATGGTGTTGAAGGCAGAGGTGAAATCCAAGAACAGCAGCCTCACATAGGAGTTCTTCTTCTCCAGGTGTGTGATGGATGAGTGTACTAAGGCAGCGATGGCGTCAGCTGTGGAGCGGTTTGGCCTGTGAGCATACTGGTGGGAGTCAGTTGTTATATTGATGGACTTTTTAATGTTAGCCATAACCAGCCTCTCAAAACATTTCATCACAATAGGGGTGAGAGCGATTGGACGATAGTCATTGAGACAAGACACTGTGGAGGCCTTTGGCACAGGGACAATGGTAGATGTCTTGAGGCATGTGGGAACAGTGGCCTGTGACAGTGAGATGTTAAAAATGTCTGCCATGACTGATGAGAGCTGGTGTGCACAGTCCTTGAGGATACTGCCTGGAACTCCATCAGGGCCTACAGCTTTTCGGGGGTTTATTTTCTGCAGCGTCTTCCTTACCTCAGTTGGTGTTATACTGAGAGGGGAGTCATCAGGTGAGATTTTAAACCTGGCGATGGTGCTGGTGTTTGATGACTCGAAACGAGCATAAAAGATGTTGAGAGCATCAGGTAGTGATGGATCAGAAGGGCATTCTGCACTCTTCCTGTTGTAGTCTGTGATGCTCTTAATGCCCTTCCACATGCTGCGTGGGTCATTCGATAAGAAATGACCCTGTATTTTTTGAGCATAGATGGACTTTGCTCTCTTGACTCCCACTGTAAGGCTCCGTCGAGCGGCTCTGAGTGCCTCAGTATCCTCTTTTAAATCCCTTCTTAAAATTCACTTTTATGTTATGGCTTGTAACTATTTAAATTATTTTATATGTTTTATCTTTGTTTGGATTTTTAACTCATTATGTAATCTGTTTTATTGTAAAGCACTTTGTAACTCGTTTTTGAAAAGTGCTATATAAATAAAGTTAGTATTATTATGTGACGACCCTGATGCTTCCTTTGTTCATGAGCTGTTGGAGACAGCTGTCTCTAGGAATTGGTTTTTTAGACGTTAAATCTCTTGGTCGCATTATGAATATAACCAAAGACTACCTTACTGTTGCTATAGAAATGTATAGCTTCCACGAGGCAGTCAGGGGTAAAGCTAACTGTTAAGAACAATAATTTTTCACGTTTTATCAGTATCGGTACTTTATGAACTTTTTGCTACAGCGGGGCATCGTGTCTGTGTGTGCAGCTTCTCTCTTCTTCCTCACTGCCAGCAGACAGAGTGTGCGTGGTCAGTGGCGCTGCTAGAGACTGTTGGGGCCCTAGGCAAAAAAAATCCCTGGGGGCCCTTCAACCAGCATTCATCACCATTATGTTATAAATAATCTGACATAAAAAAATTTTACGAAACCTAAACATTTTTTTATGTCATTAGAATGTTCAAAATATAAATATAAATAAAAATGAAAGCCAGAACAATTAATAACTAAATAACTTCAATGTTGTCACATTGCAAATAACCCACATCATAAGGCCAGTGCTCATTGAGGCATAAAGCATCAACCACAGATCAGACCAGACCGGCTCCTGCGGGCTCCGTTGCGGCGGCGGAGCCAGGCCCACTGCCGCTACCAGCGGCGTGGTGGCGCCAGACCCGTGGCCGGTGGCGGACATGCGCTGGCCATGACGGAGCCATGTTCCCTAGCTAGGTTACGTAAGCATAAAAGAATAAACACCATCAACATTGGCACTAGTTTGGCTGAAGTTACCAGCATTCGGTAATTTAACGTTACTGACACTTAATCGTCATTATCTGCTCCACTTACCACTGTCTTGCTTTCTTTTTTCATTTCCAGAGAGATAACTCCTCTTCATCTTTCTTCACTGAACGCCAACTACGATAGCTAAGGTACGCGTATCATCCAAGTTCGACGGGGATGACATGGGGCCCCTTTGGGGAGGTTTCCTACTGACATGTCAGTGTAAATCGTGTTTTGGGAGTGGGGGTGAGGGGCACTCTATCACCATAGACTGTATATATAAGGCTACAACGTGAGACATTGTTGTGGGGTTCAGTTTGTCAGACCTCGTGGGCCCCCTATCGGTTGGGGGCCCCAAGCAGTTGCCTGCCTCGCCTGTTCACAAGCTGCGCGTCTGGGTGTGGTTTCACTGTGACAGACAGTCACAGAGCAGAGCGAGACAGACGTGTTGGCTCCCTTGGTCAATACTGATTTAAAGCATCGTTTACAGACGGGCTTTGTGGTGTCAGCAATGTAAGCGAAATATTTCCATATTTCGCTTCGTGCGTCTGCTTTTTCAACAAGCCTAGGACAGTCAGCAGGAGCACTCATGCCACTTTCAGCTGACAGACATGCGGACTTGTTCAAAGAATTGAAAGAGCTGCAGGTTAGTGATAGATAACATAACATTAAATATCCCCCGGATGTAAGTCAAGCGAGGTCTTTTTGTGTCAAGCGAACTATTTTCACCATCATAGTTGCACGAGGCAGTCAGGGGTAAAGCTAACTGTTAAACAGTCCGGTGTGGTTCCACACATCTCTATATGCAAACGCAGCGTTCACACTGTTAACATGAACTTCACCATAACATGCGCGGGTGTTCACAAGTATGCTAATCCAGGGTTTGAATTTTATCAACATGAAATGCAAATTGCAAATTTCCCCTTTGTGGGACGAATAAAGTATTGTCTTATTTTATGAATTGCCAGACTTAAAGGTAATGTCATTTATGTTCATTATTTTTATGCCGAATAAAATTGTAGTTAATGTGCTGTTATTTTTTTTCTACTAATGGCACTAAGCTTTTAATGAAAAATCTGGTTATTTAATAATCTCTGAGAGCAAACAAGACAAATGAACAAAACAAGAAGACACTTGTTTTCTTGGATACAGATAGAGAAGCTATAAAGCTCAGCAGCTTTTACAAAAATATATATATATAATAAAAAGAAATAAATCATTTTAAGTTCCACATTCTGTCATCTCAAATTTATGCCAATACTTTTGATAATGTTTTAGTTTCCGCCGTGGTATCGTTTCAGTATCAGTATCTAGATATTTAAGGCAGGTATCGTACCGAAGTCATAATTTTGGTATCGTGACAACACTAGTGCCAACACAAGGACACAAGGAAGGTGAAAGTATCAGTGGATATGTTACGCCTCGTTGCCGGGGAAAATGATAAAGAAAAAAGGATAGAATAAAACTACACGACACGACACGTTTGCAGCCAGTGTGTATTCTCTTCAGTCGGCCATACTTCATCTCCCTCAACACGGGAAAAAGGCATCAACAATCAATCGCTGTGCAGCACATTTGCCACAGACTTGACAAAGAAAATAAAACAATTTAAGTTCCAAAAATAACTTATGCAAGTGAATTCTGATCAAAGGTAAGTAAAAGGTTATAAACAAAAAGTGACATAAAATAAACTATTTTTATCTATAAGTGTTGTTACTGTCTCTGTTGTTGTTTCCAGTACCTGCGAGGCAAAAGCAGTTGAACACAGAATAGATGATCAATCATCATTTTAACCTTTCTAACTCAAGACACATGAAAACAATGAATTATTATTCCCTTTTAACTCACTCTTTCTAATGAACTGCTATATTAACATATGAAAATCATGAACTATCTTTTTAATCAGGTCTTTCCATGAACTATTATTATTTCAGCCATCAGCTCCTACTTAAACATAACCTTTTATCATGTTCACTATTATAACCATGACAGTCTTTTTAATCACATTTTGCCATGAATTCTTATTATTCTCAGCCATTAGCTCTTGGTTGAACTTAGCTTTTCTATCATGCTCGATATTATAACCATGACACACTCCCCTACAACACAGATGTCGTCCCCAACATCTCAACCAACAGGTGAGGAAGGTAATTAAGTAATGTTTAAAACATTTAGCTATTGTACATTACGTCATCAAATCAATCATTCATTCAAAAGTGTATACAATCACTCGGCTTATTCAAAGTCCAGGAGTGTATGATACATGTGTATCAACTCTGTGCTTGTTCATTAGTCCATTCATGACCGTCTAAGGTACAGTATGTGTATCTGTAAGCATGTCAGCACTCAGTTCGTGAAACAGTCCATCCATAAGTGTGTGTGTGTGTATGTGCGCATCAACACTCAGTGTCCAACAGTCCATCCATAAGTGCATGTGTTTATCAACACTCCGTGTCCAACAGTCCATCAATGAGTGTATTGTGTATGATGTGTATCAACACTGTTTGTGAGAGAGTCCATCAATGAGTGTATGATATGTGTATAATGTGTATCAACACTGTTTGCGAGAGAGTCCATCAATGAGTGTATGATATGTGTATAATGTGTATCAACACTCTGTTTGAGAGAGAGTCCATCAATGAGTGTATGATATGTGTATAATGTGTATCAACACTGTTTGCGAGAGAGTCCATCAATGAGTGTATGATATGTGTATAATGTGTATCAACACTCTGTTTGAGAGAGAGTCCATCAATGAGTGTATGATATGTGTATAATGTGTGTGTGTGTAAGTGCATGTTCTTCTTTCAGTAGCCATGTGCAACAGCAGGCTGATAATTCCAGTGCTGTCCTGGAGCTGTCCATGTACTTGCTGCTTGCATGGCTCCATAGGATGTTGGAGGATAGTAGCACATCATGTTACCTGGGAGTCCGGCGCCACAGCAACTGGGATGGCCGAGCTGATCATATGTGAAGACTCTTGGGGGTCGTCTCTCCCTTACGTTGATACTGTTGTTCATTCTCACTGTGATCTTCACTTTGAGCAGGTGACTGTGGTGCTGGTATTCTCTCCTCCAGTGCAGTCTCCTCTTTGAATTGACATGTCCTCTTCTAACAGTGGATCTCCTGTGTCCCTCCCCAGCTGGTGCATATCCTGACGCTTAGGCTCAACGTCCTGCATGAGCTGTGTGACACCTTCAGCATCCTCTCTTTCTGTGTGGACTTGGGGCTGTGGCACTGGCTGATGTCTGAGTGGATAGTATCCATAGTCATCATCATCACTATCGTCATTGTTTGTCTCTTGGTCTGTTTGATCTTTGTCTCGATGAGTCTGAGCTGTGATTTGTCTTTTTACTTTAGCTGGTTTCAACTGAAGTTCTAGAGGTAAATGGTCACATGGCAACAGGAGGTTACGGTGCAGGATCCTATGTCCTCTCGCTTTGCCTTGCTCAGGTATCACTTCATATATGGGCATGTCTTTTCCCACCTGACGGATGACTTTGTGGATGCAATCTTCCCAGTGATTCCTGAGCTTTCCCGTTCCCCCTCTAGGTGTCATATTCCTAATGAGAACATGGTCGCCCTCATTCAAAACAAAACTCCTGACTTTGTTATCATGATTCCTCTTGCTCCCTTTCAGCACATTTTTTTGTATTTGCGTTTGTGATCTCATAAGCCTCTTGCATCTGTTGTTTCCACTTTTTCATGTACTCTCGATGATCAGCAGTTCCAGTCTCTGGGGTCAAACCAAATAACAAGTCAACAGGTAATCTTGGTGATCTGCCGAACATCGCCAGTAAAAAGGTGAAAAACCTGTGACTTCACTTCTGGTGCTGTTATATGCATAGATGAGCTTGGGCAATGACTCTCTCCAGTCTGACTTTTGTTTCTCTGTGAGCGTTCTCAGCATTTGTAGCAGTGTTCTGTTTAGCCGTTCCACTTGCCCGTTGCCTTGTGGGTGATATGGTGTGGCTCGAGAGCCCATCACTCCGCAATTTTTCTTCAGCTGTGCAAACAATTGATTCTCAAATTCACCTCCCTGGTCGTGGTGAATTCTTAGAGGTAACCCAAACTTCAGTGCATAATCATTGAATATTTTATCAGCGACAGTCTTGGCAGATTTTGATGTTGTGGGGTAGGCTTGTGTAATGATCTACTATTAACAATATGTATTCATATCCACCTCGGCACTTATCCAGACGCAGGAAGTCAATGGATACAAGCTCGAATGGCTGAGTGGTGACAATCGGTACAAGTGGAGCTCTGGATTCTCTACAAGGCTTTTTCTGTTTCAGGCATGTACAGCTTTGTGTGACAAAGTGCTCCATTTCTGTCTGTGAAACATCACTCTCAACAGCTTGCACTGTGGCTTGCACTGAAGGGAAGGACATTTCTTCTGTGCATTCCTCCATCATCATCTCTATGTCACAGGGCATTCTTGAAAGACCATCAGCATCACAATTTTCTTTTCCTGGACGGTACTTGATAATTAGGTCAAAGTCAGCTAATTCTGCAACCCACCTATGCCCTATTGCATTGAGTTTGGCTGTGGACAAGACATAGGTAAGTCGGTTGTTGTCTGTATATACAGTACAGGAGGAGCCAATTAGTCTCTGAATCGCTCAGTAACAGCCCACTTTAATGCTAGAAATTCAAGTTTCCCTGAATGAAGATGATAGTTCTTTTCTGCTTTGGTCAGAGTGCGTGATGCATAGGCTATTACACGTAGCTTACTCTCCTGTTCTTGATATAACACAGCACCTAAACCTTGGTGTGACGCGTCTGTGTGTAAGATGAATGATTTGTTGAAGTCTGGGAATCCAAGAATCGGTGGCTCAACCAGACAGTCAATCAGTCTCTCCAGTATCAGTTGATGTTCATCGGTCCATGTGATCAGCTTGTGTGAAGGTGCCCCTTTGAACTTTCCTTTCACTTTTCTTGTTCCCATGTTAGTGTCTTTGTGTTTGTCTGGTTTGAGGTATGATTCTGTCAGGGCATAAAAAGGGCCGGCAATGTGGGAGAAGTCTCTGATGTACTGCCGGTAATAGCTCAGGAGCCCCATGACTGCTCTCAGTTCTCCCACCGTCTGTGGCCTCTTTTCCTTTAAAGCTCTCACTGCTGCCGTGTCGGCAGGGTCCATTTTACTGCCCTCCGCAGACACGATGCGCCCCAAATAGCGGACCTCACGTCTGAACACTTCACATTTTCTGGGTTTTAACTTTATACCATGCTGGCGTAGCCGCTGTCGCACTGTCCTCACATGTTCGACATGATCCTCAAAGGTTCTGCTGAAGACCAGGGTGTCATCTAAATAAGGGATACAGATGTCATCTCTCAGCCCTTCCAAACAATCCTCCATACAGCGCTGGAAGGCAGCTGGAGCGTTCATTAGACCGAAGGGAATCCTGATCCACTCATAGAGACCCCATGGTGTCACAAAAGCGGTCAGAGGTCTGCTCTCCCTTGCCATAAATCCCTGATGGTACACCTTCCCTTGGTCGAGGAGAGAGAACCAAGAGTTGCCTCCTAGGCCATCCATTATATCTTGCATCCTGGGGATAGGCTGACGGTCAGGGAGTGATTTAAGTAAAGATAAAAATATAATGCAGTGCAAGTAAAATACAATAGAATATAATAAATATAATAAATACAATAAAATACGATACAATAAAAACATGTTTTGTTCAGAGTTCAGGGCTCTGATTGCCGCAGGGAAAAAACTGTTCCTCATCCTCTGTGCATGTTTTATGACAGCGCAGGCGTCTGCCTGACCTGAGGGTCACAAACAGTCTGTTGCAGGGGTGATGGGGATCCTTGATAATCTTTCTTGCTCTGTTGGTACAGTGTGTAGTGTATAAGTCATGCAGAGGGGGAAGTGTGGTACCCATGGTCCGCTCAGCAGTCCTCACCACCCTCTGCAGGGCTCGTCGGTCCCCACAGGAGCTGTTATCGTACCAGACAGATATGGCTCCAGTCAGTATACTCTGTACAGCAGCAGAGTAGAAGGAAATCAGGATCCGTTGGGAGACCTTGAATCTGCTGAGCTGCCAACCTTCCCTTCTTCTCTAAAGTCTTAGAAAGAGTCGTGTCCCAACAACTTTCAGGCTACCTACTCAATAATAATCTCCTGGAACCTTTTCAGTCAGCTTTCAGAGCCTGTCACTCCACCGAAACCACCCTTACTAAAGTGGTAAATGACATTTTACTTACTTTAGACTCTAACTCGACCTCAATGCTCATGTTACTGGATCTCAGCGCTGCATTTGATACTATAGATCATTGGCATACTGTCACTGTACGTTCAGACCGAAAGCGCATAAAGAGGAAAAAGATCCCGGAAATCATTCAATGTGTATTGGGAGCCAGGCGGACAAGGAGGGAAAGGTGGAAAAGGCGGAGGTGGGAGGAATAGGCGGATTAGGAGGAAAAAAAAAGTTAAAAATCCTCCAACTTTATGTAATGAGCTATGACGCGTCTAGGTGGAAAAAGGGGAAAAGCCATGCGATAACCAATGGGGATGTCTCGTTCTGCTGTCGTCCCTCGGTCAGGTCAGTCCGAGAGAAACACCCGCGTAACTTTGGTTCCTACCAAACATTTGTTCAGAGATGGCGCTGGAAACGTTGATTGTGGTCATTACTCGTCACCTCTCCGCTGTGTCTGCAGCTGAGCATTGTGATGCATGTCTCTCTCCCCGGCCGGGAGAGTTATCATACTGTAAATTACCAAATAATAGCCGGAGCGTTTATTTGGGACCAGATGGCAATTTGGGACAGGCGAAGCGCCAGCTTCTCGGCGAATTCTCTGGCATCTTTCTGCAAGTGAAGTTGTTGTGGCGGAGGAAACGATTCAGCCGACCAGCACTCACCGACTTGAAAGTCAATTTGGCATCTCTGGCCTGGCCCTAGCCTGGCTAAAATCGTACCTGTCCGAGAGAACACAATGTGTTTCCTACAATGGTACTTCATCAATTTTTACTGCTGTGAAGTATGGAGTTCCCCAGGGCTCTGTTCTGGGCCCTTTGCTCTTCTCTTTATATATTTCACCTCTGGGCCAAATTATTCGGAGCCATGGAATACATTTCCACTGCTATGCGGACGACACTCAGATGTATGTGCCCTTAAAAGCTGATGACAAATCTCAAATCATGAAACTAGAGACCTGCCTATATGCAGTGAAGAAGTGGATGTCAGAAAACTTCCTGCTCCTAAATTCGGGAAAAACTGAGATGTTGGTCATCGCTCCCGCCAGACAGAGACACCATGTTGACCAGGTGACTGTAACTCTCGACAACTGTGTTATTTCTCAAAGCTCAACCGTCAAGAACCTAGGTGTTACTTTTGATTCTACACTCTCTTTTGATCAGCACATCATATTACACCAATCTTAGCATCTCTGCACTGGCTCCCAGTGCATCTAAGCTCAGACTTTAAGGTGCTGCTGATGACATGCAAAACTGTACACGGCCTTGCCCCGTTGTACATGTCAGATCTAATTAAACCATATATTCCAACCCGGGCATTACGCTCTCAAAATTCAGGGCTCCTGATGGTTCCCAGGGTCAAGAAGAAGTCAGCTGGCTGCAGGGCTTTTTCCTATCGGGCTCCTTTCTTCTGGAATAACCTCCCAGCTGACATCAGAAAATCTGGCTCTGTTGACGCCTTTAAATCTAAACTCAAAACTCACTTCTTCGATTTAGCATTTAATTAGCCCTTGATATCAATTGTAAGCTTCTTCAGTGGGTCGGTGTCAGTCTCAATTGAGTTCCTATAGTATTAGATTTACACTGTGCTGCCGACGAGAAACAATCTGTTTATTCTGATCAGTAATTGCATTTCTCTAACCTTTGTTTTGTTTTCTGTTCCAACAAGCTGCAAGCTGTGTCACTCTCTACACTCTCTATAGCTTTCTCCTCCCCCTCCTCCTCTTCTCTCTCCTCCTCCTCCTCCTCCTCCCTCTCCTCCTTCTCTTTCTCCTCCTCCCCTTTCTTTCAGGCTCCCTTCTGATGAACCACGGCCCCCTGGGACCATCTACCATTTCCGGGCTCCTGCTGCCTTCAAATACTGACTGATCTGGATCGTCAAACCCCGGGCTCTGCTGGATCATTGCTCTCCTCTGCTTCACTATCTCCTCATATCTATATTTCTGTAAATCTTGATGCCTCTCTCTGTCTATTACTAATTATCTTGTGTGACCTGCCCTCTTCCAGATCACCATGGTGGACAGGAGGTCGTGTGGCTCGGGCACCACTTGGTGATGCCTTGTCCAGCTCAGTCGTCTTCTGGATCCACTCACTTTACATAACTTGTATCAGATTTTCTGTTGATGTAACTTGTAAACTGTGAATTGTTGCTCTTTTCTGTACACGCAACATCTATTGCATGTCTGTCCGTCCTGGAAGAGGGATCCCTCCTCTGTGGCTCTTCCTGAGGTTTCTTCCATTGTTTTTTTACCCTGTTAAAAGGATTTTTTTTCCATCAACATGTGAAGTTTTTCCTCACTCGAATCGAGGGTCTAAGGACAGAGGAAGTTGTTCACTGTACATATTGTAAAGCCCACTGAGGCAATGTGATTGTGATTTTGGGCTATATAAATAAAATTGATTTGATTTTGATTTGACACGTTTGCAGCCAGTGTGTATTCTCTTCAGTCGGCCATACTTCATCTCCCTCAACACGGGGAAAAGGCATCAACAATCAATCGCTGTGCAGCACATTCGCCACAGACTTGACAAAGAAAATAAAACAATTTAAGTTCCAAAAATAACTTATGCAAGTGAATTCAATCATGAATTATTATTATTCTCAGCCATTAGCTCTTGGTTAAACTTAGCTTTTCTATCATGCTCGATATTATAACCATGACAGATATCTCCCAGAGGAGAAACAAGCTACGCTGTGAGACTGGTGTCTCTCCGATGAGTTCCAGGTCCTTGACGATCATCGCACAGTCCTCAGGAGGAAAAGCCATCAAGGCGGTTTGGCTGTTTGAGGCGAACTTGTGGAGACGAAGGTTTGATTCCTCCAGAGAGGCCTGTGTTCTTTTCATTAAGTCGATCGCCTGATGGTCATCAACGTAGAAGTGCCTTTCCACAAAGTCAACAGTGTCAGCACCATACTGTTGTGCACCCTCTTTAATGGCTCTTCTCAACCCATAAATTGCCACAGCTGGAGAAGGGCTGTTTCCCAAACGTGGACTCTCATCGGGTACTCAATGACCTTCTCGGTGACATTGTTGTCCTGGTACCAGAGGAAACGGAGAACATTGCAATGCTTTTCACTCACTTCAAAGCAGTGGAAAATCTGCTGGATGTCTGCTAACACTGCTACCTTCTCCTTCCGGAAGTGGAGAAGAACCCCGATTAGGGTGTTACTCAAATCTGGGGCCATTAACAACACGTCATTAAGGGCAACACGACGATACTGAGCGCTGGAGTCGAATACTATCCTGATCTGGTTGGCTTGCAAGGATGGTATACTCCAAATGTAGAAAGATACCAGCATTCCTCGTCGTCCTTCAGTGGTGGTGCCACCTCAGCATGCCTGTTTTGGAAGATTTTACCCATGGAGCAGGTCTTTTGTCATATTCTTTTGTGTTAAACACTGTTTTTCCTAGTGTCTCTGTAGCTTCAGTTACTCAGTCGACGCTATTCTGCATTCCCTTGACGTGCATGTAGCTTGTGCAGGGTTGGAAAAGTGTGTGACGACTGCCCTCCAGCACATTGGACTAGAAGCTGTTTGCTTTCGGGTTATGAACATTTCCCAGGCACACCTCCCCCACTACCACCCAGCCAAGGTCTAAGCGTTGAGCAAACGGGGCATTATGTGGCCCATTCACCTGCTGCCTCACCTTGTGCACTCTCAAAATGTTTCTCCCGAGAGGCAGCAGAATTTCTGCCTTTGGATCCAATTCTGGGAGGTGTTTGGTGATATGCTGGAGATGGGGTTGGTGTAGCATGGCACCTGGTGTTTGAATCTCTGAACGATTGTTCGGGATCTCACTACACTCGATGAGTGGTAGGAGAGAAATGACCACCCGGCCATCCAGAGACTCGACTTGGAATCCTTCCGCACGTCTTCCTAACATTTCTACCAATCCAGAACACGTTCTCAGCCGATATGGGGATGGTTTACCTTCTACACCAAAGAGACTGAAGAACTCTGGTTTGGTTAGTGAGCGAATGCTCTGGTCGTTCATTATCAACGCATTGACAGCGTTGTGCCTAGCATCCTTTGTATATACTTTTGTGAGGCAGATCTTTGCACAGGATCGGTTCCATTGGCCCTCGCCATAAACTTCTGTACAGCTTGAGTTAATAACAACCTGGTTAACATCCGCTTCTGCCTCCCTGCCATCCTCTCATGGTGGTGAAGGAGCTTTTGGGGTTTGAGGTGGAGGGCCAGGATGCATCACTGTTACATGGTATGTGCGATCACATTTCAGGCACTTAACTGAGGACTTACAGTCCTTGGCAAGGTGAGAGGTGGAAGCACAGCATTTGAAACATATACCTCTCTCCTTGAGGAAGGCCTTCCGTTCTTCGATTGGTTTGTTCCTGAATGCTCTGCAATCCTGGAGAGAGTGTGGTTTGTTATGCATCGGGCATGTCTTGATCAGGTTGTCATTCGTGAGTGTGTTGGTTTTGGTTGAGGAAACATCAGTTTTGCTACTGAGAAAGTTCTGTCATCATTGAATTTCCTCGAGGCAGATCTCTCTGGTTTGATAGGGGTTGCAGTGCTTCCTTGGTGCATGGAGCTAAGGTCGTTCCTCTTTTTGGCTTCATGACACACAAATCCGCAGAAGTACTTGAAGGGAGGGGACCGACCATTGTTCTTCTCCATGTACATTGACCCGGTGGACAGCCACTTCTCTTGGAGTGAGAGAGGTAGTTCTTCTGAGATTGGTGTGATGCCTCGTTAAGTGTCCAAATACGACAGGCCCATAAAATAGCCATCGTCCTTGACATCAAGGATCTCGGTCAACAAGCCACCAAGCTCTCGTAGCTTCACATGATCTCTGTTGGTGAGCCTTTAGAAAGTGTCCAACAGCTGAAAGAGCGACCTTTCCATGATTGAAGCTTATCTGGCGAAGTTTCAGGAGTAGGACCACACCTCAACAGCGCCAACTTCCAATATTCCTACAAATAACCACCTGAAACTCTCCTCTTCTTTGCTCTCGTATTCTGCGGCTCTCGTATTCTGCCAGAAACGAGATCACGCGACATCGCCTCGAGCACATACAAACTTTTGTACGAGCAACATCAGCCTCTAATCACCTCATCATGGACTTTGTATCACTATCCCCGTCAGACGATGATCTTTTCAGACGAGATCAGGATCACCATTCATCAGAAGCCGACAACTTTCTCGTCACCTCCGTACCCGAGACCCCAATTCCAGTGGCCCAAAAGCCGTCTAGGAAGCAAGCGAGTTCGAAGAGCAACTCCGTCTCATCCATGGTTTGCATTCCGCCTGGTTCATCTCTCCTCAACATCCAAGATTACCATAGTTCGCCCGACGACTCCTTTGTGTCTCCCGGCCCACCTCCTTCCGCAGCAAAGAGAGGACAAGGAAATTCCGGAACAGAAAGTCGCTGTTGCCGCAGTTCGCCGCAGTTCGCCGACTCCTTCGCCGCAGTTCGCTGACTCCTGCGCCCCCGAGAGGCAAAGCCTCCCGCCTTCGTTCCGACAACACCGGCAGAACAACTCGCCGGTCGCAGTGTCACCACGCTCCGGTGAGATCCCCCGACCGGCCTTCATCTTAAAAAATAACCGATTGGACAGTAGCAACTCTCAAGAAAACTGTAAAAGACAAAGGAATTCTGTTTCACCGAACGGACATAAAGCCAAACTTTTCTCCACACACATGTTGGCTTGTTCCGTCAACACCAGCGCTCTTCTGGGTGACGTCATCATGCACGCCGTGACGTCGACGCTCCTGTTAAAGGGACAGTACAATTAAATACTACAGCGCAAAGACAACAGAAAGCTCAAAGACAACAGAAAGAGCAGCAGCAAAAGGGAGATCCTCAGC
Source organism: Sparus aurata (assembly GCF_900880675.1). Taxonomy (NCBI): domain Eukaryota; kingdom Metazoa; phylum Chordata; class Actinopteri; order Spariformes; family Sparidae; genus Sparus; species Sparus aurata. The sequence continues at coordinate 660,638 of NC_044207.1, read as the reverse complement.
CAGATTAAAAGACTCTAAAGTTCTGCTACCACCTCTTGTCATCACTCCACTCCAGAGGGAGCGCCCAGATGGATTTCAGGACCCTCCAACTCCAATCAGGATTTTCATCATGGGCACAAGCAGCCTACAACATCAAGGGCAAATGTCATGGCACCCACCGCCATCCAGTTCCAGCCATCACAATAGCCAATCTTTGCGGGGGCTCGTGGCACTGGGATGCCAGCGCCCTTTACTTCCTGTTTCCAGCAACCACAGCAGATAGCTTCAACCAGGGCTCATGGCACCAAGCTGCCAGCGCGCTCTGCCACCTGTCTCCAGCAACCACAACAGCTCGCTTCAACTGGGGCTCCTGGCACCGGGATGCCAGCGGCCTCTGCTGCCCATTTCCAGCAACCACAGCAGCTTGCTTCAAACTGGGGCCCCTGACACCGAGTTGTAAGCGCCCTACGCCGGGATGCAGGGATCTTCCATCTCCTAGCTCCATCAGTCCCAGCAGCCATGTTGGCTGGGGTCGTCGGCACCGGGATGCCAGCATCCGTTCTTCCCCCTCAGCAGGCAACCACCAATTTCATTTTATCCACCTCGGGGTTTAATTGTCTGCAGAGAAAACGGAGGGTCCCTCCACATCCCTTGAGTTTCTTGGAATCACTCTTGACACAAACAAGTTTCAGGCTTCACTCCCGGTCGGAAAGCTCAACTTAATCAGCATTCTGATCTCCAATTTCCTCTGCACCCCGTGCTGCACCAAACGTCAACCTCTGTCCCTTCTGGGCCACCTCAACTTCGCCTTACGCATCATCCCTCAAGGGCAAGCCTTTATCTCTCACCTACTATCCATCGCTTCTTCCGTCCCATCACTCTTGACTTCCATCTCCCTGGATAGCTTGAGCCGTGCCAAAATCCATCCGTGACTCAACCTTTTCACCAACTGGAACGAAATCACTTTTCTTTTTACGACGACCAACGTACTCACCCGCACGACATCCATCTGTTCATCGATGCTCCTTCTGCCGGTTTTGGGGGTTTCTACAATGGAGGATGGTTTGCACCAGAATGGCCCTCTGGAGCTCGCAAATGAATGCCAGAAGTTCAGAGGCTTGGCACCTCACGCAGATACCCTCCTGACGCCAGTTCCTCCATATTCAGTACTGACATTTAACTCGTAAATCCTGTGCTAATACCCCTGATAGGCGACTCCCAGAGCTCCATCATCAACAGTCTATCGCCCTCAGCCCTCTCTTCCTACTGGACAGCTTGGAAAAGCTTCCATTACTTAATGACCAATATGGCATAACCTTTCCGTTGTTCCATCTCATCACCTTGACGTCTTTCATTACTTACGCCCATTCCATCATGGAAATTAAAACACACACCATCAAAGCTTACCATAGCGGTATTGGCTTCTTTTCCAAGCCAATAACTGGCAGTTTGATAACTTCCCTTTTTAAAGGACTCCTACGTCAAGAGCCAGCTAAAAGCCTCGCTGTCTTCCTCTTACTGCTGACTTGCTGTCAATCTCCCTCCACACCAGGTACAGCACTCCTCAAGTTGCCCGAAACCTGGAAGCCATGTTCTTGCTTGCTTTTTCGGTTTCCTCAGATGCTCCGAATTCACCACCTCAACCATTCACTTCGACTCAAGCCGCCATGCACGCATTTCAGACTTGTCTCGCTTTACCTCACTGACCTCCAACACTTTGTGCAAATAAGGGACCACAAGTCTGGGTGTTCGGGTGTTTCACTGGGTGTCCCCCAGGGGTCAGTCTTGGGTCCACTCCTCTTCATCATCTACCTCCTCCCCCTGGGCACAATCCTCCGTCATCATGGGATCCTCTTTCACTGCAATGCCGACGACACACAGGTCTACATCTCCTCCAAACCCAAAGCCGCCATCCCTCCCACCTCCCTCAGCACCTGCCTCGAAGACATCCGGAGCTGGATGAGCAGGAACTTCCTGAAGCTCAATGGCAATAAAACTGAGGCCCTGCTCATCGGCTCCAAATCCACCCTCACTAAATCACAACACACCCCAGCCCCACCCATCATCATCGACGGATTCCCTGTACCCTTCTCCCCACAAGTCAAGAGCCTCGGCGTCATTCTGGACAGCACCCTCTCATTTGCACCCCACATCAAAAACATCACCCGGACTGCCTTCTTCCGCCTCCGAAATATCTCCAGACTCCGCCCATCACTGTCCCAGTCCAGCACCGAAATCCTGGTTCATTCACTTGTCACTTCCCGCATCGATTACTGCAATGCCATCCTCACCGGACTCCCCACCAAACTCATCAACAGACTGCAAATCATCCAGAACTCAGCCGCCCGGATTATCACCCGCACCAAATCATCTGACCACATCACCCCTATTCTCATCCAACTTCACTGGCTCCCTGTACAATACCGCATCCACTACAAAAACCTCCTCCTCACATACAAAGCTCTCCACCATCTAGCCCCCACCTACCTCTGCAACCTCCTCCATGAATACAGCCTCTCTCGCACCCTCCGCTCAACCTCTGCTGGACTGCTAACCATCCCCACACCACGCCTCAGTACCATGGGTGCCCGAGCCTTCAGCTGCTCGGCACCCAGACTATGGAACTCTCTCACACATAAGACAGTCAGACTCCATCACAACATTCAAATCCAAACTCAAAACCCACCAGTTCAAACTGGCATACTCACTCTGACTGGTCACTGTGCACTACACCTTTCTTTTCCTTTTTTATATCAATGTTTGTTTTTAATATTCTGTGATATTATGTGGTAATATTACTCTGTGATTTTATGCTTTTATCCTATGTAAGGTGACCTTGGGTGACTTGAAAGACGCCACCAAACAAATAAAATGTATTGTTATTATTATTATTATTCAAACGACACCATGGTATTCTATGTAAAGCGAACTAAAACCAATTGATCTGGTCCGCCTACACCCGTCATCTACTCCAAGGTCCAATCACCATTGAATCTTTTCAAAACGCTTGCTAACTTCTTGCAATTTCGCAAATCTCAGTGCATAACAATGACAGATCCTCTCTTCATCTCTGAATCTGGACAAGTGGCTACTCGATTCCGGTTCCACCATCACTTTCGCCACATGCTCTCGTTGTCTGGTATTTTACTACCAGACACTCCTTCAGGATCAGAGCGGCCACTTCAGCCTACCATAATGGCATCCCAGAACACTTCATGCGACTCATGGGCCACTGGTCCTCCCAAAAGTATCGCCGCTACATCCGTTCAGATCTCAAAGATCTCAGATATGCACAATCTCACCTCAAATGATTGGAGGTTTTTGGGGGTCCGTCGCTGCCGGGGTGTGGCGGCGGATTCTCTACAGAGCTTCCCCACAACACACTCGAAGAACTCGAAGAACCAATGTTTTGTTCCTAATAAATCGTTTAAACGCATCTTGTTGACGGTGTGGTCCTTCCTAGTGAATTGAAGCTTATCTGGCGAAGTTTCAGGAGTAGGACCACACCTCAACAGCGCCAACTTCCTATATTCCTATAAATAACCTCCTGACCCTCTCCTCTTCTTCGGTCTCGTATTCTGCGCCCCACCCCCCCCACCCCGTTTCTCTCTCCCTACTTCTTATTTTCTTTCCTCTTCTTCTTGCGTAGCGCCTCTGTGGGATTGCCAACATACACTTAACGTATGCGCTTTACATATTCACATGATATGTGAATGTTCATTAGTTCAGGGGTGTAAGGTTGAAGGATTTTGTTGTGTTGAGGTAAGTATGTTTTTTCTGTTTCCATCCGGGTTGTATATTGGCAATTGTTGTTCTGTCTAGACTTGGTTTTTCGTTGGTAGAGGTGCATCCACATCATTGTCCGCTTTAAGTTCCACGTTGGCGTTATCTAATGATGGTTGTAGGGTGTCCGCTGCAAGTGATTGCTGCATTAACAAGCTCTCATACGGTTCCCCACGGGCTGATCTCACAACAGGTGAGTGTGGTGGTGTGGTGTAGCATTCTGGCTCCGTAGTGGATGGGCCAGCAACCGGTGAGTATAGAGAGTTAGAACTTTCTTTCTTTCGATTCTAGTTTTTTCAAACTGTATTTCAGCATCTCTTCTTTTTTTCTCTGCCTCTGTAGCACTTGCCTCCAACTCCTTGTTAGCGGACTCTAACTTCAGCTTTAGGTTTTCAGCTGCCTCGGCCTTGGCCTGGCACGTCCTGCTGTGCTGGCTGAAGAGGCTGTTAAACTTGAACCCGAGGCTGATGATTTTCCGCTGTTGGAAGCCATTTTGATAATCTGATCTCATCAAAGCATAAGAGCTGCAGACTAAACACCAAGCTAAACTCCACTCAAAATGAAGAGATGAGTCGTTGTGGTAATCGAAGACTGGTTTTCTGGTGACTCCTTTACAATGACATGGAGTGAAAATTGCGATAAAAATAAAATACAAAAGCAAATCTTGTGTCATTCTTTTACAACTTATCATTGTACAGTATACAAAGCCATGAACTAGCCTTATCTTGTAAATAGTTGACTTGTCAAAATACTTTTTAACCTTAACTTATTAGCTACATTTTAAAATAATCCTTAATGTATTAACTTAAACATGTACATAATCAAATTATACAACTTACGACATTGATTTATCAGTCCCTTCCTGAGGATACGACTGGATTCATGTGCTGACCTCTATACCTCTGAAAGCTATACACCCAATCATCGCAGTGGGCTCCAACTCTGGAGCCCTTGCGTGTAAGTAACACCAGTTGCCCCAGATTTCCTGCCACCACCGGTTAGGTGGCGATCATTGCCTCCTACACATGGATTTGTATACTGTCAGTTGTTTTGTTTTCTCTTTCGAGCATGCCTCCACTCACCTCGGCGGATCCTGAACTGTCCGACCTAAGATCCGAGCTACGCTCAATTGAGGGCCTCCTGGATGATGTCCTACAGCGGCAATCCTTGCTCCTCTCCCGGATGGAGGCACTGCAGCAGGGCGCCTCCAGCTCAACCAACGCTGTTGCTCCAGGCACATCACATCACGCTCATTCTCCCTCATGGGCAACCGTCGCCATGAAAAGGAGACGGGTCTCTCTCCCCCTATTTACTCCGTGCTCAGAAGATGAAGATGATGACCCCATTCCGCTGTCCAACTTCTTCACCCCACTGGAGAAGCAAACGGAGCGAGTGGCCACACGCCCACACACCGCTCTGCAACTCTGGCAGGTGCCCCCGAGTGTGTGCATTGTCACCGGAGGGCAGCGATGTGGCTCCAGCTCCGTCATCCAGAGCCCCGGTCACTACCACGGCAGGTCTCCAATCTCAGCCCTGCCATGGTCCCTCCAACCAGGGGGCTGCACCGATGAATCTGCTGGGCTTGACCGACGCCGATGCTAACCTGGTTAGCCTAGCTAGCCCGGCTGGTCAGCTTCCACTGAAACTAACCGTCTACAGCAACAGTGCGATAGGCAGCAATCCTGAGATTTTGATAGTAGGTGACTCTATCGTCAGGTATCTGACTCTCCCTGGTGCTATTACCTATTGTCTCTCTGGTGGAAAGGTAGTCGATTTAATCGAACTCATTCCGACGCTCATTGACCTACATCCCACTGTTAATATTGTTCTAGCACACGTGGGAACGAATGACGTCATGGCTAGAAATTCCAGCAAATTGCACGCAGACTTGGAGTCTCTGTGCTACACAATTGAGAGTCTGGGAAAATGTTGTCTGTTGTCTGGCCCCATTCCAACTCTCTCCAAAGACTCAGAACGCTTTAGTCGACTGTTCGTTCTCCATCACTGGTTAAAAAAATTTTGCTCTGCAGCAGGATATGATTTCATCTCAAACTTTGATTACTTTTGGACTAATCCAAGCCTATACAGAGCAGATGGTGTGCATCCTAACAGAAAGGGCACAAATCAGTTGACCAAAAATTTTATTCAGTTTATAGCATTTTCTCTCTGATATGCACCATGGCAGGACTCGACCCAGGCCTCTGTTTCTCCAAATAACACAACAGGTCTTAACAGCATGAGTCCTGCCACTGTGTGCTTTGATTCTCAAACACTGTCAGTGAACAACTCCTGCCTTCCTAGGCCAGTGTCTGCTTTAACTGACACTCCTACTCACTCGGCAAGCTCCTTAAAGATGGCTCTCCACAATGTTAGATCCCTTAACAATAAAACCTTCATTGTTAATGATACGATAACATCACATCAACTTGATTGTATTCTCCTCACTGAGACCTGGCTTGATGAGACTGGTAGCAAGGAGCTGATTGAAGCTTCACCATCTAATTTTTCATTTTCCCACTGTTCCAGATCTAACAAGAAAGGTGGTGGTGTTGCTGCCAATTTTTCAGATATGGTATCATGTAAAAACATCTCAATTGGTTTCTATTCTACATTTGAATATTTAGCTCTAATAATCAAATCTGTATATCCATGTCTAGTTCTCACAGTTTACCGCCAAAAGGCTTTTTATCTGAATTTGGTGAGCTTTTATCTAAAATTACTGTTGAATATGACTCAATACTTATTTCTGGGCATTTTAATATTCATATTGATAATGCTACTGATTGTTTTGCCAACCAGTTCACTGACACATTATCAGCTTTTGGACTTACGCAGCACATTACAGAGCCGACACATAATCAAGGTCATACTCTTGACCTGGTTATCTCTAAAGGCATTGACTTAACCCCAAAGTGCATACTAGATGTTGGCCTTTCAGATCACTTTTGTATTTTTTTTAATGTTGTTCTGTTAACCGAATATGTACCTGGTTTAAAGCTAGTCAAAAGACGGGCCATTTGTGCAGAGACATCTGACAGGTTCATTGCTAGATATACAAACTCTGTTAGGGGTAGTAGTTCACAGTCTGGTTTTAATTTGTCCTCTCTATCCTTGTGTGACAATTTGGTCAATAATTTTAAAAATTCAGTGACACGGATTATGGATGATGTTGCACCTATGAAAACTAAACTAATTTCTGGTAAAATAAAAGCACCTTGGAGGAATATAGAAAGAGTGAGGGCGCTAAAAAGAACCTGCCGCAAATCTGAACGCAAATGGCGTAAGACCAAATTGCAGGTTGATTATGGTATCTATAAGGACCTGCTTAGTAAATATAATAAAGAAATTAAAATAGCTAGACAACATTATTTCTCTCAAATTATTACTGAAAACTTAAATAACTCCAAAGTGCTGTTTAGCACTATCGACAAACTGGTTAATCCGCTTAAATCAATTCCTGCTGAGTTCCACTCTTCAGTGAAATGTAATGAATTTGCCACATACTTTAACTATAAAATTTCCAATATTAGAAATAAAATTGTGGTTTCCCCTACTGATGGGTGTGACCACTTTCTTTCCACCCAACACGGCATTACCAGCACTCTTTCCAGCTTCACACTGATTTAGTCTAGTGAGCTTCAAGATGTGGTGCAGCAGCTCAGCTCTGCAACATGCTCTCTTGATCTAATGCCTACAAAATTGTTCAAAAATGTTTTTAGCTGTTTGATAGAGGATGTCCTTGAGATTGTAAACACCTCACTACATTCTGGAATCTTCCCCTCATGTCTCAAACATGCTATTGTAAAACCACTGTTAAAAAAGGGTAATCTTGATCCACTTGTATTCAAAAATTACAGACCAATATCAAACCTTTCATTTCTGGGGAAAATTCTGGAAAAAGTTGTTCACCAACAATTATATAGGTATCTGTCAAACCACAATTTGTTTGATGTTTACCAGTCCGGTTTTAGAGTTAACCACAGTACCGAAACTGCCCTGATCAGAGTTGTTAATGATCTTAAAATTAGTACAGACAATGATGAAGTTTCTATTCTAGTTCTTCTTGACCTCAGTGCAGCATTTGATACTGTCGATCATGAAATTCTTCTTCAGCGCCTTGAACACTGTCTGGGCCTTAAAGGCACAGTTCTTCACTGGTTTTCTTCATATCTTACTGGAAGATCTTTCTCTGTGTCCATTGGTAATTATGAATCTGATGAGGTTGGCATTTAATATGGAGTCCCTCAGGGGTCAATTCTCGGTCCTTTGTTGTTCAACTTGTACATGCCTCCACTTGGGTCCATCATACAGCAACATAATATTTCATGTCAATCATATGCCAACGACACACAGTTATACATTTCTGTTTCTACCAATAATTTAAACCCAATAAATGATCTCATCCAGTGCATCACAGACATCAGATGCTGGATGGTCAAACATTTTTTACAACTTAATGAGGACAAAACAGAGATTCTTTTGGTAGGTCCTAAGGCTAAAATACGGTCTGCTACAACAGTGTCTTCTTTTAAAAGTAAACTAAAAACATATCTTTTTTCGCAAGCTTTTAGTTAAGTTTAAAGAGTGTATTTTAATTCTGTCTCATTTGTTTTAAGAATTTTTTATTATCATCTCCCTTTTTAAATGATGATAAAAATACATTCTTGTGTGATTGTATAATGTCCTAAATGTTTTTATTCTATTTGATTTTTTTTTATTTTATTTTTTTTATCCTATATGCTATTTTATGTTCTACAATGTATCTTTGTTTTAATTTCTTGAAGCACATTGAGTTTACGCTTGCTGTATGAAATGTGCTATATAAATAAATTTGACTTGACTTGACTTGACTTGACCTAACATGTGGCTTCCTTGCATTTTCTGGATATCATGTGACTTTCAACTAACAAAAATACATTTCAAAATAAAGGCATCGCAAAACATTAACTGTTGTTACAAAATAAACTTGTGTCTTGTAGACATCATACCTCGCTTAGCATGACTCCCTCCTGACCCTCCACCCCCACCCAAAAAATCTTTTGCACTTGTATGTTCGTATCATTAGCACATCTATCACAGCACTTATGCACTTAAAGTATCTTTGACAAATAGCAGTTATGATCCTCAGATGAGGGCTTTACTCCATCGACAGTGATATGTCATGGTTTCTCTCTTGTGACGAATGTACTTATTGTAAGTCACTTTGGACAAAAGCTTCTGCTAAATGCCCTAAATGTAAATGTAAATAAGATTTCATGTCCCCCTAAAACGGATTCAGACTGTTGTTTGGGAGCTTTAGATAGTATTTATTATAGCATTATTAAACCTTCAAATATTAAGCTTGTACAAAAGCTATAGTGAGGTGAAAAGTGCTGGACTTCATATCTCATTTGCAAACAGCATATGCCAACTACAACAGATGCTATTGTGTGTATGACCATAAGGGGGCAGTCTTCTAGTGGAAAATAACAAAACATGAGACTCAGTAATGTTCATTTAAACATAACATTTCTTCGAAAAATGACAGTATGGACAGAGGTCAGTAGTGTAAGACTCCACATCTGACAGAGTAACGTTCATTATTACATTCTCAGTATATTGTTTCATTGCCTATAAAGCAGTCTGCGTCTCTATTAAAAAGTGTTGATGAATGAAGCACTCTGTTTTCAGTTCATGTTCAGGCTGCAGGTGTCCTCGGGAATAACCCCACTCTCTCCCTGCTTCTGTTAATCTGATGTCTAATTGGCTCACTGGAGCAGATGAAGCCAGGAATAGGACTTCATCCCATACACAATGATCTGTGTGTGGGGGGAAGAGTTGGTTAGAGGTTAAACAGAGTAAGATTACTACAACATGATCACGATAAAGGAAATATGGTATAAATCCCCTATCTGTCTGTGAATGAGACACATTTTCCTCCAATCTGACAGAAAAAAAAACAGTTTGAAATAAACATTAAAACAAAGTGTGAGTTGAAACGAGAATCAAGTCCATTACACTGGCAGCTGGTATTTTACATTGTGTGAGAGAGCGGATACTCACTTGGTGTGTAGCTCAGTGTGATTCACGGCTATTCACGTGTTCTTGAGAAACACGACATTTAAGTAAGAAATCTTTTCTTAAGAACTATTCTGCCTTAACAATGTCACACTGCTTGTCCAAATCAGACCACTTTATTTATCCCAAATGGGCAATTTAGTTGTAGCTTTTCCAGACGTCAAACATAAAAAACATATAATCATTACAACGATCATTCATTCAGTCAGTGAGTCAGAAACAATTTAAGAGGCACATGGGTACGTCAAAAATAAATAAATGAATAAGTAAATGAATAAATATGAAAAGGCTACCCGAGTCGCACTCTGTGGAGCTGTGTTCTAATTAAAAAGGGTAACTTCACCAAGTTAACACATTTAAGTGTGTTTACAGGACAAAGTAGTATTAAGCAATTTATGGCTCCAGAGGAAGCTGCTGTCACCTGATTGACTGTCCATTAAGCAGTGAAGTGGAGAACTGGCTGTTTAATTTAGCAAATCAGTGCATGAAAAGAAAAATGGAAAAAACAAGAGAAATCCCCTTGAGCCTGTCACAGCTTATTTTTCACCTCCACTGCTTCACCAGTGCCAACCGCAACTTTAAATCTGAGATGTTCTCCATTAGAAATGGCCCTGTTAGCGAGAGCTGGGAGAACAACATCAGAACAACGGTTTATCCACAGTCCAGTGCAGCTCTTTGGGTGAGTCACACGAGGTGTGATGGTGGAACACTTGGCCTTTGTTGTGGCTAGGTTGGTGATGTCGGTTTATGTCTGGGCCCTGAAGCTTGATTTATGCATCCTTTGTCGAATCAACAGCATACTACGGCGTAACCTCTGTGTAGGTCAGTGGTGGACAGTAACGGAGTAAATTTACTTGAGTACTGTACTTAAGTACATATCCAGAGGATTTGTACTTTACTTGAGTATTAGATTTCTTTGGTACTTATTACTCTTACTTGAATACATTTCCATGACAAATATTTTTACTTTTACTCGAGTTAATTTCTAGGAAGGCTGAAAAGTACTCGTTACTTTCAGGTCTGCTCTTTTTTTTTTTTTTCTGAAATACTATTGGACACAAGCTGTGTTTGTCAAAGAAGGAAACCTATCACAGTGCACGCTCTCCACTGGGATCTACGTAAAAGCGGAAATACGTCATTCCTCCCCATAAGGATACCACCAAAGTAGCCACGCTCTCCACTGCGTTTGTCAACACAAAACCGCGACAATGGCTGCATCATGTAGTTTTTTGTAAAGCAGTGATTCTCAACCAGTGGTCTGGGGACAACATTGGTCTTTGAGGGGGTTCCAGTTCCCAACTTCTGATAGAGAGTTAGTTGGACGGTGCAGGGTTCATTTGGTTACAGTTTTAATGATAGTTAATAAACATCTGCATCTGCAACATCTGCTGCGGTGATGTTGCTAGGTACGCGTCCTGCGTCCCTGACGCATTAAAATCTGAAAGGACGCACTAAACTTACTATCCATGCGTCCCGGGGACGCACCTAATTTTTTCCCATGAAAAACGATACATTGTGAACATTAAACAACTCATGTTTAATCATAGTAACTGGCAAAGAAACCTTGTTAGCAGACCGGACAAGCGCTGTTTCACCCCTCTGCGCATCTACTCGGCGCAGACGTGATCCCCTGTACAAAGTATTGTGACAATTTAGCCGCTACCAAAACAACTAGTCCATCACCGCTGATTTCATTTCAACCAGGGACATCGCACTCGTGGGGGATGTGTGTGTTTTAACACCCACACTTTTCCCGATGAGAGGGTTCAACACCCACACTTTTTCTGCAGTTTTTCTGCAGTTTTGCACAAACGCCTCACTGCGGCCGGAGTCACTTTCTCCTGCCGCTCTAAGTCTGCGCTCGTTGCAGCTGCCTCCTCTCCTCCTCCCTCTCCTGTTGCTGCTTCAAACATGACACCGGCTTTGGGACTGACCGGCTGATGATTGACTGTTCTGCCTTAAGTCCCGCCTCTCTTGCTATGTTAGATTTATTGTTCAGCTCTTGTTGATGAGGCGGGATCTACCGTAAAATACCAAATAATAGCCGGGCGTGTATTTGTCTCAACCACTTAACAGACCAGGCGTTTATTTGGGACAGGCGATTAATTCCCTCCTCACAAAAATCCGGGCTGAAAATGTCACAAACTTCTCCAGCTTCTCTGTGAATTCTCTGGAAACGGAGAGCAACCAAAAACATTGTCTGTAACGTTCTCTGATGATTATAAACGTTGATTACTCCTGATACGTTCAGAATACAGGTCGACACCAAACCACATGATGTGTTATATAATGTTTTTATGTATTTACAGCTGCTAATGTATGTATCGCTGTTACTGTGATGACATATGACAGTTAAATATTTAATCTGTCTATAATAACCACATCCTGACATGTTACTGTGATTTTTGATAATCTAAGTACTAATAATAACAATCATGACAAAAAAATTAACAGAGACTGCAGATCAAGATAAGAAGCTGCAACTGGCAGTGAGCAGCTCTCTTTTCTGTTAGCAGTGAAGTGACATAGTCCATGAAAGAACATTATAGAATATGATAATGTATAAAATAACATTTAATGGTAAAAAAGAAAAAGTACAGTTGCAGTAGGCTTCTATTATAAATATTATAATTAAACGAATCAAGACAGATGTCACATTTACATGTCAGGGTGTGGTTATGTTAGACACAGATTTAATATTTAAGTGTCATTTATCATCACCCCCGACCCAAAATTGTGTTAAAAAAAACACCACCACCACCACCACATCCATCCCCCGCACGTTTGAAAAGCTTACTACACCCCTATTTTCAACAATTAAAAATACAAACTTCATAGTAAATAAACCCACGTTTCCACTGCTCGATGCTGTGCTCATTTGTGTCGATTATACTTTAACGTTTAGGGGACGTGCTGTAATGAAATAAATAGAACATAATCCGGTGGTGGTGATGAAAACTACATTGAATGGCAGCCACCATTTTGTTATGCCCAAACGGTGCAGGTCAGCAGACTATTTGAATTTTAGTCATTTATTTTGGTGCTATTTATGTTGCTACAAAAATGCTGTTTGATTTGAATGTCATATGCCACTGTGACAGTTGTTTTGCAATAAACTTTTCAGATCTGGAATTTTATTTGTTTAATTTCAGATACATTTTGAACATACATGAATATATCCGTTTATTATAACCATATCATACCACCATCAAAGGACTTTAACACTCAATAAAATTTAAGAAGGAGAATAATATAAGAAAGAAAGAAATCTTTTTAACTGGGAAGTCGGAACCCATTGAATTTCCCAGGGACCCACTCAACTCACCACCTGTGGGTCCCGGGGACTCACTACATTGAAAACAACAATGTGCTGTCCTCCTGTGATCCCCATCATTGTATTTGTTTTTATAAGTGTTTCTGCAGGCTTTATGTAACATTGTGGTTCTAAAAGCAAGCACATCAGTGCAGATGGTTTCAAAGAGTTAATTCCCAGAAACAAGAGTTAAAAGGTCCTTAAATTAATTTAGAAAAAATTATAGTAATTCATTGATGTGAAAAATAAGAAATTTACTCTTACTCTTACTCTTACTTTTACTTAAAGTAAATTTAAAAGCATGTACTTTTGGATACTTAAGTACCTTTAAAAGCAAGTACTTTTTTACTCTTACTCGAGTAACATGTCGACTGAGCTACTTTTACTTGTAACGGAGTAAATTTTGACCAGTAGTATTTGTACCCTTACTCAAGTACTGGGGTCGAGTACTCTGTCCATCTCTGGTGTAGGTGCATGTAAAGACTGGGATTGGGCCGCATTTTCGAGGTTAGTGAGGTTAGTTAGTTAACAGGTAGTTGACAGGCTGGATGTCTAAAGGGCAGGCTGCCCCTCCAGGAGCATCCCGGTAGTGTGCTGGTTTGCCGAAACCAAGCTGTTCAAGCTCGGAGTGTATGGAGACACTCTGTCCATGTTAAGAGGAAAGTACGGCTAGCAATCTGCTCACCACTGCCAGCAACACACATATACATGCTCACTATAGTGTACGCCACTTATGACAGAGAGGAAGTCTTTGGGGAGCATCAACTGACTCACCAACAGCTGTTACCTTGGCTTTAAAGGAAACTCCAGAGCACAGCCATCATCAGTTCTGTTCAGTTCAGGTCTTCATTTATTTATTATGTCTGGCATCTAGTAAGACTGTTTATCCGCAATGACTGGAGACTGCCATGTCCATGAGTAACACACCCTGTAAGAATGTGGGAAAGGTATTAAGGTAGTGCGGGGGAAGTTTGTTGACGGCATGCAGCAAGAGACAGACGTGTCCACGTATGGTCCATGTTATTCAGATTAAATTCTCCAACCTTTGCTTAATTCAGTAGTAAAGTAGAGATACGACAGAGACTCTTATAGAAGTGTTTATTATATACTGTTGTACAGCATCGTGTGTCCAGTGACACACACACACACACACACACACACACACACACACACACACACACACATCTCTAGAAGGGTTAGTGATTCTACGAATGAGTGACTTTTGCTTAAAAACCAAACAAACACTTCCGGTGTGATCACATCAACACACACCAGTATGACTGTGTAATGTAAGTGCAGATTAAGTTGGACTATGTGAATCTCACAGCTCAGCTGGGTGATCAGGGAGCTCAGACATTTGGCACCAGGACTTTGGCTCCACACCCTTGGGTGACAGGGGCAAAGTACATTCCTCAGGCCAGACGAGTGATTCTGTGATGTAAGTATTTGGTAATCAGTTTCAGGATGTGACATCTGACAGTATTGGACATGTGTTCTTCAAGTCAATACCCAGAAAATAGAAAATATAGAAGGAAAGTTTCATTCAGTGATTACCATTCATATAATAACATCACTATGAGCTCTAATTATTCGTAAGTACTAAAATGTGATACAGTATAACCCTAACCCATACTGAACAGCAAGTCTGGGATTACAGGAGCAAACTGCAGGAACTGTTTCATCCATCAATCAACCGCTACAAGGCTTCAGCAACGTGTTTACCAGTGTGTGTGTGTGTGTGTGTGTGTGTCCACTCACAGAGCATGTGCAGGGCAGCACAGCAGAGATTAGAGCTCTCTGGACGGCTTGTTGCTTGTCCTCAGCTCTCAGACTGCTGGAATATTCTGGGAGCGTTTAGACATGCAGGGACTGTATGATTTCTGTCAAACTCTCAGAGAGGTGTGAGGGAGAGGAGATGGACAGATGGGCTTTATTTTAATGTGGATGACCTCCATGTGTGTACATGGTGCAGCTCAACAGTTGGTCTGACAGAGTTACCGCGGCTGTTTAAAGTTGGACGGTTGATCTCTGAGGGATGACAGGCTCCTCGAAGCAGAACTATGGACCTGCTCTTAAGATATTTTATGCAGAACTCTTAACAGATAAAGCAGACAGAAGACAGGTTTCTATAGACCAGAGCAGGGGTCTGATTATATTCTAAACGAAGATTATTACTGGAATCATCTGTTGGTGAGTCAAATGGCAGAGGAATATGAACAGTGTGGTGCGTCAGAATTCATTAAAGGTAAGTTACTCCTGATAAAGATATTTTATCATGAGTATTAATCATAATACTCGTATTGTAGCTCTTGTCTTGCACAAATATCACTGACATCATTAGCCAGAGAAGCTGGGAGTGACTTTGGGTAGCTATAAAATAGCTTTGTATATGAAGACTGTAGAAAATGTGTGCTTTTAAAACTAAATAACAAATTACACTATATATATATAAATATATAAACACACTATAACAACACTCCTTAAAAAAATGGAGTAGCTGGGGACTTGTTTTAAAATGGAAAAACACCCAAAGAAATATAAAATAGCTCTATACAGCTTGTCTGCTGTAGTCCAAGTCTCCTGAAGCCCTGACATCACAAACTGATCTGAAAAGATGATATTAACACCCTTGATGTGCAGTCGAGGTTGTGCACTGACTTCAGAGTGGAGTACAACACTAACAACTAACACTTTAAGCTTTGCAGCTACAGTGAAGATATCACCTTTAAGATGGGGGTAAATGGGGGTCATCCTCTCAGACTGATTTAGAACTCAGACTGAAACTATCTGCATGGCTTGATACTGCTAGAGGTAGGTGAGAAAGACAAAACTTTATCAGATTGTTTAATTATTTTAGCCCTATTTGACCATTTGTATCATATTTGATACTTAAGTTTCTGAGACCTCTATCTTATCAACATAATCAATACTTTTACTTAAAAACCTGTTGTATATCACCTGATACATGTATTCTGCCCACTAGTAGATAATCATTCCACTGCAGGCAGTGGAAGGACTTTTTTTGGCTTTTTCAAAATGGCCACTGTCATTAAATCATTCTCACCCTTTTGGCAGGAAAATCTTTGCTAATTTTCATGAAGTTACAGTAGGAATAACATTTATATTGTTACTCATTTTTTCAAGTAAATATGTTCTGTATTGAATCATTGCATAATTACTAAATGATTCATTTTTTATATTACAGTTAAACTGTGTTAAAAAAATGTGTGTATCAAATTTGATACTGCAGGTATTTATCCCTGAATGGTCATGTCACATTT
Organism: Sparus aurata; assembly: GCF_900880675.1. Classification (NCBI taxonomy): domain Eukaryota; kingdom Metazoa; phylum Chordata; class Actinopteri; order Spariformes; family Sparidae; genus Sparus; species Sparus aurata. The sequence goes on along the minus strand of NC_044207.1, from coordinate 644,225 downwards.
TTGTAGTGTAATCTACATCAATCCTTCCACAATACAACCACACACTATTTTACAAGCACTGCACCAGCAATCACCTCTCACATGCCTACTGTGAAGGTGTAAGGTGCATCTCTGCCTGAACAAGGACCAAAACTGTTTTTGTGCTGACCACAAAGTGAAAAAAAAAAGGCTTTCATTAAAAGGTTTTATAAAAATCTCAGTTCCAAAAAAATTGAATTTTCTGACAATGTTTTGATGGGTCAGGCTTTTTGCATTCATCGAAATTGTCTGGCATGCAATTACAAATTTAGAGCCGGATCCTAAATTGCTTTGAAAGGATGTTATTTGCACACTTTATAATTTTGAGATCATGTAAGTTTAGGGTAAGAATATCACAATAAACCAATCAGAGGCCATGTTGGGTGGGAAAAACATTAATGATGTTATCTCTCTCTCTCTCTCTCTCTCTCTCTCTCTCTCTCTCTCTCTCTCTCTCTCTCTCTCTGTGTGTGTGTGTGTGTGTGTGTGTGTGTGTTTGCTGTATACCACAGACCGGCTGTATTTTGCCTCTCTACGTGTCAAACCAAAGAATACAGCCAACACACACTACTTCAGCACAGATGAGGAGTTCACATATGAGAGGTAAGCCTCTGGGATAGCTGCTGGATCAGATTCACATCACTCATAAGGTTTTAGTGCATTCAATAGAAAAGATCAAAACATTGAAGGACATTAGTCAGTAAAGTCAAAGACACGCTCACGTGTGAATGCAGGATAACGATGATCGAGGTCAAACTCATCAGTAAACAGACTTTTTTCATCATCCACTCTGAAATTCTGGTATTTCTTTACCCACCTCAAGTGTTTGTCCTTGTTTCCTCCTGAGAAGTGGTTTAGAAACTGCTGCTCGTCCTCTGAGACACTACAAGACAGCTTCTTCTGACAGGACCACTGCTGATTGGACTCTGTGAAGAAGTTTCTTTTCTATCTCTCAGTGAATTAAGTGTGATGTATTGATCTTCTCATGTGTGCTGACTTTGGCTCTGTCAGATCCAGACCAAGAGACGTACCTCCATGCAGCTCAGTGCATGCTGTGATTAAAGCAGAGGGGGGACAGTCCAGATACTGAGATGCTCTGACATTCATGGACATTTTTCTGAGATTGATTTTGTTGATGTTATCACCTGTAATGGCAAGATAGTATTTGATTTGTAACAATGCAAATAGAGTTCAATAGTACTGTACATACAGTATATGATATGAATCATACAGTACGGCCTCCACAGTGACCAGATCTCAACCCAACCAAACACATATGGGAGATTTTTGGAGCGATGTGTTCCACAGCACTCTGTAAATGACATGGGGATGACATCATCTGCTGTCCATCCCTCCTCACTCATTCCAGCACAGAGGCCTCGTCATAGCTTATCCTGCTCCTCTCATCCTCTCGTCTGCCCATAACTTCTGTTATGGTGTGGCACAAATATAGCACTGTGCTCCTCATTTCCAGACAGAGTAATGATGTGTTTGTGGGAGAAAGAAGCTGATGAGAAAATACACATTTGGTCACCTGTCCAGCCTGTAAGTGAAGCCCATTCCTTCCCATGAGTGTTCAGCCTGTGGCTGTCATCCCACAGTAACATATAGGTCAAGATGAGATCAGCAGCTGTGCCCTAGAGATGGAGGGGGATTAGGGCAAACGTCACCATGCAGACGTCATTCACTTTAAAGTTCCTCTCAAGTCAAAGTCAATGTTGCAGTATTAGGACATATACCTGCTCTATATATCTCCTGTATGCCAGTATCAGGCCAAACAATTACAAACATTAATTAATCACAATAGTTGTTTTGTTGCTTTTCTTAATGGTAGTTTAGAGTCATTTCCTGTAAATTGTTAAGAAATGCTGATGACTGCTGGGATTTGTCTAATATTCATGAACGGACACAGGGAATAAAAACATGATGGCTTTTGGTAGTTGAAATTTAACACCAACAAAACATAGGTCCTGCAGGACAGCAGCAGCTGTGTGACATTCGCACGGTGGGATACCATATTTTTCAAATCAGCTAGTGCAGCTACAATACAGGGCTGGGGAGTGTCAGCCAGTAACACTCACAGAATCAGTTCACATGTTCATTGTGGCTCTGCACAGTATGTCCTGCCTGATCATGCTGATGTCTCTGTCTGTGGAGACAGAACCTGTGGTTTAAGAACCATGACCTATAAAAAACCTTGTCCCAGTGTCCATCGTTTGTCCTGTGTAGATTTGATCCATGTATTAATTATGCAGTAAAAATGACAACCTCTAAGTTCTTCATAATATTAGACACATCTGTATCTTTCTATAAATACACAAGCATATGAGATGAAGAATCTTGGCAGCAGACAACATTTTAGTAACAACATGTGAAGTAAAAAGGAAGAAAAATCTAAAGAACAGTTAGAAACGTCTCTGCAACAGGATGAGTGTGAAAATGTCCCTGTGGTTTGCCTCTGCATTATGAAAAAGTTCCAAGTGACATACAGATGGAAATATATTTAATTATAGTGATTCAGATGAGATGGGATCAAAACATGGATTTTATTATGCAGGTCATCAAAATACAAAAAAGGCTTTATTTTGGGAAATGAAGAGGAACTTCAGCAGTGTTCAACACAGGGCACTCTCATAACACAGGGATAAATCACATAGCTCCAGTGTGGTTCAGGCTTTACACTGACCAACTGCATGACCAGCATCCACTGACACTAAGCAAAAGAGTTTGCCACCTAATAAACTCTTCATATTTATCAAGTCACTCCTGACCACTCATTGTAGTGGACTTTTGGTTCGGGATCTGTACTTTGTACTGCACTAAGCAGGTTTTTCATGTATGAAGCTGAACAGAAAGTTTTAGTGATGGTCGACAAATGACACATTCCTGTTTCTCTGTGTGTTGCAGTTTCTATGCAGACTTTGGGCCATTCAGCCTGGCCATGCTGTACAGATACTGCTGCAAACTCAACAAGAAGCTCAAGGTAAGAGGCAGGGCAGCGCTCATTACACACCTGATGTACAGCTTCAAGGTGGTGCACAGTTTATTCACCTTCTTAGTTGACATAAAGCCCTGTGGTGTAAACTCGTAGTCTGCATTGTGTGGATATTTGATATTTCAATCACTCGTGCTGAAATGTGGCACTTTTTTGTCATGTCAGTCCTTCACCATGTCCAGAAAGAAACTGGTCCATTACACCAGCTTCGACCCAAAGAAGAGAGCCAATGATGCTGTTCTCATCAGCGCCTACGCTGTAAATATCTCTTTATTCATCCATCTGTTCAACAGTCTCTTCAACAGTCTGTTCATCCATCTCTACATTATAATTAACACAGTCTCACTGTCACTGTCCCTGTAGGTAATCTATTTGAAGAGAAGCCCGGAGGACGCCTACAGGACTCTGATCTCAGGAAACAACACAGCCTACCTGCCCTTCAGGTATTGATCCTTAACACACACACACACACACACACATACACACACATTGTTTTACTGACAGACTTTATGTAGCATTACAAAAGATCCACCAACAAGGTGTCTACATTTTTACTGACTCATTTTGCAACCAGGCGTACGGAGAAATTCCCAGCCTGAACAATCTTGCCGTCCTCTGTTAAGAGCCATAACATCCGAGCTAGAGAGCTCGTATCTCCTCACTCTAAACTCTAAAGGTTCAAATCAAGTCCCTGCCATCCCGTCATTTTAATGATCTGGGTACTAGAGTGCCCCAACACCCCCCAAGAACACCAGGACAGTGCCCTGCGAGCTGTTTCCCCAGTTTCCAGTTGTTAAGCTAAGCTAGGCTAACTGACAGCTGGCACTAGCTTTTAATGAAAATGATGTGACGGTGGTATCTGTCTTCTGTGTACACCACAGTTCAACATGTAAACACCTGACACATTCAAATATATACACACATATTTGAGTCAGAACAAAGTTTCCTGGTCCTGCAGCTGTAACACTATGAGATGTGATGTAATTTTCAACATACTGACTCGAGTATAACACAAAGTAAAATACAGTTCTCATTGCACCTTTGTTTTTGATTGCATTAGGGCTGCATGATAAAATAAAACAATCAAATTAAAACAGATTTTGTGATATTATTCACAATTAGTGTTTTCATCATGATTTTCATTTTCTCTAAAAATCTTGGTCATGTGACATTTGTTGGGTTCTGAACCAAACTAAAAGGTTTTCTCAGATCTGGAGAAGGAACCTGTAGGTGAGGACTTCATCAGAATGCTGCTTGACAAAAAAATTCTGTGGTTTGGATATTGTAAACTATAGTTCAGTTTGATTAATCTAGATGCTATTACCAAAGGACCAGTATCACCTGGGGACCTCTAGTAATTTGTATTAATATGGAATATGGAAATATTTTCCTCACTTGAATCTAGGGTCTGAGGACAGAGCATGTTGTTCACTGCACAGTTTGCAAAGCCCACTGAGGCGATGTGATGGAATGGGGACGAGTGAGGGACAGATGATTAGAAATGGTTGAAACTGATGTGGCAGCTTCTAACATATCCTTGCTTTATTGTTCATATTTCAACACTGGATTTTATATTTCCTATAATGCAACAGAGCATGTTTGTGTTCAGCCCTCCCTGTCTGTTAAACCCTCGAGTCCACTGAAGCAAATTCTACACAGTCACAGGTTGAGCAACGCTGTGATTGTGTTTGTGTGTGTGTGTGTGTGTGTCCCACAGGGATGCAGCAGTGGGAGAGTGCACCTTCAACCTTACTGTCCTCGACTGCTTACAGGGGATACATAAGGTAAAGTGTGTTTTGGAGTGGAGGGTTGGTCGTCAGAGTGGCAGCGTTCAGGCTCCAAGTGGCCCAAAGGCTCCTGTATCATGCAGATATCTGCTGACCCAGCTCAAGTGGTTTTGCGAAGGGCTAGTGGCACTGGGCTGGACTGACAGCTCTTCCTTTGGAATCAGGGGGCTCTGGACATCATGTGATGGGGTGGCTGTGTTTTTTTCAGAGAGCTTTACTCCTTTTTCTTTTGAGGTGGAAGAAATAATGTCTAGTCATATGTTAAAATTCAACATGCAATATGAACATGTGAAAATTATTTTTGTAAATATTTACGCTCCAGTTTTGAGCAAAGACAGATTGTTTTTTTAAATGTTTTGTGTGATGTCGTTGACAAGTGTTAGACAGAAATCACCCGGAGGCTCATCCTGCCTCATCTGTCAGGCTCAGACAGCTCATTGAGACATGTGAGTTAAGGGATGTGTGCAGAGCATTGAACAGTAAAAAAGTCTAATTTAACAGATCTGTCAACAGTATATTCGAAATGCCACATAGCACTTCACCAGGTCTCTCCAAGACCTAGAGATAAAACTAGTAGAACTACAGAGTCTAGTCGATTCTACCAGAAATCAAGGGCTGACAGAAGCCCTTAAATCTAAAAAGGCTGCTCTAGCCAACCTGTTGGGTATCACAGAACAGGGGGCTCTGGTCTGCTCTTGCTTCATGAATGTGTCTCAGATGGATGCTCCCTCACAGTTTTTTCTTTGGGTTGGAGTGTAAGAAACACTCTCTTAAGACAGATCTGCAATATTAGGAACCCCTGACAAAGAGTGTGGAAGACATGGAGATGGCAGAATCTTTAATGCTGGACTCGGGTGGATGCTGACACTAACACAGTGTAACAGTCTGTGGTTAAGCACTGGCATCAATGGACTACCCACTGAGTTTTACAAATCATTTGGTCAGTGGTTGGTGGAGATCTGCTGGAGGTGTTCCAGGACAGCTTCCATTGAGCTGTAGGAGGGCAGTCATCAGTTTGTTGCTGAAGAGCTGAAGAAAGGAGATCTACAGGATCTGTAGAACTGGAGGCCGGTCTCTCTGCTGTCTGGAGATTATAAGATCTTCTCTAAAGCTTTGGCTTCCAGACTCAGAGAGGTGATGAGTGAGGTCCTCCATGTTTACCAGACCTACTGCACCTGGCAGGTTAATGAGTGATAATATCACTTTTATTAGACATATTTTGAAGTCTCTGGCTCACTGGGTGTAGATACTGGTCTTATTTCCACAGATCAGGAAAAGGCATTTGACCGGGTTGAATGTCAGTATCTATGGCAGACGCTAAAAAAACCCTTGGGTTCAGCCAGGGCTTCAGTGCTAAGATCCAGTTATTGTATTGTAAGATTGCGAGTATACCCAAGTTGATGGTGGCTTGGCAGCACATTTTGTTGTCCAGAGGGGGGTATGACAGGGATGCTCTCTTTCTGGGTTGTTGTATTCCCTCGCCACTGAAATTCTGCTACACAAACTCGGGAGAGTGCTCTCAGGTTTCAGGTGTCTGTTTTCCAGGTTGCAAGTCAGCTGTCAAATTATTAGCATTTGCAGATGACACTGTGATTATTATAAAAAAAACAGAGAGATAATAATATTTTAGGAGAAGATTTAGTTGTTTTTTTTTGCTGTCCTGGATGCTAACATCTCCGTGGAGGAGCTCACTGGGTCAGTGGGTCAGATGGCTGCTGGTAAAGCTCCTGGACTGGATGGACTGCCCACAATTTTTGTATGCACTTCTGGAAGTGTTTGGGAGCCGACCTGTGGGAGGTGCTCTCAGACAGGACTGCACCGACATCCTGGTGGCATGCAGTTCTTTCACTTTTTAGATTTGGCTTTACTCAGGAACTGGAGACCAGTGGCATTGTTATGCATAGACTACAAACTCTTTTTAAAAGTACTCACCAACAGGTTTAATAAACGTTCTGGAATCATAATCCACAGAGACCAGATAAACTGTGTACCAGACAGATCCATCATGGACAGGACGTTAACTGAAGACTGTATTCTATCTGACCAATGGGATGATGAATATGAGTATGTCTTTCCATTCCTGACTGTCTCTCCTGCTGTGTCATGTCTACCAGTGTGAAGGTTTCAAACTGGAACAAACCCCCTGTTACAAACGGACAGGCGACCTCCAGTGGAGGGTTATACATAGGATCGTAGCTATGTACAGGTGTTTTGCGCACCTTGATGCTGGCACAGGGGATGGTCACAGACCGAAACCAGACCTCATCTATTTATTCAGTACTCCAGACTGGCTAGACTTTTCAACCAACTGCACTCATGGTTTTCAGGGCTTAGAACATCTTTCTTTTTGTCTTTCTCCCTACACACACCAATACATTTCATGTCAGGACTGGCCAAACTAGCTTTTTTGCTAACCCCTCAAATGGATGGGCCGTCTGACCAAAGACATTTCTTTCTAATTGCAAGAAAGTGCAAATATAATAAAAATAGAAAGCAAAGCCTATTTAAAATTCAAGAAATTATCTCTTTCTCTCTCTCTGTGTCTCTCTCTCTGTGTCTCTCGGTCAATTCAATTCAATTCACTTGGCTTTATTGGCATTAGGTAACACTGTACATATTGCCAAAGCAAGCATTTGGAATTCAAAATAATAATAACAATAAAGGAAAACAATATTTACAATAAATTAGTTATACTGTATGTATAACTATGACTGACTCAAAGTCATAGTGTATAACCCTCCGCTGGAGGTCGCCTGTCCGTTTGTAACAGGGGGTTTGTTCCAGTTTGAAACCTTCACACCTTCAACACAAGTATTCTGTTGTCAACATAACAGTAATAACAAAAAAAAGAAGAAAACAACAAACAACAAATATGTATGTCACTTCCTGTCTCTCAGTCTATGGCAGGCACAGATATTGTGGAAGTTTGTGTTTTGTGTGTGTGTGTGTGTTGATGTTGGTGGAGGTGTGTGGTGTGTGTGTGTGTGTGTGTGTGTTGATGTTGGTGGAGGTGTGTGTGTGTGTGTGTGTGTGTGTGTGTGTGTGTGTGTGTGTGTGTGTAGGTGTGTTGATGTTGATATGAGAAATAAATAAATAAATAAGTAAATAAATAAATAAGAATAAAACAATTAAAAAGAAGTAAAAGAAGTAAATTCTGAGTTGTTTCTCAGGTTCCACTGGCTGTCCTCAGGTCGTGACATGAGATTATGAATTTGGCTGCAATGTTCTCACATTTGGGCATTTCCCCAAATAAATATGGGAGTTTCTCCATGTCTGTTGTGTTTTCAAATTCAGGGTGTATTCTTATTATTTTGGGAAAGTGTTCATTTCTCAGAGCCTGGTATTTGGGGCATGAGGTGAGGAAGTGCAGTTCTGACTCGACCTGTTGTTGGTTACAGTGGGAGCAGAGTCTCTCCTCCTCTGGCAGCAGCTCTGTCTATGCCGACCCTTCTCTACAGCTGGGCTGTGTTCACTGAGTCCGTACATGGTCAAGGCTTTTCTTTATTTAGGATCTTTTACTGTGCTCAGATAATTTGCTGATGTGAAGTTTCTTTTTAGGGTCAGATAACATTTTAATTTACTCTGTGTTTTAGTTGTTTCCTTCCAGTATGTGATGTAGATTTCTTTTTCTTGGTTGATGATTTGGTTTGGTCTGATTGGCTTGGTGTTGTGGTCCCGAGGCTGTCCGGGGCATGTTGGGTTGTCTGGACAGAACCTCAGGACCAGCTGGCTGAGGGGACTCTTCTCTGGCTTCAGCTCTTGGCAGGTTAGGGCTTTGTGGGGGTCACTAGTTTTTAGGTAATTGTAAAATTTAATTGCTCTTTTTTGTATCTTCAATATGAAGGGGAATTGGCCAAGTTCTGCTCTACATGTGTTGTTTTGTTTTTCTCTGGACGTGCATGATGTTCTTACAGAACTCTGTGTGGAAAGATTCTATGATTGTTTTGTCTCATTTGTTAAATTCATTATTTAATTTTGGTCCCCAAATTTCACTGCCATAGAGAATTATCAGTTCTAATACACATTGGAAAATTCTTAGCCAGATTTTAATTGGAATGCCAAGTTTAATATCTCTGGTACTTCCGGTTATGGCGGCAGAGTGAACGGCAGCATGCTCTTGAGCTCTCCTGATATTTCATGATTATCACGTAACCTGTAGTGCTTTACAGCCGATTTTTTTTACTTTGTATATATTGACGAACACCCAAGACGTTGACACAGACCAAAGTGCCAAATGCCATCTAAAAAATTTGACGAAAAGAAAAAAAACGGACTGAGGGAGGCTGCTACACCTGGCGCTAACATGGCTAGCGCTAAGTCGTCGCAAGCTAACATCGACAGCCTGGCTTCTGAGAGAGATGGAAAAAATGACAAACTTGATTCAGAACGCATTTGCTGCCCGTCCCAACCAAGTGGACGCATCTATTGAGAAGCTGGAGGGAGGGCAGCGAGCTAACACAGAGAGGATAGCCCAACTCAAGCAAAAATGCACCGAGCTCGAGCAGTCAGTCACCAGCCTGCAACAAGACCACGATGAGCTGGCCGAGAAACACTCCCGGGCTGAGGCTGAACTTGTCGAGGCTGAGGCACAACTCGACGACCAGGAGAATTGCCATAGAAAGAATTTGAGGATCGCAGGGTTCCCAGAGGGAACTGAAGGTAACGATGGCGCTGCCTTCCTGGAAAAATGGTTACCATCGATGTTGGGTCTCTCTGACACGCCGGAGATCGAGAGAGCGCACCGCACGGTCCGGAGGAGACCACAGGAGAGCGGATCACCACGAGCCTTTGTCATTAAACTTCTCCGCTACAAGGACACCGTCCAAATACTGAGCAGCCCACGAAAGAAAAGGGATCTCATGCACGGTAACTCCAAAATAATGATATTCCCTGATCTATCCCCAACCTTGCACAAGAAGCGGATGGCTTTCAGTGCACTAAAAAGCCGGCTTCACCAGGGAAACGTGAAGTACGGGATGTTTTATCCCGCAACCTTGAAAGTGGATACCCGCAGCGGGGCGACACAAGCGTTTGACTCGGTGGATGCCGCGGAGAGATTTCTTCGCAGAGAATACCCGGACATGTTTTAATAAGATACCAATCTTGGATTATGAACAGACTGTCGAGTAAATATTGCCAACGGAAAACCAAAACGGAGCCCTGCAATTTCCTTTTTTCCCCACTTCTCTCCCTATTACCATCGTGTCTTGTTATGATAACAGGCGGGACGGAACATCAGTGAGTAACTCAACGACAGTATTGCAGACTTTGAACTTGATTGAAAAACAGAATTTTCTGGAACTAGCTCAGCTGAGGTGAGGACATTTGAAAATAACTTACTGGACCAAGCACTCTGCTGAACAAACCCTGTCTAATAACACTTATCTGGTCAATCTGTTCAATCTCAGGATCTTTTCAGTGAGTAGGAGGGAATGTTTGAACTATAATGCACCCTTATGGGTATAAAGTTTGATGTCAGGGCCCAGTGTATTTTATTTCATTTCTTCTTTTATGTTCCTGCTTTTCACCACTGATTGTTTGGGTTGAGTGAGTCTCACAGAACTTTGGTTAAAGGTAAAAAGGTCATTGATACTGAGTTATGGCAGTTAAAGTCCGTGTTTTTTGATCTCAGTATAAAGATTAGTAAGTAGGTGCAATGGGTTATGTTTACAATTATAACAGAGAGCTGAGCAATTTCTGTATGTTCTATAATGCTACCTCAACATGACGGACGTTTTATGGTAAGTTTTGGATCCAATCCTTGATCAGTCTTCTCAGAAAACCAGCTCTCTGACACAGAGTGCTATATATTTAAAAGAAGAGATGCTAGGAATGGGGCTCGTAGACATTTGGCGTACACTAAATAAAGATACTAGAGAATACTCATTTTATTCTCCTGTCCACAATAGTTATACCCCTATAGATTTATTTTTGATGCCCTCCTCTAAGATACATATACCAGCATCCACGCCAATTACCAGGTGTAACCGATGGAGATTTACCTCACACTTACTTAACGATTCAGAATTTGTGAATATGATTGTGACAAAGATGTTGTCACTAACGGACAGCACCTGGTAAAACACTCACACCTGGTTATCAACACACACACACAAACACACCCATTCTTCCCTCTGTATTTGTAGTGAGTGCACGCACTGCAATAAATTAGTTTCAATCCCCATTTACAAGTTCACAATATTTCAATAATTTAATACAAAAGACACATTAGTTCATTATTTTGTTTGTTTAATTTGTTTGTTTGGATCTCACCAATCTTTGAGTTTGTCCTTTCACAGCCTCAGGGTGTGAACCAGAGCTGAAGATGAGTGCTTCCTTTATAGGAGGGAGGGGGGAGCACACTCAGGTGTGATGATTGTGGGAGATACCATGTTTGATTGAGTGAGAGGTAAATTGTGTTTATTGTTAAAACTACATAATTCATTTATGAGATGTCAGGGTGATGGTCAAGTATATTGGCATGGATTAAATTAATGTACATGAATTACAGGAATTACAGGAATGGTGAATTCTGGTGTTAAAATGTGGGTTAATTGACTGAGAACAGTTGGTTGGTCTGGAGGGAGGGGCTGAGCATATATAAGCCTGTGGCCACCACTGGCCTCGAGAGAGCTGAATCAGTCTGAAGGTGGAAGTCAAACTGAAAAGGAAGTTGCTAGACCAAAATCTGCGTGGTAATATAATTTTTGCCTTTGTTCTGTTTGCAGCAGAAGACGTAATTATTTCTTTCTTCACATTTTTTGTTAATAAAAGCACCTCAAAGCATATCTGCGACTCCAGCCATCCATTCTTCATTTTAGAAAGAACCCTTTTTATGACAATGATTAACAGGGAAATAGACTCTTTCTTAAATATAAATCAAAACACTGCAAACCCTAACATTGTGTGGGATGCTATGAAAGCTTACCTCAGAGGTCAAATAATAGCTTACACCTCAAGCAAACGCAAAAAGTATACAACCAAAATCCAAAAATAATATTAAGAAACTAGAGAGACAACATATACAGTCATGTGACAATATCATTCTCCAGCAACTGAAATCTAAACAGCTGGAATATAACATGCTTAATACACATAAGACAGAAAATGCCATCAAAAGAATGAAACATAGATATTATGAGGAGGGAGACAAGGCAGGGAAGCTTTTAGCTTGGCAGATAAAGAAAGAGGAGACAAACATGGCAATATACACAATCCAAAAGGATGACACATTTACTGGTAATCCTAGAGAGATTAATGAGGCTTTCTTGAGTTATTACCGGTCATTGTATACATCTCAAGGATGTAACACTGTGAGTATACAGCATTTTTTGGATAAGCTCGTTCTTCCTACACTATCTGATGATAAGAAGGAGAGACTAGAGGGCAGTATTACAAAGGAGGAAGTGATGAAAGCTCTGACCTTACTTGCCTCAGGAAAATCACCAGGTCATGACAGATTTCCCATGGAATTTTTCAAAGCATTTATTTATTCATAACTTTGCCAATTTATCAAAAATTGCGTTAATTTTGCCCACAGCAGTGTTTACACCATTATTATTATGGGGAAATATTTCAGAAAGAAATAAATCGATTGAATATTGGATTTTTGCATTTTCAAATGCCTTTTGGTAGCTCTCCATGCTGTCTGATTTACATCTGTATGAATGTGTGGTCTTGTACAGTTCACTGGATTTAGAGGCCTCATAGTTAGTGTGTTCCCTCTTCAGATAGACCGTGATCTTGCTGTGGTCTGAGAGGGGTATGAGTGGGTTGACTGTGAAAGCTCTGAGAGACATTGGGATCCAGATCTGTTATGGCATAGTCTACCGTACTACTGCCCAGAGAATCTCCTCGTAACTTACCATTGACTATATACAGACCCAGTGTGCGGCAGAGCTGTACAAGCTGGGTACCGCTTGTGTTGGTAATTTTATCAAAATTGTGTCTTGGGGGGAGTTCGGGGAGAGGAAAGCAGGTTTCTCCAGGAAGGCCTAAGTGCTGATCTCCCTGGATGTTTACAGTGTCTGCTTTCTCTCCAGTTCTAGCATTCAGGTCCCCACAGACTAGCACGTTTCCTAAAGTTTTAAATTGGTTTATTTCTCCCTCTAGAGTGGAAAAAACATCTTCATTGTAGTAGGGAGATTCTGAGGGGGGTGTGTAAATAACACATAGGTAGACATGTTGGTCTGCACATGTTACTTCTTTGTTAATTTTCAGCCAAATATAGGATCTTACTTTTTTGATAATTTCAATTGAATGGGTTAGTTCTGATCTATACCAAATGATCATGCCTCCTGAGTCCCTACCCTGGGTTACTGTTTGTAGTTTAACTGATGGGATAATAATCTCAACGAAACCGCAAGGACAACCAGTGGAACTGTCTCCTCTGTACCATGTCTCTTGTAAAACGGTGATATCAGAGTCTTTTACTTCTCTAATAACATCTGGATTTTGGCTATTTAATCCAAAAGCAGATGATCTAAGGCCTTGAATGTTCCAACATATTATTTGAAGCAAGTCATCTTTAAATGGGTTCTGTTTTAAATATAATATAAACACTAAAACAAATAATAACGATAATAAATAAAGAAATAAACAACTAAGTCAGATTAAACTAAATTAGAGATTTGGGGGGGATAGTTTAGAATGTATGATGTATGTGTGTATATGATTTTATCTCAAACATTTTACAATAAGAGTCTTATTCTTTAAGATTCTGTCTCAGCTCTTCTATTATGTTGCTATGAGGTTAGAGCAGAGCAGGTGTAACATGTATTGTATCTCCCTGAGGTCACCAGTGGGGGGTGGGGGTGCCGCTCCTCTCATAACCTCAGCATAGTTCCGTCCAGTAGGCTGGGGTGCCTGTAGAGCTAGCTGTACTGCTGGAAGTAGGGGAGGGGGGCAGGGGGTCTAGGTTGTGGGGCCTGTGTTGACTTGGTTGTGGGGTGTGTTGGTGATGCTGGTGATCTTGCGGGGGCTGGGGTGTTCTGGGTATCCTTGCTGGTAATCTGGGCTTGCAGTGTCTAGGAGCTATGGGAGGTCTGGGAGGTCTAGACGGTCTGGGAGATCTGGGAGGTCTAGGAGGTCTGGGTGGGGTCTGTGCTGGCCGACTGCTCCTCTGGGTGGTGGTGAGGTTCCTGCTGAAGGCGATGTCCTTCAGGGTCTTGGCCAGGATGGGGACTGCTTCTCTGTACAGATGTACATGGTCATACAGGTAGTCCGGACCTCGTATCGGGTGGTGAGACAGGAACACATTGGGTTTCAGGGCACAGACGCTGGCTTTCACCTTGTGTGTGGTGTGGGGGTGGAAGTCTCTTCTTTGCAGGAGGGTGGAGATGATGATTTTGCTGGTTGGGAAGGTGGTGGAGGCTTTTTCAATCATTCTCCTGAGTGAGTCTGCCACTCTCTCCTGTTGGGACCTTAGGTCGTTAGTGCCTGTGTGGATGATAATATGGCTGGGTAATCCCAGCTCAGCCACGGTCAAGGGCTCCAGGGCTCTCTGGGTGTTAGGGCACCAGATCTTCTCGACTCTATCCCACATAGCAAGCGGGTCCGGGCCAGATCTGGCATCAAGCCGGCACCTCTGGCCTACATCTGGCATGGCAAATAGTATGCTAGCCAGATGTGGGCCAGGTCTGGCAGTGATGGCACCGTGTATGTTATGGCATGCCAAATGTGGGCCAATCGTGGTTAGGTGTATGTGGCCCAGATCTGTAACAGACAGGTCTGGGCCAGATCTGGCATCAAGCCGGCACTTTTGTCCTATTTCTGACCTGGTAAATAGTATGTTAGCCAGATGTGGGCCAGGTCTGGCAATGATGGCACCGTTTATGTAATGGCATGCCAAATGTGGGCCAATTGTGGTCAGGTGTATGTGGCCCAGGTCTGTAACAGACAGGTCTGGGCCAGGTTTGGCAGTGATGGCATCGTTTATGAAATGGCATGCCAAATGTGGGCCAATTGTGGTCAGGTGTATGTGGCCCAGGTCTGTAACAGACAGGTCTGGGCCAGGTTTGGCAGTGATGGCACCGTTTATGAAATGGCATGCCAAATGTGGGCCAATTGTGGTTAGGTGTATGTGGCCCAGATCTGTAACAGGCAGGTCTGGGCCAGATCTGGCATCAAGCCGGCACTTTTGTCCTATTTCTGACCTGGTAAATAGTATGTTAGCCAGATGTGGGCCAGGTCTGGCAATGATGGCACCGTTTATGTAATGGCATGC
This sequence comes from Sparus aurata, assembly GCF_900880675.1. Taxonomy (NCBI): domain Eukaryota; kingdom Metazoa; phylum Chordata; class Actinopteri; order Spariformes; family Sparidae; genus Sparus; species Sparus aurata. The sequence continues at coordinate 629,200 of NC_044207.1, read as the reverse complement.
CAAATGTGGGCCAATTGTGGTTAGGTGTATGTGGCCCAGGTCTGTAACAGACAGGTCTGGGCCAGGTCTGGCAGTGATGGCACCGTTTATGAAATGGCATGCCAAATGTGGGCCAATTGTGGTCAGGTGTATGTGGCCCAGATTTGTAACAGACAGGTCTGGGCCAGATCTGGCATCAAGCCGGCACTTTTGGTCTATTTCTGACCTGGTAAATAGTATGTTAGCCAGATGTGGGCCAGGTCTGGCAATGATGGCAATGTTTATGTAATGGCATGCCAAATGTGTGCCAATTGTGGTTAGGTGTATGTGGACCAGATCTGTAACAGACAGGTCTGGGCCAGATCTGGCATCAAGCCGGCACTTTTGTCCTATTTCTGACCTGGTAAATAGTATGTTAGCCAGATGTGGGCCAGGTCTGGCAATGATGGCACCGTTTATGTAATGGCATGCCGAATGTGGGCTATTTGTGGTTAGTTGTATGTGGCCCAGATATGTACCCTGCTGAAAAAAGTCAGAGAAACCATTAGGCATATTCTATTGGTTTCTAATGGTTCCTGATGGTTTCTAATGGTTTCTAATGGCTATGTTGTCCTAATGGTTTGGTTTGTTTTTCTAATGAGGTTCTAATATCTCCTACACAAATCTACAGGACTTCAACGGTCCCAACTAACGGTTCCTACGGAAGTCTAGGTTCCTACAGGAGTCTCCTCTTAATGGTTCCCACATAAGTCTTATTGGTTCCTACAGGCGTTTCTATACACTGAAACAACTCAATCTAAGAATAAATAATTGTAACATAATTAAGCCTGTGATAATAACAATACAAAACAAAGTTTGTCTCTAGACATGAATATATCAAGTTGTGAATTATTCTACATTTGTTCAAAACACAAGTCATTTGATTGTTTTCCCTAACAAGCTGTATGTAAGCGGATCAACAAATCTTATGCAGATCCACACTTTGTATTTACTCCGACTGCGCCCCCTGTGGTGCATTCTGGGTAATCGCGCCAAACGTCTGAGCAAAGACAGAAGGAGGAATTCGAAAAATGGGAGACTGAACTGTTAAGGTAAGAATTTAGTTAATGTTAGGAATATAGTTGGTTAATTACTACAGTCTTTCAGGTTTTACATTGTTGTAGAAATAAGTAAAATAACTGGATGCTCTTGATGTAATTTTTAATTAACAATAGTGGCTTCAAAAGACTTAGCCTATGTGTAACTTGAAACTAATCTTAGCAAGTTTTAAAATACTTGCTTCAAATGTAATTTGAACCTGACGTTTGCAAGTGACTATGATTTAAAGTAAGCAGGGATGTGTTTTTTCTTTCACATTACGTTAATCAGACAGCGCCGGGTGCCGGTTTTTGGCTGCATGCAGAACCAGAGTGATAGAGTAGTATGCATTTCTATCTATGGCACTGTGCAGAATCCCTCTCTAGCGAGCCAGGGGCGTTCGCGGCACACGGCGCCCCTCGGTAACTGCTAACTCCTCACTAACAGCTAAGCGTTAATGGCTAACGCCGTTAGCGAGGGGCGCCGGGTGCCACGAACACCCCTCGCTAACGGCTAACACCCCGGTGTACGGGGCTACCCCTCGCTAACGGTGTTAGCTGTTAGTGAGGGGTTAGCCGTTAGCTAACACCGTTAGCGAGGAGTGTTAGCTGTAAGTCGGCCGTGTGTGTTTGGGTTTGTGTGGCCGGTTTTTGGTCGCAGCGGTGGCTGCTAACTAGCAGGTAGCCTACATTTAGGCTGTTAAGTTAGCTCTGCTTGTTAGCCGCGAACTGCAGCAGATGGCAGAGCGAGCCACGCTGCAGGTGATACACCGCGCCGACTTGAGAGTTGTCAAATAGCGAGCCCACTGTACAGGGGGCAGAGTGAGATGCGTGCTGCATAGACGATCTCTTTAGTGGTCAGTTACTATGTCATTGTGTGCTTATTAGGTGATTTATCGTGTCAAGCACACTGGTGAAGGTATGCAAAAACAATTGTTGTGGGGAAAGTGGACACATGTTGGATTATTTCAGTTAGTTTATGGACCAGACAAAAAGTAATTTTTGGGGGAAGAGATTCTAGTCTTTTACTGAAAAAAATGTTGTGACAGCCCAGTCTGAAATGTAGCAAAAGTAAGCCTGATGAGGCTGTCAGAATAAAATGCATGACTCTGTTCTGTTTTTGTTGCTCTGTGTCTCTGTTATTCTTTTTTTTTTTCTGTATCTCAAGATGTTTCTCCATCTCACTTCTGACCTCTTTTGCAGATCAAGGAGGTGTTATGGAGGATCATCATCACACTAAAGCCACTACAGTTCACATTACTGGGGAAGTTGGACCAATACACGCCCAGGCTGTTGAGCCTCTATGCTGTTGGGAAGAAACTTGATGAGACCTGTGACATGGTAAATGAGGCATGTACTTATTGCAGTTGAATAGTTAGTTATATATTAGCATTCTGATGTTTGTACTTAGCATGATCTCATTTCTTTTTTATAGCACAACAGCATTGAGTCCAGTAGAGAGGCTGTGATCAGAGGCCTCATTCTCTATCTTGGTGAAAAACAGAGGAGCTAATCAAGGCCTACAAGGTAAAAAAAACTGTTTCAAAGCCCAGCCTGTTTGAGATGAGGTTGTGCAATCCAGAATAGCTGATGGCTCAGTGGTATTTTAATTATTTTTTTCTTTTTTTTAAAGAGTGCCTATATAGAAATGGATGGAATGTTATGATTTTAGCATTTAATTATTAATGATTTAGTAAAAGTTGGAAAATCATCCGATGTGGATGTTATCCTGCACGGAGAGCAGGCTGCTGCTAGCACTGCTAACGGTAGCCACACAGCATGTCAGCGGTCAGAGAAGATGACACATTTCATTAACATAGTTCAATTCATTAATGTGTTCCACTAAGTGCCAACTATATCAGCATTTGGTTGTTGAACAGTGGGATCAATGGTATCTATCAAACAGCTCCTCATTTTAAAAAAATCGGAGTTCAGTTGTGTTCAGTGATGATGGAGAAGCTGCTGTTGCCGATCTAAATGCCATCCCAATGTCTGACAATGCATGGAACATGACGTATAGCAACAGCAAAAATATTAACAGTAATGATAGCAATAATAATTATTTGGGGGGGTGCAGCTGTTATTTTTTTCTCTGAGGGGGGGATGTTGTGGAAATTTGTTTGGCAAGATCTGCAAGCAGGCTGATGTGAATGTGTGTGTGATGTGGGTACTGAATGTGGTTATGCATTGCTCCGGTCGAGCACTTATACCATGCCAGTTTACTCTGACACAGGCTACATCCTTATTTTCATTTTCTATGTCGAGATACTGCCGGACCTCGCCACCACCTTTTACACTAGATTACACTATTTCTGGTGACGACAAGCGATGTTTGAAACATTTACATGACCAGTCGTTTAATCAGGAACATCCCTAGTGCTTTATATGTGTATTCTAACAACTTAAATTGCAGCAATGTGATTGCATTCGTCATCACAAAATGTAAATAAAGTAAAAAACTGTTAAATAGTTCCATGAATTTCTTTTCCATTCAATGCACGGGGGGGGGACTGGGAGATGCATGTTATGGCCAAACACACTGATGGCTGTTGGAATGTAGTGCCAATCATATTTATTGAGCTAGTCATCAGATGTGTCACTTGTGAACTGTACTGTGATATTCATTCATTTGTGTGTTTGTACGTGTGTGTCTGACTTCTGATGCCACAGACCAAGAAATCGAGACCAGGATTACCAAATGGTTGCAGAAAGCACCTGATGGGAACAGCGGAGGAAGTGAGTAAATGAGAATGATGGACAATGAGAGAAGCTCTCATGCGTAATGCATTTTAGACTTTTGATCTGAACTCTCTTCACCTTTTGTAAGGTGCTACTGCTGGTGGGACACATGGAGACGTGATGTTCCTATGCATGGTGTGAAAGTCTGTGCCAAGTTGTTTTGTCTAAAATGTTCAGTGTTGGTTTTTAAACTGAAGATATGGCAATGAATGTTAAATTCTTAATAATGTTCTGTAGACTCTTGACATGTTGTGTTTACTGACAGATATGTTGTAAGAATATGTTAAGGTATTATCAGGGTTCGTACGGGTGCTTGAAATCCTTGAAAGTGCTTGAATTTCAATGTTGTGTTTTCAAGGTCTGAAAAGTGCTTGGATTTTAGTTTAAGTGCTTGAAAGTGCTTGACATTATAACTCTGTGTCTTTCACAAAATTGGGATCACACTGGATAATTAATTTCTGAAGTTTTTGCTGTTATGAAGTATAATTTTAGATGTTTAAAGCATAATATATTGTACATAATTGTGATAAAAAGTGAGGAAAAAAATCATAAGTATATATATTCCTTTAGATACGTATTTTACGCTAGCAATAAGGTGCTGGAAAATCTTAAAAATGACCCTTAAAAGTGCTTGAAAAGTGCTTGAATTTGACCTTGAAAAATGTTTCCGAACCCTGTATTATGCAACATTCCGCTGCATTGTATGTTTTTGAACAGTCTATGCCAGTGGCTCTCAACTGATGGGTCAGGACCCAAGTGGGTTGTACATGTGAATGGAAAAATGTCAGAATTTTATTTTGAAGTCTATAATTTCTGATACTGTGCTTTTATTATGAAGGATGTGTGTTTACCATGAATGCAGTCATATACATATACATATACTGTCAACTATACAACTTTTCAGTGTTAAAATGTTGCTGCTTTTTGAATTGTGAAAAAAGTACTGAATGTTCTGATGCATATTGCACTTATCTGATAACACTTTGCATTGATTATTCAATATTGGAAATGTATTTTGGCAATTAGCTGTGAAAATAAAGTCATTGGTATAATTGTACCACTGTTGTTTTTTAATCCGGGCCAGATGCAGCATGGATTAGGCTGATGTCTGGCCCAGCTCTGGTCCACATGGGGTACTTTCATTCGGGTGACATACCGCAAAGAATGACGGCCCCCCAGTGGCCCGGATCTGGTTTGCCAGAGCTGGCTTACACATGGGCCAGCTCTGGACCAACTGAGGCACTTGCATTCGGGTGACATACCGCAAAGAATGACGGCCCCCCAGTGGCACGGATCTGGTTTGCCAGAGCTGGCTCACACATGGGCCAGTTCTGGACCAACTGTGTGTGTTTGCAGCAGCAACATGAGCTCCTGAAGATGATCTCTTTTTTTGTTTTAAGATAGATAGATAGATAGATAGATAGATAGATAGATAGATAGATAGATAGATAGATAGATAGATAGAATTACTTTAATGATCCCAGACTGGGAAATTATTTTGTCACAGCAGCAGTGGGTCCGCAAATAAAACACTTAGTACATAACATAAATAGAAGGCAATATATACATATATACGTATATATACAGTGAACAGTATACTATAAACAATAATGATATATACAACAAAACAAAATATGCAAAATATACTATAACAATAATAATATATACAACAAAACAGTGGAGCAATCAGAGGTCTCTCTGTCAGGCAGAGATGAGAGAGTTATTGTGTAATGAAATGGCTTGTGGCAGGAAAGAGTTCCTGTATCTGTTATTATGACAGCGAAGCTGAAGCAGCCTTCCGGAGAAGGTGCTCCGTTGTCTGACCAGTGTGAGTTGGAGAGGGTGGAGAGGATTATCCATGATGGATAACAGTTTTTTCAGTGTCCTCCTCTCCACCACAGCCTCCAGAGTGTCCTGTTTACAGCCAATCACAGAGCCAGCCTTCCTGAAGATTTTATTGAGACTGTTGGTGTCGCTGGCTCCGATGCGGCTCCCCCAACAAACTTCAGCAAAGAAAAGTACACTGGCCACCACAGACTGATAAAAGATCTCCAACATCTTGCTGCACACGTTGAAGGATCTCAGCTTCCTCAGGAAGTAAAGTCTGCTCATCCCCTTCTTGTAAACAGCTTCAGTGTTAGATCTCCAGTCCAGTCTGAGGTTGATGGTAACACCAAGGTACTTGTAATCCTCCACGGCCTCCACAACATTCCCAGAATGCGCAGTGGTTGGAAAGCCAACTTCCTCGTCCTCCTGAAATCTATCACCATCTCTCTGGTCTTGCTGATGTTCAGCCGCAGGTGATTCTGTCCAGTCCACTCCACAAAGTTGTCTACCAGTGCCCTGTACTCCTCCTCCTGTTCCTCACTTACCCACCCAACAACAGCCGAGTCGTCAGAAAACTTCTGCAGGTGACACGACCCGGTGTTGTACTGAAAGTCAGTGGTGTATAAGGTGAACAGGAAAGGAGACAGTACAGTCCCCTGTGGAGCTCCTGTATCACTAACCACCGCATCAGACAGAACACCGCCCATACGGACAAACTGTGGCCTGCCTGTCAGGTAGTCAGTAATCCAGGAGATCATTGTGTCGTATACACCCATCACCCGCAGCTTCTCCCCCAGTAGCAGTGGCTGAATGGTGTTAAAAGCACTAGAGAAATCAAAGAATGTGATTCTCACAGTACCTCCTCCACCATCCAGGTGTGAATGGGCTCGTTGCAGCAGGTAGATGACAGCGTCATCAACTCCCAAGTGGGGCTGGTAAGCAAATTGCAGAGGGTCTAGCAGGGCTCTCACCTGCAGCCTCAGGTTGGCCAAAACCAGTCTCTCCAGCACCTTCATGACGTAAGATGTGAGGGCCACTGGTCGGTAGTCATTGAGGTCTGATGGTGTTGACTTCTTTGGAACATGAACCAGGCAGGAAGTCTTCCAAAGCACTGATAATCTCTCCTGACCCAGGCTCAGGTTGTAGAGGTGTTGTAGGACAGGAGACAGCTGGCTGGCACATGTCTTCAGGATCCTGGGGCTGATACCATCAGGGCCTGCAGCCTTCTGCTGGTGGAGTCTCTCCAGCTGTCTCCTAACCTGGCCTGTAGTCACAGTCATGCGGGTGAGGGTGCTGGTGTCTTCAGTGAAGGAGGAGGAGGAGGAAGAGGAAGAGGAGGTGGAGGAGGAGGAGGAGGAGGAGGAGCAGCTGCACAGGAGCTGCACAGGAGGGGAGTGAGGGGGGAGGGGAGGAAGAATGTGGGGCAGTGAGGGTGTGTGGGGGTCTGGAGGTGTCGGGGAGACAACAGAAGGCTGTGAGCTGAAACCTATTGAAGAAATTGTTTAGCTCGTTTGCCCTCTCCAGGCTGCCTGATGACTGTCTGCCGTTCACCTTACACCCAGTGATCTGCTTCATACCAGTCCACACATCCCTCACATTGTTCTGCTGGAGTTTAGATAGATAGATAGATTGAATTACTTTAATGATCCCAGACTGGGAAATTATTTGGCCTCCAGCTTCCTCCTGTAGGCATCTTTACAGGCCCTCAGCATATCCCTGAGTCCATGCTGCACTCTCCTCAGTTCTTCCCTGTCTCCAGACCTGAACGCCCTCTTCTTCTTGTTCAGAAGAGCTTTCCAGTCATTGGTGATCCACGGCTTATTGTTAAGGAAGCAGCGTACAGTCCGGGTTGGCGTGGTGGTGTGTTCACAGAACCTGATGTATTCTGTGATGCAGTCAGTCACGTCGTCGAGATCTTCTCCATGTGACTCGACGAGTACATCCCAGTCTGTTGACTCAAAGCAGTCCTGTAGTGCATCCGCAGCCTCCTGAGTCCACCTCCTCACGCTCTTTGTGTGGACAGGCTGCCGCTGAACAAGAGGGATATACTTAGGGGTCAGCAGGACCAGGGTGTGGTCAGATCTGCCGGGGGGGGGGGGGGGCTGTGGGACTGTATGCATCCTTAGCATTTGCATACAAAAGATCCAGTGTTTTATAGTCTCTGGTGGGGCAGTCAACATACTGGTGAAATGTTGGGAGGGTTTTGTCCAGTGAGACGTGATTAAAATCCCCAGTGATGACAACAAATGCGTTAGGATGCTGCGTCTGTATCTGGGCAACAGCGGAGTGGATGACTTCACAGGCCACCGCTGCATCAGCTGAAGGAGGAACGTACACACTGATGATGATGGCGGACGTGAATTCCCGGGGTAAATAATAGGGTCGCATCCCCACAGTCAGCTGTTCAATGTCCGGGGTACAGAGACGCTCCTTCACATGAACATGTCCGGGATTACACCACCTCTCACTCACATACAGTGCAATCCCTCCTCCCTTCTTCTTTCCACTGCTTATCACGTCCCTGTCCGCCCGAACAGTGCTGAAGCCGGGTACCGCCACACTGTGGTCCGGGATGTGTGAGTGGAGCCTGTCTCCGTGAAACGCAACACACTGTACTCACGATATTCCCTATGAGCCTTTATCAGCGCGGCGAGCTCCTCCGTCTCGTTCCCCAGAGACCTCACGTTCCCCATGACGATCGCTGGTACAGCCGGTCTATGTCTCCTCTTCTTCACTTTCCGTTTTACTCCGGCTCTGCAGCCCCGGCGTCTCCTCCGCAGCTCCTTTGGGACCTCAGGCCTCGCTTTGGGCAGCAGTGCAGGTTCACACAGCAGTGCAGGTTTACACAGCGCTGACCCCCCTCCAAAAACATCATAAAGTGCTGTAAAAGTTTGAAAAAAAGAAAAAAAGTGTTCGTCTTCTCTCGGTCTCTGGAGAAGAGTTGCCAAAGTTCAACGAAAATCAGACCAGAAATACAACAAAAACTACGAAAAAAAACTTGAAAACCCACGGGAGCTGCTGTTACAGGCTGCCACTTAGTACGGCGTAAACTTTGCATTTTGTATCAAATTTGGAAGAGAAAACACTTTTAGAGGAATTACCTTCCAGAAAGAAGAAAAACAGAAAAGAAAACAGAAGAACAAAGAGAGAAAAAGAGAAGATTCCAAAGCAGGAGGACATGTACTACATGAGCTCCTAGATATGCATGTATTTTTGTCGTTTTTAAATTGAGAAGAAGAAATTAAATTATGAACAACTTAAAGACAAGATCAAGGACAACAGAAAAGTCGAAGTCGCGCTCTAAAATCTTTGCTCCGCAAGTAGTTCCGGTCACTTTTCACCCCAGCGTCTTTGGTCGCTAAGCGAAGTCAGCTGATCTGTAGTCTACTTCATCTTGGAAAAAACTTACTCCTAGGCCACTAGTATGGATGAGTTTCACATTAACTTTAATATTCTTGGAAAATACGGTGATATCAACTCTTGGCAAAAGGCTGAGTTGTCGTCACCGGTCAAGAAAAGAAAAAGAGAGCAAGCCAGTGAAGAAGGAGAAGCGAAACGGCGTCGGTTTGGCGAACTATTTTTCTCTGCTGAAAAACACTATGAACGGTAACAAATAAATAGTAAAAAGACACCCTGTATTAAGTTTTCTTTCGTGTTGGCAAGTAACCGTGTAATAAGCAAGTAGACGGCTTCAGGACGAATCAGTCCGGTTCCCAATAGTGACCGCCGTTCTATACATTATCCCTTACATCCATATACACTCGGAGCTGTGGTCAAACAATAACATTTGGAACTCAAAACTGGCAGTTGGAACTAGTTGCAGCTAAATATGGCAGTTGGAAGCTAACAGTGGATGCTAAAAGTAGCAGTTGGAAATCAACCATTTTGTTCCATCTTTTTTAACGAACATTTATTCAGAGAAACCTGACCAATGAACCATCCTAAACAGCAGTCAACCCTACCTCACTGTCCAGAGCAGAGCATGAGTGACATCATCCACATTCAGTACCCACCAAACATCAAGAATGACACCGGGAGAAGCACATTCAAACAGGAGCTTCTTAAGGGACAGTCAGAAACCCTGTTTGCTGATCTTTTTAGAAGTGGAGAAATTAGTAATTTCATCTTCTACAAAAGACCTGAAGCCTGGCACAGGGCCCTTATCGACCATCACCCTTCAGTGGCAAAAAAGGGCAACAAGGAGTACTGGCAGTTGAAGATCAGAGACCCAGACGACTTTGACAGCATAATGAAAACTGTCAATGTTTATTAAAGTGGTAAAGTAATGGTACAGGGGTATCTCAAGCCTTTCCAGGACAGTTTCCAGGCACTTAAATATCTGGTAGTGAAAGGAAACACCTCCTACTAGTCCATGAGCCAGGGGGGTTGATCGGTATCATCGGGGGTACACATGCTATCATTGTTTTTTGGCAAGGTATACACCCCTAGTACTAGAAAAATCATGATAGCAGTGCAGGGGTGGTAGCGAAATCCCTTTTTTCAGCTCATGAAGTAACTAACCCCCTAAGATAAATTACATTTTTGAAATCTGGTGTGTTTCTGCTTTAGGCTCATGGTAAGGATATTGTCAATATTCTATAATATGGTGCTTGGTATTTTTGGAAAGGGGACCTTTTAGGCTTTCAATTAAGCCCAGTACTGAATCTGTCTGACAAACACACATTTTCTCACAATTTCCGCCTAAACTGTATGCTTTCTTTTATCCCTGTGGCATGAAAGAACAACAGGGATACAAAACTCAAAATGTACAATATACCCATATTATTTACTTGTGAGAGCCTTAAATTAGACTTGTGCAGCCAGCATTTTGTGACAGTTATCAGCACATGAAGTTAAACACCCCTACAATAAATAGGCCTCTAGGCGCGGGTGCATATCCTATTTTATGCTCATTTGTCAGAGCTTTACTCATCTTTTATGAGGGCATGTTTGGTAGCATTTTGAAGGGTGAATTCATAGCTTTTATTTAAACCAGGTTTTGGGCCTAAAAAATACAAAGGTCACATGGGCTCTTCAAACTGTCAACAACAACTATTTTTCCACAATTTTCGCCTAAACTGTAGTCTTTCTTATAGCATTGTGACATGTAGGGACAACACTGACACAAATAACAAACACTGAAATACTCACAGGACTGTAACAATTCAGGAAATGTATAATCCTCCCATATTATACTACTATGAGGGGTGATTGTGGGCCTTAAAGTGGAACATGGGCCTAGGCAAGAATTGTCAATAATTGCTAATTGTTTGGTATTTTCAAAGAGTCTTTATTTAGCAGGCAGATCAAATCAGTAGATTTTTATCCTAATATTTAATATTCAAAGACTGCTCATCAGTTAAGATAGGTGGGTGTCCAGTTGGGTTTCAGGCGGTTTTTTTTTTCTTTTTTCGGGGTAATCCTTGGCTAAATGGATAAAGTTCGCTGGTGGAGGAAGGCAGTTCAGGGCCTTGGCTGCTGCTAGTTTGCCTCTCAAGTTGCCTCGAGCCTGGCATGCTCCAGAAGATAAACAGGTATGGTTTATGATAGGAAAGATTTGATGAGTTTGTTCTTGTAAGGCTAGGAAGTCAACAATTGTGTGTGGCATCGGGCGCCAGTATTATCAAGTTTGCTGTTGATAGAGGTGGTGATTGTGATTTGTTTTCCTTACCAGTCAGGTGTAGGAAGTTGGAGCTTAAAGGTGGGAGGCAAAGACTGCCATTAAGATGAGCCAGCCGGAACTTCAGAAGGCCACAGTCTGTACAACTTCTGTTCACACAACTTCACACTCTGTGTTTGTTAGTGTGAAGTTGACATTTACATTTACCTTTAGGGAATTTAGCAAATGCTTTTGTCCAAAGCGACTTACAATGAGTACATTTGTCACAAGAGAGAAACCATGACATGTCACCGTCGATGGAGTAAAAAGAAATGTAGAAACAATTTTCGAGCCCTCATCTGAGGATCGTAACTGCTATTTGTCAAAGATTCTTTAAGTGCATGAGTGCCCAAGTACTATGATACGAACATACAAGTGCATACATTTTTAAATTTTTTAAAATTTTTGGAAAGGTTGGGAGGGAGTCTTGCTATGTGGGGTTGAGGTGAAGTCTGAACAAATGAGTCTTGAGACTTTTGCGGAAGATGGATAGTGATTCCACTGTTCTGACACTGGTCGGGAGTTCGTTCTACCACTTAGGTTCCAAAACAGAGAAGAGTTGCAACTTCACTGAGTGGACTTTGTTTGCTCTCAGCGATGGGGTTAACAACCGGCCAGCTGATGTAGAAGAGCGAAGTGCTCTCGCTGGGGTGTGTGCTCTGACCAGTGTTTGGAGGTAGATGGGTGCAGTTCTGTTGACTTACTTGAAGGCCAGCACCATCGTCTTGAATCAGATGCCGGCCGCAACAGGAAGTCAGTGGAGGTAACAGAGGAGGGGGTCACATGGGAGAAATTTGGGAAGATTGTAAACAAGACACGCTGCAGCATTCTGGATATGCTGCAACAGTTTAGTCGCAGAGGCTGGGAGTACAGCCAAGGAGGAGTTGCGGTAGTCCAGACGGGAGATGACCAAAGCTTGGACCAGGAGTGGCGTCACGTCTTTTGTGAGGAAAGACTGGATCCTGCGGATATTGTAGAGGGCAAATCTGCAGGATCGGGCCACAGTAGTGATGTTGTAGTGCCGAGGCTCCTCGTCGTTAACAAAGCCCATACCGCGAAATCCTCGACAGTGACTGACAGGTCTATGCGAGGGCAGTCTTTCTCCGAGTTCAGTTTTTCTAAGGTTGAGTTTGCGGTGATGCGCAGCTGTCCAAGCGGAGATGTCTGCCAAACATTACGACCTGCGCTTTGCAACATGGGTTGTCGTCAGCATAACAGTGGTAGGAGAATCCATGCGATGTGATTGCAAAACTTAGTGATCTAGTGTATAGTGAAAACAAAAGTGGTCCTAAAACTGAGCCTTGATGGACACCAGTTTCCAGAAAGCAGTGTTTGGACAAGGAGCCGTTCCATGTGACCTTAATGTGCAATGACGTGAACCTGGTTGGAGCAGAGTCAGCAATGCCAAGTTCAGCCGAGTGTGGATTGGAGAGAAGGATTTGGTGGTTGACCGTGTCAAACGCAGAGGATAAGTCGAGGAGAATCAGGACTGACGAGTTGGATGAGGCTCTGGCAGCACTGAGTGACTCAGTCACCATGAGGAGGGCCGAAAGAAGAGATACAGGTCTGTAGTTTCAGATGTCAGCTGAGTCTAGGGTGGGTTTCTTTAGGAGTGACTTAACTGTGGCTGTCTTGAAAGGAACTAGAATAATGCCTGAGGTGAGTGAGGATTGATCCAGGTCTCGGGAAGGGCCAGGTGGTAGAGAGTCTGCAGGGAGGCATAGGCTGAATGGTGTCTGCCTTCTTGACTGCAGATTGGCAGTTCCATAGCCCCCCTAGTACTTCAAGTTCAGTACTGGTAGAGAAAGTCGGATAGAAGAGATTGGTTGGGTTACAACCTCGAGCAATTTGTCTCTAGTGAAATCTTATCTAGTTTGATGTCCTGACTGCAATTGGGACTTCTTGGCTAGAATTGGTAGTGAACAGTGAATTATGTTGACTTCCTCGATAGACTCATATTTCAGTACATTTGAGCATATTGCATATGCTTTGCAGTGGCCGAGGGATGTGTTATGCCATTTTGTTACAATATAAATTAACTGGTAAGACTCAGGAGGCCTGTTCAGTTGAGTACAGTCTGGTTTATGATAAGGTAAAGAGCGCTATCCATTGTGTGTATGACCTTGTGCCTGAGGCGTACAGGCGGTGTTTTTGTAACTTTAAGAAGACATTAGGCCAGTGTCACGGGTGTATGTGACAATAAAACTATAAAATAACTGGACTTCCAGTTAGGTGAGCATGTGAACGGCAGGGCAATCTCACGCTCCCGCATCTTTACTCTAAAAATCAACTCCACTAGCCTACAGTAAGACAGTGTACACCACTAACTTGATATAAACTGGCACGATGTCAAAAAATATGGATTCATCAGTGCATTGCAATATATTTTTTCCCAATTCAATATCGATTCAGAAAATCCTCTGAATCGATTCAGGCAAGCAGCGGCCCCCGACCACCCGCTGTCCCTCGCTGTATGCCTCTCAGTCCCCGCCTCCAGCAGCTGGAAGCGCCTCGCCCGCGACCTGGCTCGAGGGTCGGAGGGTGATGCACCGTGGAAACACCGTCGGAGCTAGCTGATGTCTGACGCACCGCTCTTTCGGAGACTGTAAACTCCCAGCGCAGCCGGTCTCACCCTGGCCGCTGCACCTTGCGCCCGCGAGTAGCACTCTCCTCCGGCGAGAGAGGGGAGTTCAGTGTCAATGTTTTACCCCCTTGCGTCTAGGCAGAGAGTGGAGGGACTGCGGTAATGTCTATGTTTATGTCAGACAAAAATGTGCCATGCATTCCCAGAAACAATAGCGCTTTCTCAGCTTAACTCTGGTTGCACTATTTTATAACTAAACACATCGTGTGCCTTTGTTTACATTTCACTATGAACTAGAACTTCCTAGAGAAAAGATTTATAATTTAAGATAACTTTTTTGAATTTAAAAATTATCAACAGGTACTCTAATGAATTATTTTTTATTACTACTTATTACAGAATCGATATCAAAGCATTTAAATCAATATTGAATCGAATTTATATGGAATCGAATTGCAAACTAAAGAATTGAATTCGAATCGAATCGTGAGGTTCTTAACAATACCCAGCCCTACACATTACTGAGAGAGAGAGAGAGGAAGAGGAGGATGAAGATGAAGTTGCCTTGACCCTGGACTATGATGATGATGATGATGATGATTAGGATAAAAATCTACTGATCCGATCTGCCTGCTAAATAAAGACTCTTTGAAAATAGCAAGCAATTATTGACAATTCTCGCCTGGGCCCATGTTCCACTTTAAGGCCCACAGTCACCCCTCAGTGTTTGTGTTAGTGTTGTTCCTACATGTCACAATGCTATAAAAAAAAAACTACAGTTTAGGCGAAAATTGTGGAAAAATAGTTGTTGTTGACAGTTTGAAGAGCCCATGTGACCTTTGTATTTTTTAGTGCTGTGCTGGCTGCACAAGTCTAATTTAAGGCTCTCACAAGTAAATAATATGGGTATATTGTACATTTTCTGAATCATCAGAGAGCCTTGAGTATTGAAGTTGTTCAGTTTGTGTCCCTGGTGTTCTTTCATGCCACAGGGATAAAAGAAAGCATACAGTTCAGGTGGAAATTGTGAGAAAATGTGTGTTATTTCTGGTTTAAATAAGTCATGTGACCTCTGTGTTTGTCAGACAGATTCAGTACTGGGCTTAAATGAAAGCCTAAAAGGTCCCCTTTCCAACAATACCAAGCACCATATTATAGAATATTGACAATATCCCTACCATGAGCCTAAAGGAGATATACCAGATTTCAAAAACAGAATTTATCTTAGGGGATTAGTAACTTCATGAGCTGAAAAAGTGATTTCGCTACCACCCCTGCACTGCTATCGATTTTTTTAGTACTAGGGGTGTATACCTTGCTAAAAATCAATATGAGACTTTGTCCCCCCCGATGATACCGATGGTCCAAATTTGGGGCCCTGGCTCGTGGACTATACGGAACTTCAGCCTCACGCCGGTGAAACAGACCCTCCAACTGTCTCTAGCATCCCAACGGAGGAGGAGCACCATGACTCAGAGCAGACCCTGACCCCTCCACATCAGACCTCCTTTACAGACCTGAAGGAACACTTCACTCAGTTAGAAGGGAAGCTGGTGCGGTTGAAGGAAATGGTCTTCAATCAGACAGACCAAAACTCAGCTCATCTGTCACAACAACAACAAATGGAACAGATGAGAAAAGAGCAAGAAAAGATCAGAAACAATTACTGAAATACAGAGAAGACCACAAGAAAGAGCTGTCCACTCTTAGAGAACAAGTGAGAGAGATACAGCAAGAAAAAGAGAGTCAGAGGAGAGAGCCTGGTACACTATCAGAACAGGTGAAAGAGCTAAACCACAAGAGACAGAGTCACAGGAGAGAGATCACTGCTCTAAAAGAACTTTTAGAAGAACTGGAGCTGGAAAGAGAGAGCCACAAGAGTCAACTTGTTGCTCTGACAGAGGAACTCAAAGACAGGGACAGAGCACTGGATGGTCTGAAGGAACAGGTGAACTCCCTCACTGAATCTGAGCCACTGAGGACTGACCAACACACAGCAGTGCGCCCCTCCCAGAACACCCAGCAGGATGATCCCCTCTCTCAACCAGAGCAGCCAGAGTCCAGCAGCCA
This sequence comes from Sparus aurata, assembly GCF_900880675.1. Lineage (NCBI taxonomy): Eukaryota > Metazoa > Chordata > Actinopteri > Spariformes > Sparidae > Sparus > Sparus aurata. The sequence continues at coordinate 613,266 of NC_044207.1, read as the reverse complement.
CACCACACACTCTGATGGTCCCATTAGATCAGATAGTCCCACTGCAAAAGCAGATACTGTGCTCAGTGTTGTGCCTGAACGCGTTCAATGAACGATCGTTCATGACCTCGTTCATATTTTGGGCGAACGTGAACTGAACGTCTACGCATTTCTGCCTGATGAACGTTAATGTGAACGCGTTCATTCTGGCGTTTGTGAACGGTGCGCTCTGACAGTTTAACTTCGTTCAAGACAGTGCCAGATTTCCACCGAGCATTCCAGGCGAAAACCGTCTAAAACACACCGTGAACAGGTAGCGAAAAAACACATCTAGCTGTTGTGTATTAAAAGGACACTGGACGAGAGGTTTGTGCAACTCGCTTTACTTTTGGTCGAAACGAAACTTAACTAGTTCAGACAGAAACAGCTGCATACCAAACATGCAGTGAGGCATTACCAAATGAACACAAATTAATGCGTCCTGAACGGACAGAACACTGGCAACACCAGCCACCACAGAGTCGCACCGCGCATGCGTCATCAATATGTGAAGCATGGAGGCAAAAACAAATGAAGGCAGCAGCACTACCTCAGACTGTGCCTCCACCATTAATATGCCATCTATGATTGATGATGGATGTATGATTACTTAAAACCTTTTTATGAAAAGGTCAGTGATGATCCAGCTGGGAAAAATCGGACCTTTTTGTGTAAACTTTGCCCGCCGGGTTTGTTGAAGAAAATCATTCAAGTCCTGTTGAGCAGTTTGCTGTGGTGATGTGTTTATTCAAAGAATACCGGTAAACTGGTGAACCGACAGGCACAGAGCGGGTCCGAGCCGGTGAGTCGACCCAGAGCAAATGAAACAGTAGCATTTTATACAGTAAGAACAAAGAACAGGGAAGGGCAGGTTCAAACAAAAGGTAAACAAGAGGTATGCAAAGGGAGGGGGTCTGCTCTTTGGAGGGAGTGAACAGCGGGGGGTGGGGGGTATGGGGGACACATTTAACATAGTGATCAAACCAGGTCCAGACGTCTCTTGATCAACTGGTGTTACGCAAATGTGTATCTGGAGACAGACAGAAATCACCATTTTGGTCTGGAGGTCAAATGGCTCCCTCCAGGCGCCACCTCAAATGTGTATTTTCTTCCTCAATTCACCCTTTTTTTTTTTTTTTTTTTTAATCACAAAGTCTTTCACTGTCAATTTCAAGGCTAAACAAAAGGTCTGTATTTTTTTATATCTAATGGTTGTGGTTGGGTTACAGTGAATGCATGCTATTAGCAGTCGTTTGAGGGACAGGTAACTTGCACATAGATTTGAGACAAGTGATTAGAAGAAACTGTCAAAGTTCCAAATCCAAACAAAACACATTCAAAAATTTAATAACCAAAAGACCCTAGTTTTTTTTTTTTAATCCAGTCAAATAAACCAAGCGTAGCCGGTTATGAAAATGTCTTGGCAATGTTATGCGAATGGATCATTATTTCTTGTAATGTGGCAGTGTGGTCAGGTAAAACGTACATTCAGCAACATTCAACATTCAACATTCAGTTCAAATTACAGCGCAGGTTCCTCCTTGAGAGGCCAATAAGTAGTCCAGTGAAGCTCGATTTTGTAACATTATCATTCTTACTGCAGTCATTTCTAGTGAGAGCATGGACCTGTCTTTTGCAGTGGAGTTTGCAAGATCTTCTACAGCATGGGAGGGGTCTCTTATTTGGCCGAAGGGTGCCATGACTCCATAACATGGAATGTGAGCACCAAAATCTTGTCAATGGGGTTTGTGAGTGTTTATCTAAGTCCCTTTTTACCATGTGAACCTCCGATGGCACAGTTAGGACTTTCATAGCTGGTATCACATTACCCAGACCACATATAGGTATGAAGCAATGATTCATCACTGGACAGATTGGGAACTGTACAGTGCTCCTTGATGGAATTAAAGTAAATGTGTTTGATGACTGTGGTTCATATCTAGAGTCTTTCCGTTTTGGTACCTGGAAAGGTCCTGTTTATGGTGTTTGTTGCTCTCTGCGTTCTGTGGATGTGCTGGTGGGTGTTCCACAGTTTCTTCTGGGCCTCTGGTGCCAGCATTGTGTCTCTGCTCTTCTGGAAAGCCAAAGTACATCTTCTTCTGGGCCTCCGGTGCCAGCGTTGTGTGGCGAGCGTAGGGGAGGACACAAGACAGTAATATCAAATTGCCTGTGTTCACAGGGTAGGACTGCAACAACGCCACCTTGGGACTTTCACCCAAAGATTTAACTCCATCAATTAATCTCAGGACACACAAGTAAGGTCACTCATTAGGCATGAGACGTGGTTCACAATCAAATACATTTTATTATTAAATATTAAAACAATGCAGCGCCCACAAATTATAAAAGAGACTATTCAGCCTGAGGCCTGCTGGTGCGGGGAAACTAGTGAGGGAAGGGGTCCAAACAAAATATCATAAATCACCCGGGCACGTGACAGTCACACACTCACACACACTTTGTGAATAACCAAAAATCCCAGGGAAGCACAGCACACAGGGAAGGGAGGGACACCACCACCCAGGTCACCAGCACCGCCACCACCACCGGCCTCTGCAAAGAAAACAAACGAGAATGGTCACATAGTGAAACAAAACTAATATAAAAATGGAAACTGGGCAAATTATGATTAAACCAAACAAAATATCTATTGCCCAGAATAAACCAACAAGAAAAGAAAGCAAATAGCACCAATTATATACAAACAAAATTAAACACCACCTGCCCTAAACAAATGAATTACACTAGTTAATTAAATCAAATTAACCAAAAGGATATCAAAAGTCAAGACAGGTGGGATAAAGAAAACAAGTTAACAAAAAAACAAGTTAAGGTGTCAAAATGAAACTAAACACATAGCCATGAAGGCACACTTAAGATAGCAGTGACTTGGCAGCGAACAGCTGCAAAGCAGCGGCAATGCAGCGGCCAAAAGCTGCGACAAAGCAGCAGACAAAGCAGCAGACAAAGTAGCAGACAAAGCAGCAGCGGTCAGCTGATCGTGACTTTTCTTATGTCACATGGATCGTTCGTCCCAATGGCTGTATCTCATCTAAAAAACACAAAATTAACACTATAAAAATGAGCCGGCCTCTGCAAAGAAAACAAACGAGAATGGTCACATAGTGAAACAAAACTAATATAAAAATGGAAACTGGGCAAATTATGATTAAACCAAACAAAATATCTATTGCCCAGAATAAACCAACAAGAAAAGAAAGCAAATAGCACCAATTATATACAAACAAAATTAAACACCACCTGCCCTAAACAAATGAATTACACTAGTTAATTAAATCAAATTAACCAAAAGGATATCAAAAGTCAAGACAGGTGGGATAAAGAAAACAAGTTAACAAAAAAACAAGTTAAGGTGTCAAAATGAAACTAAACACATAGCCATGAAGGCACACTTAAGATAGCAGTGACTTGGCAGCGAACAGCTGCAAAGCAGCGGCAATGCAGCGGCCAAAAGCTGCGACAAAGCAGCAGACAAAGCAGCAGACAAAGTAGCAGACAAAGCAGCAGCGGTCAGCTGATCGTGACTTTTCTTATGTCACATGGATCGTTCGTCCCAATGGCTGTATCTCATCTAAAAAACACAAAATTAACACTATAAAAATGAGCCTACCATACCAGTTTCAAGTGCCGCAGTACAACTACAACATACCTTTTGGCCGGATCGGATACACACACACGGCGGTGAGAGAGGGAGAGACATGCGGCTACCAGCATTTACCTGCAACCATGCTAACATCAGCTTAAAAATGTATCGACCAAGACCATGCAGACAGAGAGGACACTTACCACCGCAACACAACGGGACCAGCGCACAGCAAGCAGGGCATGTCAGCTCAGCTGCTCTGCAGCAAAACATACATGTGCTATAAGAACAAAAGGGTCAACACCTGGCAACGTAGTAAGGACGAGCAGCGTACAATCCTACCTGCCGAGAGCCAAAACTTCCGGACCGGAAGTGACGCGTCAGACAGGAGCGCAAAGAGAAAGCACCGGGAAGAGCTGCCCTATTTATACTCCGTTCCGCCTACCATGGGTGGCTACCATTGGCACTCAATTAATGACCAGATATAAAAGCATCCTGCTGCTACAGTTGCATCTCTGCTCTCTTGGAAGCCAGCATACATCTTCTTCTGGGCCTCTGGTGCCAGTGTTGCATCTCTGCTCCTCTGGAAGCCAGCGTACATCTTCTTCTGGGCCTCCGGTGCCGGCGTCGCTCCTTTGCTCTTCTGGAAGCTGGTGTACTTCTTCTTCTGGGTCTCCTGTTCCAGCGTTGTCCTTCAGGGGGGAAGATCCTTCCCAGGGGTGCGGCCAATACTTTATGGCTCCGTAGGTGATAAGGGAGATGGCCCACTGGATGTAGAGGGACCCTGGTGATGTCTTCTGCATGGTGGAGGTGTCCTCTTACAGTGGGATGTGGTACTACCCTCACACTTTAGTGCTGTGTTGGTGGTAAGCAGGACGTGTTGTGGTTTTGATCAGTGGGGTTTCAGGGCATTTTTTTTCTTTGCTGGAACTCTGATGCAGATCCAGTCTCGTGGTTGTTGCTCTCTAGGAAGGGGCTGGACAGCTTTCAATTGTCTGTGGATTAGCTGAACAGCAGAGGTTAATGTAGAGCACAAAGTTCAAATAGACTCATCCAAAGCATGGAGGTCCATCTTCTTCATCCTGAGTTGCTTGGCAAGCATTTAGCTAAAGAAACAAAATCTGCCTTCTTACAGGCTGAGGCTTCAGTCCAGTTGGACAACTAGCTATACACACAAGAATATTGTCACATCCAGAATCAACCTTCTTGCAGGCCCAGGCCTCGGGCTGGTTGGAGAACTTTTCTATACATACAAGATTATTAACATCTTAATCACATTCTCAAGGTACACAGGAGTTGGTTCCACAACGCGGCCGTCGTTGTGGACCCTCACGTTATTTACATTTTTACAACCATGGGAAAATCACAATTCGTGTTTCCTCACATCAGCAGATTCCTGTTAAAGAATCACATCAGGACAGGAATATCAAGGTTTGTTTTTTTTTTGTTTTTTTTACCACTTTGGCTGCATGGTCAGCCAGAGCATTGCCTCTTGAACCAGGGTCCCTGGATTCAGAGTGAGCTTCACAATTAACAACAGCAAATAGATGAAGGAAATCATGTAAACATCCAAAAGCATGTTTGGAGTCTGTGTTAATGGCAATAATTTTACCTTTTGCTAGATGAAAGGCTCTCATCAGTGGATCAACTCAGCCACTTGGGCGGAACTTGAGGGTGGCAGGGTGGCACTATCAATTATTGAAAAATTATCACAAATTGCATACCCTGTGCGTGGCACTCCATATTCGCTATAAGCAAAGTCAATCATCCATAATCTACAATAACCTGTCATTCCTAAAATGTCTTCATCTGTGACATATTTGTGGGTTTTGGCATTTCCACTATTGCTTTTATCCTGGACGGAGTAAGGACTCTTATAGAAACAGATAATGTGCGTCCCAAGTATCTCTGACACAATTGAGCTTTCTTTAGTGACCCTTCACTCCTAAAGCCTTGGGAAAGACAACTGTGTCAGTCTCACATGCAGCAGCAGAGGGAGAGGCTGAATGCAAACTTCAGACTCTGACTATGAAGGGAACAGAGAAAAATGCACTACAAAAGTCAAGTATCGTATAATGAGTCAAATTGGCTGATATTAAAGATAATATGGTTGTAGAATTTGGACCTAAAGGAAAATGGGGGAGTACTGCTTCATTAATGGCTTGCAGATCTTGTACCAATCTATTTTTTTATTTTAAATGTTTTTTTTTTTTTTTTTTTTTTTTTAGGAAGAACAGGAGTATTACACGGACTGTTACATGACATTGTTATCCCTTGGTTTAACAGAGATAGAATTATGGGGACGAGTGCCCTCACTCTTTTCTTGAGAGAGGAGATACTGCGAGATCCTTGGCAATTATGTTTTAGCAACACGTGTGCTCGTTCAGCTGTTTCAATCAAACCAATGTCATTAGAGGAAGAGGCCCACACTGATGGGGCACACTAGACACAACTCTTTCATGGACTTTCCCTTTCTCTTCACCTAGGGGTTAAATTTGATCTATCAGGGCAGCTACCACAGTTGTTTTGTTATGTTCATTAGTCCCTCAAAAGATATCGTCAGGTCTGAAATAGATGGTGCTATTTAGTTTGCATAACAAATCTCGTCCTAACAGATTCACGGGTGTGGTATCTGATAGCAGAAAGAAGCGGATAGTCGTGAAACTGGACATGCTTTCAGTGAAAGGATGTATAGATACTGGAGTGGTCTTAAATACAGGTAGACAAATAGGAATACCTCCAACCCCCACAGCTCTAACTATCTTCTTTAGATACTTTAAAATGTGAAGATATAGTTGGTTTTACTGGAGAAAAAGAGAAGCTCCAGTGTCTATCACAAACTATGTTAATTCACATTTATCATTAATAATTTTTTTCTAATTTAATTAGTGGTGGGTCTTCTATTTTTGTTACTTGATGGAGGTGCCTTGGCAGGGTACATGGGGATGTTTTGTTTGGGCAGTTTCTTACCCAATGACCTGGTTCGCCACATAAGAAGCAATTCTCATGGTTAGAATTTGATGGAGGTGCCGTACGCTGGGCTGCTTTGATTGGGCAGTATCTTACCCAATGACCTGGCTCACCACATAGGAAGCACTTCTCTTGGCTAGAGAAAGGTGACCTGTGGCTTTGCTCATGGTGTGTGGGCAAGTGTCTTTGGCACCCCCTCTCTTTTTGGATGCTTCCTCTGCCACTGCGTTCTCCTCTGGATGTTCCGCCTGTATAGTGAGACACTTCAGAAACCATTAGCATTTCATGCATTTTACATATTCTTTGTTCTGTGTTATCCCAATCCCAGTGGTGTTGTGCTATTTATACCAATTCAGTCAATGGTTTTCTTGACCATCTAACTGTCAATTGTACCTTTGTCCTAATCTTTGGTTGAAGACTGTTCACAAACAAATGTTGCATGTAATTATTTGAAAAACTGACAATTTGACTTGGTGACAGACCGCAATAGTCCTTTGCAGCTGTCATAATTTTCACATACAGCTCCCAACGACTGTCATCTTTTCCTTGTCTAATCTTTGTAAGAGGAGTAAAGTCAATTTGTTGCATAACTTCCTGTTTAACTGCTAAAGCTATGACACTGTAACATGTCTTAGCTTCCTCTGGTGTCATTCTGGCGAACTCTGTGGGATCGTGGGGGATTTCACAAGCATTGAGCACTTTGTCTTTCAAATCAGATGGCAAAGTCAGTTTTACCAATTGCATCATAGTGGGCATATGAGGACTGTAGATCATCCATCCATCCATCCATTTTCATCCGCTTATCTGGGGCCGGGTCGCGGGGGCAGCTGCCTGAGCAGGGACACCCAGACTTCCCTCTCCCCGGATACTGCCTCCAGCTCTTCCGGGAGGACCCCAAGGCGTTCCCAGGCCAGCTGGGCGACATAGTCACACCAGCGTGTCCTGGGTCTTCCTCGGGGTCTCCTCCCGGAGGGACATGCCAGGAACACCTCCCGAGGGAGGCGTCCCGGGGGCATCCGAAACAGATGTCCCGAGCCACCTCAGCTGGCTCCTCTCGATGTGGAGGAGCAGCGGCTCTACTCTGAGCTCCTCCCGGGTGACAGAGCTCTTCACCCTATCTCTAAGGGAGCGCCCTGCCACCCTGCGGAGGAAACTCATTTCGGCCGCTTGTATCCGGGATCTTATTCTTTCGGTCATGACCCAAAGTTCATGGCCATAGGTGAGGGTCGGAACGTAGATTGACTGGTAAATCGAGAGCTTCGCCTTTCGGCTCAGCTCTCTCTTCACCACGACGGACCGCATTACTGCGGCCGCTGCACCGATCCGTCCCACCTGGAGGGAGCAGGCCACCTTTTTCCGGTCGAGAACCATGGCCTCGGATTTGGAGGTGCTGATTCTCATCCCAGCCGCTTCACACTCGACTGCAAACCGCCCCAGGACATGCTGGAGGTCCCGGCTCGAAGGAGCCAACAAGACCACATCATCCGCGAAAAGCAGAGATGAGATCCATTGGCTCCCGAACCAGATCCCCTCCGGCCCGTGGCTGCGCCTAGAAATTCTGTCCATAAAAGTAATGAACAGAACCGGTGACAAAGGGCAGCCCTGCCGGAGTCCAACATGCACTGGGAACAGGTCTGACTTACTGCCGGCAATGCGAACCAAGCTCCTGCTCCGGCAGTACAGGGACCGTACGGCCCTTAACAGAGGGCCCCCGACCCCGTACTCCCGGAGCACCCCCCACAGTATGCCACGAGGGACACGGTCGAATGCCTTCTCCAAGTCCACAAAACACATGTGGACTGGTTGGGCAAACTCCAATGAACCCTCGAGCACCCTGCGGAGGGTATAGAGCTGGTCCAGTGTTCCACGGCCAGGACGAAAACCGCTTTGTTTCTCCTGGATCCGAGGTTCAACTATCGGCCGAATTCTCCTCTCCAGTACCCTGGAATAGACTTTCCCGGGGAGGATGAGGAGTGTGATCCCCCGATAGTTGGAACACACCCTCCGGTCCCCCTTTTTAAATAGGGGGACCACCACCCCGGTCTGCCAGTCCAGAGGCACTGTCCCCGACTGCCACGCGATGCTGCAGAGACGTGTCAGCCAAGACAGCCCCACAACATCCAGAGACTTGAGGTACTCAGGGCGGATCTCATCCACCCCCGGTGCTTTGCCACTGAGGAGCTTACGGACTACCTCAGTGACTTCGGCTTGGGTGATGGATGGGTCAGCCTCTGAGTCCCCAGCCTCTGCTTCCTCTATGGAAGGCGTGTCAGCAGGATTGAGGAGATCCTCGAAGTATTCCTTCCACCGCCCGACGATGTCCCCAGTCGAGGTCAACAGCTCCCCACCTCCACTGTAAACAGTGTTGGTGGAGGACTGCTTCCCCCTCCTGAGGCGCCGGATGGTTTGCCAGATATTCTTCGAGGCCGACCGGTAGTCCTCCTCCATGGCCTCCCCGAACTCTTCCCAGACCCGAGTTTTTACTTCCGAGACTGCCCGTGCTGCCGCACGCTTGGCCTGCCGGTACCCTTCAGCTGCCTCAGGAGTCCCCCGGGCCAGCCAGGCCTGGTAGGACTCCTTCTTCAGCTTGACAGCAACCCTTACTTCCGGGGTCCACCACCGGGTTCGGGGATTGCCGCCGCGACAGGCACCGGAGACCTTACGGCCACAGCTCCGGACAGCCGCGTCAACAATGGAGGTGGAGAACATGGTCCATTCGGACTCATTGTCCCCAGCCTCCCTCGGGATCTGGTCAAAGCTCTCCTGCAGGTGGGAGTTAAAGATCTCCCTGGCAGAGGGTTCTGCCAGACGTTCCCAGCAGACCCTCACGATACGTTTGGGTCTGCCAGGTCTGTCCAGCTTCCTCCCCCGCCAGCGGATCCAACTCACCACCAGGTGGTGATCAGTTGACAGCTCAGCCCCTCTCTTCACCCGAGTGTCCAAGACAAACGGCCGGAGGTCAGATGACACGACCACAAAGTCGATCATTGATCTCCGGCCTAGGGTGTCCTGGTGCCACGTGCACATATGGACACCCTTATGCTTGAACATGGTGTTTGTTATGGACAAACTGTGACTAGCACAGAAGTCCAGTAACAAAACACCACTCGGGTTCAGATCGGGGAGGCCGTTCCTCCCAATCACACCCCTCCAGGTAACACTGTCATCGCCCACGTGGGCGTTTAAGTCCCCCAGGAGAACGACGGAGTCCCCGGTTGGAGCACTCTCCAGTACCCCTCCCAGGGACTCCAAGAAGGCCGGGTACTCTGCACCGCTGTTCGGCCCATAAGCCGAGACAACGGTGAGAGTCCTATCCCCGACCAGAAGGCGCAGGGAAACGACCCTCTCGTTCACCGGGGAGAACTCCAACACATGGCGGCTGAGCTGGGGGGCTATAAGCAAGCCCACACCAGCTCGCCGCCTCTAGCCGCGGGCTACTCCAGAGTAGAAGAGAGTCCAGCCTCTCTCAAGGAGTTGGGTTCCAGAGCCCAGGCTGTGCGTGGAGGTGAGCCCGACTATTTCTAGCCAGTACCGCTCAACCTCCCGCACCAGCTCAGGCTCTTTCCCCCCCAGTGAGGTGACATTCCATGTCCCCATGGCTAGAGTCACCATCCGGGGATTGGGCCGCCGGGGCCCCCGCCCACGACCGCCACCCATATCCCTCTGCACCGGCCCCTTCTGAACCCTCCCGCGAGTGGTGAGCCCACGGGAGGGCGGGCCCACGTTGCTCGTTCGGGCTGCGCCCGGCCGGGTCCCGTGGGCAGAGACCCGGCCACCAGGCGCTCGCCTGCGAGCCCCAACCCCAGGCCTGGCTCCAGGGTGGGGCCCCGGTGACGCCGATCCGGGCGACGTGCACGTCCTTGGTATTCTTGTTTTCATCAGGGGCGAGTGAACCGATCTTAGTCTGACCCGTCACCTAGGACCTGTTTGCCTTGGGAGACCCTACCAGGGGCATTAAGCCCCGGACAACATAGCTCCTAGGATCATTCGGGTGCTCAAACCCCTCCACCACGATAAGGTGCCGGTTCAAGGAGGATCATGTACCAGTGTTCTGAACACTGGATTCTTTTATCTCTCTTACAGGATAAAGGGTTTCTATTTTGATGCACACCAAATTTCATTCTTCTAACCATTTTTGTTTATTTGTCATTACATCTTTGGGAAAACGTCTGACTATTGCTTTTAGCTCCCTTCGACTCCAAGGTTTGTAGACGACATCTTTTTCCATTGTAAGATGTCGAGCTAATTTTGTTGGGTTTGTTTTCTTTGGTTTACAAGTTTTTTCTTGTTGGAACCCTCCCTTGTTATTCTACTTCATTATTTATCTCAGGTCTTGGGTATTCAGCGACCCAGTCATCACCAGTTTTCTGAACACTGGATTCTTTTATCTCTCTTACAGGATAAAGGGTTTCTATTTTGATCGTGTTTTTGTTTTAGTGTTTCTACAGGACATTTGATTGTCCGGCTTGATCTTAATCTGCGTTGTGTTTTTTTTTTCTTTTTTCCTTCTTCTTCTTCTTCTTGAGCTATTAGCTATTTTATTTTGATCTGTAAGAGAAACTATTTTAGATTCTGCACAGGCACAATTTCTCTCAATTTCTACATTAAATTTTGTATAAATCTTATAATCTAACTTGACTCAATTTACACCCATGTTGCCACAAATGACAAACAAACAACAAACAAAAACTAGCGTAAAGCAAAACAAACAAAACCACAGGAATTTCAACACTGATCTTTTCTATCAGACCAAGAGAATCACAGAAATTCGACACTGGTCTTTTCTATGAGACCAATAGAATCACAGGAATTTTCGACACTGATCTTTTCTGTTAGAACAGAATCACAGGGGTTTTCGACACTGATTTTCCATCAGAAACACAGAATCACAGGGGTTTTCGACACTGATTTTCTATCAGAGCAAATAGAATCACAGGAATTCAGACCTGATTGTTTGCAACATAACAGACAGAACAAAACAAAGTTCGGACCTGGTCTTTTCTGTCTAAAATGATATTGTAGTGTAAAATAACCATAGTTAGTAGAGAGTGGTCAGTATGAAATAACCACAGTTAGTAAATAGTAACTAATGGTAACTGATAATGTTATAATGATAAAAGTAAGAAACAAAGGGTAACAAGTGTGAAAGAGTTGCTGAAACATACTACTGGGCACCAGCTGACTGAAAAGTGCATCTACTGTTTAAAGCTGCTATAGTCAGATGATGTCAAGTGTGAAAATGTAACCAAAAATCTAAGAATAACATCATATAACCAAATATGTAACACTTTCATTATGTTTAAAAATGCAGTGCCAAGAGTGGTCAGATATAATGGGATATATCAAGGAGGGGAGTGAATTATCAAAAACCTGAAGGCCTCAAGGCCAGAGTTTCTAAGACCCGGTGATAGCGGCACAGAGCAAGCCCCAATGTAAAAAAACAAAGCGAGGCGAGGTGCAACTGGTCGACATGCAGTTCTGCACGTATGCCAATCTCTGCGCAAGCGCAGAAGGTAATACGGGCTTTTTCCACTAGAGTACGGGGTTTTTCCACTAGAGGTACGGGGATTTTCCATAAGAAATATGGTATTTTTCCATCGAGAAATAACAGTGTCAGCAGAAATTAAGCAGAATAATGATTGGTTGAGGCCATGTTGTCCGAACGGACACACCCACTTTTCTGTGTTTAAAAGAGGATGTTCGGGGCTTTGAGCCTCGGGTCAGTTTGTTTTTTTCACGGATTTTGTCTGTGTCTGATCCCGTTCTTTTTTGCCGGCAAATAAAGTCCTACTGCACTCAGCCTTGAAGACTCCTGGTGGCTTTTTGATCTTTGAAATCTTTTGGACCAACCGAGAAAAGAGAAGTCTTTTTACGACAATATCATCTCAGGATCTTTAAAACAAAACAGAATCACAACACCACAAGAATTTCAACACTGATGTTTTCTATCAGACCAACAGAATCACAGAAATTCGACACTGGTCTTTTCTATGAAACCAATAGAATCACAGGAATTTTCGACACTGATCTTTTCTGTTACAACAGAATCTCTGGGGTTTTCCACACTGATTTTCCATTAGAAACACAGAATCACAGGGGTTTTCGACACTGATTTTCTATCAGAGCAAATAGAATCACAGGAATCTAGACCTGATCGTTTGCAACATAACAGACAAAACAAAACAATGTTTAGACCTGGTCTTTTCTATCTAAAACGACAGAATCACAGGATCTTTCAAACCAACAAAATCACAGGACCTTCCTACATAGGCCTATGTTCTCAGCGGGGAAACACTCACCTCGTTCCCCAAATCAGGCCTATTTTCTCAGCGGGGAAACACTCACCTCGTTCCCCAAATCAGCGCTCTATATCACCATGTGGATGTTAAGTAAGATGCTAACCCCTAGATGCTTAACCTTCATAAGACTAGGAAAACACAAGCAATTCCACAACTAATCAAAAGCTATGAAAACAAGCATTCCTATACATCTAAAAACTAACCTCCCAATAATATCGGTTTCAAAACCATACAACACCAAAAAGAATTTCCACAAAACACGCAGCAAACTTACTTGAATGTCGGATGGCGTCACCCTTCTTTAGGACTCCCTCCTCGACAGACCTCCAACAATGCACACTAACTGTAATTCGGTTTTCAAAAGGACCTTTTACCTCTGCAATTTGGTTCTCAGGTCACTGGCATGTCCTCGGTCTGGAAGAAGGAGTATCTGTAGAAGGTTTGTTGCCATCCGGGTCACGGCACCAAATTGTTGAAGAAAATCATTCAAGTCCTGTTGAGCAGTTTGCTGTGGTGATGTGTTTATTCAAAGAATACCAGTAAACTGGTGAACCGACAGGCACAGAGCGGGTCCGAGCCGGTGAGTCGACCCAGAGCAAATGAAACAGTAGCATTTTATACAGTAAGAACAAAGAACAGGGAAGGGCAGGTTTAAACAAAAGGTAAACAAGAGGTATGCAAAGGGAGGGGGTCTGCTCTTTGGAGGGAGTGAACAGCGGGGGGTGGGGGGTATGGGGGACACATTTAACATAGTGATCAAACCAGGTCCAGACATCTCTTGATCAACTGGTGTTACGCAAATGTGTATCTGGAGACAGACAGAAATCACCATTTTGGTCTGGAGGTCAAATGGCTGCCTCCAGGCGCCACCTCAAATGTGTATTTTCTTCCTCAGGTTTCAAGAAGTAACTCCATACATCAACAACGTCAACAGCGAATCTGAAACGGCACATTGAACTAAAGCACCTGGCTAGCCTTTCAAGGTCTGTGCGAGTGAATGAAAAATGAAAAGACACGGCAAAAGCGAGCCAAAACAGATCCTCTACAACCCAAATCACATTAACAGTGTACAGTAGCGGCTCCGCTGTCTTCATCTCCCAGCTGCAGCTGAACAACCTGCATGGTTTTGCAGAATACTGTGGGAGAGCTGCAGTTTCAGTGTTAAAACTGATAGAACAATTGCTGTCTGTGGTTCTATATGGGCTGTGGCAATAATTTAGGAAAATAATAGCTTGCATCAACATATTGAAAAAAAAAAGAAATATGAACAAGTTCATTTTTGGAACTGTGAATTTAGTTCAAAATGTTGAATTATGAGCTATGAACTGAACTAGTTCATTTTAACATTTGCGAACTGAACTTTGAACTAGTTCATGTAGAAAGTGAACTTTCCCAACACTGATTGTGCTACTGATCGACTCAAATGGAAGATTCATCAATGAGAAAGGCTTTTCCCCAGGCAGAAAGTGGCAAAACTTTGGTGTCCAAACACAAAGGCAGCCATGGATATTCATTCTGAGTCTCACCTTGGCTCCCCAAGCCACATCCTAATCCACACAGGTACACATGACCTGATGGCACAACAGGAGAGGGTGGCCCTGTCTCTTAGAGCTGTCATTGAGAAGGCATGTCGCACCTTCCCTAACTCTAAGATTGTGATGTCCACTCTGTTACACAGGAAGGATTTCCCCCCCACACACAATACAGAGAGTGAACGTCAGCATACCCAGAGACTGTGAACTATGGCCGAATGTTCACGTTGTCCACTACCCCTCTCTCACTATACAAGATCTTTATGACCATGTACACCTCTTCAAGGAAGCAGTTCTACGATTCACTAATACACTGAAAGATGTAACACTGAACCGAAGAGGAACCCTCAACAGGAGGAGCAACTCAGGGACCCCCAACACTCCAACAACAGAGAGGCACCTCTCAGGACCGGCCATCAGCACGATGAGGAGAGCCTACCAACCCAGGCCCAGGCAGTAGTACATACACCCTCAACACAGACCTCAGGAGAGCAGCAGCCATACCCAGTCTGCACAGATCAACCCCAGACCCAAGACCTCGCCACCTCCCAGACCATTTGCACCACCACCACCACCACCTCCTCCACAACAGCAGCAGGAGCAGACCCAGCCATCCAGACCGTCCTATGCTGAGGTGGTCAGAGGAGCAGCAGGCCCCGCCCACAGTGAACTGAGAGCCATTCAGGACATGCTGAGTACATTATGCTCTCATCTTATGGGCCACAGTCGTAGTCAGTGGTAATGAACAGGTAGTGGTTTTTAAACAAAAGGTCCACAAACTAAACTAAACACTGTATATACACATGTGAAACACTTTACGGTATGGAAATTTATGGTCTATGTAATCATCACATTGTGAATTAATTTTATGTTCAGAACAATTGGTTGTTTCTTCTCTTATCTGTTACAGTTGCAATGAAATCATTTAGCATATCTGTTTGGAATATTCATGGTTTAAACTCTTATTTATTTGGTTTAAAAAGTAGAAACCTGACTTCTTAGACAGGGTTAACGATGTAGATATTGTTATTTTACAGGAGACTTGGTGCAAAGGAGATGCCCCCACTGGTTGTCCCCCTAACTATAGAGAGTTTATAGTCCCATCAACAAAACTAAATGGAGTCACCCAGGGTAGAGACTCAGGGGGAATGTTGATATGGTATAAGTCAGAACTAGCAAACTCAATAGAAATAATGAAAAAAGGGAAATATCACATTTGGTTAAAGATGAAAAACAATATAATATCCACTGAAAAACATTTATGTGCAATTTATATTCCCCCAATAGAATCTCCATATTTCAATGAGGAGATTTTCTCCACCATAGAAGAAGAGATCAGCCATTTCCAGGCCCAGGGATCTGTACTGATCACTGGAGATTTAAATGCTAGAACTGGCGAGGAGCTCGACTTTACTAGTACTGAAGGTGACAGTTACATCACTGGAACTAACCTTGACTTCCCTATCCTTCCCAGCAGGAATAATTATGACAAAAACACAAACAGGAGTGGAAAACAAGTCTTACAGCTTTGCAGAGAGCTGGGTCTGTACATTGTCAATGGAAGACTGCGAGGGGAGTCCTTTGGACGGTATACGTATTGTTCAAAACTTGGCAGCAGCACTGTTGATAATGCTATAACAGATTTAAACCAAACCTCTTTGAGAGCCTTCACGGTGAAAGAACAAACACCTCTATCAGATCACTCTCAGATCACTTTGTATCTGAAAGAGCAGACACGGGTAACACATGTTCTCAGCCATGCACACTGCACAAAATAAAGAAAAGATACAGATGGGCACAAAACAGCCTGGCACAGTACCAGGACGCAATGGTCAGTGAAGATATCCAGTCTCTTCTAGACTCCTTCCTGGTCCAGAGCTACCCTCAGAATACAGAAGGTGTAGAGCTGTGTCTGGTAAACATTAACCACGTATTCGATCATTTGGCCTCATTATCAAACTTAAAATGCAAAACAAAACAACTGAAGAAAATGAACAGGGAGAGGTGGTTTGATTCAGACTGTAAAACCATCAGGAAGACATTAAGAAAAGTCTCAAATCAAAAACACAGGAATCCAGACAGCCAGGAGCTCCACCTGAGTTACTGTGAGACTCTAAAACAATATAAAAACACACTGAGAACAAAAAAAGAACAATATCTACAAAACCAATTACAACTAATTGAAGAGTCTCTAGGGTCAAATCAATTCTGGGAAAATTGGAACTCATTTACCATGAAACGGTTCAATGAACAGCCCATTCAAAACGGAGATACATGGAAAAATCATTTTGAAGATCTCTATAGAAAACAGCCAAAGAATCAAGCACAAGAACAGATTTCAGAAAAACTGAAAGATCTTGAAAGAGTCATTAAAAATTATCAAACCCCACTGGATTATCCTATCACAGAATTAGAACTGGAGGACAAACTCAAGATTCTGCAGCCCAAAAAAGCGTGCGGGCCTGATGGCATCTTAAATGAGATGTTGAAATATTCTTATCAGAAAATGCAAATTGGCTATACTAAAGATATTCAACTTGGTACTAAATGTTGGTCATTTCCCTGAAAGCTTGAGTGAAGGGCTGATCACACCCATCTTTAAGAATGGAGACAAATTCGACCCCAACAATTACAGAGGCATCTGTGTGAGCAGTAACCTGGGGAAGTTATTTGGCAGTATTCTTAATTCAAGAATTATGGACTTCCTCACCGAGCACAGTGTCTTAAGCAAAAGTCAGATTAGATTCCTTCCAAACAGCTGACCACATTTTCACCCTACACACACTAATTGATAAATATGTAAATAAAAACAAAGAGACAATTCATGCATACTTTGTTGATTTCCAAAAAGCTTTTGATTCAGTCTGGCATGAGGGATTACTCTTTAAACTAATAGAAAGTGGTATAGGGGGGAAGTCTTTTGATGTAATTAAATCAATATATGAGAAAAACAAATTGGCTGTCAAAATTGGAGATAAACACACAGACTTCTTTCCACAGGGTAGAGGGGTGAAGCAAGGCTGCAACCTCAGCCCCACCCTCTTCAATATTTATATTAATGAACTGGTTTGTTATTAGAACAATCACCAGCACCCGGTCTCACTCTGCAAGACACAGAAATCAAGTGTCTGTTTTATGCAGATGACCGGATCATACTGTCTCCTACTAAAGAAGGTCTTCAGCAGAACCTGGACCTTCTCCATCAGTACTGTCAGAACTGGGCCCTGACAGTTAACATGAAGAAGACCAAAATTATATTCTTCCAAAAAAGATCAAGGCTGCAGAGAAATGAACCAACATTTAAAATAGGTGGGACCCACATAGAACAAACTAATACCTATAAACCTGGGTTTACAAATAAGTTCCACAGGAACCCTCTGCTCTGCCGTGAAGGAACTCAAAGAGAAAGCAAAAAGGGCTTTCTATGCCATCAAGCGTTCGGTTCAAATCCAAATCCCAATTAGGACATGGCTCAAAATATTTAAATCAGTTATAGAACCGATTGCATTGTATGGCAGTGAGGTATGGGGCTCATTAGTACAACATGATTGGGCAAAGTGGGACAAAAATCCAATTGAAATTCTGCATACAGAGTTCTGCAAAAGTATCCTCCGGGTACAAAGAAAAACCCCAAACTCTGCATGCAGGGCTGAATTAGGCCAATATCCTTTACTTCTCAATATTCAAAAAAGATCAATTAAATTCTGGAGCCATATTAAAACGAGCGACCTGCCTCTTACCATTATAAAGCCCTGGCCTACCAGGAGTTGAACATAGAAAGGAGTCCCCTCAGCCATCTGGTCCTGAGGCTGGCTGACCTTTCACTTTCTGACATCACAAACCCGGTCAGCCTCAGAGCAGTTACACGACCACTCAGAAGATAAGACCTAACCAAATTATAACTAAAGAAAAATAAATATTACACTAAATTACAATATTGTGAGCGTGTAATATTACAAAATATTACACGCTCACAACACAAACTGGAAACATATTTGACCCTAAACAGACAGTATACTGTGGCAGAATACCTAACCACAGTAACTGATCAGAACCTGAGAAAGACATTGACAATGTACAGACTGAGTGACCACAGTCTGGCAGTAGAGAAGGGCAGACACCATCAGACCTGCTGCAGAGAGGACAGACACCATCAGACCTGCTGCAGAGAGGACAGACACCATCAGACCTGGCTGCCCAGAGAGGACAGACACCATTAGACCTCCTGCAGAGAGGACAGACACCATCAGACCTGCTGCAGAGAGGACAGACACCATCAGACCTGCTGCCCAGAGATGGCAGACACCGTCAGACCTGCTGCAGAGAGGACAGTCACAATCAGACCTGGATGCCCAGAGAGGACAGACACCATCAGACCTGCTGCAGAGAGGACAGACACCATCAGACCTGCTGCAGAGAGGACAGGCTGTGCTGTCACTGTGATGAGGGAGTTGTAGAAACAGAACTACACTTTCTAACACAGTGTCACAAGTACAGACACATCAGAGAAGAATTCTTTCCACAATTTTGAAAAACAATGCCCCGAATTCAGAGATTTAACAGAAAGGGAGAAGTTACCCCTCATTCTGGGGGAAAAGAAAGAATGCGCAGTGTTGGCTGCTAAATATGTCACTTCCTGCCACAACAAACGAGACAACCAGTGGGACATAGATATATAGTCAGATAGACATTTATACCACCACCGCCACCATCTCCTTTTATTTATTTATTTTCATTTATTTATTCTATTTTTATTTATTTGTTTGTTTGTTTATTTATTTATTATCATTTTACTTATCTATATTATCACTATTTGTATTATCCAAACTATTAACATCTCTTCATTTTATTTCATTTCATTTTCAATCTATGTTATACGTATATATATATATATATATATATATATATATATATATATATATATATGTATATATATATATATATATATATATATTACCTATATGTATATATTGTTTTATGTCTTTTGTTTTGTTGAATAGCATTATTGTTATTGTTGTGATTGTGCTACACAGGTAAAATGTCATGCCAATAAAGCCTATTGAATTGAATTGAATTGAATTGACTGTGCAGAGTTCTGTCCCTCTGCAGCAGGTCCTCTCTCAGTGCTGCTATCTCTGCCTTACAGCTGTCTCTGTCACCTCTCAGCTGCGTCACCTCCTCACGGAGGTAGTCCAGCTGTCTGCTATGACTGGTTCTGTCCTGCTGAAACTCTCTCAACCGAGCGTTGAGTATGTCCTCCTGTTCTCTCCTGAAGATGGTCAGGGTATCCTGGAAGGAGGGAGAGTTAGACTGCTGTTGGTCCAGCTGCTCCCTGGGCTGTACCAGATCTATCTCCATCTGGGAGAATTGTTCCCTCATGATGTTCAGAGCCTCTGGGTGCTCCAGTAGGGGAGGGTCAGAGTCAGCGTCTGCAGGCTCCCTGTCAGGGGAGAGAGGAGGTGGAGGATTTGCTTCTATGGGTTGGTGGGGTATTGTAAGACCCTCCTTCTCCTTTTGAGCCCTGAGTTTCATGGCGGGGAAGTCATCCTCAAACTTTGCCAGGTGTCCTTGAACCATGGCAGTTCCATTTTTTAACAGGTTGACTGTCATGATGGTGTTGTCTGGTCATTTTCCTCCAATACACTTATCTTCCATTCATTGCAGATCCCTGTTCTCTTTACTGAGGAGTAGTGGGAGCTGATGACATCCAGCCAGGCATAAGCTTCATTGGTGTAGAAGATTAAATTACATGCCCTCCCATCTTTATACAGGTCAAGAAAGAGTGTTTCTGGTCTTTCCCAGAGAACTTGTTGTTTATATTTGCTTCTTGCAGTCTTGCTTTTTACAGCTGGGGGATATTCTGTTGTCTCAGAGCAGGTAGACATCATGATACAGCAGTTAACACTCTGAGGTCTGTGAGTTTTTGAACAGGAAAGTTCCGTTGCTACTGCTGCAGGGTGATGCCACTGATGCCGGTGCTAGGCAACTGTCCAACTGTTACTTAGCTAGTGCAAGCTAGTTAGCTGTTAGCTTTAATATTTCAGTTGGGATTTTATTTGTAATTAAGTTGTAATTTAAAGTGTTAAAACTTACTGTCAGTGTCCAGTAGTTTTCACTTAGTCTTCTTGTTTGTTTAGTTGAGTCCTCCTCTGTCTTCTTCTTTTCTTTTCTTCTAGTTGTTTTGACTGCTCAGGTTAGCAACATTGTTAGCAACATTGTATCCAACCGGCTAAATGTCTTGATCTTTGTCTTGATCTTTGTCTCCAGGGTCCTGTTCCAGCTGTTTTTCCTCTCTTTCTCTTCTCTGGCTTGCTGTGTTGACCTCTGTATTCAAGTTCCTTACCATTTTTCAGTGTTTATCTTATTTCTGAACAAAAACCAATAATATTGTTCAGGAGCTATTCTTAAGCATGTCTGCTCAGTTCGTTACCTTGGTAACTGTCTCTCTCTGTGTCTCTCTGTCTCTCTGTGTCTCTGTCTCTGTCTCTCTCTGTCTCTCTGTGTCTCTCTCTCTGTGTCTCTGTCTCTCTCTGTGTCTATGTGTCTCTCCGTCTCTGTCTGTCTGTCTCTATCTGTCTCTCTCCTCCAGGCATTGCAGCATGGTTTCTTTGACTTTGACAGTTTCAATGTTGAGGAATATGAACATTATGAGGTGATGACGCATGCACAAGCCCACACACACATACGCATACATACGCACGCACACACACACACACACACGCGCTCAAACACGACTGGTCAGTAGCCGTCCGACTACAAAGAATGCATCCGATTCCAAAATGTTGCCCATTGTCTACAGATATCTACCACTTAGTAAGCAGTAGTAGTTAGTTAATAGATACAACTCAAAAATTACTCAATCCTAAATATCCTGAACGTTTTTGTGTGAGCTGTATCCCAGAAGTCGTTTGGATGGATAACAAGTTATGAAGCTCTATAGAGAGTCTTTGGAGATTTCTTTTCTTTTCTCTCAGCACTCAGACAGCTCCAGCTGCTGGAGGAACTGTAGCTCCCAGGAAGCCCCATGATCACTTTTACTTTCAACATCAAAATATTAAATCAAATCACTTCTTTGGAAGTGTAGCTGATAGAAAATCAATTAGAAAGAAATGTCTTCAGTCAGACGGCCCATCCAAAGAGAACTGGTACGTTATCTTTCATTAAATCTTTGGAATGGGAACAAAGACCTTTTCTACCAGGCTTCAGGCTTCCTCGAAACGCCCATCTTTTGTTGTTTATTCAACTCTTCTAAAATGAGAAACAGCCCATGTTTATGAAGGTAGATTTGTGTCTTTATTATTCAATCAAAAAAGAAGTTGCTTCAAACAAAAAAATATATATTTTCCATAGAAAAAAATCACTTCAATCAAAAAAAGAACTTTTTCAATCATAGAAAAAAGGTTTTGAATGAAAAAAAATATTTGAGACTCAAAAAATTGCATTTGAACACTTTTTTTTTAAATTGAAAATGTTTTCTTTGATTGAAGTAATCTTTTTTGTGTTTGGGCCATATTATGGGTAAGACATTTGTGTCTTAATTATTCAATCCCAAAAAATATTTTCAATCAAAGAAAAAACTGTTCAAGTGTTGTTGCTTTTTATTGAAAATATTTTTTTCAATTTGAAGTGATTTTTTTTTTGAATGAAGTGAAAAAAGTTTTTTGTTTTTTTTATTGAATTATTTTGACACAAACATCCCGCAGTGGGCGGGTGCTTCCCCATTGGTCAGACATGTTTGAGTGACAAGTGTCTACACCAACGACGTCTTTCTGACAAGCAAGTCATGGCCGCCAGCAAGCCAGGGAGCAGTGGTGGAGTTGTTAACTGCAGCATTAAAATGATTGGTGTCATGTTATTAGCCTACTCTGTTTGATATTTCGATTAAACATAAAGCTTGCTAACTTAGTTCACGTTGACTAATTTGTGTGATGTTGTTAGATATCTAACGCCGTCATATTGTCAGGCAGGCTAGCTGATAACGTAGCCGATGGCCCTGCACACTGAATGAATTGTTTATTTCACCTAAGTACAGAGGCTTGCTATGTGCTAGTGCTATGTTATGTTATAATAAGTAATGTCATTAGTGGTCAAACAACAGTCCACAGGCCAATTGTTGCCCGCAGCACTGCCTGTTTAGCAGCGGTTGTGCGCTCGCAGCAGGACAGATAATTTAACTTAATGTGGCCATGAATACATTTATTGTTTCGCCTGTTATGTGTTGCCCAAACGCAAATCTTGAGTAGGTTTACTCTGTTTTCTCACATTTAAAAAGGTCTTTGTACAGAGACAACATGAGATTTGCTTGTAGCTACAGCACCTAAAAAACCCACTGTAACCTATTTTCATACGCACACCCAGCCTCGCTTTCAATAAAACACACACTGGCATTTTATAATTGCGATCAGTGAAATATATGAAAACAATATAAAACACAGTTTAAAACAACAGTTGTTGTTGCTCTAAAGCTTCATATTTAAAAGCAGCCCAATGTAGAGCTGTCAGAAATTAAAATCAGCCTCCTCTTGTCATATTTGCAGCAACACTGTTGCTTCAGGCTGTGATCAGTCTTTTTTGTATCGCTCATACTCTCTCCATTAAAACAACCTGCTCCTCTTGGCTGAAATCAGCCCATTGTCACTCCATTTAGTGAGGAAGTGAGCCTAAGTAAGTACAGGCCTAAGGTCAGACTCATAATATATGGTTAAACCTTTGAACTGAAAGGTTTATCACACTATAGGTCTTAAAATGTGAAAATGGTGAACAGTTGAGAGATTTCATTCAAAATTAAGAAAAGTAATCATAATGTAATCAAATGTAATTAGTTACATTACTTTGAGAAAGTAACTGAAATAGTTACACTCCTATTACATTTTCAACAGGGTAACTTGTAATTGTAACCAACTACATTTCCAAAGTAATCTTCCCAACACTGGTGACTGTTGCTCTACCAAATATAAGAAAAATGTAAAAGACTTTTCCCACCATGCAGCCAACAGAGTCACTTTAATCTCTTTCACACGGGTCAAAAACCAAAGAACACACACTGACATCTGGCTTTGGTCTTTAATGTGAACATGTACCATCAACATTCACTGTTAGAGGACCTTTCACACATGAGTAGTTTTTCATCTGTCTCCCATGGAAGTTAAATCAGGTCATTAATCAAGAGCATAGATTTTCAGTTTGAGAGCATGATTTCATTCCTTTTCAGTGACACAGCTCCTTCGTGTGCTCAGATTTTTTCTCCTCATGCTCACATTTTGTGCTTGCATTTAAATTTCTTCTGCTTTCTTTCAAAATGTCCACTTAAAGTAAAAAATCACATGCCTGTGTTCACATTTCTCCTTCTTGCACACAAAAATGTCGCTCGCATTCAAATGTGCCCTCTGCGCGCTCAGATCTAAGTGCACGCGCTCAGAACACACACCTGCTCACAGGTCAAGTTCTGCTCTCGGATCTCTCCTCTGCTCACGGATTTTTCTTGTGTATCAACACTATCAACCAATAGAAGGCCGGCTACTGTTGACCAATCAGATTATACCCGCTTCTTTGCGGATGCGTTTGCTGTACGTCAAGGAGCGTCGCATACGGGCGGGCACTGTTTCTACCGGGTTTATCTACTTCCGTCCTCCAGGCTGTTAAATGTGGTGGTTCCCTTTATTTTATGATGACTTTTGGAATAAAATATCAGTTAATCAATACACGAGCGCCCGTGCTTTTCATTACAATAGCTACATACATCAACATAAAGTAGAACAATAGCGACTCTACTTTCGCCATATTAGCCAATAGCCAGCTACCCAGGCAGCGGGATATGTTATATAGTATAAATACGAAGGCATGAGCATGATTGTGACGATAGTATAGCGGTTAAGAACATTTGTTCATATTACTTTTTGCATCATGGGACGCTGGTTCGCATCCCGGCCCGGCCGGCACCCTCGCTCGCGTAATGAATGAAAAATACTCTATCATCATAGCGTATTTTTCATTACACCTTTTTAATCACGTATGTTTACCCACCATCTCTTGTTAAGCGTTTGTCAGGGGGCCCATGAAGGAAGAAGAAGAAAAAAAGAAGAAAAAAAAAACAGCGGTCCAGAATTGCCACAGACCCTGTTGTTGTGAATGAAATATCTGGGGGCGGGTCAGTAAGGTAACGCTGAGTGGCCTTGATGCCTGTCAGTCATGATGAGTCGCGTCTCGTCACCTCTCTGATGTGTCTGCAGCTGAGCACTGTGATCCATGTCTCTCTCCACGGCCGAGCGAGCTGTCATACCGTAAAATACCAGATAATAGCCGCGGCATTTATTTGTTTCAATCACTTAACAGACCAGGCGTTTATTTGGGACAGGCGTTTAATTCCTTCCTCTCAAAATCCGGAATGAAAATGTCACAAACTTCGCCAGCTTCTCGGTGAATTCTCTGGCATCCTCCTGCAAGTTGCGGCAGAGGAAACGACTCATCCAACTAGCACTCGCTGCAAACTCCTCATCTCTGCTGTCTGTCACTCACAGTTTTCCCGAGTTTTCCTCTGCATATTTTACGACGGAAAGTTTGAATTTCAAGTCATACTTTTTATTTTGTTGCTGCACCGGAGCCATGGCTGACAGAAAGCAGCACAACGCGTGAAAAAGGCGAAGAAGAAAAACGTGCAGTGTCAGTGGTCACGTCTTCTTCCTTGATTAAAAAAGAATAAATGATTTAGACCCAGCATTTATTTGGAACCAGCGGTTATTTATCAAAATATACACTTGCATCGGCGTTTAAAGGGACCCTGCGGTTAATTGACACGCGGCTATTATTTGGTAATATACGGTACATTTACACCCAACTCTGTACGCCGGGCCGGGATGCGAACCAGCGTCCTATGATGCAAAAAGCATCATAAATTGATGTTCCTAACCACTGTACCATCGTCTCAAACATATTAACCCTTCTGTATTTATACTATATAACATATCCCGCTGCCTGGGTAACTGGCTATTGGCTAATATGGCGAAAATAGAGTCGCTATTGTTCTACTTTATGTTGATGTAGCTACTGTAATGAAAAGCACAGGCGCTCGTGTATTGATTAACTGATATTTTATTCCAAAAGTCATCATAAATAAAGGGAACCACCACATTTAACAGCCTGGAGGGCGGAAGTAGATAAACCCGGTAGAAACAGTGCCCGTCCGTATGCGACGCTCCTTGAAGTACAGCGAACGCATCCGCAAAGAAGCGGGGATATTCTGATTGGTCAACAGTAGCCGGCCTTCTATTGGTTGATAGTGTTGATACACAAGAAAAATCCGTGAGCAGAGGAGAGATCCGAGAGCAGAACTTGACCTGTGAGCAGGTGTGTGTTCTGAGCGCGTGCACTTAGACCTGAGCGCGCAGAGGGCACATTTGAATGCGAGCGACATTTTTGTGTGCAAGAAGGAGAAATGTGAACACAGGCATGTGATTTTTTACTTTAAGCAGACATTTTGAAAGAAAGCAGAAGAAATTTAAATGCAAGCACAAAATGTGAGCATGAGGAGAAAAAATCTGAGCACACGAAGGAGCTGTGTCACTGAAAAGGAATGAAATCATGCTCTCAAGCTGAAAATCTATGCTCTTGATTAATGACTTGATTTAACTTCCATATCTCCTTCCTGTCACAGCTGAATTTAAAAGAGAGACTGAAGTAGAAGATTGTCAGCACCATAGAACTGTCACTGCCTCTCTGCTGCTTTCTGCTGTTTTGTAATGATGAATGTGACATAAATATCAGAACACAATTAAAGGCAAACCGAGCAACTGGCAACAGGACAGGAGTCAACTATCAAGTTTTAGCAGGTTCACCAGCATCATAAACACCCTTAATAATCACAGTACTATTATATCATTGTACTGATCTGTGAGAGCAATTCTGTACGTCTGGTGATTTAAAATACTTCACACTGTTGGTCCCTGTAAATAGTGCTGGTATAGAACTGATATAACTGCTGGTATTAATATTTCCCAATGAAATGCAGCATTGACTCACTATGATAGGTATATTGTGATGTTGAGAGTGTCACAGAGTTTGAACACCTCAGTCACACTCTGCAGCGGCTTTTCATCTCTGTTTTCAGCGAGTGGAAAACGGGGATATGAACTGGATCGTTCCAGGGAAGATTCTGGCCTTCAGCAGCCCTCACCCTCGCAGTAAGATAGAAAACGGTGAGTCAGATTCCATGTCAGAACTTTCCTCTACACCACTGGCTTACACATGACTCACAGGAGTCTCCACAGCCTCTGTAAGGTCCCCAGGATCTGAGGTGTATTTAATTATATTCATTCTTTTGAAATCAGCATGTGATCAGAGACTGACATTTTTACCCCCATTAAATTATTACTGACAGTATTCCATGTTATCACTAGAACTGCTCTCATTCACTTCTAATAAATCATAATTGTTGTGTTTACAGGTTATCCTCTTCACGCACCAGAGGCATATTTTGTCTACTTTCACCAAAATAACGTCACAGCCGTGGTCCGTCTAAACAGGAAGTTGTATGAAGGCAGACGGTTTGAGGATGCAGGATTTGAGCACCATGACCTCTTCTTCCTGGATGGGACCACGCCCTCTGACCTCATCTGCAGGCGCTTCCTGCATGTGTGTGAAAGTACTGAAGGAGCTGTGGCTGTGCACTGTAAAGGTGCGAGTGGATTGACTTTAACACAGGAGAGAGTGGAGCTGTCAAATCTGACCCTCATCTAAAACCCCTCACTCTTAACCTCCTCTTATGAAACCTTTCCTCCATAGCTGGCCTCGGCCGTACTGGCACTCTGATTGGCTGCTACCTGATGAAGCACTTCCGGTTCACTGCAGCTGAGGCCATTGCTTGGATCAGAATATGCCGGCCCGGATCCATCATCGGTCGACAGCAGAACTTTTTAGAGGAGTAAGTTTCAGGCTCACATGTGACTCCACCCAATTAAGCACCAGCTGCTGGTGCGTCATTGGATGGATTACCACTGTGACAGTAATCATCAAAAAAGAATGTCAATATCCCAGTCAGCTTCACTCTATTTTAAGATTAACTGTTCAAACCCCAAGGTCCCACAATTGGGGGACTTTAAAATATGCAGAACAACCACAGAGCCACTACTGCACTAATTATGAAAGAATATAGTCATATTTTATATCAAATTAAACAGCAGAAGCTGGGCTACAACAACATGTTTATATGACCCAAACACAGCCCAAACACTACTCAAATAAACAACTAAACATCAAACTTCGAAGTATTCAAATAAACCTTGTGGTTGCAGAGATATACTCATTTTATTATGGATACGCAATTTTCGAGCAGAGGCCTAGAAAATTGGCTTGGGGCTTAAAGGGTCAAAAGGTTAGGGCTGTTGTGTTTTTTTTATTTTTTTGTTAGGGTTATAGTTCTTCTTCCTCTTGTTGTCCAAAAACTATTCAAAACTCATCAGTGAGGGACGTGTTCCTTCATCACCATCAGCACACACACTGATCCCACATACACTGTCCTATAGAGCACCAAACGTGGATTAATTTGCTACTGAAAATAGTCCCCAACAATTGCAACATTTTCTCCTGTTTCAGTTAACGTTTGTCAAGAACATACAGTGACCACTTGTTTTTATGAAATGACTGAAATGAAATATATCTACTGTTAGAGATTAATGTCTAGGTTTGAGTCCGACTGACACATTCTCAGGTTTAGTCTTTTTACAGTGTTTGTTAACAACCAAAAATATTGAAGTGCACCAGCCCGATCCTTATACTTCACAATGTTGATAATGTGCATGCTAACATGCCAACCATTTTCAACATATTCATTATGTACATCAACATTTCCTGATTTAAAATCATCTAGTACTGTCATCAGTTCAAAATATTAATGTGTCCAATACTTTGGTTCATGACCAAATCTGCACAACTAAAGACATTCTCATCCGACTCAGTGTATCAAATAAAGAATTACAGGAGTTACTGTGGATTCCAGCTCGGCCTTCCAGACAGCTTGTGAGCCAGTGAAGATAAATCCACTCTATAATCCCCAAATCTTAAAATAGTAAAGCCTGTGCTCTCCTTCACTCCGGGTATTTCTTCCTCCTGAAGCTCGGGCTCTGACCACGGCTGTCTCCTCCAGAGCTGTCCAGCTCCAGCAGCTGTCTGCTGTTTAACACTAACAGGGTTGCTCATTAATCCGACACATCGCTTGTCCCTCCCCTCCAGTCTGTTAGTACAATGACGGCACAGAAAGACAGATGAGCCTGTTTGTCAGATATTTGCATTTAAATCCTCCAAAAGGCACAAACAGCACAAACACGTCTGAGCGGTGAAGATCGGTGACTGGGACTATCTAAGGCCCAGTGAAGCCCAGCAAACAGCTGGCTGCTACCTGTCACTCAAAGAGGCCTCGCCTCAAAAATGAATCATTTTAAGCCTTAATATAATATAATGGAGTGACTTATATAAGAACCCCCCGTGCTGTTGTCATGAGTGGGACAGCTGGCTTCAGAGACCGAGGCTGTAAACACTTCATTGCTACTGTAGCTGGACAATTTGACACGAGCTGCTGGAGCCTCAAGTGGACATTTGAGGGACTGCAGTTTTTGTTACTTCCATGTTGGCCTCATCTTTCAAGCTGCAGCATTTATGTCATAGGTACATAGTGCCTATGTTCAACCTAAGAAGAGCCATGAGCATGGTTGTAGAGCCTTGTTAAGTGTTTGTTGTGGTGGCATCTCATTTTTGTCAAGAATTTAACAGGCTGAATGCACAGTATTGTTTTTGCTCTCTCTCTCTGTGTGTGTTTGTGTGTGTGTGTGTGTGTGTGTGTGTGTGTAGGAAACAACACACTTTGTGGGTCCAGGGTGACGTCCACCGCTCCAAACAGAAGCTGGTTCAGCAGAGACTGAGCCGCCAGCAGCAGCTTCAGCAGCAGAGTCGACAGCAGCAGCTTCAAACCCCCGACTTTGAGGGAGGGAGACAGCCAGCCATGTCCCGCATTCTCTCTAGCATGGATGACCTGTCAATCAACACCACCCTTTACAAATCATACAGCCTAGATGAGGTGAGGGGTGCGACATGGCCAGTGTTGGGCAAGTTACTCCAAACCAGTGTTGGGACTCGTTCCTCAAAAAAGTAATATATTACACATAACACTGTAGGATAGTATATGGGCCTCACATGGGCCGCACCATAAATATATAATGTAGGAGACACTGCTCAGACACTACTTTGATATATATATATGATAATTAATCACTGGTAATTAATTTTACACTCGTAAATGGGGCACCACCTCTGTGTTTAGTTCTTGGAATAATCAGGAGGACATTATTCCAAACACCTAACTGTACAAGTTGGCTTGGACAGTTAGAGTCCATTCAAAATCAGTTCATTCAGTCTCAATATTCTGAAGTAGTGACTTCTTTGCACGTATCCATCGGTTTTCCACATTAAAATTAAGTTCCAGACAAAGACAAACGATTATATATGTTTATTGACTAAATAACTTGGGTAAAATAAATGACATGACAATTTTAGATGAACAACAGATCACAGAGAAGGTTAAGACTTTAATAAGGAAAGTAATAAAGTCGTGTGACCGTTGGTAGATGGTAAAGTTAAAGGGTCAGGTTATATATATATTAAATATTACGGGAGTAATTTTTAATACTACAAGACTCTAATCTTAATTCTCTTAAATTCATAAGATAGGAGTTAGAACTTAGACAGAAGTCAGAACTTTAGACAGAAGTCAGAACTTTAGACACCACTCATTCTCACGTGTGTGGATCCAGCTGCATGAAGACGTTCAGCCGGTTTTGTCTGGGAGTCAGGAGGCACTGAAGTTTGGTGTTCTTGAGAGTTCTGGGTTGGACTACGGCACGGCGCGTCGGTCCAGTAGCCAAAGGGAAGGCCGGTACTCTGTTGAGGAACTCTTGGTCCGAAGGCCCAGCGGGGTTTCCGCCTTGGGAGCGCTGGGGGCAGAGTCGGTCTCGGCTGGGAGCACACAAGTCTTTTTGTTGGAGACTCCTTGTAAGGCTTCTGAAGAAGACACTGACTGCAGCGTTCTTCATCAGATGATCACAGTCTTGGTAGTTTCAAGTAGTGGTACTTAAGTTCTGATTCTGAAACTAATTCAACTTCTTCTGAATCCAGGCGGTGATAGTTTAACAGTATAAAATCAAAAATCAAAAAGAAAAGAATTTGTTCTATTAAAACTTGGATAAAAGTAAAACACTTAAAGTAGGGATTCAATTTGCTTGTCTTAGAGCTTGTTGCCAATATAAAACTAAAGATTACTTAAAAAAAATATAAAAAGGAAAGAAAGAAGGAAAGATAGTAGCGAGTGATGTGAAGAGAAGAAGTCAGGAGAGAAGAGAGAGAAGAAGAGGAGAGAAGGAGAGTGGGGAGAAGCGGCGAGCAGAGCAGAGGGGTCTGTTTTATGACCTGCAGCAGGCAGACTGAAAAGGGGGGGCCGGCAGACAGTGTCACACCTCCTGTGATCTGAGTTGAGGCTCCCAAAATTTTGATCTAACTACACTATTGTATTTAACATTTTGAAATCGTGTTTTAACCTTCCCAAAACTTCACCATCTTAAAAGTCAAATTTTTGCCTTCGTGAAAAGATGCAACATGACAATGATAACTTATCATTCAAAAGAATTATAACCTGATTAAGACATGAAGCAATAAAGTATACCACATATAACAATAAAGTATGCAATACACAGTAGGACCAAGGACTTATACATATTCCTTGTAGTTCTATCTTAACAAAACATATCAGACATTTAACTGGTAAATAACACAAGTGTTACACAAGGAATGATGATCAAGTCTCTTCCATCGACAAGGGGAGGGGCTGGTTTGTGTTGACCTCAAACTCATTCAGTAATAAACTTCATTTGGGCTTGACAATAACATGGGAAAGATCTATTGTATGACCTTCTTACGCTATTTCGGAATCTGCTAAAATTAAGAAATTAAGATTGTAGTTTATTTGTTATTTAGGACGTATTTGAATTTGGGTGAGAATAGAAGATAGGAATTGGAATGTCAGACTCAGGAACAACAACTGTCGTAAATAACAGTTGGACATGTGAGGAGAAGAATACACAGATTAGGTTTCGCACCTTGCCTTCCCCTACTGGAGAGTGTTCCAGAGGGAGAGAGATGTAGATTAGTAAGACATCTTAAATCACAACATCTGTGATAGAAACCAGTTCTCCCTTCTTCTGATGTGGAGAAAGAAGACTCTTTCGTGCTTGACCTCGTTTGACCTGAGGAAAAGGGGTTCATCTTCTTTGGAGGAAGGGGAACAGACCAGATGTGCTAAGTCGTCGTGGAGAGAAGATATGCCAGGTCAGGAGGTGGGGGGCTTTCAGTCCCATATGCTGGAAAAAGGAGTCAATTTGGGTTAAAGACAACACATTACTCTTAAAAATAGTAATGCCTTACATAACATGATTACTCTCTGAAGAAAGTAATTAGTTACATTACTCGTTACATTACTTGTTACATTCATGTTGCTCCACGGTTCCTTAGCACCAAGCTTTGTGTGTGCGTGCTGTCTCTGTAGGTGCTTCGTTAAGTTTGAGGTAGTGTTAGCAGCAGCGGAGAGAAGTTTCCAACACGGGCAAAGTGTGCACCTTACAGTCAAGTTATTTTCCTTACGTTCAACAAATTCAAAGTAATGTTTGTATCTCCAACCGTCAAAAGTGGCTTTACGCAGCGGGGGGTCTTCAGGCAAGTCACAGCAGCATGTTCTGCTCCTGTTGCTGACGCTGCCATTGTTATCCCATCTCCCCTTGCGGGTGGCGACTAACCAATCGGTGATGGAGGAAGATACCTTGTGCCAAACCCAAACCAATCACTGTTCCATTATTGACGCCCCCCGAGCTTGGCAAACTGTAATGTGATTACTACATTCAGAACAGTAATGCCTTACACTACTCGTTACTGAATAAAGTAATGTGATTACTTTGTAACGTGTTACACCTAAAACTGCTCCAAACACGTAATGCATAATTTATTGCTTGTGACTGTCATTTCAAAGTAATTACTTATATAATAATATTACTGTCTTTGAATTGTAAGGCATTACACTATTATTGCATTACTTTTAAGCTAGAGGCCCAAATGCAATAAACAATAAACATTAGCTAAAGGGCCTTAAAATGTAGGCTACAATCGATTCACAACCACCAACACTGAAAACAACAGTTTTTGAAAGGCTGGCCATGCTGAACATGAATTGCAATGGTAAAATTGAAACATTTGGGGTGCACTCAGTCCCATCAGAAGATCTACATTGAAAAATCATGTGTCAAAACTTTTTGTATGTCAACACCTTGGTATTAATATAAGGGGAAGCTGATTGCACTATACATTTTCTTAAAGCTTTTGTCCTCTAGATGTGATTAAACATGCATGGACATGTCCCACCTTCCTCTATCTATCAGGGACAGTACAGATTCCAATAATGCATCCACATTGTATTGAAAGTTTTTGAAACACACACATTGATTTTCAATCTAGCCTAAATCTCAAAATGTTCGATGTTAACACTCAAATTAAGTATGGGCAGACCTTCAAAAAAAGTTAGTTTCGTGTGTGTGTGTGTGGGGGGGGGGGGGGGTTGCCTACATTGTAAGGCCCCTGAGCTAATGTTTATTGTATTTAAGAGAAGTTTTTGTATGTTTTATCTGGATACAGACTGACATGAAACAGATTGACGTTATGTTGCTGTTCTGTTGGCTATTTTATATTATAGTCAATAGCCCAGTAGCAATAACCTGTGGAGGCAATGCTTGCCTTGTCGTTGCTAGCCTAGACTGGGATCTTGCTCACAATTTTTCTTGAAAAAAAAAAGCAGCATATCCTCAACATACTCTGCCACCAGTCTCCTCACTTCTTGAGGTTCAAGCATTGCAGAGACGGGAAGAACGGGAGAATGTTTTTTCTCCGCTCATCTCATCCTCAGTTTGCTTTCTTTTAGTCACTAGCTTAATGTTAGTGTGGCACCACTCTAGCACTTAGCACTTAACTATAATGTTCTTCGCACCCTTGTCCAGAGTCCAACTTGTCTGCCGCTGCAGTCATCTTCTCCTCAATCAATAGTTATCTAGCACTAACAGGAAGTAAACATTTGTGCAGATTTTTTTCTCCTCTGCTAATCTCACGGTGTTGGCGAATTTGTATAAAAACGCATCACTTTATTTCGGGTTTAAAATGCATTGTAGCGATACAGCAAAAAGTAATGCATTACAGTAATTGCATTACTTTTGTAGCTTTTACTCCCAACACTGGACATGGCATGGCCCTTTATATTGATCATTGCAGTAGTAAATATATAAACTTACGCATACAAATGACTTGACATTTTGTTAAAGTTAAATCAGAACAATGTTTTCTTTTCATTGTGTTTTACTGTTAATTGTCTCTTTGTAACAACACTTATAGAGTAACTACACAGAGGACAGTCTGACTCAGGGAGACAAACTGAGAGCACTGAAGGGAAAACGACCACCACGATCAGCTTCCTCCTCCTCAAGGTACAACATGGTTACAACATGAGGATCAATATCACTTCTACGTCTACGGCGTTAGCTTAGTTTAGCCCAAAGACCAAATGTTTGTATAGACTTAACAAATGAGTTATAACTAATAAAATGTATGTCTGGGTACTTTTGTTAATTTTTCCCAGTGATGGCGTTATATCACAGTTGTCAGGCCTGGACTAAAAAGAGGACTCAGATGCAGGGCAGAATCAGAATTCAGACTTTTATTCTGAAATAGTTGGGCGTTCAAGACAGAGAGACACATGAATAGGTTATAAAACCTAACCTGACTACACTGTTGGTATGAGAAAACAACAAACAAGGAAATCAAAATCACTCCGGAAGGAGGGAAAACGAGAAATCAAAATGCTTCACGAGGGAGGAAAAACTGATAAATCAAAATCGCTCCACACAGGGAGGAAAACTAAGACTACATTAAGAAATCTGATCTAAGAAACTAGGAAAACAAGGACACTCCAAAAGGAGGAGGAAAACAGAGGATAACTACCTACTCTGAGCTCTACAAGAAAACAAAGTCGCTCCAAAATGGAGGGAAAACAAAAGGCTAAATCTGAAAACGAGAACTAAAAGGCACTATCAAAATTTACAAACAAAATTCACTCTTCTCGAGGCACAAGGAAAACAGAACAAAAATCAACATGAACTTTGAATACTTATCAAGACAAGACTGTGACGAAAGGGCTGGGGTGCACGCAGGAACGAGACACACTGGCACAAGACAAACGAAGACACAGACTATTTAACACAGGAGGGAGAGTGGAACAGGTGGAAACAATCAGGAATCAGGGATGACATCAGACCGGTGACACAAGAGGAAGGGCAAGTGACCTGAAACGATAGGGAGGTTAGATTTTCAAAATAAAACAGGAAGTTCACAAGACAAAAAACCAAGACAAGACCTCACCGCTGAAGAACCCCCCCTTCTAGGACCGACGGTCCAGGTTGACCAGGATGGTCCCTATGAAAATCCTCAATTAAATCAGGGTCAACAATGTGGCGTGAGGGAACCCATTGTCTTTCTTCTGGTCCATATCCTTCCCAGTCTACCAGATATTGTTTGCCCCGGCCGCGTACCGCCAGCAACTGTTTGACCTTGTATACTGGACCGCCGTCTATCACTTCGGGTGGTGGGGGTGGTGCGGTGGGTGGGACCAGTTGACTCTCTGTGACAGGTTTAACTTGACTTACGTGGAAGGTCGGGTGTACGCAGAGGGACCGGGGCAAACGTAGTCGAACTGTTGCAGGACCGATGACTCTGGAGATGGGGAATGAACCCACATATCTTGGTGCCAGCTTCTTGAGGGCACTCGAAGATGCAAGTCTTTTGCTGAAAGCCAAACTCTCTGACCGGGTTGATAGTTGGGAGCCGGTCGCCTCTTGCGGTCTGCTGCCTTTTTGACCTGGTCTCCTTGACGGATCAGAATCTGTTGAGCGGCTGCCCAGATCCGGCGGCAGTGGCGAACCATGACGTGGGCGGCAGGCACTGTTACCTCCAACTCGTTGACAGGAAAAACTGGAGGTTGGTAGCCAAAACCACAATGAAAAGGAGACAAACCAGTAGCAGAAGTAGGCAGAGAATTATGAGCATACTCAACCCAGATCAGGTGTTTGCTCCATGCTGAGGGATTCTGGGAGACCAGGCACCGGAGACCAGTTTCCATCTGCTGATTAAGGCGTTCGGTCTGGCCGTTCGCCTCCGGCAGAACTCCCTCCAGAACCGAGACACAAATTGAGGCCCCCGGTCAGATACAATGTCCTTGTGAAAGCCGTGGACTCTGAAAACTTGGTTCATCATGACCTCTGTCGTTTCCTTCGTTTCCTTGGCAGAGGGCAGTTTGGGCAGGGCTATGAATCTAGCCATCTTAGAGAACCTGTCCACCACAGTAAGGACTGTGGTGTTGCCTTGCGATACCGGGAGCCCCGTGACGAAGTCTAGTGAGATGTCTGACCACAGTCTGGAGGGGATGGGAAGCAGCTGCAAGAGACCCATGCGGGACCCGGAGGATGTTTTGTTTCTGGCGCAGGCCGAACATGCCTTTATGTACTCCTGGACCTCCAGCTCCATAGATGGCAACCAGAACCTCCGGGAGATGGCGAACATAGTCCTCTGAACTCCCAGGTGGCATGAAAGTAGTGAGGCGTGGGCCCATTGAATCACCTGTGGGCGCATCTCAACTGGGACAAACAATCGATTCTCAGGGCACCCACTAGGTGGCAGAGCCTCACCAATGGCCTGCTTTACCTCATTTTCTATCTGCCAAGTCACCGCTCCTACCACACAGGTCAGTGGAAGGATGTTTTCAGGTTCTTTGGCAACAGGCTCGGGGTCAAACAGTTGAGACAGGGCATCAGGTTTTACGTTCAGAGACCCTGGCCTGCAGGAGAGAGAATAGGATAAACGGTTAAAAAAAAAAAAGCGCCCACCTGGCCTGGCAAGAGTTGAGTCGTTTAGCTTTTTTGATATACTCAAGGTTTTTGTGATCCCTCCATACAATGAACGGCTGGCTAGCTCCCTCCAGCCAGTGTCTCCACTCTTCCAATGCTACCTTTACCGCCAACAGCTCCCTGTTGCCCACGTCATAATTCCTCTCTGCCCTGGACAGCCGTCTCGACAGAAAGGCGCATGGATGCATCTTGCCGTCTTGTTCTGATCGTTGGGAGAGAACGGCCCCATCCCCTTCGTTGGAGGCATCCACCTCGATTACGAACTGCCGCTGTAGATCTGGCATGGTTAGAATGGGTGCTGAAGTGAAGCGTCGTTTTAGGGTCTGGAAGGCAGCTTCTCCTTCGGGCGACCACCGGAACTGCACCTGGGAGGACGTAAGAGCATGGAGAGAGGCAGCTATTGCGCTAAAGCTTCTGATAAACCGCCTGTAAAAGTTAGCAAACCAGAGGAACTGCTGAACCTTCTTGCGGCTATCAGGTGTGGGCCACTCAGCCACAGCTCTAACTTTAGCCGGATCCATCTGTACCTTTCCAGGGGCTACAATAAAGCCCAAGGAAGGAGACAGTGTCGGCATGAAAGCCACTTTTCTCGGCTTTCACATAGAGTTGATGCTCTAGCAGTCGTTTCAATACTTTGGTAACGTGAACTTTGTGTGTTTTGAGATCGGGAGAATAAATCAGAATGTCATCCAAGTATACATAGACAAAATGGTCAAGGAAATCTCTCAAAACATCATTGATCATGGCCTGAAAAACAGCAGGAGCATTAGTGAGCCCAAAAGGCATGACCAGATATTCATAGTGGCCACTTGGTATATTGAATCCGGTCTTCCACTCGTCCCCCTCTCTTATGCAAATCAGATGGTAGGCGTAGATCAAGCTTGGTGAAAATCTTGGCCTGTCGAAGCTGGTCAAAAATAGAAGACATAAGAGGTAGAGGATAGCGGTTTTTTATGGTGATGTCGTTGAGTGGGCTATAGTTAATGCACGGTCTTAGGGAGCCATCCTTCTTGCCCATGAAGAAAAACCCCGCCCCTGCAGGAGATGAGGAAGGGCGAATCAAACCCGCCTTCAGTGAGGTCTCTATGTAATCCGTCATGGCCTCCTTTTCTGGTCCTGAAACCGAGTACAGGCGACCTTTGGGAATGTTAGAGCCCGGAAGAAGCTCGATGGCACAGTCGTAAGGTTGGTGGGGAGGAAGAGACATGGCTTTCTTTATATCAAATACCTCCCGAAGGTGGGGGTAGCAGGAGGGTACTGAGCTCAGGTCCGGGAATTCGGATTCTGTGGCAGAGTCAGTAAAATGCACGTTAAACATGGCAGCATTTTCTCCCGGAACGAACATTTAATGCATTCCCCTGTACAATCCTCTCCCCACCTCCCAATCTTCCCAGATCTCCAGTCTATGTGAGGGTTGTGACGAAATAGCCATGGCTGTCCCAAAATCAGAGTATGGGTCGGTGACTTGAATAAATAAAAACTGATGTGCTCTCTGTGGTCATCAATGCACAGCTGAATGGGTTTTGTGACATGTGATGGAAAAAAAAAAAAATTCTCCATTCAGAGCTTTAGCTTCGATGGGCTTATCTAATAGCTCCTTCTTCAAACCGAGTTTGTCGGCTAGTCTCCAGTTCATCATATTAGCATCAGCCCCTGAGTCTATGAGAGCTTTGAGTTCAATGACAGTTTTGTGGAAAACCTTGACGTTCGTGAGTGTACGTGAAACAGCATCTGAAGCTCTGAGTTGACTCACCACCACAGATTTCTTGGCTAGGCAAAAAGCGACAAGATGACCCGACTCCCCACAGTAGAAGCATCGACCCTCCTGTTGTCGTTTGCGGCGCTCTTCTTGTGATAGCCGGGTCCTTCCCAGCTGCATGGGTTCCTCTTCTTCCTTGGGCTGGGAATGATGGTGCTGCTCCAGCGATGACCTGCGGTGAGGTAGCCAGTCCGGTGACGTTCTCGCTGTTGCCATGCGTCCTCTGCTGCGTTGTTGTCGAAGCATGTTGATCCTGTTGTCGGTTCGTATGGCGAGTGCGATGAGGAAGTCCAGGTCTTCAGGTAAATCCAGGGGAATTAATGAATCTTGAATAGGAGCTGCCAGTCCCTTCCAAAATACGTCATAGAGAGCTGTGGAGTTCCATTCCCTCTCCGCCGCCAAGGTGCGGAAGCAAACGGCATAGTCACAAACAGAGTCAGTATCTTGTCTTAGCCCGCTCAGCTCCTGTGCCTTTTCCCGGCTGGTAGTAACCGGCTCAAAAGTCTTGGTTAAGGCGGACTCAAACCCGCTTATGGAGCTGCACAATGGAGAGTTTCTGCTGCACTCTGCTGATGCCCAGGGTTTGGCTCTTCCGGTCATGTTTGAGATCATGAAAGTAATCTTAGAACGATCGGTAGAAAAGGCATGTGGTGTTAATTCAAAATGAATCGAACAGTCAGTGAGAAAGGTCTTACACTGTCCCATTTCGCCTGAAAATTTGGCTGGTGGCGCCAACTTACTGCCAGCTCCTACGATCGATGCTGTCGGTACCGGAACTGTAGTGGCTGTGGGAGGCGGAGCCGTTGGGGTAGGCGGAGCTGCTGTGGTTGGTGGGGCGAGGTGCTCCTGTAAGCCTTGGAGTTGTGCTGAAAGATGCCCCAGGTGAGACGCCAATTGCTGTCTGAAATTTCTCCTGGTGAGACAGGCGGGTTTCTTGGGCCTGGAGAAGTTCCACCCACTGCCTGACCCCTGCTGAGTCAATACTGGCCAGTGTGTACCGTCAGGCCTGGACTAAAAAGAGCACACAGATGCAGGGCAGAATTAAAATTCAACAGACTTTTATTCTGAAATAGTTGAGCGTTCAAGAGAGAGAGACACATGAATAGGTTATAAAACCTAACCTGACTACACTGTTGGTGAGAGAAAACAAAAATAAACAAGGAAATCACTCCGGAAGGAGGGAAAACGAGAAATCAAAACGCTCCACGAGGGAGGAAAACTAAGACCACGTCAAGAAATCTGATCTAAGAAACTAGGAAAACAAGGACACTCCAAAAGGGAGGAAAACAGAGGATAACTATCTACTCTGAGCTCTACAAGAAAACAAAGTCGCTCCAAAATGGAGGGAAACAAAAGGCTAAATCTGAAAACGAGAACTAAAAGTCACTATCAAAATTTACAAACAAAATTCACTCTTCTCGAGGCACAAGGAAAACAGAACAAAAATCAACATTGACTTTGAATACTTATCAAGACAAAGGGCTGGGCTGGACGCAGGAACGAGACACACTGGCACAAGACAAACGAAGACACAGACTATTTAACACATTAAGGAGAGGGGAACAGGTGGAAACAATCAGGAATCAGGGATGACGTCAGACCGGGGACACAAGAGGAAGGGCAAGTGACCTTAAATGATAGGGAGGTTAGATTTTTAAAATAAAACAGGAAGTTCTTAAGACAAAAAACCAAGACAAGACAAGACCTCACCGCTGTGTGACAACAGTAGACAAAAACAACAGGTATAATCCAGTCAAACATGATTCTGGCTCAATGAACGTGTTTATTGGCTTCACATAGGAACAGAAATGAGGTCCAGGTCGGTGAGTGTTTTGGCAGAATAGCCTGCCTGATATTGTGGGTTTGTTAGTAAATGTGATGTGATTCCTTCTCTGAGGGGCTTTTCTATGAAGAACATTTACATCCAGCAGCAGCAGACACACATACTGAGGATCACAGAGCAGAAGAGTGTTAATGTTCATGGTGACAGCAGAGCCAGCTCAGCTTGTGTTGCAGCCACGTTAGCAGCAGATTGTGCTAACACTGAGTTCAACAGGTTGACAAAATAAACAGTTATATAAAACAATGACAGAATGTACAGATTTGAATTTTGAACTCTGTGACGATCCATGCTGGAGCTTGAGGTTTAAAGAGCAGCCTGCTTTCTGTGTTGCTGGCCCTCGTTGAGGAGGCAGTCTGAAGTAAAATGGTTGCTGCACACGTGTCAGAGTTTCCAGTTGTTGTGGGGACGTTTCCATCAAGATGACATTGATCCACTGGGTCTTTACTTCCTGTGATGGTGGGAGCAGATGGAGACGTTGACGTTGGTTCTTGTAGACAACAACAGAGAAATTGTGCAGCTTTGTTACCCCTCCACATGTTGGTGTCACTAGCCTCTTTCACACTGCCATTTGCATGCGGGGATCCTGCACCAATTCTCCGCACCCTCCTCTGTGTGAAAGTTTCAGATGCGGAGAGGGGGGAAATTTCGCTCCAGCGCTGATCCGCCTCTGGAGGTAGTATCAGGGCCGCATTATTGGTGAGCCGTCCCAGTGTGAACGGATAATCCGGAGGCACGGAGCCGGGCGTGTCGGTCGTGCAGTCTGATAACTGCACAGGTCCTTCACTCAACTAAATACAGAGAAATGTCCCAAAAAGCAACGTTACAGGACCGAACAAAAGTAACATAGCAACTGTAACTGTCTTTGGCAACTTATATGAGGAAAACAAATACCACAGCTGTACGTGGAGAAGCGTCTGTCCTCCTGTCTGTCCTACCGACTCTTAGTCACATTTCTGCGCGAAAACAGCATCTGTCACTGGCAAAAACTTTAACTCACCGAGTGTTTGTGATGAAAATGAACCACCGTGACCGTCAGGAAAACAGCCTCCGTCCCCGCGAGTGAGGGAGTCAGACAGCGACCTGTTTACTGATGGTGATTATGTAATTATGCAATTTAGCGCAAAAAACGTAACTTTCCAGGATGTTTGGGTCAGGATCTCAATCACTACACATTATAACAGCATCCATATGATTATAAACTGTCCGTGGGTTTAGATTAACAGGGGAACACCTGGGGAAACACCGACGTCATCAACATGACATCACCCGGGGGTGAACCACCACTCCGGGGATAATGCGGAGAGGCTGTGTAAAAAGGGCTACTGAAGGCCGAAGGCGTTAGTGAGGAAACAGATGTGTTTAACCCTCTAACGGCATGTTCTCACAGCAATAGTAAAGCACATTCAGTTTAACACACTAAACACTTGGTGGTGGACTCCAACACCAACTGAAAACTACTAGAACATGTAATATTAAATGTAAATGCACTGAGAGGCTATTGCAGAAAAAAAACAGACAGACAGACAAACAGTTTTTTTGCTTAGTATTTGGATGGTTTGTAAAATATGGAATGTGTTATAATGAGCTGATCCCTGTGTGTCTCTTACTCAGGTTAAATCTGTCGAAGGCCTCTCATTGCTCCATCCTGCCACCACCTAAGTCCCCTAAAGGCTCCCTCTCCTTCTCCTCCTCCTCTAAGAAGCTAGGGCGCAGCTCCTCCTCCACCACACAGCTATGGAGGTGAGTTGGATCCAAACCATACCGGTTCACTCTGTGACTCCATCATGCATTAGAAGTATACATAGATGAGATCCTCATAGGCAAGAATCAATAAAATCAAACCTTTGTTAAGTAATTCTCTCTTACTGTCTGCCTACTGTATGCAAGGCTGCAACTAACCATTTATCATTATTAATTACACTGTATGGCAAAAAAAGTCACCAGCTGGATTTAACGAAGCAAAGAGGTAAGAGCCTTCCACTGGAAAATTACTGCAGTGATTAACATGTTTCAGCTGGCAACAAGTTGCTTAACCCTAACTGATGAAGTGAGTCAATTCTCATTTCTTAAACTACCATGTCTGAAGACACATCCTGTGGTTGTAGAGAAGATGTCTTCGGTAGATTCAGTTGGTCAGGTCTAAGTTCAGCAACGTTATGTGCCCAAACATGAGGTCAGCTGACTACCTGAATCAACTAAATGAGCAGGTTTTTCCATCAAGGAATTTTTTTCTACCCTTATGACATGGGTATATTCCAAAATGACATTGCCACGATTCATCATGCTCAAACTGTGAAAGAGTGGTTCAGGGACAATGAGACAGTCCAGACCTGAACCTCAGTGAGAATCTTTGGGATCTGCTGGAGAGGACTTTACACAGCAGCCCGACTCTTCCATCATCAATACAAGATGGTAAAAGAATTAATGAAAATGAACTCTGGATGGAAATGACTGCTATGACATTACATAAGCTTATCAAAATGACACCACAGCCAATGTGTGCTAAAGCTAAAGCTAAAGGCGGTCCAACAAAATATTAGACTGTTTGACCACAATCCAAAGACATTCAATTTACTGTCACAAAGGAAAGAAATTAGGAAATGTTCATGTATAAGAACCTGGAATCAGATAATCTTGACTTCATTTTCCATGAAAACATACTCAGGATTTTTCAACATTTCATTTTTAGTGGTTGACAATGAATAAATTAACTGTATGCATACCTCTCTCCTCAGTCCCTTCAGCCTCAGCCTGTTCAGCACCAGGCCGGCCATCATTCACTGACTTTACAGCTCAGGCGTTCCTATTCTGCTCACAAGTCAAGTCGACTGATGATGGTAAAGAAAACTGGACAACCACCATGTTGTCTGGGCCTTAAACATCTTTATCATTTACCTTGATGATACTGTAATGATTTGTGTGACAGAGTAACTGCACTGTTAATGTAGAGTCAACTCAGAGTGAAGAAACACTCAGAGAATGAAACACTGGTCACAACATTGATATTGACTCTAATCTCAGTGTCTTCAGTAGAATATGAGCCATCGTATGTCAGAAGATAAACACACAAAATCTTAGAAAAATAATGTAATTTCACATACTGTGTACATCCCACTAGCATGAGTACTGAAACACTGAATTCAACAAAGTTGGAAGGAGTCATGATAAATGTAACACCATGTTCATAAGGTGTAGAAGTTTGGTCAGTGGACTGGTCCAGAGTCACATGACTCTAAACTTAAACTGCACTTTAATACTAGAACCTTAAAGGAAGAGTGCACCAGGGTTACACGTTAAAGTGTGTTTTCAGGTGTCGCTGCATATGTGGAAGAAGTATAAAACCTTTTGTGGCTCCGGGGGAAGCTGCATGTTATATGATAAATATACTCCAGTGATGTCACACAGGGGCTCAACTGCACTGTGGGTAATTTAGTCACAGACAAAATTGGTGAAGACCACCATCTTAGTTGAGATCTTAGTTGATAGTAAATCTTAGTTCTGAATGGAGCACTGAGTATGAACAGTTTGTATACATATACAGTAGGTCAATACATATTAAATATGTTTTTTAAAAATGATACAATATTTGGGAGATTTTATTTACTTTTAGTTGCCAACAATAGTGGAAGCAAAAATTGTGATTCTTAAGGGGAAGTTTCTTCTGTTTGAGTGTGAAGCTCTTAAAGCATGTGTGACTTTTCTAAACAAATGACAATGTGTTTTATGTTTGTATTTGATGCAACATCATCTTGCTATGCAAATATTATCCACCTATAAAAGTGTACTGTTACTACTATGAAAGACCTTCATCTGATCCTGGAGCAGGTGTGCTGATGGGGGAATGTGTTGTCTGATAACTGGTTGGTTCCAACGGAAGAAAATATATCATTAAGATGTGATAAGGTAGCTGCCTTTAGTGTTGCTGCAGAGATTGTTATTTTTAAAATGATAAAATAAAATTGTATTGATGATGATCATGAATGCTTGAGGTTGTTTATCAGTGAATGTGTTTTCATTTCACATCCCAGAGGAACTCCAGGAATACATCTGGTAGACTTTTTTTTTTTTTTAAAGATTTTTTTGGCATAGACACCTTTATTAAGCAGTAGACAGATATGAAATATGGGAGAAAGAGGGGGATGTGACATGCAGCAAAGGACCTCCGGCCGGATTCGAACCGGGGTCGGCTACGTTTATGGCATGCGCTCTAACCACTCGACCACCTGCGCGCCATCTGGTAGACTTTTAAAGCAGATGGTGTTTCTCCTCCTCCTCCTCCTTCTTAAACATTTTTTTAAAAAACAAAACAGGATGGAGGTAAGTTGAAGGATGAAACCCTCCATGCAGACAATTTTGTCTGCATCTGCCACGTTGTCCAGGTAACTGAACATATACAAAGAAACTAATGCTGAATGTTGTTGTTGTTCAGGGGACATGAAAACAAGCTAAAATGTCAGGAGCTTCAGGAGACGTGGATGTCTCACACTGAACCATGAATTGAAGCTGGATTAAGGAGACGTGTTGTGTGTTAAAAATACCGAGTCAATTCAACACTTGTTTAGTCTAAGTCAACTATGTGAGAGTTAGTTCCTCAAAAGAGTTGGTGTTAATCCAGTGAGTTAAATCTATGCAACCCTGTTCAGTGCTGATTTTAAAATATTAAAACAGTGACGGATAAATCTGAAGGCCAGCGGAGTGCGCATTTTAACTAGCTATGGTCTAGTCTTGATGGATGACGTTGTCGGCTTTACACGGCAAATGTCAAGCTATGG
This sequence comes from Sparus aurata, assembly GCF_900880675.1. NCBI lineage: Eukaryota > Metazoa > Chordata > Actinopteri > Spariformes > Sparidae > Sparus > Sparus aurata. The sequence continues at coordinate 568,441 of NC_044207.1, read as the reverse complement.
AGTAGAGAGCTGGAGATTGGGGATTGTGCTCCTGCTTGCCGAGGGACAGCTACTGAAAGTCAGTCAAGTTCTGAGAGCCGGGTGGCGTGTTGTTGTTGGAGGAATACAGCTGGAGGCCTCCTGGAGAAATAAACAAGCACCGGGCCGCCACACCAAGTCCCGTTTTAAATCCGGAGCTTTTTACTGACAGTAGTAGTTTATTTTTTTTAAACTTTTGGGATAAAAAAACTTTAGCTTCTCAAGCTAACATTAGCCGGAGCTAACACCGGAGTCACACACCCCCCCAGCTGCTGCCATAATAATAAACGCCTGAAATGCCGGTGAGTTTATGTAATGTTAAAGTTACACTATTTGTAGGGCCCTATAAAATACGTTTTAATTTTTCCAAAATTCCGTTTTAGTTTTCTTCCAAATTCCGTTTTTTCCGTTTTAATTTTTGGGAACTCTGTTTTTTCCGTTTAAATTTTTGGGAATCAAGTTTTTTTTACCTTTTACTCTTATTATACTACCAAAAACAGTGTGTTTTTTGATGTAAATGCCAAAAATGTACACACATTAAATAGAAATTACCTTAAATTTATTGAGGTGACAAACACATTTCCTCAATACTGTACCGTACATTAAAGTGCAACAAAAACATTTTGACTTCATCATGTCTTCATACAGCAGTATATTTTGTGTTTTTATGGGGTTCATTTGGGTTTCATTGAATAAAAACATGGTCAGCTCTCAGGCAGATCCAGTAAATGTTTGCATACCAAAATTGTTCTGAAAATTGAAATTGAAAATATAAAAAAAATAGCAAAGATGACCAACAAAATGAGAAATTTATACTTGTGACATTATGTCAAGTTAGCATACTAACCAGCCAGCAGTGAAAACAACAACCCTCCCCCTGTCCTCTTGAGTGACGCAGAGATCCAAAAGTGGCTAAAAGTAGGTCGACTGCTGCTCTGCGGCATATACCGATCCCCAGACTGGTATACAGATTCTCGGAGTGGTATATACCGATCCCCAGACTGGTATACAGAGTCTTGGAGTGGTATGCTGCTATTATGCTGCTGTTATTCCACCGACACATGGCGGTACGTGCCGCTTGAGATTGTTATGGCACTGAGAGACTGTTGGATGGGTACCGCTCCCTGATGAATATGCAAATATAATGCCACTGGGCTGGTTTGACGACAAGTACTGCCGTAAATGTATATATATATATATATATTTTGTATTAACTGACAATGCTAACTTAACACATTATGTCTACATTTCTGCCTATAAACTACTTAAAGCTAATAAAAGAGCTAGCCTTAGCTAACATGGCTAATGTTAGCCCAGCCACCATAGCCAGTCTGACTAATTGAGAAACTTTGAGCCAACCAATTATAGCATACACTGCATGAAAAGTGGGATTTTCGTCAGTATGCGGCACTGTAGATTGACGTGGAATTTCAGGTTTGCGGCTGCACGCGGCAATTTGCAGGCAACACTGAAAACTGATGTAAATTGTCGGAAAATGACGTGGGCCTTGCTTGGTAGTTGTCCCCCAATGACCCCCCTCCCCCTGATTTTAGGGGAGGCTTTAACATGTAAATGAAAATGCTGTGAGCTATACAAATGCAAATCAGGGAAGCAGGGGGAGTTTTACCCCAGGTGACATTTTTCTAAGAGGTGTTAACTTCATTTTAAGAAAATCTCTGGTATAAATAGATGAGGCTCAGTATAGCCTAATTATAGACCCTTATATTTGAGCTTGAATGGATTTATTTAATGAAAGTATGCTAGATTAATTACTGTGTATGTCATTAGCAATGGCCAATGTTATGTAAAAAAGATTATTTATTCTTTTCTCTCTCTCTCTCTCTCTCTCTCTCTCTCCTGGGAACAAGTTAAAGATAAAACGCCAGTTGTTAAGAAGTTAAAATTTGCATGAAATATTTTGAGATAACCAAGATATTAAAATGTAAAAAAAAAAAGTATTTCTATAATTTCATGGGTCTGAATGTTTTAAAAGCAGTTGAAAAGTAATTCTTATTTGCATGTGAGAGTTCATGACCTGTAAGAGTTTTTACATTTCCGGGTAGACCGGAGCGTGAGTGACGAGGAAGAAGGAGCGGAGAGTTAATGGTATGGAGCCAGAACGGTGACTTTAAAATTTGGCATCCAAAAAAAAAATTGGCATTGAAAACAAAACCAGTACTGAAAAAAGAAACATTGTCATTAAAACATTTGTATTGAAAACAGTTGTATTGGCATTGAAACAAGTATTGGCACTGAAAAAAGAAAGTAATTCAAATAATTCAAATCCGAAAATCTTATCATTTTATTTTATTTGGATTTTTTTGTATTTTTCAATGACAATCTTCATGATCTTCATTTTTTCTTCATGTCACTTTTTTTTCAGTGACAGATTTCTTTTACAATGTCAGTTTTTTTTCAGTGTCACTGATTTTCAGTTTTAACTTTCTGTCACTGTTTTGGCGTCGAGAGGGAGGGGCCTGAGGGGAGGGGCAAGTAGAGCGTGGTTTGCATATCATTTGAGAAGGTAATGGCAGCAGCCTGTGGGAAGGAGGGGCTGGACGGTCCAGCCACAATACACCATGTTAGGCCCTGTGTGCCAGCCGTCTCTGGGCAACACAGAGTCCAACTACCTCGCAGACTTTTCTTTAAGCTCTCTCCTGATGTGTCCAAGTCTCTGTGTATCTGGTTCTGTCCCGGAGCTCCTGAGCTCCGGTCTCTATATGCGTATGGAGTGTGGTGGTAGTACCGGGGCGCCGAGCACAGAGCATTAGCCACGGTTAGCACAACAGTAGAACAGCCTGTTGCTCCAAGCCGGGGCTGCAGCGCCGACAGCAGCGCTCTGGTCTGCTCCCCGAGCTCTGTGCCACCTACCGCTGGCAAAAAACAACAGTTCATCTGACACATACAAGTCGTTCGGGAACTGCTCGGCTCTGTACCGAGGGGTTAATGTCGAGTTTCTCAGTTTTTTCGCCGACGAAGACAGACCCAGGCAGCCGCTTCTCCATGCTTACATTGTTTTGACTGGGGAGCTCAGTCTGTGGAGGGGGCTTGTTGTGCCAACAAGATTTGCTTCCCTCCATGCAGTTTTCACCAGACATATGTTCCTCTTCCACACGAAAACAGCATTTCAGAAAAATAGATTCCATTTTAATCGGCCAATTCCACGATTCCGTCTGCGATTCTGTGATCGCAGAAATCATAGGGCTCTAGGTGTGTGTGTAGCTATCTATGCATATTAACAATAACGTCACTGTCATGTTTATGCCTTCATGCCTTATTTTTGCCAAACTAACAGAGATGAGTTGATCAGGGGCACTGTTGAGCGATGACCGAGTAGGACACACTCACCTGTGGCTCCCACAGATTTTAAGTCTAAAACTCCATTTCAACAAACCTTACGGATGAAACTTTGGGGAATTTATCAAATAACAGTTTGAGAACCCTATACGAGAAGGGGCGCGTCAAAAATGCAGAGAAAAACTAATCCGAAACTCGACCTGGACGAGGAGACAGGCCAGCATGAAGCCTCGGGCCCGGCTACAGAGACGAGAGCTGGCGAGAGTGTCCAGCAGGCAGATAGCAATGACGTGCTAAAGGCCAGAACATCACTCTACTCAGAGCTAGCACTTGTGAAGTTGGAGATCTGCAACAAGATCGAGGCGGAGATTTCAGAGGTAACCACCACCTTGAGAGGGGAGATAGCTGCGCTGAAAACCGAAAATAACGCAGCAATATCGGCGCTTAATACCCAAATGGGTGCACAAAGTCAAGCTTTGAAGGAGCTAGCTAACGCTGCTAACGACACTTCAGACACAGTGCAAGAGTTGAAAGACAAAGTTAGGAGACTCTCTGGGCAAGTTGAATCACTATCAGAGAAATGCCTTGATCTTGAGGGCCGTTCGGAACGACAGAACGTGAGAGTGGCCGGAGTTAAAGAGGGGAGTGAAAATTGCCAAAAACCGAGGGAGTTTGTGGCTCAGTTGCTAAAAGAAGTGTTAAACCTCACAGATGCACCAGTCATAGACCGAGCCCATAGAGCCCTGAGGAAACGACCTGGTAATGATGAACCCCCTTGGCACTTCATCGCGAGGCTACACTACTGCCACGCTTATGAAGATATAATGCAGAAGGCGTTGTCCATCAGAGATCTGACGTACTGGGGCCAGCGGATATAGATCTTCAGGGATCTACCACCTGAAGTTGCAAGACGCCGAGCTGCCTTCACCCCAGCCAGAAAGATACTACGCGACAAACCCGGGGTAAAATTTGGACTCTTGTATCCTGCCAAGTTACGGGTGACACACAACGGGTCAGAGAGGCTCTTCACGGACCCAGAAGAAGCGCGCCAATACGCAGCTAGCCACTTCGGGTCATCAGAGTGAGGTGACAGTGAGACCCCCCCTTACCTTAGATATTGTGAACATCTCACTCCCTGAGAGAACTATAACTGTGGACTTCAACAGGTGACCAGAAGTCATGGCAGTTGCTGGCATTTTGTTTACATCTAAAGCTACAATTAATGTTAATAATGTTAGTGTGTTACTAGATATTCCTTTCACTAATGGTTAAGCGAAAAGCTAAAACATGCAATGGCTCTCCTGCTGAGCCAACCTCTCCCCACTCCATGTGGTGCTGTTCATATATATAAATAATCTTTCATTTTCATAGACGCATTTACTATGGAATAGATGATTGCATCAGGAGAGGAACTACAGACTGTGTCCTAAGGTTCTTTATTGATCAGTTGAATATGAATGTTCCCTGTTATCTGAATCAGTACAGCCACAGTTTATTAAGGATTTTGGTTGTTTTTATAACTGCAGAGCCACACAGTTAGGAGCAGGATGGTACTGATTAAGAACAGTTTTTTTGGTAGGTTGACCCGTGGGGAGACGGGCCTTTTATTTTTGTCTGGGTTTATTGTTACGGTGCGTACCGGGACAAGGGCAGGGTGGGTAAAAGTGCTACTTAGATCAAAATACATTGAAATAGAGATGCCACATCAGGGATCACAGCTGGAGCAGATATGTCATCATGACTACACCTACTGACATGGCAGGGGGAGACATGAGAACAAGAGGAAACCTAACGTTTTGCTCGTGGAATGTAAATGGAATTAATGAACCAGTAAAGCGAGGGAAGGTACTATCTCATTTGAGACAGATCCAAGTGGATGTTATTTTTCTACAAGAGACACATCTGAAAAATGAAGCACACAATAAAATTAGAGCCAGATAGATAAACCAAGTATACCATTCCAAACGTACAGCCAAAGCAAGGGGAGCAGCTATAATAATTAGTAAGAATGTACCCTTTCTACATAAATCGCATATATAGCGGACAAGGATGGGAGATATATTATGGTCGCAGGAGAGATACACTCCGTACCAATTACATTACTGAACATATATGGACCAAATTGGGATGACCCAGAATTTTTTAGAAAGACTTTTAGCCTGATCCCAGATATTTCAAGCACAAATCTCATTATTGGCGAGGATTTCAATCTGGTTTTAGATACCTATTTGGACAGATCATCAAATCAAAGATTACCTCAATCCAACGCTTCCAATTGTCTGAATTCATTTACTAAAAATACCAATTTGGTGGATGTGTGTAAAATCTTGAATGCGACTGGTAGAGAGTATTCATTTCATTCTCGGGCCCATAATGTGTACTCAAGAATTGATTTTTTTCTGCTAGACAGCAAACTCCTATCTGGGGTAAATAATGTTAAATACCACAACATAATAATCTCAGACCATTGTCCGGTCTCTGTCTCACTGACACTGCTTGAGCTGAGGAGAGATTTTAGATCCTAGAGGCTTGATCCACAATTACTAGCATGAAAACAATTCTGTGAATATTTGGAGACCCAGATGGATATATTTTTTGAAACAAATGATAAAGATGACATCTCCCCAGTTCTTTTATGGGAATCTTTCAAAACGTACATAAGAGGATGTATTATTTCATATCAGTCCTCATAATTAAAAGCAAACAGATCTAGAGGAGCAGATACGGAACTTAGATGCAGAAAATGCCACCCAGCCTTCCGCAGAGAAATACAATAACATTTCAGCCCTCAAATATCAGCTCAACACACTTCTCTCTTGAAAAATTTCTAAAGCCTTTACTTTCACTAAACAGACTTTTTTTAATTCGGGATAAACCTCACAAATTGTTAGCAAGACAACTATGGAAAAGGGAAAGTGATAGGGCTATTCATAAGATAAGATCAGGCACTGACACCCTGGTCACATCACACAAAGATATTAATCATGCATTTCGCCAATATTATGAAGTTTTATACAGCTCCTAGGCACATGCACCTGAGACTATGAAACAGTTCCTAAATGCATGTCAATTACCCACACTGTCGGAGAGTGATCAGAACTCCTTAGGAATGGAAATTACGGAGGGAGATATAAGGAAAACAATCAATTCCCTAAAGAATGGCAAAAGCCCGGGACCAGACGGAATATGTAATGAGTTTTACGAAAAATTTGGCAACACAATATCTACATTTCTTCTCAGGATGTATAAGAAGTCTTTGGAGGATGGCAAATTACCATCGACACTGAATGAGGCTACAATAACGCTTATTCCGAAGAAGGGGAAGGACTTAGATCAGGTGGGCTCATATAGACCAGTGTCACTATTAAATTCTGATTTGAAAATCTTGGCTAAAACTCTTGCTTCAAGACTCAGTCCTCTTGTAACCAAATTGATACATCCGGACCAGACCGGGTTTATTCCAGACAGACACTTATTTCATAATGTTAGACGCCTACTTAATATTCTGTACTCCCCCAGACAGCCAAAGGAAGATCTTTTCATTCTGAGTTTAGATGCCCAAAAGGCTTTTGATTGTGTAGAACTTCCATATTTATATGCTGTACTGGAAAAATTTGGACTTGGAACAGGATTTATCTCATGGATAAAACTACTTTACTCCAATCCTAGTGCCAGAGTTCTCACTAATCAGACAATGTCAGGGATAATTAACCTATACAGAGGCACTAGACAGGGATGCCCTCTTAGCCCCTTGTTGTTTGCTCTGGCACTGGAGCCCTTAGCGGCGACCATTCGCACGAATAAAGAGATTCATGGTTACGACACAAACTACACCTCAAATAAAATATTGCTATATGCGGACGACATTTTGATCTTTATTACAGAACCACAAACTTCAATGCCTGTTCTGTTGGAGACAATTGATCTATTTATCTCGTTTTCTGGATACAAAGTGAACTGGGCAAAAAGTGAGCTGATGCCAGTGCGATGCAGTGACCCAGGTGCACAACAACGAACCCCATTCAGATTGGCATGGGAGAAGTTTACATATTTGGAGTTAGAAATTACAAAGAAATATAATAAATTATTTGAGGCCAACTATATGACTATATTAAATACATTTAAAAGTAAACTAGAGTTCTGGAAAACCCTCCCTATTTCCTTGATAGGTAGAGTAAATGCAATTAAAATGGTCTGTCTCCCGCAGTTACTGTACCTCTTTCAAAACCTACCCATCTTCCTTAGTAAAACCTACTTTAAAAAACTAGACTCTATAATTCTTTCATTTACCTGGAATTATAAAACACACAGGATCAGAAAGGGGCATCTGTGCAAAAGTAAAACAAACGGTGGGTTGGCCCTCCCAGATTTTGTGAGGTACTATTGGGCAGCAAATAGTCGGTGCATCTCCTACTGGCTGGATGAGACAGTTGTGCTCGCAAGCTGGCTGGACATGGAGCGAGAGGATTGTGTTCCCTATTCGATCGGTGCTATTGTGATGTCTCCCATCCACCTCAAAAAATCATGTTTTAGCTATAACCCTATAATACCATGGCGCCGTACTAGGTGGCAGCCTGTTGCAGCAGCTCCTGTGGGTTTCCAAGCTTTTCATAGATTTTTTTTAGTAGTTTTTTGTATTTCTGTTTAGATTTTTGTTGTGAGTTATGACAACTCTTCTCCGGTGAGCGTGAGAGGATGGACACTTTCCTTTTTTGAACTTTTGTGGCACTTTTTTGTGATGTTTTTGCTAACCCTAGCAACGGAGGGTCAGGAGCGCATCACTGAGCGCATTGTTTACACACGCAAACAGCTGATTGCGCTGTGTAAACCCGCACTGCTACCCGGAGCCAGGCCTGAGGTCCTGAAGGAGCTGCGGAGGAGACGCCGTGGCTGCAGAGCCGGAGTGAGGTGGAGGGTGAAGAGGAGGAGACACAGACCGGCTGTACCGGCGATCGTCATGGGAAACGTGAAATCTCTGGGGAACAAGGCGGACGAGCTCGCCGCGCTGATAAAGGCTCAGAGGGAATATCGTGAGTGCAGTGTGTTGGGTTTCATGGAGACATGGCTTCACTCGCACATCCCGGACCACAGCGTGGCGATTCCTGGCTTCAGCACTGTTCGGGCGGACAGGGACGTGTCAAGCAGCAGAAAGAAGAAAGGAGGAGGGATTGCACTGTATGTGAGTGAGAGGTGGTGTAATCCCGGACATGTTCACGTGAAGAAACGTCTCTGTACCCCGGATATTGAACTGTTGACTGTGGGGATGAGGCCTTATTATTTGCCCCGGGAATTCACGTCCGCCATCATTATTCCTGCCACAATCCATCACTTTATACAATAACTCTCTCACCTCTGCCTGACAGAGAACTCTGGTCTCTCTACTGTTTTGTTGTATATATTATTATTGTTATAGTATATTTTGCATATTTTGTTTTGTTGTATATATTATTATTGTTTATTGTTTATAGCACATTGTACACTGTATATATACACTATGTATATATTGGATTCTATTTATGTTATGTACAAAGTGTTTTATTTGCATACCCACTACTGCTGTAACAAAATAATTTCCCAGTCTGGGAACATTAAAGTAATTCTATATATCTATCTATCTATTATCGGTGTGTACGTCCCTCCTTCAGCTGATGCAGCGCTGGCCTGTGACATCATCCACTCCGCTGTTGCCCAGATACAGACGCAGCATCCTAACGCATTTATTGTCATCACTGGGGATTTTAATCATGTCTCACTGGACAAAACCCTCCCAACATTTCACCAGTATGTTGACTGCCCCACCAGAGACTGTAACACACTGGATCTGTTGTATGCAAATGCTAAGGATGCATACAGTCCCACAGCCCTCCCCCCTCTTGGAAGATCTGACCACAACCTGGTTCTGCTGACCCCTAAGTATATCCCCCTTGTTCAGCGGCAGCCTGTCCACACTAGGAGCGTGAGGAGGTGGACTCAGGAGGCTGCTGACACACTACAGGACTGCTTTGAGTCGACAGACTGGGATGCACTTGTTGAGCCACATGGAGAGGATCTCAACAGCATGACCGACTGCATCACTGAATACATCAGGTTCTGTGAACACACCACCATGCCAACCCGGACTGTACGCTGCTTCCCTAATAATAAGCCGTGGATCACCAATGACCTGAAAGCTCTTCTTAACAAGAAGAAGAGGGCGTTCAGGTCTGGAGACAGGGAAGAACTGAGGAGAGTGCAGCATGAACTCAGGGATATGCTGAGGGCCTGTAAAGACGCCTACAGGAGGAAGCTGGAGGCCAAACTCCAGCAGAACAATGTGAGGGATGTGTGGACTGGTATGAAGCAGATCACTGGGTGTAAGGTGAGTGGCAGACAGTCATCGGGCAGCCTGGAGAGGGCAAACGAGCTGAACAGATTCTTCAGTAGGTTCAGCTCACAGCCTTCTGTCGTCTCCCTGACACCTCCAGACCCCCACACACCCTCACTGCCCCAAATGCTTCCTCCCCTCCTCCCTCACTCCTCTGATGTGAGCTCTCCTGTGCAGCACCTCTCCTCCTCCTCCTCCTCCTCCTCCTCCTCCTCCACCTCTTCCTCCTCCACCTCCTCCTCCTCCTCCACCAGCAGCCTCCCCCGCATGACTGTGACTGCAGGCCAGGTTAGGAGACAGCTGGAGAGACTCCAACAGCAGAAGGCTGCAGGCCCTGACGGTATCAGCCCCAGGATCCTGAAGACCTGTGCCAACCAGCTGTCTCCTCTCCTACAACACCTCTACAACCTGAGCCTGGGTCAGGAGAGAATACCGGTGCTTTGGAAGACTTCCTGCCTGGTTCCTGTTCCAAAGAAGTCAACACCATCAGACCTCAATGACTATCGACCAGTGGCCCTCACATCTTATGTCATGAAGGTGCTGGAGAGACTGGTCTTGGCCAACCTGAGGCTGCAGGTGAGAGCCCTGCTAGACCCTCTGCGATTCGCTTACCAGCCCCACTTGGGAGTTGATGACGCTGTCATCTACCTGCTGCAACGAGCCCATTCGCACCTGGATGGTGGAGGAGGCACTGTGAGAATCACATTCTTTGATTTCTCTAGTGCTTTTAACACCATTCAGCCACTGCTACTGGGGGATAAGCTGCGGGTGATGGGTGTAGACGACACAATGATCTCCTGGATTACTGACTACCTGACAGGCAGGCCACAGTTTGTCCGTATGGGCAGTGTTATGTCTGATGCGGTGGTTAGTGATACAGGAGCTCCACAGGGGACTGTACTGTCTCCTTTCCTGTTTCCTGTTTTCTGATGACTCGGCTGTTGTTGGGTGTATAAGTGAGGGACAGGAGGAGGAGTACAGGGCACTGGTAGACAACTTTGTGGAGTGGACTGGACAGAATCACCTGCGGCTAAACATCAGCAAGACCAGAGAGATGGTGATAGATTTCAGGAAGAAGAGGAAGACGGCTTTCCAACCTCTGTGCATTCTGGGAAGGGATGTGGAGGCGGTGGAGGATTACAAGTACCTGGGTGTTACCATCAACCACAGACTGGACTGGAGATCTAACACTGAAGCTGTTTACAAGAAGGGGATGAGCAGACTTTACTTCCTGAGGAAGCTGAGATCCTTCAACGTGTGCAGCAAGATGTTGGAGATCTTTTATCAGTCTGTGGTGGCCAGTGTACTTTTCTTTGCTGTGGTTTGTTGGGGCAGCAGCATCGGAGCCAGCGACACCAACAGACTCAATAAACTGATCAGGAGGGCTGGCTCTGTGATTGGCTGCAAACAGGACACTCTAGAGGCTGTGGTGGAGAGGAGGACACTGAAAAAACTGTTATCCATCATGGATAATCCTCTCCACCCTCTCCAACTCACACTGGTCAGACAGCGGAGCACCTTCTCCGGAAGGCTGCTTCAGCTTCGCTGTCGTAGCAACAGATACAGGAAATCTTTCCTGCCACAAGCCATCACTTTATACAATAACTCTCTCACCTCTGCCTGACAGAGAACTCTGGTCTCTCTACTGTTTTGTTGTATATATTATTATTGTTACAGTATATTTTGCATATTTTGTTTTGTTGTATATATTATCATTGTTTATTGTTTATAGCACACTGTTCACTGTATATATACACTATGTTTATATTGGATTCTATTTATGTTATGTACGAAGTGTTTTATTTGCTGACCCACTACTGCTGTAACAAAATAATTTCCCAGTCTGGGATCATTAAAGTAATTCTATCTATCTATCTATCTATCTATCTATCTATCTATCTATCTATCTATCTATCTAATACACAGCACTATTCAGATCTGGAGGCAAATATCAAAACAACTGAAACTCAGGAAGCTATCCTTTACACTCCCAATATCAGCAAACCCTTCATTCACCCCTTCTACTACAGATGGAGGTTTCGACAGATGGAGGGAACTTGGACTGCACGGTGTGGGAGATCTGTACATTAACGATTCATTTGTGTCATTTCAACAACTACAAGAGAAATATGGTCTGTCAAAAAGTGAATTTCTCAGAAACCTCCAAGTCAGACATTTTGTAAGGACACACCTGGACCATTTTGAAAACGCTACCCCTGACAAACTAGACAGGTGTCTCAGAGATTGCACAAAGGAGAGGAACGCAATTTCTGTTATATACGATTCACTTCAGGAGCTGGATCGGGTGAACATGGAACACATAAAAGAAGGTTGGGAAGAAGAATTGGGTATGGGAATAGCGGAGGATGTATGGAAGGAAAGTCTGAGATATATCAACACTTGCTCCCTGAATGCTAGACATTGCTTGATCCAGTTTAAAATTCTGCATAGGCTACATTACTCAAAAGTAAAATTACATAGAATCTTTCCAGAAATATCGCCCATCTGTGAAAAATGTAACCAAGCAGAGGCAAACCTACTTCACAGCTATACACTATGCCCCAAACTAGAGGATTTCTGGACAGCAGTGTTTTCTTTTTTCTTAAAGGTCTTCAAGACTACATTAAGGCCAGATCCACTCTTGGTTATACTAGGGACATCAGGGAGCACTAGGAACCTACAGACTATGCAACACCGCCTTCTATCCTATGGTTTTCTCTGTGGGAAAAAACTTGTTCTCCTCCAATGGAAAAAGACAGGGGGCACCAACATTTAAAGCCTGGTTAACGGCACTGACTGATACACTGCATCTAGAAAGGATCCGTTATTCTCTGAGTGGCATATTGGATCTCAAAAGGACGTGGCAACCAATCATCTCTTTCTTAAAACAGGATGCAGGTCAAACCTAAGTAGCTCTGGGCGGGTGGGATGGGGTGGGACAGGGAGGGAGGTATGCAACCTTTTTCCTTTTTTTTTTTAATTTTAATTTCCTCTCCAAGCTATTGTTTTTTTTTGTTTTTTTTTTTTTTACTATTCATTTGCTTAGCTGTAAGCTATTTTTGTTACTTATATCACAAATAACGAAGCATCGCATAAACTAAAGGTGACTGTATTTTTGATACACTGTTGGCTTCACAATAAAAATATTTGAAATAGAGATGAGTTGATCATGTATCTCTGTGTTTACGGATAAGTGACAGTGTTGTTAGCAGGAGAACTAGTTAGCCGTCATGATAGCAGGCAGGTTGAAGTTCAGTTAGAGTGTCACTGTGCTGGCTCCCATTGTCCATATGAAGACTAGTTGGCATGACTCGTGAGTAACGCTAGAAATCAAAACAAATACTCCAATGGTCGAATCCAGGCGAGTAAAGCGAGGCAACAGTTCTCCTGTCTCTACACATCCATGGTGAACATACTGTAAATTATGGCACAGTGTGGATGTCTTTTTTCTTCATAGTAGCCTACATCATGTTGGTGAAGATGAGATTTGGAGAAACGCAAAGTATGTCAAAGTGGCTGAGACTGAAGATGGCTATGATGACTTCAACACATTTTCTTCAGAAAGGTTGGCATCACTTTTCATACAGCCCAGAATATTTGTGTAAATGTATGTGATATTTAAATGTCTTATATTATGGAGTTGTGTTTACGAAAGCTATAATGGTAATGCCCTGTGAAGAAATCAAAAAGTACTTTTAGAAGTTGACCTAAAATGTTGAAAAACAAGCTTAGCAAATTTCTGGTAATGTTGTTATTATAATTTTTCCATTGCTCTAAATTTAATATTTGTATCAGTCATTCAAAAGCTAGATCCACTCGAGACTGAGCTGCATTTGATAGATGAATCAGGGACAGAAGTATGGAGTTAGAATCATGCCAAAACCTCACACACACACAAAACTTGTTTTACTCACGCACAACGATTCACAAACAAACTCAGTGTGGTCTGCAAATGCAAAACATCATTCACAAACTAATGCATTTTGTTTTGCAAATAACAAATGTACCAATCTAAACAAATACATCATGCTTCAGAAACAAATACTGCATGTTTTTTACATACAAAGAAACATATTTCTTCAAGTACAAAAAAGTATCCTTCAAGTACAAATTAAAATATTTCAAGTACAAAAAACTTTCCTTCAAGTACACAAAACAATTCTACAAGTACGAAAAAACTGTCACGTTACTTTTGGCACTATCTTACCTCTGTCACGTGACTTTTGGCACTACTTTTCCACCTTGCTGATCCACACACAAATGTCTACAGATCCACACACAAATGCCACTAAACTTTCCAACAAATGTCCTGTAATTTGCACTCCACAACAACAGGTGGCGCTGTTGAGTCAATTTAAGGCCAGCAGGACGATTTTTTCCCCCCTAAATTTTTATTTTTTTTTGTTCTATTTTATTCAAGGCCGCAACAGGATTTACCATTAGACACATATACATAGACGTCTCATTGAGCGCTGGACCGTACGTCGACATCACCATCATATTGGAGAAGGCAGCTCCGCCCTGTGAACTGTCATGTGTGATCACAGTAATAGCGTTACATACATTGGCAGCTGTAAACATTTGTAAAAACATTATAATAATCCATCCTGTGCTTTGGTGCCGACCTATATACTGAACGTATAAGGAGACATTATGTGGCTAGCTTGATGGGGAAAAGTCTCACGAGACAGATTTTAAATGTATCCCATACCATTTACACGGCAACGATTCTGGGCCGCAGGTTCATTTTCATCTGACTTACAAATACCTTTGATGAACCTCACTACCCGCCCCTATCATCCTCGGCCATGGTGGCACACTGCAAAATCTATGTCTATGTCAATTCAATATCACACATCCTCAGAATACAACAGGACACAACAACAACACCCAGAAGATGTTCAGAAAGCAACCAAACGAAACATATTCGAACAACAACAGTCTCATGAGCACTTGAGAATTCACTCCCATGAGTCTTTGGGAGTGAATTCTTGGGCCATCAGCGCTCACCATCCGCAATCGGTACCCCTCCAGTCACTACATTTATAATAATCAGAGAACGTCACAGATGTTGTTTTTGGTTCCTATCTGTCTCCTGAATATATCCATACATCTGTGAATGTGTAAATGCGAGACATTAACTTATAGCACTTTGTAGAACGAGCTTTATAAAATTCACTCCAAAGACTTGTATTAGTTCATGGGGCAGAGCTGCCTCCTCCAATATGATGGTGCCGTCAAGGTCTAATGGTAAATCCTGTTGCGGTCTTGAATAAAATAGAACAATAAAAAATAAAGATTTAGGGGGGAAAAAAATCGTCCTACTGGCCTTAAAATGACTCAACAGCGCCACCTGTTGTTGTGGAGTGCGAATTACAGGACATTTGTTGGAAGGTTTAGTGGCATTTGTGTGTCGATCTGAAGACATTTGTGTGTGGATCAGCAAGGCGGAAAAGTAGTGCCAAAGGTCACGTGACACTGGTAAGATAGTGCCAAAAGTCACGTTTTTTTTCGTACTTGTAGAATTGTTTTTTGACTTGAAGGATTTTAGTTTGTACTTGAAGGACATTTTTTTGTACTTGACAGATTTTAATTTGTACTTGAAAGATACTTTTTTGTACTTGAAGAAATATGTTTCTTTGTATGTGTAAAACATGCTGTATTTATTTCTGAAGCATGATGCATTTGTTTGATTGGTACATTTGTTATTTGCAAAACAAAATGCATTGGTTTGTGAATGATGTTTTGCATTTGCAGACCACACTGAGTTTGTTTGTGAATCGTTGGGCGTGAGTAAAACACATTTTGTGTGTGTGTGAGGTTTTGGCATGATTCTAACCCCATACTATGGAGTCAATGCAGATGTGTTTGAGGAGCTTTTGCAAGCAGGGAACCTTACTATTAGGGAAGGAGTGGATCGTCAGTAACGAGTATTGTGGAGAGCTAATTATTTTTACTTATATAATATACTTTGTTGGAGTCACCCATGTCAGACAACTCACCCGTGTCAGTCTCAGGAGACTCCTTGCTAGTATTCTCTGATTCATCAGATGCAACCGTGATTGTTCAGACAAATGTAGGGAAGAGAACCCACGCTGAACGGGAATCGGCAAAAGAGGTGTGGAGCTTTTGTAACGAGTGAAAGTTATCAAATATCAGACACAAAGATATTATGCAGTTAAACTGTGGTTTATTTGTTGGACATGATGATGATGATGATGATGGATATAATTGCTAAATTTCTGGTTCTTTATCTTTTAGATGGTGAGAGATGCTCTCCAGGCGAAACCAGGTGGACAGATTATTTTGGATGAATATGATAAAATGACAACACTGACGGATAGCACAAGGAGACAGTTGGTAAACCTTCTTGTGGCCGATATGGATGAAATTCATGGGTAAGACTTCAATGTTCATATTTGTACTTTACTTAATATAGAATTATTTTTGAAAAGGGCACACTCATTTTAGGAAATTGCATATTAGTAAAGCAATTTATTATTTAATCTATCCTATGACAAATAAATATTAAAAGGCTAAAACATTTTACAAAAACTAACAATTTGAGAGAGACTAAAACTCACTGAAGCTAACATCAGTAAAATGTGTATCTTTTAGACACTGAAGGAATTGTAGTAGTAATGTCATATTTATCTTTCAGTAGGAGCCCATTGTCTCTGTGAGAAGTAAATATGCTTTGGGCATCATCTCTCTATTTCCCAGCCTCGGAGATCCATACTCAGACAATGGATATGTACGTTTGTTAATGAAAAAAAAAGCTTGTATGTCAATTAATGGAGTAGTAATATGTTTTGAACTTACTCTAAAATGTATTGTTTTTAATATTACAGGAACACTTCTATGACCCACAGAGTGGATCTGGCTACTTGCCCTGGAAGATAAAGACTGTTCAGCGCAACACTGCAGCTCAGTCCCGAAGATCCTCCACCAGCACAACCTCAATCAGGATAGTCCAAAGAGAAAGAGGGAGGTTCTCTGCATTGATAAGCAGCTACTTTATGAGCACTTTCATGAAGCAATATCCTTTTTGAAACATTCAACTGATGATTCGGCAATCAAAGAGAAGATGAGGGCCACATTTCAGTACCGCCAAACACTGGTTCAAGATCAGCAGTGCTCTTCGACAGTCTTTGATGTCTTCCCACGATTCGTCGACATCACTGGCTTGGTAAGAAAGGCAACTTCTTTTTATTAAGTGAACTGTTGAGGTATCTGGATGGCAACACATTCTGATTTTTGAGTTTATGTAGTGTAGACTGAATGATGACTAATTGTTTCTCCTCATGTGAGTTAAGGAGTGCAGACAGAGTGAGGCTCACAGCTCCAGGGGTCCTAGAGTAGTTTTTCAACTGGGTGAGTGCTAAAGGTTAGCAGACGGCAGGCCATCATAAAGTACTAAAAACTGAGGTAGGCCCGCATGCCAAATGGTGGGAGATGCCCAAACGTTTATGTTCCCGTAGAAGGATGGGGAACCCATTTGGGTCATTTTGGGGACAAGACCTACAGTTGACCGCAGCCAGGTCAAATGAGTTATGGGAGAAGAGTAGGGAGACAGGTCAACTCCTCTTTTAGTCTATTGGATAATACTAGTGCAGTGCCTGTAGGAAGTATGTATTGCTATAAAAAAGTGGGAGGTTATGTAGCTTTTTCATGGATGGCCAAATGAGATTATGCTTGAAGGTGGGACGTCAGGGACATTTAGGTTTGTTGTGAAATGTGTAGAGTGATAACTATTGTGTATTTTGGCTTTTAGTAAGGGCACTGTAGGGAGTTGTACCCCATTCCACTAATGTGAAAGTACCACTACCGGTGCCTTTTTGCTTTTTTAGCCATTGGGAAAAAGCAAAAACAGTAATGCAACAGGATGATATCTGAAAGTGTTTTGAAGGCTAAATCTAATTAAGATTTCTGTTATGAGGATAATTAATGGGTATGCATGGTCGAATATTGTAATGAGTATGAATTTGTTATCATGGTTATGCTGTTGCATTGGTGTTAAACACAAACCCTTAGTGTGTTTAAACAAACATGTTATGTTTTGAATAATTCTTTTTAAGAGTAAGGTAGATAGAGAATGACGGCTGTTGTAGCACAGTGATGATTTTATTAGAATTAAAAGTTGTTCAGTAATGGTGAGGGTTAGTGTTAGTGAGGGTCATTTAAATCATAAACGGTAAATGATTAAATATATGTAATATTCATACACAAAATGGGAGTAATTCAATCATCATGCATGTCACATCATGCAAGAACATACAGGTTGGCGCACATGTACTTACCCACATATTCACAGACACATACACACACAGCTTTACGTTGAGTAGTACCTAGTTCAGAATCATTTGTATGGCTGACAGTGTAGTCCAAACAGGTTATTTACTCGTACTTAATCTGGTAGGTTCATTTTTCTGAGCTGACACATGAACTTCCAGAGCACTGTGTTAAATGGTTTGTTGTCAGAGTGTGTTTACTGTGTCAGCACTTCTGTATAAACGAAATTGCTCAGAAAGTGACGCTTTTTCTTTGTTTCTTCGTCTAGAGCAAGTATGCGAAGTCTGTTTGATCTGCCAACTCTGCTGGCAGCAACATAGAATTGTCCATGGCTGAAGAAATCTCTTGTCCAGAAAACACCAACGCGTTGTAAAGACTGACCCTGTGACTTATTCACAGTCATGGCAAAGCAGGGTCTCACTGGAAATAGTTTCCGTCGCAAGGTGAATGGAAAGATGTTGTCAGGTGGTATGAGGGTGATTCATGGAATTAAGAAAGCGCGTCCGGCATTGACACCAATTAGAGATTTTGCAACTAAGAGGTGTGGCAGTATTTGTTCTATGATATATCTTGAGCCATTGCAATGTCCATTTTGTTGGTCAAAGTTTCGCAGTAGCATGATCACCATTCCCACCTTTAAAGTTATGCGATGAGGAGGCATTCCGGATGGGCAGAGTGTACTTAAAAACTCAGTTGGGTACATATGGTGACCTTCAGAATCTGCAGTGTCAACACTGTTGCAAACATCAAAATCAACAAAATCTTGGTCATGTACTCATTTACTATGTCGACTTCAGAGTTAGTTGGGCATAAAATGACACGTTCGCATAGCCAAGTTGGACTGGAAATGTTGGCCAGCATGTCTTCATACACCCAATGGACAATGTCTTTCAGTTTGTCACCAGGAATTGTCAGTGTGTCATTGAGTTTAATGGCAAACTCACCCTCTTCTGGCACTACTGGAATTTTAGCCTCACCAAGGTCTAAGAGTAATCTGGCAAATTCTTCTTCAGCTTGACGAAGAGTTTCAACATTATTCCATAGGTATGTGCTCTTGCAACACCTTCCTATGATTTCGATGCGGCTACTGTGTGGTACAACGGTAAGGATTTGCCTCCAATCGCCACTGAAGACCATTGTGATGCCACCAAATGGTTTTTGCTGATCCTCGGAGCCACTGAAATGTACGATCTGCTGCTTCTAATGCACGGCGATCCATCATCATCACTTCATCCACAACCATGAGGTGTGTCATCCTAATGAGTGTTGCAGTGCTGTCATGTTCACTCACACTGCAGGTGGATTCATCAGTGAGAATGAGAGGACATTTTGTTCTGCTGTGAAAGGTGGTGCCTTTTGGCAGTAGAGTAGATGCGATGCCACTCGCAGCTGTTGCAAGAGCCACTTTGCCTTCTGCACGGACTTTGTCGGGAATGTGGCATAATATGAACGTTTTTCCTGTCCCGCCACTTGCATCAAGCGCTATCATCTTTCCAAGGCCCTTTTCCACACTCTCTATCACTGTTTTGATAACAGTTTGCTGCTCGTGAATAAGTCTGTTTTCTGTGCGAGTAATGTTAGCTAGAATTTCTTCCATGTTATGCTCAATCTCGTGCTGGATGATGCGGGGAGTCTGATTATGGTCGTGAAGTGGATTAGGTTCAGGGAGGCCGAAGTGTCCACTCAGTGTAAAGCCATGTCTTTCAACTCCTTGAGGTCGAGTAGCACTTGATTCAGAATGTATTCATCAGGCTCATTCACCGCTGCCCTGTGCATGAAGTCTTCACCAAGAACACGCTTGTGCCTTTCCCAGAACTGCAAGTGCTCTCCTCTAAGTACAAACATGAGCATGTTGGCAAATACTTCACGCAGTGCTGGGCCAAACGTCACATTTGCTGCCTCTTCCATAACAGAATCTACTTCATTGTCATTGTCAACAATCCCATGTGCAATGCAGGCTGCCAAATATGAGTCCATCATCACATCTCCAACTTTTCGGAGGTCTCTGAATGAAGTTGGTCCTGGCACACGGTACAAAAGCATGCAAAGATAGAACAGTTCTGCAGTGTGTGGGTTGAAGGCAATCATTGGGATGCGTCCAACAGTGTCAGCCATGCGTTCATCGTGGGAACTTAGTCTTTTTTTCCGCAGTTGAAATGTGCTCTGTGAGTACGTGAAGTGTTGAAATACATCTGGGTACACAATGTGTTGCATGTGTGGATGTAGAGACATGGCTCCAAAAAAGGCAGTCAGTGTAGTGGTAGTTGGCCCTGCGTTCAGTAGGTTCTGGGCAGCGCCGTCATCATTAAACATGATGACTTGTTCATCCTCTAGGTGAATTGCCAGCATCCTTACTGGTGGTTGTTTTCGTTGGATGGGGAAATTGTATATTCGCCAGTACGCCTCAGATGCAGTGATGTAACGGCCCAACTCATAGCGTGTCACCTCATCGCGAAGAAGTTCCTCACGGGTCTCATCAGCTATATCTAACCTCACCAGGCACTGATCTGGACCCTTCTCCAAGTATTTGTACAGGTACTTCACACTGGAGACAGCACAGACTATTTCGAGGTTAATGTGTGCATTGTATCGGAGAAGGATGTATAGATTGTATGGCGCAACCCGTGCATTATTGACAGACACATTAATGCCCCCTCTGATCGTCTTTGAGATGGGAGAGCCAGGCGCTTCTTCAGATCGTCTTCTATACAGTGGGTAAGAGTTGTCTGAGAAGCATGTATCTTGCCTCAATTGTTTGGGGTAGTCTTTGGAGCACTTTCTGTCAACCATGCATGGACTGTCACGATTCCATTGTCCACATGGTCCATGAATCATGTGTGATGTGACAATGCGATGTAATTCCGGATTTGTTTCTTTGTCCAGAATCTCTACAGACACAACACGATCAATATCAGTGGAAGTCCTGGGTTTGTCGCGTGGCACCATGGTGATGAGCATATGTATATGAGGAAGATCCCTCTTCTGAGTTTCTTTCACCATCACAAATGCGTCCACATGTCCCAGAATGTCATATTTCAGGA
The DNA here is from genome assembly GCF_900880675.1 of Sparus aurata. Taxonomy (NCBI): domain Eukaryota; kingdom Metazoa; phylum Chordata; class Actinopteri; order Spariformes; family Sparidae; genus Sparus; species Sparus aurata. Next base: position 547,429 of record NC_044207.1, on the reverse strand, counting down.
TGTCTGTGAGGAGAGCCTCCACCTTCATGTGGAAGTCTCTGGCAATGATGTCTGGTCTTTGGTGGGTCTGTTGACCCTTAAAAAAGTATCCTTTTATTTCAGGCCAGTTAGGGTTGCAAGTGAAGGTGAGGAAGTAGTCTGGCTTGCCTTTGACTCTGACCAAGGCCATGGCGTCTTAGAATTCTAACCAAGGCCATGGCGTCTTGGAATTCTTTGGCGTACCATCTTGGTGATCCATAAATTGTGGGTGGCAGGATGGTTAGGCGTCCTGGGATTATCTCAGTGTCACTACTCAGGGCATCAACAATGACTTTATACTTTTCTGCCTTGATAGATTTCTGATTGTGGCAAATCCAGTTGAGACGTTGTGACTCAATTTTTGCCATCATGTCACATACATACTGTTGTGTTAGTCTTCCACCGCGGAGCAGTAAATTGAAATGATGAGCAGTGTTTCGCACTTGCAGATGGAAACGGTAAAAGCATGTTGGGGTGACACCTCTCAGTTCAGTGTGGTATCCTTGGGACCCCTGTGGTAGAAGCAGCACATATGATAGTGGGTCATATGCTGGATGAATGGCGCTGATTGTTTGAAGTCGTCCTCCTCTGAGGTGAAGAGTGACAGCCAGTTTCCCAAATTGCTCAATAGGAGTTGTTCCTGGAGCAATGACAGCAACATCGCTGTCCAGTGATGGAAGATTCACAGTGCCGCGATGAAGGTCACGACGTCGAGTGTGAACTGTTAGGACAATTCTCAGCTCATTGGCAGTGTCATTTTGGGTCACATACTCAATTGCTGACTTAAATTGTTGCACATACGGGTTGCACCCGTGAATGGCCTCTTGTGCTCTCAGCAAGAATTCTTCATTCAGCCCACTGTTTGAGGCATGATTGCGGCGGAATTCCACTTCATGGGCAGGATCATGGAAGTAGATCTGAGCAAAGAGGGGCACTTGACCCTGTTCAGGAAGGGGACTGGCAATGTAATGATATACTTTCCCTTGTATTCGTATGCCTGGGTTGAAGCCAGGAATAGCAACTTCTCTAATGCCAATGCTTGCCATCGCCAATGAATTGTTGTATTGTTTTGCTTCTTTAACAAAGTTTTGATTAATGAAGAGGTCCTTGATAGCATTTGGAGGCTGTGGTGGGATTGAGCCGGGCTTGGGATTTGTGGGACTGTATGTGAGGTCTACTTTTCCAGACATGCAACAGAATCCGTTCCTCTCCTCTTTCCATACATAGACATTGCAGAGTGAACATGTAGGACACTCAAACAGTGAGGTCTTACTAAGTGTGTGTGTGTACTTACCATACAGCTTCTCTTGGAAGAAGTTTGCATCATCACACCGAGCGAGGTTGTGATTGTTTTTATGTGCCTGTTCCACACGTGCACGATGAGTTTCCTGATGGCACAGGGCATCTCTTGCCCGCAGTTCCTCTTGCTGTTGAGGTGTATCCTCCCCTCTGCGGCGGTGATGTTGTTCACTGTCATGCATCTGGCGCGCTGCTCGCACTTCAGGCGTTTCAGCATCTCGAAGCCTTTCATGACAGGCGGCGTCGCTGGCCAGTCGACAACTTCGTTGGTTTTCAGTTTCAGCTGCACGGAGCCTCGAGTGGAGTGCAGCGTCGCTGGCCAGTCGAGTGATCCGTTGGTTGTCGGTTTCAGCCGCGCGGAGCCTTGACTGGAGTGCAGCGTTGCTGGCCAGTCGAGTGGTCCGTTGGTTGTCGGTTTCAGCCGCGTGTAGCCTTGACTGGAGTGCAGCGTTGCTGGCCAGTCGAGTGGTCCGTTGGTTGTCGGTTTCAGCCGCGCGTAGCCTTGACTGGAGTGCAGCGTTGCTGGCCAGTCGAGTGGTCCGTTGGTTGTCGGTTTCAGCCGCGCGTAGCCTTGACTGGAGTGCAGCGTTGCTGGCCAGTCGAGTGGTCCGTTGGTTATCGGATTCAGCCGCACGGAGCCTTGACTGGAGTGCAGCATTGCTGGCCAGTCGAGTGGTCCGTTGGTTGTCGGTTTCAGCCGCGTGGAGCCTTGACTGGAGTGCAGCATTGCTGGCCCGGCGGGCATCTTGTGCTTCAGCTGACTCAGCATCACGTGCACGGCGCTTTGCCTGACGTTTTTGTTCTCTCTTTGTACGATTAGTTTTCGGCATTTGTCTGCTGTCATTGAATGTCTAACGTCACCACTATTACCATCAGAGACTAACTTATCTGGTAATTATAGAAGTTGGCTGTAGACTAAGGCAACATTCCTTAGAGTATTTTTAAAGATAGCTAAAACACAAACTAATTCCTTGTCTTTACCTAGTTTTGAACATATTCAAGGTAAGTTACGGATAGGTGAAGTATTTTTTTACATGACAAAATGTAAAGTGAGCACATCTGATCTGAGACAATCTGACTACTTTCTGACACACACACACACACACACTTTCCAGCCCAAAACATGCCCCGAAGGCCGCATTGAAAGTGAATGAGGTGTTAACAGTCACAGCTCATAAGGGTTTGGTGAATTCCAAATGAAAAGGCAACAAAAGGCCTTACAGTTTTGATTATGTCTATTATTCATGTAATCCTCATAGTCAGCGCATATAAATTTGCAACGAACAAAGCGAATATCATCTCAAATGGGATGAAAGCTGGCAGTATAAACAGACTAACTTGTAGCTAGTCGACTAAATGAACTGTGCAGAGCATAATATTTAGCACTGTAATATAGGCTAGCATACATCTGCAGCTTGCTGAGAGAGAGAGAGAGCAAGAGAGCGAGAGAGAGCATGACAGCAAAGTAATTCATTGGCAACGCAATAACCATTCAATTCAAAGTTAATGGGGTGGTAACAGCCATAAGAGCTAAGCAGGGTTTGGGGAATTCGAACAAATTACGTAACAAAGGCCATAATAGTTATGAAAAACCAAACGCTAATTATAAGTATCAAAATAAAACGGACCTACAGAAGCCCCACATGCCAGTAAGAAGAAGAAGAAACAGGGCCATGATTTAGATTTAGCAAACACGCCTTAGTTAGCTGCTAGCAATCCCGCCGAATGAACAACGTTAGCCAAGCAGACATGCTAGCAAGAAGACAAACCAAGCATTAAGTTAACAGAAGGCTAACTTTCGAACTGAGAAAGTAACAAAGGCCCCTTATAGTTCAGATACCCGAATAGTAATTGTAAGCAACAATGGCCTATAGAGGCAAACAGGCCAGTAAGAAGGTAGAAACGTGAGAAACAGGGCAATGTTTTAGCCTTAGCAAACGCGGCTTAGCTAACGTTAGCTGCTAACAATGTAGCCGTATGACAACGTTAGCAGGCAGTGGCAATGGATTAATAATGTAAACAAACTGTAAACGCACCAGCATGAAGTTATGCCTGGAGAAACACTTTGAGACAGCGTAACTTACAGATGAGTGAAGACAGAATCCAGACATCCAGAATGTATAGGGCTAAGGGAGTGAAGATTTTATGGCCTAATGTTAACTTACATCAAGAGTGTGTCGTATAGCAGCTAGCTACACATGAACATCCACAGATTCCGATTCCAGTTTGTTGTCTTTGCGGATCCGGATCTCCTCAGACCGGAACAGACTCGGTCCGGACTTGTTTAGTGTAATTTCCACAACAGTCAGTTTAGATGCACAGAATGGGATCGAACCGCTGGCTATATACCGCTCCAGCTCGCACCGCTGCAGGTACAAATCCGTGAAGCACCGGTACGTCCGTCGAATCAGGAGGTGGGGGGTGGCGGTGGGCTCTGCAGTGATTGGCTCTGGTGTGCACATGGCTAAGGTGTGCAGTGATTGGCTCTGGTGCCCACGTGACTGTGGTGGCTCCGGTGGACAATGCTCGTGGAATTTGTAAAACATTTATGAAATAATTTATTAACAGTATCATTGCAGTCCAAACAAATGCGAAGTCGCACACCCTTGAACCACGCAGCAGCCATGTTGAAACTCTCAGGTCAGTCTGATCCTGAGCCGCAGAGACACTTGAGGAACACACACACACACACACACACACACAGACAGACAGACAGACAGAGATTCAGTGCTTTTATAGAGAGATGCCAAAATGACCAATTAGAAGAAGTGGGTGTTTACTGGAAAAGGGTCTCTAAAGGCCGGTGCAGGAAGAGAAGAGGGGGATGGCACTTGGTAAAACTCCTTAGATCAAGGGCTGATAGGAGTTCTGATCGGGCAGAGGGAAAAGCATTTTGGCATTGCTTTTTCCAGAGATTTGATAATATCAGAACGCGGCCGCTTCTGATCCAGACTCAAGGCTCTAGATTCTGTTTTAATAAAGATTGCTCTATCATTCCACCCAGCCTTGCCTCCGCAGAATTATTTTATCATCAAACTACACACCGACACCTCTGAGGAGGAAAGCCCAGAAACTACACTGTCAATCAAGGTATACACTTTTAAGTTGCATAACTATAAAAATGCGTGTTCTTCTGTAGATTGAGCAAGATTTCACCATGATGTTTGGAGAGGACGTGTCGGGCAGATATTTGGCAAAATGGCCTAACTTTTAATGATCACATTGAAGACCTCTTGTCTGTGCGGCACGACTCAGGTAGGTCTGGTTAGCTTGGCTCATTCTTCTCTTTAAAATATCTAAATTACTCATGACGTGAATGTGTCTGATATTTCTCCTGTTTTCCCCCTAGGCTGGGACAGTGACCTGTCAAGCATTCCTCTGTTGGTTCACCTGCTTCCCCCTACCTCCAAAGGCCACAAGAAGAGTGCTAAAATCAGCTCTTTTCAGGCTGTTGACCATGTTGTGAGATATATACAGGTATGCAAATAGTAGTGTACCTATGCAGTTATTCTGATGATCCTACTTCTTGTGTTGAAGCACATTTTTTTTATTGGCTTAGTTTGGCTTTCATTTGAATTATTTCATGATCTTCTCATGATTCTTCTTTAACCTTTTGTTAAAGATGGGAGCCAGTGATGAAACCTTCCTTGCTGGTGTGGAGCCGGGACAGCCCTTCCTCGTCTTCAGTGTCAGCTACCATGAATCCCTCTACTACTTCTGTACGTTCATCCAAACCACAGTTTTTAACATTAATGTGGGAAGTGCAGCGCCGCCCCTCCCTACACGCAGAACACGCGATGTGCGTAGGGCCCCACGATCCATGGGGGGCCCCATTTTGCGCAAGGGGATGCATTCTCAGCAAATGTGCAAAGGATGCGCATCGCTGCAGCGAGGCACGCATAGCACAGAGTCAGCCCGAGGCATGAGAGAGAAAAAAAGGGACAAGTAATCTGACACCGCACGCGTTGCCGCCAGGGCTGTAAACTAGCGGTCGCCACTCGCCAAATGCGACTAAAATATTCCCCTGGCGACTTAATTTTGGAGGGATACATGCCACGGGGCAGGTAAATGTTTGTCCTGATGGTCGTGCTCTTGCAATAAATTATGCATGATATAGCAAAACATTGTTGTAGCTGTAAAGTGATAAATTATGACGGTAGTGAACGTTAGTGCTAAACCGGCTATTTGTTGTGTGTCGCACTGAAGAAGCTCCCCCGACGTCACCGCTGTAGAAAATAGTTCCCCTCAGAAGCAACGTAGCGTGCGCGTCACCGCTCTTGAAAAGTTTGGCGCAGTCAGGGGCGTCGCACCTGTGGGGGTCTGCACTCGCTGCAGCTGCCTCGTCTCCCCCTCCCTCTCCTGTTGCTGCTTCAAACATGACAACCGGCTGATGATTGGCTGTTCTGCCTTAAGTCCCGCCTCTCTTGCTGTGTTAGATTTATTGTTCAGCTCGTGCTGATGAGGCGGGATCTACCGTTAAATACCAAATAATAGCCGGGCGTGTATTTGTCTCAATCACTTAACAGACCAGGCGTTTATTTGGGACAGGCTTTTAATTCCCTCCTCACAAAAATCCGGGACGAAAATGTCACAAACTTCTCCAGCTTCTCTGTGAATTTTCTGGAAATGGAGAGCAACCAAAAACAATGTCTGTAACGTTCTCTGATGATTATAAACGTTGATTACTCCTGATACGTTCAGTATACAGGTCGACACCAAACCACATGATGCGTTTTATAATGTTTTTATGTGTTTACAGCTGCTAATGCATGTAACGCTATTACTGTGATGACATATGACAGTTAAATATTTAATCTGTCTATAATAACCACATCCTGACATGTAACTGAGATTTTTGATAATCTAAGTACTAATAATAACAATCATGACAAAAAATTAACAAAGACTGCAGATCAAGAAAGGAAGCTGCAACTGGCAGTGAGCAGCTCTCTTTTCTGTTAGCAGGGAAGTGATGTACTCCATGACAGAACATTATAGAATATGATAATGTATAAAATAACATTTAATGGTAAAAAAAAGTACAGTTGCAGTAGACTTCTATTATAAATATTATATTATAATTAAACGAATCAAGACAGATGTCACATTTACATGTCAGGGTGTGGTTGTTATAGACACAGATTTAATATTTAAGTGTCATTTATCATCACCCCCCGACCCAAAATTGTTTTAAAAAAACACCACCACCACATCCATCCCCCGCACTTTTGAAAAGCTTGCTACACCTCTGGGCGCAGTGACTGTGATTCGAGCGCAGCAATGACGACACCTCTAACTCATGAGCTGAGGGAAGTTGTACTTAAGTTGCGCATAATTTCTTAACGACTTCCTTCAATTAGGTTTCAGTTTGATAATCAAGTGGCTTAATATGAGAACAGTTGTCACGTCACAAAACGTGTAAAACCATGGGTCTATCAAATCCAGTGTAAATGTTATTATGGTACAGTCGCCACTGACAAGTCTATTACAGAGCCTGATAGTTAATTAATGAGTGTTTCCTTTGTCAAAGGTTTGCACTGTTCAAGTTTTCAATTTGCAATGTTATGAAATTTAATTAATAATATTAAAATGTATTTCTAAATAATACTTTGGCCTCTTTTCTAAGCATGTATTGGTATATAACACTGTTATCTCCATGAAAACTACTGAAACAGATGTATATGCAACAAAAAGAGGCAATTTATTATTTTGCCGGTAAAAAATTTACTTGGCCGGTAGATTCTTTCATCTACCGGTCCCCTTGGCAGGTGAGCCAAAAAGTTAGTTTACAGCCCTGGTTGCCGCAGTGATTGACAGCACGCAGCATCTGAGCAATCAGCGGTCAGATGCGCCGACAGGCAGTTGGATGCAGGTGGAGAGATGGCCTCCAAACGGCAATATGAATCGGGAGCAAGCAAAAGAAAGAAAAGGTCAAAACAAGAGGAGGCTTGTGCTTCACTTGAAGGTGGGTATGTTGTTGAAATAAAAAAGAAAAACTTTGTGGCATAAACACCCCAGCTGCTAATCATGAGACAGAAGAGAGGATAATTCTGTCTAGATGTGGACTGGAGATTACATTTTGACAGAACTAAAATCATGGCTACAAACTAACTTCCTTCAACTAAATTGTGACAAATCTGAAATCATACTCATCGGCCCAAAATCCCTTGCCACATCAACCCAGAACTTCTCCCTCAGCATTGATAACACCACCCTGTCACCCTCCCCCATCGCTCGCCTTCGTCCATTACTCTCCTTCTCTGCCGCCGAAACTCTCATCCATGCATTCATCACCTCACGACTCGACTACTGCAATAGCATCCTCTATGGCTCATCATCCAAGGTTCTCAACAAACTTCAGTACATTCAAAACTCAGCTGCCCGCCTCCTTACCCACACCCGCTCCCACAAACACATCACCCCTGTTCTACAAAACTTACACTGGCTCCCTATCCCATATCGAATCAACTTCAAGCTCCTCCTCTTCACCCACAAAGCCCTACATAACCAGGCCCCTTCCTACCTCACAGACTTGCTCCACCACCACACTCCATCCCGCAACCTCCGATCATCTGATGCTAACCTCCTCTCATACCCGCTCAGGACCAAGCACCGCACCTGGGGCGACAGAGCCTTTTCCATAGCCGCCCCCTCCCTCTGGAACGCCCTCCCCAAACACATCCATGACTGTTCTAACCCATCCATCTTCAAATTATTACTCAAGACCCACCTTTTTAAATCTGCTTTTAACCTGCAATAATAGCTATCTTTCTTGTGCCCCCCATCAGTTTTTTGTAATCACAAACACACACAGTTACTTGCATATTGTTTGTTTGTCCTTACATGTACTTTTTATTTATTTCTCTATGTATTTTTCCTCTGTTTTTGGTTTTATGTAAAGCGTCTTTGAGAGCTGTAAAAGCGCTGTACAAATAAAATGTATTATTATTATTATTATTTTCCAGCGGCCCTGATTATCATTTATTGAATGTCCTGTTAACTGCATATACATTCACCTCTGTTGAAAAAGGAGTGGTTAATTGACCAGTTGGTGGTCGTTTGTTAGCTCAGGTTTATAGCCTATCAGTCTGTGCTATCAATAAAAGTTTTGGGCTATTTGGGTTAGGGTTAGGGTTAGGGTTTTATATATAAATATGTATACATATATATATATATATATATATATATATATATATATATATATATATATATATATATATATATATATAGGTTGGTCCTCCTCTATTTTTGAGAGGCAAGAGGAAGATCAATTTTTTTTTAAGAAAGAGTAACTGGTTGAAATAAATCATTACCAAATCTCAGTATCACTTATAAAATATTATATATATATATTATATCATAAAAAAAAGTTTCTTCTTTGGAAGAAAATCCACTTAAAACGGTTCAACAGCGACAGCTGCAGACGGAGGAGACAGAGCAGTCTATGAGAGGAGCAGGGAGCAGGTGGGCGGGGACTAGAGGAGGACGGAGGGCTTCTGTCCTCCGTGGGAGGGATCTCCTTCCATTGACTCAATGCATTTAGGATTTTTTCATGCTGATCTATGATTGGCTAAGAAACATAAAATGACGCGCTAAGGGAGGACGTCCTCCCTTACCAATCAGCAACCAGAATACAAGATTGACAGCAGGTTGGTCCAAAAACAGTTCCCAAATTTCATTCTCACATTTATACAACCGTAAACAAAAAAAACTTCTATGTATTTTACAGCTTTCACTGCCAGCCATGCTCGGACAAGAAATATGGAGTTTTCAGCGATATTGGAATCGGTTTCAAAGGAAATATAAGCAAATTTCTGAAAGAAAAAAAACTGTTCGAGAAATCAGAGAGAAGCAGTCAGAAAGATAATTCATAGTTTTCGTTTCGTTCGTCCTGCTGGAGGACATAACGTTAGCGGCACGACAGGGACACAATACAGAGCAGCAACACAGTTGTTTTGGGCGATTGTGATGAGTGATGAGTGTGATGTCCTGTGCTGTCGTGACGTATGTACATTGACTGTGGCGGTAGCACAGTGGGTACAGCAGTTGCCTGCCACACAGGTGACTGGGGATCGAATCCTGGAAGATGTACACGTTGGTATTTTTTTTGTCTTGTATATTAGCCATTTAATAAAATGTTTTTTAAAGAAGTCTTGTAAGTCATTGTTTTATTGCTAAATTTTCATTGAAAATAAGAAAGTAGGGATAAGTAGTTGACTTGTATAAAATAACATGGCACCGTGGATTGGCTTTCCTCCTGTCCTCCCCATTTTTTTCAGTCACCAGCCGCCACTGAATATTATTATTAGTTGTAGTCATATTTGCATTAATTGCATTTGAATCTGTGTGAGGCTCGTATTTACATTAATTTTATTGTGTAATTTACCATTAAGACCAAAACAAATCTTAATTAAAGCTGCAAGCAGCGATGAACGGGCCCTCGCAGTCCACACGCATCGGGGCATGCTGCTGTCGATGCATGCTGCCATTGGGCTTGTCCACGCAACACCCTCCGTTTAAGTTTTTCCCATGATTTGATGGACTGCTCCTCCTGTCGGTATTAAAGAATGTCTGAAAAGGTTGAAAAGCCGAATGCAATATATTATTAGTGTTGGAATAAGCAGTACTATGTCCAACAAAACATTAGCAGAGGCAATGCATGCTAAACAGCATGATAGCTTTACATACTGACTATTTGCCACAGTAAATAATTCGACCATTAAACTCTATTAGCAATAAACATGGTCACAATCACAACAAATAGACTGAGTTGCAATATTGGCATTACAAACGAAATATTCATCATTAAAGGGATATATATAAATTTAATCCATGGTCTAAATCACCGTGAAACTGTGTTAGACTCCCTCTCGAGAGGAAAACGACCGCACGACAACAATACATTGCAGTAAATGGGTCCAAATATAAACCGCCACCAAAAAGCCACAAATAATGCTCAGAACAGCACCAAACTTCAGCAACAGTACAAATAGGGTCTCAGCACAGGGCATCTAACCTCCGCTAGGTTAACTGGATTTCTACTAAAAAGCTGACAAAATTTACCACTCTTCTGCAGCAGCTTCCTGTTGATGGGAAGTCCCGACGACTCGATTACTGAGTGCAGTAGAGTTCCGCGGCTCATGGATGAAAATGTATGATTATGACTCCATGGAAAAGCAATCAAAGTTCATATGTGTCTTACCTGCCAGTTCATAACAGTTATCGAGAGCGGACAGGGAAAAGAACGGAACTGAGCATTTCTAATCGCACTCGATAATCGTCGCATCGGGACTTCCCCGACCCGGAAGCTGATGGAGGAGAGTTGAAGTCTGTTTTTAGCTTCTCAATAGCTTCCCTAGCTAAGCTAGCAGAGGTTAGATGCCCCGGACTATGTGCTGAGACCCTATTTGTACTGTTGCTGAAGTTTGGTGCTGTTCTGAGCATTATTTGTGGCTTTTTGGTGGTGGTTTATATTTGGATCCATTTACTGCAGTGTATTGTTGTCGTGCGGCCATTTCTGGGGTTGATAAAACTCCGTAAATTAGCGGTCTGCAAACTCGATCTATCGAGAGGGAGTCTAATACAGTTTCACGGTGATTTAGACCATGGATTAAATTTACACCGGAATATCCCTTTAAGTCCTTACAATCCAAATGTAGCTGCAGTGCTATCAAATGGCAGCTAAGTACTACTGAGACACAAGCTACTGAGCTAACTCAAACTCACACAACATATTTCCATGTAAAATAACACAAACTGCAATAGCGATCAAATTATCCATAACTACAAGCAGAAACCACTTACATTTCCTCAAGAATGCACACATCATTAGCGAAACACACTGAAAGTCCATGCAGCTTCAAACGGTCTGCTCACTGACTGTCTGCTGTCTGACTGAGCATGTCCTGACTTGTTTACTGCTAGTTGTCTTTGCACCAGTAGAGGGTGCTGTTGGACCTTGACCTGTAGACCTTTCTTACCCCCAATTTCCACTGCATACATCTCCGCTGCGTTGTGTCTCCGCCACGCCAGCAGAGCAAATACGTTTCACTTTAGTCAGTGTGTCAATCCCCACCAGGTCCGCTGCGCTGCGTATCTGCTCCGTCCCAGCTCCGGCAGTCCGGAGCCCTCCGGCACAGATACGCAGGACTTCTATATCTGGCGGATGCCGGAGCACGACGCAGCAATTCAGCTAAATTTAGCACCGAGCAGACAGGAAGTCAAGCGCCAAAATAACAGCATCTGGTTACCTTTCAAAATAAAACACTCCGTGTTGACACCAGCACATAAATCTCACAAAAGAGACAAACACAAGCTCTTCTGCTGATCCTTCGGTCAGGAACACTTCATGTTGTTGTTTTTAATAAGACAGACCTATAACTGCAGTCGTGAGTGATTATGTGATTATCGCGGGAACTCCTCTGCCTCGTGAGCCAGCTGTCTACCGTACTGCGCCGTGGTGGACTCAAACTGCAACCGTTGGGGATTGCTGGATGGCGGACGGCGTAGCAAAACCGGATCGGAGCTGCAACGTAGCGGACACATATCCATTGGAAATTGGGGGTTACACTTTCTGTGGCTGCACACACGCTGGAGCAGTAGCAGAGCCAAAGTTGAAAATGTCCCCATAAGAATGAATGGGAAAACACATCCCAAACTCCTGCAATTTTTGAAGAAAATGTAATGGTTATCTCCAAAATAGTGAGTATTTAGTAAGAGGAGACATTGCTGAACTCTGTGATGTCTTTTTTTATTTCTGTAGAGTGAAAAATGAGGGCAGCAGAGAGCGAGACAAAACAGGTACCGTCTGCTCTCCTCCAGAAATTTAGGCTCAAAATTAACATTGCAGCTTATGGGGGAGTTGCTGGAGTGCTTGTCGCTCTGGGGCTACATCTGAAATAAAACCATCAGCTGAAAGCCAACAAGATTTCCTACATTTCTATGCATATATTGTCTATGTGAAGTAAAAGATGTGGGATCCAGATCAAGCTGAAGAGAATTTTTTCACCAGATTTCTAGCTGCTTTCCACTCTAGCGATGATGTCACGCACTCTAGCTCACACAATACACACCCATTTTAAAATCAGAAGACGGCCTAAAAATCCTTAAAACTAAAACTGTGATGATTTCAAGACCGTAATAAATATGGGAGAGAGAGAAATTGTTGTTTTATATTTCAGGCGTTTTATGGACTATCAAAATTCTTTTGATAACTTTTTGTCAGGAAGGTCCACAGATGCTACACGCACAGTTTTTATTGCAAATTGGTCAAATCGTCTAGGAGGAGTTAAAAAAAGTGGGTTTTTCATTTGGTGCGATTTTGCGAATGGAAAGTTATTGCGAAAGTGGTCATGGCCTACACCAAACAATTCAGCTGAATTGAGGGAACACGTAGATATAAGCTTTAACAGTGTGCGACATATTATGTGGCAGTTATGGGTTAAAAACGCTTTTGCATCAAAAATAGCGCCACCTACTGGTCATTTTTGGTGTGTGAGTCACAGGGGCCATTCTGTAGTACTTCTATGAATTTCATTTCCATAAGTGTTATGGTGTGGGCACAGTGCCAAATATTAAATCAGACGGCCACCAGAGCGCCACCTAGTGGCGGATCGGTAAATTCTTCGTCAGCTGTCCTCAGGAGGGCACTGAGAATTATTGTACTAAGTTTCGTGTTAATCCGATGAATCGTTGTCGAGATATAAATACTTCAATTTAAAGAGCACTACCTTGTAGTCATCGTCTATCATTTTGTACAGGGCTTCAGGGTCTCATGGGGAATAGTTCATGGGCCAGACCAGATTTTGGTATCACTCAAGGTGGCAAAACCTAATAACATTTTTTGAAATGGTACATGTCCATAGATGATATTTTGGTATGATAACCCATCCTAAGTGGTAGCTTTGCGACAGTTATCAGCACATGAAGTTAAACACACCCTACAATAAATAGGCCTCCAGGCACGGGTGCATATCCTACTTTATGCTTATTTTATAGAGCTTTACTCATCTTTTATGAGGGCATGTTTGGTAACATTTTAAAGGGTAGATTCATAGCTTTCATTTAAACCAGGTTTTGGGCCTGTCTAAAAAATACAAAGGTCACATCGGCTCTTCAAAATGTCAACAACAACTATTTTTCCACAATTTTCGTCTAACTGTAGTCTTTTTTATAGCATTGTGACATGTAGGAACAACACTGACACAAATAACAAACGCTGAAATACTCACAGGACTGTAACAATTTAGGAAATGTATAATCCTCCCATATTATCCTACTATGAGGGGTGATTGTGGGCCTTAAAGTGGAACATGGGCCCAGGCGAGAATTGTCAATAATTGCTAATTGTTTGGTATTTTCAAAGAGTCTTTATTTAGCAGGCAGATCAGATCAGTAGATTTTTATCCTAATAATAATTTAATATTTAACTGCTCATCAGTTAAGATAGGTGGGTGTCCAGCTGGGTTGTTTTTCAGCCTTTCAGGTGTTCTTTTTTTTCTTTTTTTCGGGGTAATCCTTGGCTAATGGGATAAAGTTCCCTGGTGGAGGAAGGCAGTTCAGGGCCTTGGCTGCTGCTAGTTTGCCTCTCAAGTTGCCTCAAGCCTGGCATGATCCAGAAGATAAACAGGTATGGTTTATGATAGGAAGGATCTGATGAGTTTGTTCTTGTAAGGCTGGGAAGTTAACAATTGTGTGTGGCATCGGGTGTCAGTATTATCGAGTTTGCTGTTGATAGAGGTGGTGATTGTGATTTGTTTTCCTTACCAGTCAGGTGTAGGAAGTTGGAGCCCAATTACCAAGTTGACTGTTTTCTCTAAAGGCACTTCTTTTAGTAATTTACAACAAATAACCACATCTGCCCCCCCCCCCCCCAAAAGAAGATGAACTCCTTTTCCTCAGGTCAAACGAGGTCAAGCACGATAGTCTTCTCTCTCTTTGAAACAGCATACATTCTCCAGTGGGGGAAACCTAATCCATTATGTTTAATCATGTTTTAATTATTTTTGAATGATAAGTGATCATAATCATGTCCTATCTTTTTCACATAGACAAAATTTGACTTTTAAGCCATGGTGAAGTTCTTGGAAAAGTTAATTAGATTTCCAAACATTAAAAGCAATAGTTTAGTTCAAATTAAACTTTTGTGAGTCTGGAACTCATATCACAGAAGGAGTGACGCTGTCAGCCGCCCCACCCCTTTTGATCTGCTTGCTGCAGGGTCAAAAAACAGAGACACATGCTCTCTCCCTCACTTCTCTTCTGCTCTTCTCTTCTCACCTCTGTCTTCTCCTAACGTTTTGCTCCTCTCTTCACTTCTTACTTTTCATTCTTATTTTCTTTTAAAGTATACCCTTAACTTTATTTTAATTTTTGCAACAAGCTTTAAGACAAGCGAATTGAATCACTACTTTAAATTTGTCACTTTTTATCACTTTTATTTTTAACAGAACTAAGTTCTTTCTTGTCTTCTTCTTGTACAAGTGGTCTCCAACGAAAGAGACTTTGTGTGCTCCCAACCAAGACCGACTCTGCCCCCAGCGCTTTCAAAGCAGACACCCCCGCTGGGCCTTGGACCGAGAGTCCTTCAACAGAGTACCGGCCATCCCTCTGGCTATTGGACCGATGCGCCGAGCCTGCAGTCCTACCCAGAACACTCGAGGAACCACAACTTCAGGACCTCCTTACTCCCAGACAAAGCAGGCTGAATGTCTTCATACGGCTGGATCCACACATGTGAGAATGAGTTGGTGTCTAAAGTTCTGTTTAAATTTACTCCCATAATATTTAATATATAAAAACCTAACCCTTTAACTTCACCATCTGACAACGGTCACATAACTTTATTACTTTGCTTATTACAGTCTTCACACTTTCTGTTTTTTTTATCATTTGTCGTTGTCTGGAGCTTAATTTTAATGTGGAGAACTGATGGATCTGTGTAAAGAAATCACTACTTCAGAATATGAGATTAAATATAGATTTTGAAATTGAATAAATTGATTTGGAATTGATTTGAACTGTTCAAGCCAAACTTGTACAGTTAGATTTCTGGAATAATTCCCTCCGTATTATTGCAGTAGTTAAACAACGGAGGTGGTGCCCCATTTACGAGTGTGTTATTAATCGCCAGTGATTAATTACCTTTATTATCAAGTAATGTATCTCCTACAAGGGTTTAGTTTGAACATTTAAAGGATTTTGTTCCCTGTGCAGTCTCAATACTTCAAATGCTGCTCTGGGCGGCGCGCACACGCACACACACACACACACACACACACAGATGTGCACACACACACACACACACACACACACAGAACAGTAGATGGCAGAGGGCTACTGTCCAAAGACAGCTGGGGTCTTCACCTCAGCACATGTAACTGTAAGTGAAATGACAACATAAAGAGTGATGAAAAAACTTTTATCCATCTGGTTTAATAGCAATCATTTCAATACACACAATACACATTCATCCAAACTCAGCTGCTGTTATGAGCAGGCCGACATCTCAGCAGTAAAACCCAATGTTCGCTGGTGACTGATGTTTCTTCTACATCTGTACATCTCAATTCTTTGTACTGAAACATTCATACAAACACCAAGTCCAAACAGCTTGGCTGTACTCTGTATCTGGGAGTTTTATAGAGCTATCTTGAAGCTGTAGAGCAGATTATGTCTTCCAGGATGTCCCCCTGAAATTAAAGATCCAGAGAGACACTTAGAGCCGGTAATCATGTGAACTGACCTTCATTGATCTGTGTTACTGACTGAGTGTGGAACACTTGCAATACACATGACCACAGAAGGACAACAAAACAACTGAGTCACAAATATGATTATGATGAATATGATGTGACTGAACAGTGAGTGATGGATATGATTGAATTGAATGATTTTTCTCCTTCAGATGGAGAAATAATTCCTTTGAGGACAACAATGTAAACATCTTGTCCAGAGAAGACAGATGCTTTGAAAGGGGACTGAAAGAATCCATCTATGTCAAACTGGAACGTCTTTGAACAGAGGAGGTGACCTAAGACATTACTTATCACCCACCTACAGTGCTGGACTGAGTTTAGACAGCTTATCAACCATTCACACCTGGGTTCACCTAGACTTAGAAACCCACCTGAAGGCTGGTTGGACCAGTGATTCACAAGTGACCTTAACGACTCTGTAAGGACACTCCCACACTGAGTTTAAAAGTCTGCAACTCACCTCTTGTTAATTAGAACTAAAGTAGCCTTTGGATGAGAGTTGAGACGTCTTAAACACACTGAAACAAGTCCAGTTGCCTATGATACAGCACTCAGAGTGAACATGACTTGGATGAATGAGAAACTTCATCAACATAGAACGCTGTAGTAATGAGTCTTTCAACCCTAAAATCAGTTAGCATGTTAGCACATGCTGTCCCCTCGTCTCAATGCCTGTTAATGTGTTTTCAGTTGAATGTGTGAAATAAAGTGTGGGGTCACCACAGGCTGAACATATTGACACGTTTTGTTCTCCAACATAAAATCCATCATTAAATGTCCCACAGTTTAATTTTAAAGCTCTTTATTAAAAAACGGTTAGCGGTTGTGTCTAAATGAGATTCAGAGGTTGTCGGGGACATTAAACGTCCTCACAGCTAACACGGAGACTCATCTAATCACTAGTCCATCTTTACAGGCCCACTTTAGTTACAAACTATTCTAACTCTGACTTTACAACTTTACAACAGTTTATAGAAAACCTGGATAGTAATTGTGTAGTAAGACGCTTAGTGGTGGTGACGTTTAAGTCATGTGACTGTGATGTCGTCTGTTTGTAGCCTACCATTAGCTTCTTACTGCTACACATTTCATTTAGCTTAACATCACAAACTGGTGTTCATCTGTGGAGATTGTCTGAATGAACAGAACCTGAAAGGATCAGAAACTTGTTTGTACTTCTTACTTTCTGTGATATTCAAAAATCAAATGCAAATATTTCAGAGGGAACCAGTGAGATGCTTCTTCAGGATCAGCCAACAAAAAATACATAAGAAAGTTACCCAGCTGTGTAATCTATGCAGTAAACGACATGCTCTGCAGCTGTAAAACTGAAAGCCATGAATGCAATTTACTTCCACAGTTATTTAACTGACTGAGCAAAAGAAACAGTCGACATAATTCTTTTTTTTCTATGTTGCTAAGACTGTAAGGTGGTCTGAGTGAAGCCTTTGTGCTCTTTGTCTGTTATATGTGGGCTGTAAGTAAACGTGATCGACTGATAACAGATGGGTCTCCAGCATCTCTCAAGTAATTTTTATGTATGTGCAACATTTATTTATCTATGAATGAATTAAGTCTCATCATAGTGTGTCCCTACACTAAACTGTCTCTCAGCTGTCCCTCAGTGTTACCTGGCTGCTCTCTCCCACACTGAGGTTCTTCAGCTGGTAGACAGTCACTTGTCCATCGCTGCCTCCTACCAGGACACAGTCTGTCTGTGTGGCAAACAGCAGGGACCTCATCTTCACGCAGGGGGCAGCAGGCTGCACAATGACTGGGTCCAAACTGAAAGAGAGAGGTGTATATGGTAGACACACAAAATCAGAGGGACACACAGGGTGAGACAGAGAACAATCACAGATCCTCCGCTCTGTCTGACTCACATGCAGGAATTCAGGTCCCAGATCTCCAGCTGTCCCTCATTGATGGCTCCGAACACTGTGGCCCACTTTGGGGACCACTTGATGTCACATGCAGCTCCTAGGGTGGAGGTGAAGCCTAACAAGGGGCTGAGGTGGTCCCGCTTCCACAGCTGGATAGTCCAGTCAGAGGAGCAGCTCAGGAAAACATCAGGACTGAGTGGACACCATGAGACACAACTGACAGGACCCTGAGGGGTGACACAGTTACAGTTGCTGAAGTTCTCTCTGATGACTCAACACTGACCTGCTGCAACTACGACATTGTGGTGACAGGATGAGAAGACAGAAAGAGAGGAGAGGAGAGGTTTTAAAAGTCTCTTTATTGAGCCACTTCAAGAAGCAAACAAAATCACTCTTTCACTTGCTTCAGGACAACAACAACAACACCAACAACCAAATCAACACCAACAACACAAAGAAAGTTTCTGATATGTATGTCCAACTCCCCGTCATCCCCAACAGCCCATATATGTTTGAAAACCTGCAAAGTGTCCATCATGTTATAGTAGGCTTATTCCACCTGCAGTTTGGCCTTCAGCAGTCCTCTCAGAACCGACAGCGGCTCCACACTGACCACAGTTTGCGCTTGGTTTCTGCGGGTCAGCCAGATGGCAGGCTATATACACACACACACACACATACATATATATATATATATATATATATATATATATATATACATACATATATATATACATATATATAAATATAAAAAATATGTGTGTGTGTATATATATATATATATATATATATATATATATATATATATATATATATATATATATATACATATATATGCAAGCCAAGCTATGACTGGTGAGCTCCAGCCGAGGTCAGAATGTTCAGAACGTTTATAAAAGCAGAGAGAAGCTTCTGAGGTCAGGGTCAGTCTGATCAAAAGAAGGTGGTGACTTTTACACTGATGGACTTACAAAGTGTTTCCTGTAGGTCTCCAGAAACTGCTGACTGTTGGAACATGAGCACTTGTGGATAAGACCTTCCCAAGTGCCCACCAAGTATACCCTGGAATCCTTGAAGAGAAGAAGTATGATTCATGATGCTCATTTATGTAGTCCTTAAAACCTTAAAAATGTTCCTTTTACTCAAACTGTCAATGCCAGCTGTTAGCTGTTGTTTCACAGCAACAGTCCTGCACTAACCCATCTATATGTTCACATACCTGTTTATATTAACTGTATTTAGTTAACTAGTTAAAGGTCCCATATTATGAAAAACACGTTTTCTCTGGTCTCTACATATATGAACTGGTCCTCCCTGAGCCTACCAAATCCCAGAATGAGGAAAGCAAACAATTCCTGCATCGTCTCTGCATCCCACCCACTGGTTAAATGGCGCTCCAGGCATTTTCATAGGCAGGTCTCCTCTGAGCGGTGATAAGAGATATCCGAGAGGGGGGCATTCATCCCCGAGGTGAAGTTCAGTGTGTCCAGCGGTAAGCTAGCAGTGTTTCGCAATGGCGTTGCTCAGAGTTAGACACGCAAATTGCTCTGTTATTGGTTGTATAAATCAACATGAGTGCCTATATTCTGTCCCAGCTACAGAACAACAGAAGAGACAGTGGTTGCGTTTCATTTTTAATGACAACGCGCCAGCCGCGGCTCGTGTTAGTTTGTGTGTGCTAACCACTTCACGTCGGACTGCTTCAGTAACGAGTGTCAGTACAAAGCTGGCTTTGCCTCGACACTGACCCTCGTAAAAGGATCAGTCCCAACCATATCGGACCCAGCAACTGCACCCGAGCCACAGGTAAGTGTCGCCACGTTTTGATAGTATTTACAGTTGCCTACGAGTATGGTGAAGTCAGCTGGAAATTGGCAAACTAGTTAGCTCCGCTTCGGTCCACTATGCAATGCCATTTGAAGCGAGTTTTATGTTAATAATATTATGAGGGAGCTTGGTTGTCACAGTAAAATGTCTGGAAACGTGCAGACTGGAGACAGAGACGATGCCAACAGCGTCCAAGAGTTTGGTGACTGTGTTGGAGACAAACACAGCTTTCACTAGCGATTAGCCATTAGCTATACGGTAGTAACTGTAACAACACATAGAACAAATTAACATTATTCAGACACACTAACCATTCTGAAACGTCCTGCTGCAGCCGCAGAGTCTGTACTTCTTCAGGAACCTCTTCTTTCTGGGTCCGATTCTGGGTCAAACTGGTATGGTTCAACAACAGCATCTCATTAAGCCATAGCGATACATCCACCATAAACATTAGGGCATGCTACCGCTAGTGCAAGCAGCATATTCTCCCTGAGAGGGGTGCGTAGCAAGCAAGGCAGGCGTTGACAGATGGAGCTCTATGGATTTGAAGGTGCAGGCACAGAAACAGCCTGCTCTCAGTAGAGCTCACTTGAGCGACTTTTAGACAGCTGAAATTCAGGACCATGGATGGGTTTGCGAATACATTGTTGTTGGACCTCTGACAGCTGTGTGAAATTGATGAAAAAACAGTATAATATGGGACCTTTAACTGAGTTAACTAGGCTCAGTTGAAGCCAGACTATTAATCTATTGAATTTCTGTTAGCAGCTTACCGTCGGATGGAAGTCAAAGCACAGACCAGGAGTCAGTGCTGACAGAACACTGTCTGTCTTGTGCTCTCCTGCCTTCTTCTTCTGAGTAAGAACCTTCTTGAGCTTCATCAGTTCTGTGGCAAGAGATGCAAAGTGAAGAGATGCTATATTGGTTTGATTTATTTGTCACGAACAATAAAGTGGTGTTTATTTTGTTAGCTATCTTTTTTGGTATGAGGAACTTTGCACACCATGTCTGTTTTTTTACATCTGAATTTTCCACAGGTTTCAAAATAATACGACCTTGTGTCCCTTCAAAATTTCATCTGTCATTGATTTTTTGAGATCAGGTTTGACTCTGTGATTTTTCACATCTGTCAAAAGCCTGTTGAGGGTTGTTTGACCATACTGAGCCAGTGGAGTGGAAAACAGACTGATCACGGGACAACTATTGACCATGATCTTCATATGAATATCTGAATATAGCTGAATATTTGCAGATCCACATTTTGGATTAATGCTGTGATGTTACAGTGTATCTGTCGCTACATCAGCCTGCCAGTCGCTGTTGAGGATCAACTCATTTGTGGAAATGTTAAATGTAAATGTTAAATTTAAATGTAAATGTTAAATCTAAATATAAATGTTGAATATGAATATAAATGTTAATGTTAAATATAAAAGTTAAATGTTAAATATAAATATAAATGCTAAATGTTAAATATAAATGTCACGGGTGAAACTAAATATTTAACTAATATGCAAATCTACACTGCCTGTCACAGGAAGTACCAAAATAAAAGCTCATTGACGCGAGTGAGACGGAGTGTTTGCGGTGAAAAAAATACAGCAGACGTACCTGGAGAAGTGTCTGTCCTCCCGTCAGCGCCAACTTTCTGTGTAAATTACACAGCCATTCGTCTTCACGCCAGCACTGCTTGGCTCTGTGTGAACAACCTATGCGGAGAATTATCGAACAGCTGCTGTGGCAATAATGCAGCAATTCTGTGAAAAGGACTACTGTCGCTGTCATGCTGAGGCATTGCTATAACTCTGTATTGCCGCCCTACCAATGTTTCCAGCTAAGTCGCTGGACATAGTGGCAGGCAGCATGAGAGCAGGTAAGGAGACTTGACTAACAGTGCAGTGCAATCACACTACCCGAAGGAGACTGCGAATAGCACTTGTTCGCGTGACTGAGCTTTTATTTTGGTACTTGTGACAGGCAGTGTAGATTTGCACATTAGCTAAATATTTAGTTTCACCCGTGACATTTAGATTTAACATTTAGCATTTATATTCATATTTAACATTTTGATTTATATTCAACATTTAGATTTAACATTCAGATTTAGATTTAACATTTGGATTTAAATTTAACATATATTTAACATTTAGATTTAACATTTAGATTTAGATTTTTTATTCAGATTAAACATTGAAATTATATTTTTTACAAGAAAAGTCAAAATCACAAAGTTCACAAATATTGCTGTAAATCTGGTTAACATTAAAAAATTCACGGTTTTTTATACATGGTTTTTTGATAAATGTGGCAAAAAGTTGCTGTTCCCTTTCAGTTGATTCACTCGGTACAACACATACAGTATGGGATATCACGCCCCCGCGTGGCCTGACTGAAGAAACCTCTATTCACACCTTTACGGCAGGTGACCTGTGGTGACGTATGTGAGGCCCCGCCTGCACATATATATGTGCACCGCCATAGTCATCCTTCAGTTATTACGCTCTTCACCTCGCTGAAAACACCTCTACTGAGTCAGGCTTACTAGCTGCTGCCAGTTAGCTTGGTCTTGTTGTGGCTACTGCCGGCTTGAAATTAGCTTAACTACCCCTGTTGGTTTTAGCCGCTGGCTACCCGAGGAGTGCTAATTTCGTCCGTTTTCTCAGGTTTTTTCCTTCATCCCGAACCAACGACTGTCAGGAACAACCTGCCCATGTTCCTTGATTTTGGCGCGGCGCTCAACTTGACGTGGAACAAACCGCTGTCTACCCACGCCACGGTGCCCGGCTATAGACAGTTTTTGGACCTGGATGGAGCTGAAAAGGCTGGCTTGGTCAACCCTCTGCCAATGGAGGCGTCCCTGGCAACATATCTGGCCCCTGCCTAGAACCATGGTGTCAGCGGCCCCACCGCGCTCCCATCCAAGCACTGCAGATTTTCTGCTTCCCAGCTGGAGAAGATTTACAGGACACAGGCAAGCATGGCCTGTGCACTATGCCTCCTGACAGTCCATTGTCCCCTCTCCTTAACGAGGTTAGAGTTGCAACGGATTACATCCTCCAAGTGTCCCACTGTGCAGCGCTCTCCCAGGGAAGAGGGATGGCTTCCACGGTGGTGGCGCAGGGGCACCTGTGGCTGACTCTCTCCGACGTTCTGGACAGGGACAGAGCTGTCTATCTGTACGAGCCAGTGTTGGCTGATGGTTTGTTTGAACAGTCGCTCGACGCTATCCAGGGTGAGTTTGAGCTGACGAAGAGACAAACCAAGGCTCTGAGCAGCATCATCCCCAGATGTGATGCTAAGCCCAAACAGCCAGCCAATCTGCACAAACCGCCGCCTCCCCCAGCCGGTGAAGCAGCAAGCACCCAGTCAGAACCCACACCCCTCAGCTTGGAGCAAGGATCCACCAGAGGGGCTCAGCACCCAGTTGTCACCCAAGCACAACCCCCGCTCACACACAAATGCCCCAAAAATGGTGCCTGTTCACTGTGTGAGTGTTATAAATGTACATTTATTGAATTCAATAAAGATTTTGTTTTGTTCTCAAAACATTGCAAATCAAATAAGCCGGAGCAGACCAGAGGGCAACAGCCCCTCCCCCACAGTGCTGCAGGTTAGTCGGCTAGCTGTTCACCTTCCTTGGTGGCGCGCATGCGCAGTCTCACCTTGGGTAGAGAGAACCATTGCCATGGGTTACCGTTTACAGTTCAGGGCCTGGCCGCCTTTTTTTCACTATGTAATAAACACAGTTGTAGGAGTCGAAGCAGCAGCAGTTCTGAGGGAAGAAATAAACAGCTTGTTGAACAAGAGAACGATATGTGTTGTTCCCGCTTCAGAAACGAACAAAGGTTGGTACAGCCGTTATTTCGTTGTTCCGAAGAAAGGAGGAGGGCTCCGTCCTATACTAGACTTGCGAGTGTTAAACAATACCTACGAACTTATCGATCTGACAGACGCTTATTTTCACGTAGCGATTCACCCGGACCACAGGCAGTTTCTAAGGTTTGCATTCGAGGGCACAGCCTACAAATACCTGGTGCTGCCGTTGCTGTGGTGCAGTGCTCATTTTCTGTCCCTCAGAGCCACACATGTTCCAGGGCACTTGAACCTGGGGCCAGACCTTCCCTCCAGGGGAGGTCCTCTTGTGAGGGAGTGGAGATTGCACCCACTGGTGGTGGCTCAGATATGGGACCACTTTGGCAGGTTTGGACACCAGCACAATGCAGGCTCCACATCAACCACCTGGAGCTGTTAGCGACCCTTTTAGCTCTGAAGCACTTTCATCCCATTCTGACAGGCCATCACGTTCTCGTCAGGATGAACAACATGACGGTGGTTTCCTACATAAGCAAGCAGTGAGGGACACGCTCCCTTCCCCTATTAAAACTGTCTCACTCTCTGTTGCTGTGGTGCAGTGCTCATTTTCTGTCCCTCAGAGCCACACATGTTCCAGGGCACTTGAACCTGGGGCCGGACCTTTTCTCCAGGGGAGGTCCTCTTGTGAGGGAGTGGAGATTGCACTGGTGGTGGCTCAGATATGGGACCACTTCGGCAGGGCGGAAGTGGATCTTTTTTCCTCCAGAGCAAATACCCACTGCCCCCTGTTCTTTTCCATAACAGACTGCAACGCCCCTCTGGGAATGGATGCGCTGGAGCACACATGGCCCAACACACTGCTGTATGCATTTCCCCCGTTGGAAATTATTTTGTCTGTTCTGGAGAGGGTGCACCAGCAGGGGCTCTCCCTGATCCTGGTGGCTCCTTGCTGGCCAGCGAAGTCGTGGTACACTGAGATAATAAGTCTGCTGGCGGTAAGACCTTGGCAGGTCCCTCTTTGCAGGGACCTAATGTCCCAGGCGGGAGGAGAGGTGATTCACCCACACCCAGAGCTGTGGCGACTACATGCCTACCTGTTGAGAGGTCCAATTTAATAGCTCAGGATCTGCCCCCAAATGTCGTGGCAATGATCCGGAGTTCAAGGGCATCATCTACTAGGGGCCTATATGCCAACAAATGGCGGGCGTTTTGTTTCGGCTTGTAATTCGCCCCCTGAACATTCGCCAAATGTGTCGAGGCGGCCTTGGCTCAGCTTCGGGGGAAAGGCGTTCGCATATTAACTGGACGATTTGGCTATTATTGCAAGCTCCAGAGAGCGAGCAGCAGTTCAGCTGTCACTGACCCTGTCGCACATCCAAACGCTGGGCTTTTCAGTAAATCCACAGAAAAGTTCAGTGACCCCGAGTCAACAGTATTCTTTCCTCGGGTTGGAAATATCTGCGTTTTGAGCCGAGCTCAAACCCAGAGCTGTGGCGACTACATGCCTACCTGTTGAGAGGTCCAATTTAATAGCTCAGGGTCTGCCCCCAAATGTGGTGGCAACGATCCAGAGTGCAAGGGCATCATCTACTAGGGGCCTATATGCCTACAAATGGCGGGCGTTTGAGCAGTGGTGTCAGGACCGAAATGTACTCCCATTTCAGTGCTTTATTGTGGATGTTTTGACATTTCTTCAGGAGCTGCTGGATAAGGATCTCTCTTTCTCAACAATTAAGGCCTATTTGTCGGCTATATCTGCATGCCACATTGGTTTTCATGGAGTAACGCCAGGCGCTCACCCTCTTGCTATGCGCTTCCTGAAGGGAGTCCGCAGGCTGAGGACTGTGTTTGTTTGCTAATCCGGCTAAGGGCAAGGCGCCGTCTAAAGCCAGCCAGTTGGTCATCCTCACACACTTTTGTTCGGTTTTATCATTTGGATGTGACAGCCACCTCAGTGGCTCACTCTGTCCTTTCTGCTGGGTCTACAATGCACTAGAGTGTTGGAGGTTTGACTCTGGTTCGGTGGCTGCTCTGCGGGGTGTGTATACATGTCCCATACTATATGTGTTGTACCGAGTGAATCGACTAAAAGGGAGCGAAATGTTATGAATATAACTTCCTGTTCCGTGAAGGAGAGGAACGAGGTACAACACTACGTTGCCCCGCTGCGCAGCTGGGCTTGGTGAAGAGCGGCAATCGAACTGAGGAATAACTGTGGCGGTGCACGTATATATGTGCACGCGGGGCCTCACATACGTCACCACAAGTCATCTGCCGTAAAGGCGTGAATAGAGGTTTCTTCAGTCAGGCCATGTGGGGGCGGGATATCCCATACAATATGTGTTGTACCTCGTTCCTCTCCTTCAGGGAAAAGAGGATATATTCATAACATTTCGTTTATTTTAGCATGTGCAACTTTACAATCAGCGCCCCATAGTGGTCCAGTATAAATCACAGTCAGTGACCTGCGGTCAGGAGAGTCATCATGGAAAAAATAAAATATATGATAAACAAATAAATCAAATGGTTATATTTATCAACGAGTTTGAACTATAAATTAATTTTTCATTTAACTTAAACAATTTGGATTGTTTTTTATTAAAAACCCCTTAATTTTTCGCATTTCCACTCAAATACAGGGAAGAGACTCTCGGTGAGGCAGGAGCAAGCTGAGCCTCACCTTGGATTGCGCAATCCCTCACAAACTGTGCTCTGCCATGCAATGAGAGCGTTTCACTGTCTCTCTGTATGTCGCCAATCAAATGTTTAAAACACTTTTAATACATGCCCCCCCCCCCCCCCCCGACTTTCCATAGTTTAGCTGATGTATAAAATATATGTGTGTAACCTGTTTCATGTGCTCAGCGATCTTACAACAGCAGTGAAGAGGCACTGGGTGAGGCAGGCAGTGCTCTTGCCTCAAGGTAGGGGCGCTCGTGTGCAAAGGTGATGTTTTTTATTGGCTGACAGGTTAAAATACACACATGAAAAACTTTAGTCCTAAACCCAACGTTCATTAATTAATTAATCACATTCATATATTTGTTCAGCCTCATCCTGTTTATTCATTAAATTAACTAGAAGGGTGCAAGACTGTGACTAACTACAACTTGTCACACAGCGGTGAGGGGTGTCTTGTCTTGGGGTTTTTGTCTCGTAAATTTCCTGTTTTATTTTGAAAAGTAACTCTCCTCTCGTTTCAGGTCACTTGGCCTTCCTTATTTGTCACCCGTCTGACGTCTCCCCTGATCCCCGATTGTTTCCACCTGTTTCCCATTTACCCTCATGTGTCTTATAGTCCGCGTTTCCCTTTGTCCTGTGCCAGAGTATTTCGTTCAGTCGTGTACCTCCAGCCTTTGATCACAGTCCTTGTCTTGAACTACGCCAAGTGCCCTCACGTTTGTATTCTGATTCCTTGTTTTCCTCTGAAGAGTGATTTTGTGTTGTAATTTTTGGTCAGCTCTGTGAGAAGCTAGTTTTTGTTTGATAGCCTTTTGTTTGCCTGTTTTGGAGTTTTTTTTTATTTTGTAATTTTTGAGCTCTTTAGTGCAGCGCAGATTAAGTTTATAGCCTTTTCATCTTCCTCTTTTAGAGTGAATTTTTGTTAATTAGGGCCCAAGCAGGTCAAAGACCTTATTATACTTCTCCCACTTTGACCGCAGTTTTGGAGGCTTGAACACACCCCAAAACTCACCAAATTTGGAATATACGTCACATCTGGCGAAAATTGCAATCCGGCATTGTCACTGGTCGTGGTCATGACCTGCGGGCTCTGTAGCGCCCCCTATTGTAACACCCCAGCTCCTACATGCATGTACGTGAACGAAATTCGGTGTGCACATTTATCATGAGCAGACGCACAAAAAACCCTCTTGGACCCATACCGTCACTCCAACAGGAAGTCGTCCATTTTGATGTGTGGTGGCATTTTTCCCAAATTCATGCCTCCTTTGAAAACTATCTTGTCCTAGAGCTTAAACACCACAGTCTTCACATTAACTCAGTATCATCTTCATGCCTTGAAGATAAAAAGTTATGGAAATTTTTCCTCTACGTCATACCGGGTGGGGGTATGACCATTTTTTTTTCTTCACCTTAAAACATCAAGGCTTTATAACTTCAACATACAATTTCCCATCTACACCAATTTGCATATACATGTAGATGGTGTCGCCCTGAATACGTCTCTGCATCAATACTAAGTCGGCCATTTTGATTTTGGCCGCCATTTGGAAATATTTCCGATCCTCGCACTGTAATGACCTCCTCCTACAGATTTAAGACAACAGACTTCACAGTCACTCAGTATCATCCTCAGACCTTAAAGATGAAAACCTGTTAAAAGCTTTTGCCTACGTCATAACTGCTGGCCATGGTGATGCGTTCAATTTAAATCCTTGGCTGTAAAGCATCGAGTCCTCGTAAACTTCGACATACAATTCCCCTTCTACACCAAATCTCTCAGGAATGTAGAGGGAGTTGCCCTGAATATATCTGTGCATCAAAACTGTGTCATATCCATAGCGCCACCCACTGGACACAGGAAGTAAGAAAAAAATCATCGAATTGACATGACATTTACTGCTTGTTTTCTCCCCATCATGACATGCAAGTAACAGGTTGGCGTGCAATCTGACACCGCTGCAGCCCGACGTGCACGGCCGGCGAGGGCCCGTTCATCGCTGCTTGCAGCTTTAATTTTTCACAGTATTTCCTCATAGAGTAGATTAGTTCTCTTTTAGTTCTTTTTCTTTGCCTCCCTTTGGAATGATTTTCAGTTTATTCTTTATTTGTTTTGAGGTTTTCTTTGTTCTCTGTCTTAGTCAGGAAAGTTTAGAAGTTTTAGCATAAAAACTAGCTGGTCTGTTTGTCACTCTATCTTGAGAGAAGATAAGTGATTTCAAAATAAAAGCCTGCTTGAACTGTTCTCAAATCTGCATCTGAGTCCTCCTTTTAGCCCAGGCCTGACACTACTAACTTTCTGTCATTTAGTTAAACTCAAATTCACATAAGATTTATTTAATATGATGAGAAATAGCTTTTAGGAATTAGTTTTGCAGAGAGTGTCTATCAGTCTGATAGTATCAACTGAAGGAATACAATACATCCAGACAAGGAACATGTTCTGATTTGCATATTTACTTGGACCAACATATTATAAACAAATTTACAACCGACCTGGGGCCCAACACTCTAATGCTTACTTTTATAAAACAACGAGAACTGTGAGGACCATAAAACGGTTTGTTACCAACTTTCTGATTGTGAGTTAAGAGCTTAACAAAAGTGCCTTTTAGCATCAGAAACAATATTATGTATATATACGATTCTATTTATTGTTTATTTTTTACTGTTATTGTTTATTTTTATATTGAACTGCCCTTTGGATGCTGTGATGCACAAATTTCCCTGTTTGGGACTAACAAATTAATATCTACTTCCGATTCTGATTCTAATAATACTGGGAGTCCTGATATCACTTTGTAGCACGGAGGAAACTGCTGCGCTGAGACAACAGTCTACAATATTCCAGCACTTCGTTTGAAGATGGCGCCAGTGAGTCTGGCAGGCCGTCTAACACTGGCAATTTTTGTGTTTGTTCTGTTACTGGCGTCTGTCCCGAGGACCATTATCTCTTTGCTGGTATATGATCGCCAGGAGTTATCAAAAATCAAAACCTCTGCAAACTTTCTGGCAAATTATGGCCGGGGTGAACAAAAAACTTTTATTCCGCCGCTCCGGGCGGATGTCCCCGCACACCTGCTCCGTGCTGGAGCTCAACTTCCCCGGAGGCGTAGACGCAGAGGAATGCGTAGTGGCCGGCTAGTCAGGATTAAAGCCTGGCTGGCCTCCTCGTCCGGGACGGCTCGGGTTCCCTGGAGCTATTTACAGTAGCATGGAGCCTGTCTTCGCCGGTTTGTCTCCCACCACGCCCTCGTTCAGGTCAGCACCTGGCTGGTACCTGTTGTTGGCCCGTATGAGGAGTTTCATGCCGTGCGCCCTCGCCTCCGGTGCCCTGGTGGAGTGAAGTAGGGCGCCAAGGACATCTGGTCGTGGAGGAGGAATAGCGACTGTTCTTAAAAACTGCCTCTATTGCAAGCCTTTACCGCTTATGTCGTTTTCCTCCTTTCCTGTTTGAACTGGGTCGGCCGGACCCAGTACTATGTGCGTTTTTTTACCGGCCACCTTAATATAACAGAGACTTCATAAAAGACCTCTCTGAATTTTTGGCTGGTGTTATGACTAACTATGACAAGATTTTATGTGTCGGTGATTTTAACATGCATGTCTGCTGCCCTTGGCTGATGCTTTTAACCTTGTACAATATGTTTCTGGACCCACACAAGAACATGGATACACGTTAGACCTTGTTTTGTCACACAGTTTGCCTATTTTAAATGTTCAGGTATGTGACGCAGTGTTCTCTGACCACATGCTTGTTTTTTTTTATTTTAACTTGTCCTGTCATAATTTAAAACCGTGTGCTCCTGTGCACCACTGCCACATGCTAAAACCCTCCACCGCTGCTCAGTTTTCTTCTACGTTTTTCGCTGAAAATCAGCTTGACACAAGACCCTCTGCCCTCCTTGACACTGAGCAACTTACTTCAACCTTTCTTTCCACCTGTGCTAGCACTCTTGACACTGTCGCTCCTCTAAAAATTATGCGCCCCAGACCCAAATCTGAGCCATGGCTGAATGATACCACCCGTGCAGCCAGGCGCGAGTGCAGGAGAGCTGAGCGCAGGTGGAAAAAAGATAAGCTTCATGTGTCCTATGATATTCTTAAAGAAAGCTGGAGAAAATATCCAAAAAACTGTCAAAGCAGAAAAAACTTTCTATTTCTCTGACATAATTTCCCAAAATCTTAATAAACCATGTGTTCTTTTTAAAACTATTGATTCAATTTTAAATGCCCCCCAATCCACCTGTCTGGAAGCTTCTCCCCAAGTCTGTGAAGATTTTCTCCGCTATTTTATTGATAAGGTTGCAACCATCAGAACTCATATTTCACCCCCCTCTTTTGACCCTTCCATACCCGTCACTTGCTCAACTGTCTTATATCGGTTTGAGCCTGTGTCGCTTTCAACTATCACAAAAATTGTCACTCAACTTAAACCCTCCTCCTGTCCCACAGACATTGTTTCTCCTCGCCTCTTTAAAGAGGTCTGGGAGACTATTGGACTTAATGTCCAAAAAATCATAAATAGCAGTCTTGCCTCAGGTGTGGTCCCAGCATTTTTTAAAGAAGCAGCTGTGGAACCCCTGTTAAAGAAACCAAATCTAGACACTTCAGTCCATTCTAATTATAGACCCATCTCAAAGCTTCCATTTATCTCTAAAATCTTAGAGAAAACGGTACTTGTACAACTGCAGTCCTTTTTAGAAGTACATGGCATTCTTGAGATTTTTCCGTCTGGTTTTAAAGCCTTACATAGCACTGAGTCTGCACTTTTAAAGTTTTTTAATGATCTTTTATTAACTACTGACTCCGGTGATTCTGCCATTCTTATGCTTTTAGACCTTACTGCGGCTTTTGACACAGTTGACCACACAATTCTCTTTTCCCGTCTCGAGCACTGTGTGGGTATCAGGGATGCTGCCTTGGAGTGGTTCCGATCATATCTGTCTGAGAGATGCTTTTCAGTAAGGCTTGGTGACTCTGCATCGTCTTCTGCCCCCCTGTCTTGCGGAGTTCCCCAAGGCTCTATTCTTGGGCCCATCCTCTTCTCTTTATACATGCTCCCCCTTGGTTTAATTTTTAAAAAACATGGCATCTCCTACCATTTTTATGCGGACGACTCCCAAATCTACCTGCCGCTTAAGAGAAACGATAAGAGCTCCCTGATACCCTTACTAGTGTGCCTAAAAGACGTTTAAGGCATGGATGGCTTTTAATTATTTAAACTTAAATGAAGAAAAAACTGAGGTCATGGTGTTTGGTCCCGGTCGAGCCTGTGGTGTCTCTTCTATAGACCTGGGCTCTCTGCAGCCATATGTAAAACCCATAGTCACAAACCTTGGTGTAAAAATGGACAGTGATTTTAAACTTGATAAACAGATAATCTCAATAGTTAAAACCAGGCTTTTATCTAAAATTAAATCTGTTGTATCTTTTAATTATTTTGAGTGCTTGATTCATGCTTTTATCTCGACCCGTTTGGACTTCTGTAATGCACTTTACACTGGCATTAACCAGGCCTCCCTTGCTCGCTTGCAGTTAGTCCAAAACGCAGCTGCTCATCTTTTAACAGGAACTCGTAAGCATGACCACATTCCCCTCATTCTCGCCTCCCTCCACTGGCTCCCTGTCCATTTTAGAATACATTTTAAAATGTTATTGTTTGTTTTTAAGTCACTAAATGATTTGGCACCCCATTATATCACTGACCTTATACATGTCTATACCCCCCCCGAGAGCATTAAGATCTGCTGATCAGCTGCGTCTTGTTGTGCCAAAAAGCAGGCAAAAGACCAGAGGGGACCGTGCTTTTTCAGTGGTAGCTCCTAAGCTATGGAATGAGCTACCCACCCATGTCAAAATGGCCCCCACCCTGGATACTTTTAAATCTCGCCTAAAAACTCATTTTTTACTCCTTGGCTTTTAATACAGTGTGAGAGTTGTGTGGTCTCTGTCTGTCTTTTACTGTACTTTTATATTTCTCAGTGCTTTATCTTTATTTTACTGTTTTGTATCTGTTGTGCAGCCTTTTGGTAACTTTGTTGTTTTTTAAATTGTGCTATACAAATAAAGTGGATTGGATTGGATTGGAATATTCCATCTCTTCAGGAAAAGAAAGAGAGGTCTTTATTTGTTTTTACTTAATCTGTTTTGTCTTTTCTCATCAACAATATCAGAGAAATAGTGTTTAATGCCGTCTCATGATTGGCTCATCTTCGTCATTGACAAACAAATGTTTTAGACAAAAGTTATAATCAATACGTGGAATCAGGTGCAGTGACAAAATTGACATTAGGGCTGCACGATATATCATTTGATATAACACGTGTTCTGTGTCATCAGGGCCTTGCATCTGTTGCCACAACGAGAGGTAACACAACTAATTTGTTTGACCATTTACGTCGGTACCACACAGCAGAGTCCTGCACAGGTCTTATTTTGAAAACCCGCCCGTACATGCTATAATTTAAACTGCATCTGACCCGTTTTCCTACAGTAGCACAAATTACATTTCGCACCCGAGCCAACCCGCTATAAATTGTTACCGACGCCCGACCTGCACCCGAAGGAAAATTACACGGACGTAATTTTTATAAATGAAAGTAAGCCAGCATGGGGAATGGAAGTTCTGGGCGGGCGCAAGCACGCATGAATGAGCTCATATGAAATATAAATGCTTATCATTTTGAAATGCAGCATAACATAAAGTGCAATTCAGGTCATCTGATGAAAATTCCTGTATTTTTTCATATCGCAATATATATCGCAGGGCTAAAAATAATGGTAATGTCAGTTTTTTCCAATATCGTGCAGCCCTAATTGATATATTGTTGTTTCCCTGTCCTTTCAAACATTTTCCATGTTCTACAGTTCAATAATCTAAAAGGTTTTGTGTCTGGTATCTTATTACCTCACAGTTCTTCTCAGTTAAGTTTTTTTCTTCTCAATGTCAGAACGTTTTTTGAGAACATGAGAACAGTACCTATGCAATCAAGGCCATTGTTGCAGACAAACCACTTGCTGATCCTGCCATCTGCTGCCACAGAGAAGAGAGCCTCCACTTTCTCCTCTCCTGTGAAGTTCAACTCTTGCCTGATCCACTTGAGCTGCCAAACTGGACCCAAGTGCTTGTTGGGACATTCACTGCACAGAGTCAGAGAAACAATTAAGAAGCTTCAGCAACAATCATGTTCAGTGTGGGATTTAAGAACAGCTAACCCTCACCTGCTGCTAATGACGTATGACTTGGTGCTTTGACTCTGCACATTGTAGATGGCAATACTGCCATCTCGCATCCCAACAGCCAGCTGACTAGGGCTGTTGAATGAGAAATCCAGGCAAGTGACAGCACTGTCGCAGTGGATGACACGCTCAGGCCACTGCAGGGAGGACACACGACAACATCTGGAATGGACAGCTGCACTCCCACATGAACTACATCCTAACTCAGCATGGCGAAGGCTGCTGAGGAGGTATCGAGCAACAGTGGAAGTTTGAGAAGGTAAATGAAGGTTAAAAAATACTCATACCGTGGGGTTTTTGAGAGACCAGCAGCACACCAGGCCTGGTCCCTGGGTACTGGAGTCAAACTCACCATAGCCCACAGCCAGGAGGTCCTTTCCGGGAAAGCAGAGAAAGTATAGTACTTAGTGAGCAATGTAGCGCCTGTAATTTTGTTGGCTGGTATAACTCATGATGAATTTGTAATTGCATGCCAGACAATTTCGATGAATGCAAGTTAAAATATTTTTTGTCTCTCTCATCTACCTCTAGCAGTATCAAGCGATACAGATAGTTTCAGTTCTGAATCAGTCTGAGAAGATGATATTTACCCCCGTCTTAAAGATAATATTTTCACTGTAGCTGCTAAGCTGATAGTGTTAGCTTGTACTCTACTCTGAAGTCAGTATACAAGCTAGACTGCACATCTATCTTGTATGTGTTAATGTGTTAATAACATCTTTTCAGATCAGTCTGTGATCTCGGGGCTTCAGGAGACTTCGACTACAGCAGACAAGCTGCATGAAGCCATTTTATATTTTCTTAGTTGTTTTTTCCATTTAAAAATGAGTCCCTAGCTATATTAGTTGTTTAAGAGAATGTTACAGCGCTATTCAAACTTCACCTGACTTTCTATCAGCATATTTCTTTAATCTGTGTTAAATTATGTTAATAGCTCATAGCAACAACTTCTGGGGCTGCAATTATGGTAAATAAACCTTTAAAGAATAATCCAGGCTAACAAAAGCTTGTCACACTGTGGACATGACAAAAGACTTGTATTCAAATTACTTATGACTAATAAAGCCTGTTAAATGGCCATCCTACAACACAGACAGATGTGATAAAAAACACCACAGACACAGAAGACAAAATGATAGTGACAGGTATGCACAGGACTGCTGGTTGTTTGTTGTCAGACAGCAGCAGGTGGGTTTGTGTTACCAGGTTCTTCTTGTTCCAGGCCATGCTGCTGACACTGCATCCTCTGCTGAGTTCACAGCTGAAAACCAAGAGACGCTCCACAGCTGGACAAGAAGGGCTGTCTATATCCTCCTCTCTCTGCTCCATTGGACTGTCGAGGTCTAACACAGTCGTTACATTCATTCTCACTTTTATCAGTCAGATAGTTACATTAAATTCATTAGGTTTAGAGGTAGATTTTGGATAAGGTTACACAGTGATGTGGCATAAGTGTTGTTTTTTTCGTTTTGTTTTGTTCAAAAGGTTGCATAACACTCAAACGATTTCATTTTCTGTACTTACTGGTATATGCACAGTTTGTGTTGAATCAGTGGGCACAGTGACCCCCAGCTAAAACGCATGTATAGATCTAAATGTTCTAAATGATCTATATTTCTTATATTAGCACAAGTCTGTCTGTCAACGTACTGTACTACCTTGTTCTATGATAATAAATAGTAAATTAGTTATGTGACCGTGACAGATGGAACTCTCCAGAGGAAACAAAATTCAACTTTTAGCTTCAGAAATGAATATTTTCAGACATCTATGATGAGCTCAGGATTTATCAGGTGGATGGCTGCTTTACTCCAAACTATGTGGGGAGGAAAACATAAACCAACATTAGCCCCTGACTGGTCCTGTCGGCATGTCAGTAGATTTAAATAATCAATAAAGTTAACCTGCTGTGCCTCTGCACAAATGTGCATAGCGCCTTAATGGGGAGATGCACTTATCATGTCTGCTGTTGGGGGATCGCTGCAGGTTATGTTATTAATATTTTATAAATGATGTATTACTTCATCCACCTGCACCCCCTCTGCTATTAATCAGAATGTTAAATTTAATGACCTGGACTGCCCAATCTGCAGATTCTCCTCTGTGCACATGGATATTTGTGATGCACGCATAACTGGAAAACATCACACTGTGTTTGGATTTTGTTAAAATATCAGTATTGGTATTGCGGAGTTTGATCCAAAACATTGTGATACATTATTTTGTTGCCAAGTCGTAGCATTAATGAAGTGCTTTTGAGGAGATTAAAAAAATCCAGATACATATCGTGAAGATATTCTTTAAAGGCCTTATCACCGAGCCCTGTCCATTAGTATCCAATAAAACTTCATCTAACCATACAGTTGACTGTATAACGTGGTGCTTAAAAGTTTGTGAGCCCATAAATATGACCTAAAACAACATGAGATTTAAGTACTGAAGTAGATAAAGAGAATCCAATTAAAGAATATGAGAAAAGAATATTACACTTGGTCATTTATTTTTTGAGGAAAATGATCCAATATTACATATCTGGGAGTGGCAAAAGTATGTGAACCTTTGCTCTCAGTATCTGATGTGACCCCCCTTGTGCAGCAATAGCTGAAAGTAAATGTTTCCGGTAACTGTTGATTAGTCCTGCACATCGGCCCATTCCTCTGTACAGAAAAGCTTCAACTCTTAGATGTGGGTGGGTTTCCCTACATGAACTGCTCACTTGAGGTCCTTCCACAACATTTTTGATTGGATTAAGTTCAGGACTTTGACAAACATAATGCTTCTCATTTGAACCAAAATGTTCTATTTTGGTCTCATCCGTCCACAAAGCAATTTTCCAATAGCCTTCTGGCTTGTCCATGTGATCTTTAGCAAAAGATGGGCAGCAACGTTTTCTTTTTCTCCTTGCAACCCTGCCATTCACACCATTGTTGTTCAGTGTTCTGGACTTTGAACATTAACATTAGCCAATATGAGAGAGACCTTTAGTTGCTAAGAAGTTACCCTGGGGTCCTTTGTGACCTCGCTGACGATTATACGTCTTGCTCTTGAAGTGATCTTTGTTGGTTGACCACTCTTGGGGAGCGTTACAAGAATTTCCTCCATTTTCAACACAAGCATGTGTTGTGAAGATCAGACTTTGATAGATCTGATCTTCATCCCATTGACTGAAAACCCCTGAGTCCTACTTTCAAATTAACTGCCAATCCTAGAGGGTCACATACAGTGCCTTGCAAAAGTATTCCCCTTTG
Organism: Sparus aurata; assembly: GCF_900880675.1. NCBI lineage: Eukaryota > Metazoa > Chordata > Actinopteri > Spariformes > Sparidae > Sparus > Sparus aurata. Next base: position 510,661 of record NC_044207.1, on the reverse strand, counting down.
ATCTTTTCCACATTTTGTCACATTTTAACCACAAATGTAAATGTATTTTATTGGGATTTTATGTGATAGACCAACACAAAGTGGTGCATAATTGTGAAGTGGAAGGAATTTGATACATGGTGATAATTTTTTTTTACAAATAAAAAACAGAAAAATGTGGTGTGCAAAAGTATTCACCCCCTGAGTCAATACTTTGTAGAACCACCTTTCGCTGCAATGACAGCTGCAAGTCTTTTGGGGAAAGTCTCTACCAGCGATGCACATATAGAGACTGAAATATTTGCCCATTCTTCCTTGCAAAATAGTTTAAGCTTAGTCTGACTGGATGGAGTGTCTGTGAACAGCAATTTTCAAGTCTTGCCAGAGATTCTCAATTGGATTTAGGTCTGGACTTTGACTGGGCCATTTTAACACATGAATATGCTTTGATCTAAACCAGTGATTCTCAAAGTGTGGTACGCGTACCACTAGTGGTACGAGGGCTCCGTCTAGTGGTACGCCAAAGAATCACTTGATTAAATATAAAATTAAAAATTAAAAATTAAAACGTGAAATACCATCCAAAATATCAGAATGGATGAAAATATCTTGTCAACCGATGACAATAAAATGAAAGGACATACAAATTAAGTTAATAATTTTAAAAAGTTTGCAAGTTCTTCTGGGTAGCCATACGTAGTGTACGTACGCGTTCCCGCCGGTTCCCGCTGACAGACAGTTATCCGCCGTTGGTAGCTACAGGCTGTGATGGGAAAAGGTGGAGGTGGCTTGCCTAATAATGACGAGTACGACAAAACTACTGTCGTGGCTTAAATCCGCGAATGGAAGCGTGGATCAGGAGAGAGCGAGAACTGAAGAGGATGTGTGTGAGCCGAGCGCAGGTGCTAACAACAGTGGCAAAACCAGCCCCAGAACATATGCTAGCAACAGCAAACGGCAGAAACCAGTGAGGAAATATGACGAAAACTACATTAAACTGGGATTCATTTGGAGCGGAACAGAGGAGCTGCCCAGGCCGCAGTGTGTTGTATGTGGCGACGTTCTGAGCAATGAATCCATGAAACCATCGCATCTCAAACGGCATCTTGCAACCAAACACGCGGCACTTAAGGACAAACCAGTGGATTTTTTTTTACGAAAACGTGATGAACTGAAGCAGTCCAAGTCCACCATTCTGTACTATGGTGCACCCGCCGTAGCAAAGCACAGGAAGCTTCATATCGTGCCAGCCTCCGGATCGCCAGAGCCGGTAAGCCGCACACAATCGGGGAACAGCTGTGTTTACCTTTAGCCAAAGAGATGACAAGTATCATGTGTGGAGAGAAAGCTGCCAGAGAGTTAAACTTGGTGCCGCTTTCCAATGACACCGTGTCAAGGAGAATACACCACATGGCTGACGATGTTAAAAAGACACTGATTGAGCGCATTAAGAACAGTCGATATTTTGCCATACAGCTTGACGAGACTACAGATGTTGCAGATTTGGCCAATTTATTGGTATATGTGAGGTATGAATATGACGGTGTGGCGCAGGAGGACTTTATGTTCTGTAAATCACTGGAGACCATAACTACAGCAGAACACATATTCCAGTTACTGAACGCGTTTATCCAGGAGCACGGACTAGACTGGAAAAGGTGTGTGGGTGTATGCACTGACGGAGCGAGGGCCATGACCGGCCGGAACAGCGGGGTAGCAGCTCGCATCCGAGAGGTGGCACCTGAGATGCGCTGGACTCACTGCAACATTCATCATGAGGCGCTTGCAGTGAAGAGGATGCCTGATGACCTGAAGTCTGTGCTGGACTGTGCTGTAAAAACTGTGAACTTCATCAAGGCCAGACCGATGAATGCTCGCTTATTTCATGTGCTCTGCAAGGAGATGGGCAGTGAGCATGTCCAACTCTTGCTTCATACTGAAGTAAGGTGGCTTTCAAGAGGAAAGGTGCTTTTGAGGCTTTTCGAATTGCACAGAGAGGTCCAGATGTTCTTGCAGGACACAAATTTCCCCCTGTCAGACATTTTTGAGGATGCTGTGTGGCTCAGTCAGTTGGCATACTTGTCTGACATTTTTTCACGTTTAAACGACCTGAATTTGGGACTACAGGGACATCAATGTTTTTGATGTGCAGGACAAAATCAATGCACTGCTGAAAAAGTTGGAGTTATTTGAAATCAAAGTCAAGACAGGTGAAGTTTCAGCTTTCCCTGCTTTGGAGAGTTTTTTGTCTGACAATGACCTGATGCTTGATGATGGAGTCAGGGAGAACATTGCTGCACACCTCACATCAGTCAGACAACAGTTCTGCAATTATCTCCCAGTGATGCCTAATGATGAAACTAGCAGCTGGATGAGAAACCCTTTCAACATCGACACCCCTCACATGGCCTCCATGGACTTAACTGTTGCTGAGCAGGAGAGGTTAATAGAGCTGTCTTGTGACAAAACACTGAAGGCATCTTTCAGAAAGCACACTCTGTTGGACTTTTGGATAAAGCAGTACAGTGAATACCCTGTGCTTTCTGACAAGGCTGTGCGCTTTCTCCTTCCTTTTGTGACCACCTACCTGTGCGAGAAAGGCTTCTCTTCTCTTGTTGTCATAAAAACAAAGTATAGAAGCAGGGTGCATGCTGAGCCAAACCTGAGACTGAAGCTGACCTCCATTGACCCAGACATTGCAGGACTGTGTTCACAGAGGCATGCACACCCATCACATTAAGCTCATGTAAGTTGTCATCAATACTCTGTTTCTATTTAACTACAGCTGTTACTCTTAATGCTTTTCTTAAATGTTGTTGTATTCTTAATCTTGTTGTTCTTCCTCTGTTTGTGTGTGTGTGTGTGTTTCTGTTTCAGAAAGCAGTCACTGAAGTTAAGAAATGGCAAGAACTGCAGCTATGCATAGCCTGTTTTGATTTTTTTCAAGTACATCAAGTACAGTACTTTTTTTTTTACTTAACATTTAAGTACAGTACAGTTTGATTTAACTTTTAAGTACATTTTCATTTGATTTTTAAGAACTGTCTTTTAATATTTATTTTAGTACAATGTTTATTTAACTTTTATGTGCAATTAATTTTATTTGATTCATTATTTAAGTACAGTGTTTTATTTTCCTATATTTAAACACAGTGTTACTGTTCAAACTGTGTGTAATGTTACAGTGGCCAACAATATTAAATATACCGGTACTTGTTAAATAAAACCTCCCCCTTGTTTTTAATGAATACTTAGGCCTACTACGCTACTGTATTTTAATATTGGTCATTATGGTGGTACTTGGAGAGCCAAGTATTTTCTGAGGTGGTACTTGGTGAAAAAAGTTTGAGAACCACTGATCTAAACCATTCCATTGTAGCTCTGGCTGTATGTTTAGTAGTGGTGTCAACAATAATCGATTTGGCGATGCAACGCAACGCAGGGCATGCACGATTCAGCATCGATGCGGCAACGTGCCATAATTGATTATGTCACTGTTTATTTTCTGGCCTTGAGTGGCCAATAAAGTTGTGAAGTTTCAATTACTTCCGGGGGCATTCCCGGAGCAACGTTGCAATGACATGCGCAGCCTGTAGCTACATGCTAAGCGGCAGCACTAGCTAGCATAACAACAACAGAAGCCTCTTTCACACTGCCGTTTGCATGCGGGGATCCTGCGCCAATTCTCCGCACCGTCCTCTGTGTGAAAGTTTCAGATGCGGAGAGGGGGGAAATTTCGCTCCGGCGCTGATCCGCCTCTGGAGGTAGTATCAGGGCCGCATTATTGGTGAGCCGTCCCAGTGTGAACGGATAATCCGGAGGCACAGAGCGGGGGCGTGTCGGTTGTGCAGTCTGATAACTGCACAGGTCCTTCACTCAACTAAATACAGAGAAATGTCCCACAAAGAAACGTTACAGGACCGAACAACAGTAACGTAGTAACTGTAACTGTCTTTGGCAACTTATATGAGGAAAACAAATACCACAGCTGTACGTGGAGAAGCATCTGTTCTCCTGTCCGTCCTCCGCCTGTCCACCCGACTCTTCCTCACATTTCTGCTCAAAAAACAGCGTCTGTCACAGGCAAAAAACTTTAAAGGTCCCATATTATGAAAAACTGACTTTTTCTGGGATTTGTGGTGTTATTGTGGGTCTATGGTGCTGCCACACACCTAGAAACTTTGAAAAAAGACTATCCGTGCTTTTTTGAGTGAGATACAGATATCTAAAGGGGTCTTGCCTGCAGTTTCCAGATACACGAGTCAAATTTGCTGCGGCTGTCTACGTAGACGGCCACTCATTTGCATATGGCTACCCCACCGCCCCTCCCTTCACCGCACGGTGTCTCCACCCACCAGGTACAGCTACCGTCTGGGAGATCCGCCATTACGCTATTGAAATCACCATGTCCAAGCTCAAGGAGAAGTACGCTGTTCTGTTTGCAAGGACCAGCACAAAACACTCCATCGTCTCCCAGCTGCAGAGGACAAAAGAGCAGCATGGATTGAATTTATTTTTGAGGCCAATGTCCCAGCTGAAGTTGGCAAAAAACTGTTGGTGTGTGTGAACCACTTTGACGCTGACTGTTTCACCAACTTGGGCCAGTACAAGGCAGGAGTAGTCGGCTAACTTCTACTCAAAGGAATACTTGCAGACCAAGGACATGTAAGTATACAAATAATGTGCTGTGTGTTCCTGTAGATAAGGCTGAACTCGTACGTGATGTACTGTGTGTTTTGCCATTGAGAACAAGGTATGGTTAGCAGCTAACCGCTAATGTTAGCTTCTCTGACCACACAAGTTAGTGCTACAGCAGAATCATTCTGTGTATTACATTTCTGATCTTGCACATTATGTAATGCGTGTCCTATGGAAATGTCTGCATGTGCAAGTATTTAGCTGTGTTATTTAGCAATTTTACACGAACTAACCAAGCAGTGTCACATAGTACCAGCTAACGCTAACCGCGATCTTCCAAGCTAATGCTAACCGCAAGCTTCTAGTTAGCTATCAACACGATCTCCACACGCAAACCCAGAGACCCGGTCGGTCAAGCGGTACATACACACATGCGCGCAGATGGCACTAGGGACGGGGGGGATATGACCCCCCCAGATTTATGGTGACCCCGATCCGTCCCCCCCACTCAGGGGCGTCACATCCATGGTGGATGTGGGTGTTTTAACACCCACATTTTTCCCGGTGAGAGGGTTCAAAACCCACACTTTTTCTGCAGTTTTTCCGCAGTTTCGTTCAAACGCCTCACTACAGTCGCTCAGTTTCTCTGGCCGCTCTGTGTCTGCACTCGCGGCAGCTGCCTCCTCTCTCCTCCCTCTCCTGTTGCTGCTTCAAACGTGACACCGGCTTTGGGACTGAGCGGCTGATGATTGGCTGTTCTGCCTCAAGTCCCGCCTCTCTTTCAGTGTTAGATTTATTGTTCAGCTCGTGCTGATGAGGCGGGAACTACCGTAAAATACCAAATAATAGCCGGGCGTGTATTTGTCTCAACCACTTAACAGACCAGGCGTTTATTTGGGACAGGCATTTAATTCCCTCCTCACAAAAATCCGGGATGAAAATGTCACAAACTTCTCCAGCTTCTCTGTGAATTCTCTGGAAACGGAGAGCAACCAAAAACAATGTCTGTAACGTTCTCTGATGATTATAAATGTTGATTACTCCTGATTACTCGCTGTTACTGTGATGACATAAAACAGTTAAATATGTATCTGTCTATAATAACCACATCCTGACATGTTACTGTGATTTTTGATAATCTAAGTACTAATAATAACAATCATGACAAAAAATGTACAAAGACTGCAGATCAAGATAAGAAGCTGCAACTGGCAGTGAGCAGCTCTCTTTTCTGTTAGCAGTGAAGTGATTTAGTCCACGACAGAACATTATAAAATATGACAATGTTTAAAAAAACATTTAATGGTAAACAAAAAGTACAGTTGCAGTAGGCTTCTATTAGAAATATTATATTATATTATAAATAAACGAATCAAGACAGACGTCACATTTACATGTCAGGGTGTGGTTATTATAGACACAGATTTAATATTCAATATTTAAGTGTCATTTATCATCCCCCCTCCCCAACCCAAAATTGTTGTAAAAAAAACACCACCACCACATCCACGCCCCGCACTTTTGAAAAGCTTGCTACATCTCTGATTTCAACCATTAGAAATACGAACTTCATAGTAAATAAACCCACGTTTCCACGGCTCGATGCTGTGCTCATTCGTGTCGATTATGTTTAAACGTTTAGGGGACGTGCTGTAACGATATAAATAAAACATAATCCGGTGGTGGTAATGAAAACTACATTGAATGGCAGCCGCCATTTTGTTATGCCCAAACGGCGTCTGCGCATACATCGCGCTTCTAACGAGATCCCGTTTTTTCTCGAGTAAGCAGGAAAAGGAGAACACAAAAATGCCACCAAAGAAAAAGATAAAACCTATTGCAGGTCAGCAGATTATTTGAATTTTAGTAATTCATTTTGGTGCTATTTATGTTGCTACAAAAATGCTGTTTGATTTGACTGTCATATGTCCTGCCACTGTGACAGTTGTTTTGCAATTATTTTGCCTTGTTGTGTGCAGTAGAATTTTGATGCATCGCAATGCATCGTAGAATCGAATTGAATCGAACCGTTACCTGGTGAATCGTTATCAAATCAAATTGTGAGGGCAGTGCCAATGCACACCCCTAATGTTTAAGCTCGTTGTCCTGCTGAAAGGTGAAACTCTGCCCCAGTCTCAAGTCTTTTGCAGACTCTTAACAGGTTTTCTTCCAAGATTCCTGTATTTAGCTCCATCCATCTTCCCATCAACTCAGACCAGCTTCCCTGTCCCTCCTGAAGAAAAGCATCTCCACAGCGTGATGCTGTCACCACCATGTTTCACAGTAGGGATGGTGTGTTTAGGGTGATGTGCAGTGTTAGTTTTCTGCCACACAAAGGGTTTTGCATTTAGGCCAAAAACATAAATTTTGGTCTCATCGAACCAGAGCACCTTCCTCCACATGTTTGTTGTGCCCTCCACATGGCTTGTAGCAAACTGCATGTCTTTGTTTCAACAATGGCTCTCTTCTTGCCACTCTTCCATAAAGGCCCTCTAGCAGACCTCTGAGGCTTTCACAGAACAGCTGTATTTACACTAAGATTAGATTACACACAGGTGGACTACATTTACTAATTAGGTGACTTCTGAAGACAACTGGTTGCACTGGATTTTATTTAAGGGTATCAGAGAAAAGGGGGGTGAATACTTTTGCACACCACACTTTTCTGTTTTTTATTTGTAAAAAAAAAATTGAAATCATGTATCATTTTCCTTCCACTTCACAATTATGCACCACTTTGTGTTGGTCTGTCACAGAAAATCCCAATAAAATACATTTGTGGTTAAAACGTGACAAAATGTGGAAATGTTCAAGGGGGATGAATACTTTTGCAAGGCACTGTACTTTTGCCACTCACAGATATGTAATATCTATCATTTTCCTCAATACATAAATGGCCAAGTATAATATTTTTGACTCATTTGTTTAATTGGGTTCTCTTTATCTACTTTCAGGACTTGTGTGAAAATCTGTTTTAGGTTTTAGGTCATATATATGCAGACATATAGAAAATTCTAAAGGGTTCACAAACTTTCAAGCACCACTGTATGTGTATGGTACCAATTATAAGGTGTATAGGACATCAGCACAGAAAGCATCTTGATTCAGCTGCATTATCATGAGTGTGTCCATGAATCTGAAGACAAAAAAATGCAGCCCCTATGGAAATGAGATGGGTTTACCTGCTAGAACTGGCAGCTGTCTGTAAGCTGCCAGCTTGGGCCAGAAGGTGTTTTCCAGTATGCTCCTCTCCATTACGAGTGACAAGCGTTGGAACTTCTCTGACAGAATGATCAGCTGCAGGTCTGACTCAGCGTTCCCAAGCACATCCACATCTCTCAGTGAGCTAGCAGTACTGGCTGAAGAAGGAGTAAAAGTAAATCATACATGCAAGTTACTGCACGCTATTTTAAACTAAGGGCACCTGCACAGGACCAGAGATGTCACGTTTATTTATTTATACATCTAGAATCATCTACTACAGGCAAACTTCTGACAAGAGGATTACACCCAAAATGTAGCAGAGCGTCTTGTCCAGTGTCCCTCATTGTTACCTTTACTGGCTGTGCTGTTCACTGACAGGCTCCTCTCTGCACCTCTGCTGCTGTCCACCACAGCCTCTGGACAGTGATCCCTCTCCAGCTGAGGGCTACACACCGTTTGATCCTGCTCAGTGTTATACATGTCCCAGGTGGTAATATTCATGCCTGTGGAAAATGGAATTGAAAAACAAACCCAATTAACTGTACGTTTCTGGGTACAAACAATAATCGGTTCAATGATGAGAGAATATTTTCACTGAACCTGCTTTGTGAAATAGGGCCCTGATAAACCTACAAGTCACTGGTGAAGCCCAAACCGGAATTACCAGTAACAGTAGAGTACACTGAACTTCACATGTCCAGAAACATGATTCCATATGACTACTGACCTTGCAGCTGCTGTTAGCCTCCTGTTAGCTATAACATGCCCCCCTGTGGCCATGAGAAAAATCAATGGATGCAGCTTTAAGACTGTGAGCTCCATGAAAAAGTTCTTAACCTGTGTCCACCATGGCCATGTTGTCGCTCTGGACCTGTTTATGTTTAGCCGCTCCATTCACTGTCTGCATTGATCGATCCACATACTTTTCATTACCCATTCTGTTCCTGCAAACCTCAGCATACTGCTTGGTCCTCTCTCTGTGAAAATAAGGTAAAGATAACCACAGCTTGTTAGTTTCAAAAAAGAAAATACATTTTCCAACAATCAATCTGAATTTTAGTCAGGTCAAAATGTCAACGAGTGGTATGTCTTTTTCAGTGGAATTCTTGGAGTATTGATTGAGTTGATGAAACCACTCACATGATTGCTTCTGCATCATCAGCATCTACTGACACAAGGGTGCTGGGTATGTCTAGCAGTGAAATGCTGTCTGTGTCAGAGATGTAGACGTCTACAAGCTCTTTCAACATGTCTTCTGTCATTTGTTCTTTTACAGTGTCTCTCTTTTGCTGCACATCTTGCCCAGGGACAAAACAAAAAGAGAAAATGTCACCAAATTCCACAAAAGATACAACGTGTTACAGCTGTCTGTTACTGAGACCTGAGGCATTCAATCATAATAATATGGTGTAGATGTTACTGTCTGTCAACTTACTGTCCTGTACCAACATTTAACATGGAGTGAGACAAAATGATATATATAATATATTCATAATGTAAAAAATAATATTGCATTGAACCTGGGAAGTTGATGGGCATGTCCCGTTTGGAAAATGTATCCTCAATCTCCTCATTTACTGATTCAACGGTAGACTGGCTGGATATTCTGCTGCTTCCAAATACTGATCTGCAAAACAATGTCATAATACATTTTTACAAGGTGAAGATGTGTGGCAACACTTGCTCTTTATTAGCTACACAAAAGCTCTCAAACATGACAGTGACAAACTTTCATACACTTATTTACACTTACTGCACGTACTGAACAGATCCAATTTTGAACTACAATCGAGAATAGTGTTACTTTATGATATCAAAATAATGTCCAACTCTATCTAAAACTGATAGTTGTTCTTGTTCGTTTTTATCTTGCTCATTCATATGTCATCCTTAACACAAGGACAGAATGTCACCTGTTTAGCCCATGATAATATTTTTTTTTTCCAGGTTTTCCAGGTATTGCTGCCCAGAGCTGGTGATATGTAAAATGGTCATAGACTGTACCACACATTTCTCTCAGACAGACAGACAGACAGACAGACAGAAAGACAGACAGACAGATCATTTATAAAACAATATTCTTTTTTCAATATCGACTCAATAAACAAAGGCTTGACCTTAACAATTATATTTCTATCGTATGGAAACATTTGGCTTTGGATTCTAGCATCCAGGTTGATGGCACTGGAATTGAAAGCAGTTGGTTGTGCATCTCACAGATAACCTGGCAAGTATAGAAATGACTTCCTCCTTAATCTATCTATAAATACAAGGAATCTCTGTCTGTCTGTGCGTGTGAGTATGTGTCTGCTAGTTATTTCATAAATGCTTTACAAATTCCGCCGAGCATAGTCCACCAGACCCACCACAGTCACGTGCGCACCAGAGCCAATCACTGCACACCGTGGCCACGTGCGCACCAGAGCCAATCACTGCACACCGTGGCCACGTGCGCACCAGAGCCAATCACTGCAGAGCTCAAGCCCACGACATACCTGAAGAAACAAGCGGATTTATACCTGCAGCGGAGCAACCTGGACCGGGATTTTGCCAGCGGTTCGGTCCCGTTCTGTTCTGTGCATCTAAACTGACTGTTGTGGATTAATGAGATTAAACGAGTCCGGACCGAATCTGTTCGGGTCTGAGGAGATCTGGAGACACGCGGACAACAAAGTGGAATTACAAATACCCTGGAATATCGGATTTCACAACAAACCTAAATATCCCTGTCGTCCCACCTTCAAACACAGCCTCATTTGTCCATCCATGAAAAAGCTACTTAACCTCCCACTTTTTTTTATAGGAATACACTTTGTTACAGGCACTGCACTAGTTTTATTAATTTGAAAAGGAGTTAAGTGAAGTTAGGATAGAGTTGTGTCTGGTACAGATGAGCAGACGTGCTTTTAATGCAAAGCTTACAGTTTATAATCAGTGTAGAGAAAAGCTTGTCATGCTAACTGTCCCCCAAAGAAACCATATTCCGTTTGTTCATATGTTTTGAACACTTATTTTCCTGATGGGGCTACTGACATGATAATATACATAAACCGAGGTAATAAAACATCATTTATTACTGCTATTTGTCATTCTCTTATCAACTGTTTATAGCTCTCTATCAAAGTTCAACCTTGTAATGTACTCCATGTGTCCTGGGATATGTATGTTTGACATTTTTTATAAGGCCATCAAACCATTTTATTGGAAGGTTATCTTAGAGCTCTGAGTTTGTGCCCTTCAAAGAGCCAATTGTTACTCAGGACATTTGTCATGACTGGGTTTCAGTCCAGAAATAACTGAAAATGATTTAGTGCTGAGAGATTCTAAGTGCTGTATCGTAGGCAACTGTCCAGACAATTATGAAACTTGATATGAACTTGAAATATATTTTTTAAACGTACATGATAATTTCAACTTTCATACCAGTCTATACATTGAAAACAGGATATCACTGCAATCCTATAAATTCTGAGACATATGGCTGTAAATCAAATTTCATGTCATCTCAGATCAGCTGTAACAGAATGAGCTCTGGTACCTGGAGAAAGGCATGGTGAAGCTCCCAGTGGCTGATATCTGGTCTGATGTCGATCCAGCTGCAGAGATTTCGTCCAGAAACAACCTGCTGGCTTTTGCCTGCAAAGCTACTGGATGTGCTTGGTACAGCAGCTTAGGAGTGACATCATTGTCCTCCTCATCAAACACCTGCAAACAACATATATCAGCTTCTGTCGGTCATGTTCCTTCTCTTGATGCATCTGACTCTCATACTGGAAAAGTGTGCTTTTATCCAAATGGCTGTAAAAACGACTGCATGGTCGATGCTCTGTCTCAGACTGATGTATATTCTGTTTCACCTGCAGCCTTTTAAAACAGTGAGTTGTGTAAACAATTTAGGCTGGAAAAAAGTCAATAAGGTCAACAAAGTCTCATTTAAAAATCATTCAATGCTGAGACACAGTCAGGTTTTCTTTGTTAAATGTAAAACGATACTGATGCAAGCTGTGCCTCATGTGATTGTCAAACTGTTGATTCTGTTTGATTCTGTTCCAGAAATATAAACATACCCATAAACTGTGGCAAGATATTTGTAGATTTATCTTGCCTAATATTATGTGTAACTAAGATGTCCACAGGAAAATGTGTAAATACAGGAGATGACTATTTTATAATCAATCTGATCATAATTCAAGGTTCAATTTGTCAGTTTGTTGTGTGTGTGTCCCTGTCTCTCACAGATAGAGAGAGAGAGAGTGAAGCAGCTGCCTCATTGAAAACTCCTCCACACTCCGCCACAACTGTGGCAAGATATTTGTAGATTTATCTTGCCTAATATTATGTGTAACTAAGATGTCCACAGGAAAATGTGTAAATACAGGAGATGACTATTTTATAATCAATCTGATCATAATTCAAGGTTCAATTTGTCAGTTTGTTGTGTGTGTGTCCCTGTCTCTCACAGATAGAGAGAGAGAGAGTGAAGCAGCTGCCTCATTGAAAACTCCTCCACACTCCGCCACAACTGTGGCAAGTATTTTGTAGATTTATCTTGCCTAATATTATGTGTAACTAAGATGTCCACAGGAAAATGTGTAAATACAGGAGATGACTATTTTATAATCAATCTGATCATAATTCAAGGTTCAATTTGTCAGTTTGTTGTGTGTGTGTCCCTGTCTCTCACAGATAGAGAGAGAGAGAGTGAAGCAGCTGCCTCATTGAAAACTCCTCCACATATGAGATGAGACGTGACAGTGGAGCGACTTGAACCTTTGTGAATTATAAATCCATCAACATAACTTCCCTGTGGGGGCTAACAAGTCGCCTTCCACTTATTCAACGTGCTTAAATATGAGTCATATTTCAGAAAAGCGTCCATTTGTGTTTGTTAAGCTAACTGCTTGTTTTTGAGAGTTTAGAATAATCTGACAGCTGTCTGTCTCAGCTGTTTATCTTGCCACAAATCTTAAATTTCTTCCAGATATTGAGTTTACTGTGACTTTGCTGTTGTACACATTGCTGTTCCCAGTGACGTGCGGTCAGGGGAGGCAGGGGAAAAAATAAAATATATAATAAGCAAATAAATAATTGGTTATATTTATCAAATGGTTTGAACTTAAAACTAATTTTCCATTTAACTTAAACAATTTGGATTGTTTTTTATCAAAAATCGTTGAATTTTCACATTTCCATTCAAATACAGGGAAGAGACGCACGGTGAGGCAGCAGCAAGCTGAGCCTCACCTTGGATTGCGCAATCCCTCACAAACTGTGCTCTGCAATGCAATGACAGCATGTCGCTCAGTGCGTTTACATGACACTCAAGAAAACCGAATTACTGTGTTAGTCCGACTATGATGGGATTTTTAAGATGCATGTATACATCTTAGTTTGACTAAAATCGGACCAGATCGGATTTCTCATAGTCACATGTATAAAATATATGTGTGTAACCTGTTTCGTGTGCTCAGCGATCTTACAATGGCATTGAAGAGGCACTGGGTGAGGCAGGCAGTTCTCTTGCCTCAAGGTAGGGAGCACTCGTGAGCCCAGAAATTCTTATGCTACTCCGCAGCTGTAGAGTAAGTGACAGAGAGCTAGCAACAACAACAGTCCATGGTTACAATTAGCGAGTCAAGTGCAGTGATGATTTTTTTCCCCTCTCGCCCCACTTGGTTTTACAATGGAGGATTTTATATCCAAGCTCAAACAATTTTATAAACTGGACATTCAATCGAAAAACAGGAGGTAACTAAGGATTTCAACAAAAAAGTAACAGACATTTTTGTCCAGAAGGATCGGTGCATGGACTTCATTTATAAGTAAAGGTAAGACCATAATAATGTTGTTTTAAATGAAATGTGCGTCACGTGGGGTACAGTTGATATGTGTAAAGAATGCTGATATGATATGAGATATGAAACTTAACCTGTTAACTGCTGCCGATCAAATGGGAGAAAGGACTGGCTCAATTCGTGGCAGCAGCAACTAGTAGTGGTGCTTCTGGTCTCCCGCGGCAACTACCGCTGTGCATGTGTGTGTGTCCCTGAGGTAGACACCGGCAACTGCCATGGCAGGTCAGTGGCAGCTGCCCCACACAGCGGCAGCAGTTGAGACAGATGTTGAGATATTAATTAGGAAGACCAAATTAATGCAGAAATCATGTAATGGAAATGCTACTGCCAGCGTGTCTAATGCAAAACTGACGACTGTTTTATGAGATCAGATTTTTTTTAAATGCCCATAACAGCAGCAGTTGCCGTGGCAGGGCAGTGGTAACTGCCTCAGACACCGGCAACTGGAGTGGAAGGCAGGAAGCAGGAAGTGCCACTACTAGCTGCCGCTGCCATGAATTGAGCCAGCCCTTGCTGTCAAATGGTGAATAATCTACTCTGTTGGGTTCATACATTTGTAAATCTGATTCTGATGGAGTCAGTGCCTCACCAGCCACAAACCTCACCGCACGTCACAGGCTGGTCTACTAACATTAACAGTAGAAGTCACAGTTGTCATTTCTTGGTTTTGTCACATTTTAAATGTGTAGCCTGTATTTCTACTTTGCACTTGCCCTCCAATAAATAATAATAATAATAATAAACCAGCGTTTCATTGGTTTTTAAGAACTGCAGCTGAATTGCATGTCTTCCAAACCAGGATACACCGCTAAGTAGTTAGCTTTCTATAAGTACTTGTTTATTAATTTTAAATTAATCTACATATTGTGTTATTAAGGCCTGAAAACAAATTTGGCGGGCACTATGCGCGCGCACTTACTGCCCTTTTTCTGAATTTGAGCCCCTGCCCCTCTAACCATGTGCACGTCCCTGCCTGATGGTGTAAGTTACCCGAACAGCTTGTCTCGGAGTGTGAACGACGCTCTTCTCCAGAACTTTGCTGCCACCGCCCAGACTGAAACGTTTCCTGCTCGGGGAGCCGACGGCGCTTTGGTTGACTCCATGTATACCTGATACTGAAATACTAATTGTTCGAGAAGAGCTGGGATACAACAAAATTACAAAATAGCTTAACAGTTAGCATGTTTGCTTATAATGTTGACAACATCACTTCAAACATGTTCACTTACGGCCTCAGCACCAGAGTACGTCTCTTCTGCCTGTCTTCTCTCGCCACACAGGTAGACATTTTACTGTTGTATGTCAGTTGCCATAGCAGCGGAGCGCCACACGCCCCTGCCGGACAGAGTGGTGTAGGCTGTGGCTGTGTCCCAATTCAGGGTCTGCACACTTCGAGTGCGCATTTGAAGTACGGTTACGTCACTATGCCGCGCCGAAGGGTGTCCCAATTCAAAGTGTTCTCATAATGCACCCCACAAATGCGCACTCCTTTTACCTGTTTTTGGAGTGTGCACTGCTACTACCCTTCGTGGTCTCACATATCCCAAGATTCATTGCGCGCCCGAAGAGAAGAAATAAATAAATAAACTCAAGTGGCGCAGATCTCGTATTTAAATGTAAGTATTGGGTCTATACTCGGTTTTTACTCCTTTGAACATCCAACGCCAGATATGTTGAACTTCAAGGTAAAATACGTTGCTAATGCTCAGCTTGATGCCTTTGGAAGTAAAGCCTTAAAAGCCTTCACTTTAGACACACGTTAGACATTCAGAGGTTGACTTATATCTTATTGTGACTGTGGAGATGTTAGAGACTCGTTTTACATAAATGGACCAAGATGAACAGATTCAGATCAGGCTGTGATCCCTGCTTAATTTTCAGACTGTAACACTTTTACATTTCATTGTGTTTAAGGGAGCAAACAGAGAGGAGGAAGAGGAGGAGGGAGGATGAAGGAGGACATGAGGCTGCAGAGAGGATGGAGAGTCTCTTCTCTGCTCCAGAGGACAATCATACATTATATCTGTTGTTATTTACTTAATGTATGGGTTCTTTTTATATTATTTGTTCATAATTGTTCATTTTATATAATTCATGAAATAAAATATTGTTTTATTGTTACACGGTGTCTATTCCATTCAGTATTTACAACTTAAGTATGATTTATGACTACAAGTGCTACTTTGCAGGAACAACAAGGGATTGAATGTTTTATTTTATTATTAAGGTCTTAATATTTACAACTATTTACAAAATGACAGCATAAATAACTATTTACAGATTATTATTAACTATTAACAAAAAACATTATTAAAAGCAATATTAAAACAATGACAGATGATAGACAGTAACAGGCTGAGCAGGAGTCCCTGCAGTGCTGCTGGGATGGTTTCAGTGGGACATCATCTGGGTCGGTACTCATGGTGTTTGGGGGTCCAGTCTCCTCTGTCCACCACATCCTCCATCAACTGGGTCTGCAGTTCTGACTCCATCCACGGCTGCCATGTCACTAAGAATGTTTTAAGAAAGAGGCAATTTCATAATATAATTATAATAATAATAAATCATTACAACAAACAAAACCATCTACCAAACATTTAAAATAGGAATAATGCCTTTACAATTTAAATAAAACGATAAGTGGCGATCAGCAGTTTATATGTCAGCATTAATGTAATGTATCGGTATGTTAATGACCCCAAACTGTTAGCTAGCTACAGAAGCCCTAAACTACGGAAGCCCTAAACGGCCATGCATTCATACATTTTATTTCCTCCGTTTTCCCATGATAACGATTTAATTTCCTCTGTTTTCCCGAGATAACGAGATAATTTTCTCGAGATCTCGAGATAATGAAACTTTGTTTTCTCGTGATAACGACTTAATTTCATTTGTTTTCCTGAGATAACGGGATAATTTTTGTCGAGATCTCGAGATAACGAAACTTTGTTTTCCCGAGATAACGATATAATAAGGTGTGTGTGTGTGTACGTGTGTGAATGAGTCGGTCAGTTTAATGTGATAATTGTTAAAAAGAACATCTTGTTTTCATTTAGTTAACTGATATTCTTTGAAACCAGGTTATTATTTGATTACTTATATTAGACACTAAATGCGGTGCCTGTGCCTGCATGATTTTTGCTGAACGTGATGAAATGATTTACTGTGCACCTGGCTGATAAAGGGTACAAGCTCTTACAGTGTGTCCGAAGGTGTGTTATCTCGGGAAAAAAAAGTTTCGTTATCACGAGATCTCGAGAAAATTATCCCGTTATCTCGGGAAAACTGAGAAAATTAACTCGTTATCTCGGGAAAACAAAGTTTGTTATCACGAGATCTCGAGAAAATTATCCCGTTATCTCGGGAAAACGGAGGAAATTAAATATATGAATGCATGGCCGTTTAGGGCTTCCGTAGATAGCTAATCTCTCTATAAAAGCAAGTAACCTCTGTCTGTCTGTCTGTGTGTGTGTGTGTGTGTATTCCTCAAATATCTCTGCGGATCAGGATCAGACTGACCTGAGAGTTTCAACATGGCTGCTGCGTGGTTCAAGGGTGTGCTATTTCGCATTTGTTTGGACTGCAATGATACCATTAATAAATTATTTCATAAATGCTTTACAAATTCCACGAGCATTGTCCACCGGACCACTACAGTCACGTGCGCACCAGAGCCAATCACTGCACACTGTGGCCACGCGCGCACCAGAGCCAATCACTGCAGAGCCCATCGTGACCCCCCACCTTAAGAAACAAGCAGATTTATACCTGCAGCGGCGCGAGCTGGACCGGAATTTTGCCGGCGGTTCGGTCCCATTCTGTTCTGTTCTGTGCATCTTATCTGACTGTTGTGGATTAATGAGATTAAACGAGTCCGGACCGAGTCTGTTAGGGTCTGAGGAGATCCGGAGACGCGCGGACAACAAAGTGGAATCGGAATATGTGGATGTTCGTGTGTAGCTAGCGGCTAGCTAGCAGCTAGCCGCTAGCTACACGGCCCACCTCCCGAGGCGACGGACCGGAAGCATTGGCACGTCCAAAACCGGACCTAGGGTAAATAATGTCCGCCACGCTTTTTCGCGAACATTGCCGTCACGTTTGCTTTGTCTGGTGCAGGAAGAAACGGTAAAAACGGGCTTTTGTCACGAAAGTGTCCAAGCAGCAACTTTGGTTGTTGAGGAACAGGAAGTTGTGGGAGGGACCTAGGTGGATGATTGACATGCAACGACGGTCGGTGTGTGTGAGAGTTGAGAGATTTGTGACATTCAGCGTGTTTGGAGTGTGTTTAGTGAGTAGTGGAGTCGTTTTTTTGTTTAATGAGTCAGAATAATGAGGAGAAGCTGAATGTGGAGCAGGCAGTCCAGCTCTTCATTCAGCTGGAAGGAGCACAGGCAGACCTGAGCATTGCCTGCATTTAAATGTAAATAGTTACATATAACTTTGTAAATTTTTTAAATGTATGCACACATTTAGATAAACAACAATTTATATTTGCATGATAAGTAAAAAAGAAATTTAAAAAAATGGTTTGTTAAACATATTTGTGGTTTTCACTGTAAAAAAATCTAACTTTTTCCTACTTGGATTTCATGTTTTTTTTTTTTTGTGATTTTAGGTCCATTGTGTTAATGCAGTATGTCAAAATAAAAAAACTAACTGTACAGTCACACATGTGAGGTTGTGCTGAAAATAATGACACCAAGTAAATAGTTTTTAAGGTGAAATATAATGGCAAAATCAAAAATAGTCAAAACGAGCCAATTATACCCTGGAATATCGGATTTCACAACAAACCTAAATATCCCTGACGTCCCACCTTCAAACACAGCCTCATTTGGCCATCCATGAAGAAGCTCCTTAACCTCCCACTTTTTTATAGGAATACACTTTTCTTACAGGCACTGCACTAGTAATGATAATATTGATAACATTAACATTATGTGGGTTCAATAACAGGTTTCCCTCTCCACGGTCCTCTCAGCCGGAGATAAACCAGAGCCGCTTCTCCTCTTCCTCCACAAGGAGGAGGATTAAAAAGGAAATCAGGAATTCCTGAAGCTCAAACAGATCTGACAGTCAAACTTTACTCTTCTTGTCACTTTCACGGACCTGAGCTGCAGAAATAGTGACGTACGGATAGGGGCGGGAACATCTGATGACGCAACCAGGAAATGCTTCGAAGGGTAGACTGTCCCATTTCACAAAAGTTGACGCTGCCTCCAGGTCGCACCGAAGTACACTCCTTCGGTAGGCGAGTTCAAGATCACGCAGGCCAGCGCTGTCTAAATCGTGATGCATGCTGGTTAAAATGTGTCCACGATGACCTGGATGGGAGTGGTTTCTGCTTCGCAGCCGATGTCACATTAGGCGAGTTCAAGATCAAGCATGCATGCTGGTTAAAATGTGTCCACGATGACCTGGATGGGAGTGGTTTCTGCTCCGCATCTGATGTCACGTGACCTTAAGTCATCGCGGAAGCGAGGCTGCTGCAGAGCATTCGCGCAGTTGCTCTCCAGGTACTGCGCGACCCCAGACCCACCTTCATGACGTCAGGACTTTGCCCTAATTGGCTCTCATCTACGCTGACGTATATAACGTGTGTTTCGATGAATTTACATATCCATAAGGTCTATGCCTCTTTTCTACTCAAATATCAAATACTTTCAGATCAGTAGCAGCCGTGTGGCCGCACCTATGGATAGTCAACATGAATAAACCTATAAAATCCTTCATGTAACGCAACAGATGATGACGCGAAAGATGTCGTCAATAAACTGCTCAGTTCTGTCAGTTTAGGGTGATGATGGAGAAGTGATTAACTGCTGTGTCCAGTGTTATCTGTACTATCCACTCTTATTAATTAACCCTTTCTGTTCCCGTCACATTAACAATACAAAGAATTATCCTGAGCTATTCTGTGTGTGATGAGATGGTGTAGCGGGACAAGGCATCTGATTCAGTCAATTGTTATGATTATCGTATTTCATTCATTCAGTGAAATGTATTTCATTAATTGTGAAAAATGTTGCTGTAAGAAAATGCATCATCTTATGTGTCTATAGTTATGCTTATTTGTTAAATGTAGTCAGCAAATTCCCCTCAGCTGTGATATAATCATGCATCTAAGCACAGTTGTCATCATAATAATGAATAACTGTTGTAATTGTATTGTTATTGTGCAAGACTTACTATAATGTACCAGATAGACAAAGTTCAAATGTATTTAATGGTGACATTACAAGGAAAACAGAACATGATCATTTACAGTAAGACAACATTTAGGCTCTTCATCTACTCTTGATGCGCCACTGTGTGACCGTTTGAAGTGAAGTAATTACAAAGTATCCAAATTTCCAAATTTGAAGTTGTTATTGTGACAAAGCTGTCACATTCTGTTGTCTCTAAATATGAACTGACTGTCTGTGTGTGTGTGTGTGTGTGTGTGTGTGTACAATCAGATGAAAACATCCTCTGCAAAAAGACAGGCTTGACACGGGTCTTGATCCCCGAACATCTCAGATTGAATAATTTCTGAAGGAGATTAATATGAGAAAAAGGCCATCAAAGTTCCCATAGCATCAGGTAAGAAAACTGATCGCCGTCGTTGTTGATTGTAATCAAACATTGATGGAAGTTCAATTTCCTCCACTTCTTCGCCGACGAAGAAGGCAAACACCGCAATCTCAGCCAGGTCACGTCACGTCTACGGGAAGAGAGAGTGTCCGACTTCATAGCAGCGTTTGTATCCCCGCCCCTGCTGTCGCCAGCAGATCTCGTTGATGTGATCAGGCAGGAGGAGGTCAACTTGAACGCGCCCATTACCTTAAGTTATCGTGGGAGCATGGCTGCTGCAGAGCAGGTGAGCAGTTGCTCTCCAGGTACTGCGCGAGTCTAGACCCACCTTCATGACGTCAGGACTTTGCCCTAATTGGCTCTCATCTACGCTGACGTATATGACGTGTGTTTCGATGAATTTCAATATCCATAAGCGCCTCTGCCTCTTTTCTACTCAAATATCAAATACTTTCAGATAGGTAGCAGCCGTGTGGCCGCACCTATGTGATAGTCAACATGAATAAACCTATAAAATCCTTCATGTAAGGCAACAACCCTGAAAGATGTCGTCAATAAACTGCTCAGTTCTGTCAGTTTAGGGTGATGATGGAGAAGTGGTTAACTGCTGTGTCCAGTGTTATCTGTACTATCCACTCTTATTAATTAACCCTTTCTGTTCCCGTCACATTAACAATACAGAGAATTATCCTGAGCTATTCTGCGTGTGATGAGATGGTGCAGCGGGACCAGGCATCTGATTCAGTCATTTGTTCTGATTATTGTATTTCATTCATTCAGTGAAATGTATTTCATTCATTGTGAATAATGTTGCTGTAAGAAAATGCATTATCTTATGTCTATAGTTATGCTTATTTGTTAAATGTAGTCAGCAAATTCCCCTCAGCTGTGATATAATCATGCACATAAGCACAGTTGTCATCATAATAATGAATAACTGTTGTAATTGTATTGTATGGTTATTGGGCAAGACTTACTATAATGTACCAGATAGACAAAGTTCAAATGTATTTAATGGTGACATTACAAGGAAAACTGAACATGATAATTTACAGTAAGAGAACATTTAGGCTATTCATCTACTCTTGATAAACCAGTTGGACCATTAATGAGCCACTGTGTGACCGTTTGAAGTGAAGCAATTACAAAATATCCAAATTTGAAGTTGTTATTGTGACAAAGCTGTCACATTCTGTTGTCTCTAAATATATACTGTACACACACACACACACACATATATATGAATGTGGTGAAGGAGTCAGTGTTGCAACAACGCCACCTGGGGTAATTTCACCCCCAGGAAATGCTAAGATAACTTTTAATGAATAAGGTCACACGGGTTCAATATACCAAGGGGGCAAGAGACAGTTTTCAAATTAAAGAGCACACTTTATTTATGATTAGTAAATCAGCAAAAATAAACAAAAGATCAGACACACAGACACACCAGTTAATGACACATAAAATTAGCACCCTACAATAGCAGAGATTAAAGGGCAGGGCTGTAGTTTACAGGCGGCAGGGCCAAACCAAAGTAGGGAGGTCTGTAAATTAAAACACCTGTGAAACTGCACTCACACACACACACTGGACACCATGAGGAATGTTGAAGCGGGAGACCAGGCATCTGATTCAGTCAATTGTGATGATTAGCGTATTTCATTCATTCAGGAAATGTATTTCATTAATTGTGAAAATGTTGATATGAGAAAATGCAATCATCTTATGTGTCTACAGTTATGCGGATGTATGTAGAATTATATATACTATATATATATATATATAGATATTATATATACATACATATATACATATTTATACATACATATATAGATATATATACATATACCACATACATATACATATATATATAATACAATACACATATCTATACTAATATACTATACATACACATATATATAATATATATATAATACACATATATATATATATATATAACATACACATATATATATATATATATAACATACACATATATATATATATATATACATACCATATATATATATATATATATATATATTATAATAGATATATATATATAATATATATATATATATATATATATATATATATATATATATATATATATATATATATATAATATAGATATACATATATATACATATTATCTATATATACATCTACACATTATATATATATATCTATACTATATATATATATACATATACCATTATATATATATATATACAGAATATACATATATATATATGATACACATACCATATATATATATATATTATATATATATACATATATTACACATATATTAATATACATATACACAATACACCTATCTATATTATATAATATATATATATATATAATATATATATATATATATATCTATATATATATATATATTTATCTATATATACATACATATATACATTCATGGATGATAATGCTCCACCACATCGTGCCAGAATTGTCACAGCTCGACTTCAGGAAGTCGGAGTGCCTCATATGGTATGGCCAGCAATGTCCCCTGACCTGAACCCCATAGAGCACGTCTGGGACCAGCTGAAGCAGAGACTGGATGATCGTACCCCACCCCCACATGACCTGGCAGAACTGTGTGTAGCACTTGTGGAGGAGTGGAACGCATTGCCTCAGAACAACATCATGAGGCTAGTGAGGAGCATGAGACGTCGCTGTCAAGCTGTCATTGCGGCAAATGGTGGAAACAACCGCTACTGACATTGTCAATTTTTGTTATTTGGAGCTATCCTTGTTATTGTCTAAATTTTTGGGGTAATAAATATTAAACTAATGAAAATGGTGTTTCTTCTCATTATTAGTAATATCAAAAGGAACTTTTACTTATTTCATTAAAATTCAGACCAAATAGGAAAAGCACTCATGTAAATAACAAAAGCCCTAACTTATTGTGAGTAGTATATGTATGTATATGTATATATATATATATATATATATATATATATATATATATATATATATATATATATATGTATATATACATATATACATATATACACACACACATATATATATATATAAACTCACGATGGTGTTGAGTCAGTGCAATGCAGTGGTGACATTATGAGCTCCCAGTTCAGAATCACTGTCCTCATATCATAAGCTTCACCTGTCATTCCGCAGCTTAAATTATAGTAAATTGATGTTTAACTACAATCACACTCCCTACACATTAACCTCGCTGCTAGTAAAAATGAAAGCGTTGGATTAAGTTATATTTAGAGAACAGAATTTACATTTATCAGCCTGTTGCATGAGTTGCTATCTTATCCAGTGTGCTATCCTAAATTTTGTCTGTTAATATTCTCTGAATCTTCTAGTCTAGTCTAATCTAGACGGGGATAATCCGCCAACATACTTAATTACTCATTCAGTCAATTTAATTCCAATGTACTACTGATGTGAAAATGTCATTCTTTAAACATTTTACCGTGAACAAGTGTTGCTCCGACCGTGTGCTCCATAGGAATAACATTGAGCAGAAGTTAGCTTGTGCCAACTTCTGGGAACTTTTGAGGGTCTCCATGATCCACCATTGCTGTAAAAAAAATGAACCATTGCAGTGAACAGAGGTGGCGCCACTTCCTCTCTATAGGACTCTAGTTCAAATGACCATACCAGTATTCCTACATGTCACTGTCTACTGTCAGCTTGTTTAATGTAATTTAACTTTAAATATGGACAACTGACTTGAATATTATATAATAATAATAATAATAATAATAATAATAATACTACATTACATTTTTATAGCGCCTTTCAGGGTACCCAAGGACACTTAACAAAGTGGAACAAACAAAACAATACAACAACAAAACAAGAATAAATGGATAAACAAAAAATACATATAAGATAAAGAAATAGAAAAGTTGATTGATGTGGCTGGATGTAGAGCTGATAGGCCTTATTAAAAAGATGGGTTTTTAAGTCGCTTTTGGTAGTCTCCAGAGAGGTCAGTTTGCGGGTTTCAGCTGGGAGAGTGTTCCAGAGAGTGGGGGCTGTCACACAGAAGGCTCTGTCGCCGAGGGTTTGTACTTTGGTGAGAGGGATGGAGAGCTGGTATGTGCCTGATGAGCGCAGCGTCCGGGACTGGATATAGGGATGGAGGAGGTCAGACAGATATTGGGGGCGAGGGAATGAAGAGATTTATAGGTCAGTAGGGGAATATTGTAAGTGATGCGTGATTTAACTGGGAGCCAGTGAAGGCGGATGAGAGTGGGGGTGATGTGCTGCCAGGGCTTGGTGCGGGTGAGGACCCTGGCAGCAGAGTACTGCCCATACTGGAGTCTATCCAGGGTTTTGGAAGGGAGCCCAGACAGGACTCCATTACAACAGTCCAGGCAGGAGGTGATGAAGGTATGGATGAGGGTCTCAGCCACAGGTTCGGAGAGGGAGGGCCAGAGTCTGGAGTGGTTTTTTAAATGGTAAAAAGCTGATTTTGTGATGGATTTTATGTGTGATTGGAAAGATAGCGTGGAATCAAGGATGACAGCCAGTTTGCAGACTTCCGTGGATGGGGAGATAGTGCAGCCGTCCACGTCCAGAAGAAGATCTCCAACATTCTGGAGCAGCGCCTTGGAGGCCACCACTATGACCTCTGTTTTATTGGTGTTTGAGTAGATTTGATATCATCCAGAGTTTTATATCATGCAGGCAGTTGACGAGTGACTGTGGGGTTAGCTGGTTGGATGGTTTGATGCAGAGATATAATTGAGTATCATCGGCATAGGAATGGAAGTTGAGACCATGTTCGCGAATTATCTGACCAAGGGGGAGCAAGGGGGCTCAAGAGAGGTCCAGGAGGATCAGAATCTGCAGCGATGAGGTCTAAAGTGAACTCAGTACTTGTGAAGTGAGCTCAGTATTTGTTTCGCTCCTCGATTCTGTGGCACCTGTCTCTACCAGGACAAGATGACCGAAAAAATCTACTCCCTGGTTTACTGACGAAACCCGAGATCTCAAGCAGGCCTGCAGGAAAATGGAACGAGCATGGCGTAAATCTAAATTGGACGTTTTTTATCTTGCTTGGCGTGATAGTGTACTAAACTATAAGCGTGCTCTAAATACTGCTAGAACAGCATATTTCTCCAGCCTAATGAACAATAATAAACACAATCCTAGATTTCTCTTCAACACTGTGGCTAAACTTACTCAAAAACCACAGTCGGTGAGCTGTGCACCCTTTAAAGCTAGGGTCTGTAATGTTGTTCAGAAACACATTTTGTTATACTGGGTGAAATGGTCCTTCTATCCTGAGAGTAGTCAATACATTATGTATTCAGAAAAAGGAACGAAAATAATCGGACCTCTGTGGCAGCTGCAGGACTGAGAAAAATCTGACCAATCCGTGCCATCCGGCCCGAAAAGCACGGATTGGTCAGATGCACAGATTGGTCAGATGCCTTCATGTCTCGTCCTCTGTCCCCCCCTACTCCGCACGCGTCACGTTTCACTGTTGCCGGAAATATTCAGCACGGGTCCGCTGCGTTGCGGCTCCAATCCGGTTTTGCTCCGCCGTCCGGCAATCCCCAGCGGTTGCGGTTTGAGTCCGCAGTACAGTAGACAGCTGGCGTCAGGAGGCCGAGGAGTTCCCAAGATAATCACATAATCACTCGCGGCCACAGTTATAGGTCGTCTGTGTTATTAGAAACAACAACACGAAGTGTTCCCGACCGAAGGATTAGCAGAAGAGCTTGTGTTTGTCTTTTTTTTGAGATTTGGGTGCTGGTGTCAACACAAAGTGTTTTATTTTGAAAAGCAACCGGATGTTGTTTGTTATTTCGGCACTTGACTTCCTGTCTGCTCCGTGCTAAATTCAGCTGAATTGCTGCGTCTTGCTCCGGCATCTCCTTCTCCCTGCTGAGTCCCACTAACAGATGCGCGTTCAAGTTTGTGGGGGCGTGGCTTTGGACGGAGCACTGACGGGGTGGGGAGGGGGAGGTGGAACTTGGAGGAGGTGCCACTTTCAAATCTTGCTAGCTCTCTTGCTAGCTCTCCAGGATTGTAGACCCTAGCTTTAATGCAAATGATTTCTTAGATTTCTTTTGCGATAAAATTGATGAGATCAGAATTAAAATTAACTCATCATCTCTAAGTTTATTATAAAACATCCTTCTGCTGACTCTCAGTTAGTCTCAGCTCTAAACACTTTTGAAAATATCTCCCTTGAGATACTGTCTAAAATTGTCTCATCCTCAAAGCCAACTACCTGCGTTCTGGACCCCTTTCCGGCAAAACTGTTTAAAGAACTATGGCCAGCACTGGGACCTACAATGTTAAATATTGTTAACTCTTCACTTATGACTGGTGTTGTCCCTTCTAGTTTTAAGTCTGCTGTGGTTAAGCCTCTACTTAAGAAACCACACCTCGACCCAGGATAGGGTTGCCAACTCCCTGAAAAATAAATAAGGGACACCTACTCCTCCCCAACCCCCCATCGCCGACGACTTGGTAAAACATTTTTTTGCCGCTTTTTGTGTGTGAAACGATTTTTAAATGATTTGACTCGACTGTGAATTTAGTTTGATGCATGTTTTTGAGTGATACGAATACATAGAAAAACAATTATTTTTCAACAATTTATTTTTTAGTGCAAAATAAAATATATTTTTAACAGAAATCTGTCATGCTTAACTTGACAGAATAAAATAAATATTTATTTAACAGAACTCTCCTGCTTAACTCAAAACAGTATAAAATAACAGAAAACAACAGAATAGTAGTGTGAATAGTGTGTATTCTTTATCTATTATTCATCTATGTATTACTTTTATGTATTATTGATCTAATTTATGTATTCATCTATCGATTGTATGTGTTTATTCCACTAAACAATTTATTTGACCATAAAATAATGACATTTATTGGACTTAAAAAACATTCTTTTTTTTTTTTTTTTACATACCATATATGCCTCTGGTGTTGCCTGGTGGACAACAAACCAGTCAAGGGTCCACCTGGTTGTCCCTCACGTGTAGACCACTAGATGCATGCTGTTTCATGTCAAACAGTTCAGCATGGGCTACAGAAAAAGTGCGCCAGCAGACATTATCTACACTTTTTCCAGCCACATATTTTCTTTTTCCCATTCGAGTCTGTATTTTTGCAGCCTTTTCTTTTTCTCTCGGGGGAGTACCGTTACTGCTCATGGTGGAAGGCGTACCGTCTGCAGTGTCCTGTGAACCTGTGTCGTTGTGAGCCATGCTGGATTGTTTTGCCAGCTGCCTCAGTCTCTTGTCTTCCGGTATCTTCTTGCAAGTAACAGTACCTCGACCAATGAGAAGAGCCGGATTCTGTATTGTTATTCTCGTGTGTGAGTCTGCTGTCGGCTCATTGGTCACAGAGCAGGAGAGGGCTGGCAGTAAGATTACCGTATATTTTTATATAAAACGCCCTGTCATTCATTGATTCTATTGACATTTTAAAGACCATTTTGATTCTCTCGGAAATACGGGACAAAGTGCGTCCCTTTTTAAGCTCAATACGGGACGCGTAACTTTGTTTCTAAATACGGGACGATTCCGTTTTTCAAGGGACGGTTGGCAACCCTTACCCAGGATCACTAAATAACTATCGACCAGTATCCAACCTTCCTTTCTTCTCTAGCTATGGAATACATTTCCACTGCTATGCGGACGACACTCAGATGTATGTGCCCTTAAAAGGTGATGACAAATCTCAAATCATGAAACTAGAGACCTGCCTATATGCAGTGAAGAAGTGGATGTCAGAAAACTTCCTGCTCCTAAATTCGGAAAAAACTGAGATGTTGGTCATCGCTCCCGCCAGACAGAGACACCATGTTGATCAGGTGACTGTAACTCTCGACAACTGTGTTATTTCTCAAAGCTCAACCGTCAAGAACCTAGGTGTTACTTTTGATTATACACTCTCCTTTGATCAGCACATCAAAGAAATTACCAAGATCGCCTTCCACCACCTGCGCAGGGGTGCGCAATATAGCTAAAGTTAGATCCTTCCTGTCCACCACGGATGCAGAGATCCTGATTCATGCCTTTGTTTCGTCTAGGCTGGATTACTGCAATGCCTTATTCTCAGGTCTTCCACATGAGAGCACTTAAAGTCTTCAGATGGTTAAGAATGCTGCAGCCAGAGTCTTAACACGTACAAGAAAATTTGATCTTATTACACCAATCTTAGTATCTCTGCACTGGCTCCCAGTGCATCTAAGATCAGACTTTAATATATGCTATATTAGGATTGTAGACCCTAGCTTTAATGTGGTTGCTTTTATTGACTAATAGCACAAATCATGTACTAGCACTGCTTTTCACACAAACCTCTCGTTTCCGTCCATCGGCGGGAACACTCTGACACGCCTCGCCGGGAGCTCACAAAGGAATCCACACTGTCACACCAAGTCCTGACAAACTCCTGACAGCTTGCTTACTGGAAGTTGACAAACTACTTCCGAAGCAACTTTTTCGCTCGAAAACGGACGAGCGAAAACTCATAGAAAGCAGGTGCCCTCCAGCTAACATGCTGCATGCTAGTGCTAGCTGTAGCATCGCTAACACTGCTATAACCTGCGAGAGCTGTCATAAAACCCAGAAAGACATCTCCAAACTCTGGGAGAAGATCAAGCATCTAGCTGACGAACTCAAACAAAAAGATCGTCTCCTAGCCGAATTCATGGACACTAGGGGTGGGCAGATCGATCCAAATATCGATAGTATCGATACCAAAGTGGGTATTGGTATCGGATCAATACTAACGTGATGAGATCGATATTTTTGTTGTAGTTTCTCTTCTGTAAATTCAGCAAATCACACATATTTCTTCACAGAGTTTGTGTGACCACAGTGTCTCTCTCAGTCCCTAAGCGCAGTGCTCCTCTTTACCTCTCTCACTCCGCTCACTCAGGTTCACTGTAACTGTAACACAAAAATATATATATATCTATATCTATATCTATGTATATATATATATATATATATATATATATATATATATATATATATATATATATATATATATATATATATATATATATAAAACCCTTTTGTGTATCTGTTGAAGGAACATTAGTATTCCTATTTAGGCTACATGCAGATAGGTTATAGATTTAATTATGTTAAATATAATTTCCTTATTTGGCTAAAATCTTTGTCCTGTGTTTATCGTTATTATAATCATGGTCAACTATTTAAAGGCTAAAGTACAAAATCATTCATTGATCAGAAATTTTCAAGTATCAGTATTGGTATCGGCAATACTGGCCCTGTATTTACTTTGTATCGGATCGATACCAAAATTTGCAGTATCGCCCACCCCTAATGGACACTGCGGCCACACAGTCGCAAATAATAAGCATCCTGAACTCACCAGCAGCAGCAGCAGACACGATCCTGTGGGATCCATCTTCATCCCGCCACCGGCCGTCCTCCACCTCCACTCCCAGCTCACGGACTCTTTGGTCGGCGGTGGTGTGTCAAGGTAGGAGGCGAACATCCCGGACTGTCTCTCCTCCACCTCTCAACCTCACGAACCGCTTCTCCGTGTTGGCATCTAACGTCACCGTTCACCCCGATGATGTCCCCAAGGCCGGGGCTGATGCATGCCCTCCGAGCGCCGAGCTCTCGGCAGGTGTGCCGCCCTCTCCGCCTCAGGCTGTGGCTCCAGCCCCGGTGCACACGGGCTACTCCGGCGGCGGCTGCTTCGGAGACCGTCTCTACCCCCGTTGCTGCTACCGCTGTGAGCCTCTCTGGAAGAGGGGGCACTTCTGGTTCTGTCACATCTCCACCCGGTGCTAGTGCTGAACGGTCGGCTGACCGTTTCACCGCGGGACGGCAGAACACCCGGCTGGGAATCCCCTCCTCTGCTCCGGCTGCTAGCATCGCTGATGCTAACACCGCTGATGCTAACACCGCTGAGGCGAACACTGCTGAGGCGAACACAGCTGAGGCTAGCACCGTGCTTCGCTCTCCACCTCCACAATACATCCTCGTTGGGGACTCCATGATAAGGTCTGTTGCAATCCCAAATGGCATTACTTACTCCTTTCCTGCTGCAAAAATCCTGGATTTACACAAACACATCCCTGCTATTGCCGACCGTCACCCGTCTGCCCACACGATCCTCGTGCATTGTGGCGTGAACAATCTCAGGGCAATCAACAAAACTACGCGCGGAATACGAACAGCTGGCTTACCTCATAGAAAGCCTGGGGAGGACCTATTCTCTGGATTGATTCCATTCCCCAGACGTGGCTCCGAGTTTTTTAGCAGATTATTCAGTATCAGTATCAATCAGTGGTTATCAGACTTTTGCTCTGCATGTGGGTTTAGTTTCATTAATAACTTTGATACATTCTGGAAAAGGACTGATCTATTCTGGCTGGACAACTTCCACCTAAACATCAAAGGTGTCACTGCACTAGCCTCCGAAATTACCACACATCTCCCCTGTCCCACAGATTGAAGCCACAAGTCCACCTCCACCTCCATCTCCATCTCCACTTCACATCCTGCACACATCCCAGTCATTACAAACAACAGACCACTACACATCCACCATCCCACTACACCTTCCTGCCATTCCCGTCATAACCTGAAACATGTCAACATCAACAAGGTCTCACAGTCAACCAGCCCACATGCAGCCCTCCACATGGCACTTTTTAACGTTCGCTCCCTGTCGAACAAGTCTTTTATCATCAATGACCTGATTTTAGAGAACAAACTTGACTGTTTATTTTTAACTGAAACATGGCTCAGCACTGATGCACCAGCTGTTCTCACTGAGGCTTCCTTTAAACTAAAACTTTAGTTTTTTATTTTCTAACAGGAGTGGTAGGAGAGGTGGTGGGACTGCAACAATCATCTCAAACTCTATAATAACAAAGGACATTTCTTTTAACAACTATACATCATTTGAACACCATGCCTTTGTTTTTAGCAGTCCTCCGATTTTATGTATGACTATTTATAGACCACCTTAGCACCACCCCTGTTTTATCAGTGAGTTTTCCGAACTTTTATCAATTTTACACTCAACTTATAATAGAGTTTTGATAACTGGTGATTTTAACATACACACAGATGATAATTCAGATCCCACTGCAACTGAATTTTTAAATCTTTTAAACTACCTGGATTTTAAGCAGCACATCACACAGCCCACACGCAACAGAGGACACACCCTGGACCTGGTCATAACATATGGCCTGTCCACTGGTGTGTCCTCTGTTGTCGATCTGGCTGTGTCTGACCATTATTGTGTGTTTTTTAATGTCTCCAGTTTTATCCAACAGGAGGCCCCGGTGAGAACAGTGAGGAAGCGTTATCTTACTCCTAAAGTGGCTGCAAATTTTATTGAAGTTTTACACAATAGCACTGCTGATTTTACCTGCACCCTGCGATTGTATTGTTAATAATTTTAACAGTAAACTCAGGTCAGCCCTAGATTCAGTGACTCCACTTTCCACAAAAACGGTATCAATCAAACCTACACCACCTTGGATAAAGACCGAAATACAACAACTGAAAAGAAATTGCAGGAGTGCAGAGAGAAAATGGAGGCACACAAAGTTAACTGTTTATTTTGACATATTCCGGGACAAACTCAAAACCTACAATAAAGCAGTAAAACAGGCAAGAACTTCCCATTTCTCACAACTCATCTCAGACAAAAAGAACGACCATAAATTCCTCTTCTCCACAATCGCTTGTTTAATTAATACTGATTTTAAAAAGTCCTCCATAGTTCCAACAAACAATTTATGTGAGGACTTTGCAGACCACTTCAGAAGGTATAATCGATGGCATTAGATCCACTCTTTTAGAAAAAAACAATGTTGCTTTTAACAGACCTGAACCATCGCTTTTATGAGGAGATAATGGAGCATTTTGCCCTGGTTGATGCAGAAACACTCGGTAGAGTTTTCTCCCGAGTTAAGCCAACAACCTGCCTTTTAGACCCAATTCCCACATCACTCTTAAAACAATTTTATGCGTTCTTTGAGTTTGAACTTTTAAATCTTGTGAACTGCTCCCTGCAGACAGGTGTCTTCCCCACTGCCTTTAAAACAGCAGTGGTGAAGCCCCTTCTGAAAAAGAGCAATTTGGATCCTGATATTTTCGCCAACTACCAACCTGTATCCAACTTACCCTTTTTAAGTAAAATTTTAGAAAAGCTGGTTTATATCCAATTAAATGTTTTTTTAAACAGCAACAATATTTTAGAACAGTGTCAATCTGGTTTCAGGATGAACCACAGTACCGAGACAGCCCTCATGAAGATTGTTAATGATCTCAGGTGTAACATGGACTCTCAGAAACTGTCAGTCCTGGTGCTACTGGATCTAAGCGCAGCTTTTGATACAGTAGATCACCACATTTTGTTAAATAGACTCAGACACCTGGTGGGCCTCTCTGGTACTGTTCTTAACTGGTTTTATTCCTACCTCACAGATCGTCACTTTCTTGTAAGTATGGATACATGTTCCTCAGGAACGCATGAACTTTAAGTATGGGGTGCCCCAAGGGTCGATTTTAGGTCCAATACTTTTTAATTTATATATGCTTCCCCTTGGGGACGTCATCAGGAGGCACGGCATCAATTTTCACAGCTATGCTGATGATACACAGCTTTACATCGCCGTGTCTCCTGATGACACAGGGCCTATTGATTCCCTTTTAAACTGTATTTTAGATATAAAGTCATGGATGGCAGAGAACTTCTTACAGCTCAACCAGGACAAAACAGAAGTTTTAATTATTGGTCCTGAAGGCAAGAGAGAGAAACTTTTACCAAAACTAAATGCTTTTAAACACTCACAGTGCATAAAAAACCTGGGCGTTCTTTTCGACTCTGAGCTTGATTTTATTCCACACATCAGAAATTCTACAAAGATCAGTTTTTACCATCTAAAGAATATAGCCAGAGTTCGCCCGTTTCTCTCTCAGGCCAGCACGGAAGTGCTAATGCATGCTTTTATTTCTAGCCGGTTAGATTACTGTAATGCCCTGCTCTCTGGCCTCCCAAAAAAGAGCATTTCACAGCTGCAACTGCTCCAGAACTCAGCTGCTCGGGTGCTGACGAAGACCAGAAAGCGGGCTCACATTACACCAGTTTTGGAATCACTGCACTGGCTCCCTGTGCGCTTCAGGATAGATTTTAAGGTTCTTTTATTAGTTTTTAAGTGTCTTAACGGCCTTGGGCCTTCTTATCTGTCTGACCTGCTTTTACCGTATCGGCCCTCGAGGACCCTGAGGTCCTCCGGTACTGGTCTTTTATCTGTTCCCACTGTTAGAACCAAAACCTTTGGTGAAGCCTCATTTTATCATTAAGGCCCTCGCCTGTGGAACAGCCTGCCGGAGGGCCTCAGGGCCACTGAGTCTGTTCATGCTTTTAAACGCAGGCTGAAGACTCACCTTTTTAATTTAGCTTTTAACTGAGTCCTCTTTTACTCATCTAGTTCCACTCATTTATACTGTCCTGTCATTTTTCCTTTGTCCTTTTATTTTCTCTTAAAGGTTTTATTATTCATTCATTCATTCATTTATGTATTTATTTATTTATTTATTTATTTTTAATGCTGCTTTTACGAGTTTAGTGCTTAAAAGTTATATTTTGCTCTTAGTAATTTATATTAACATTCATTTCTGTTGTCTTAGGAGGTTTTTCATTTCTTTTAGTACTTATTTTATTTATTGTTTCTTAGTTTCCAGCTCCAGTGTTCTCCTCATGGGGGCCATCAACACCGGGAGCTCTGTCTGGCCTGCCTACGGGGGTACCGTCCTGTGGGTTGTCTGGGCCCCGACAGTTGGGGAGTCCTGCCCCAGAGCTTTATGGCCGTGGTATGGGCCCCTATCTGTCTGGGTCGGGGCGGTCTCTGCCGGTGTCCCCTATGGACGTGGGCTTGGACGGCTCTCGTGGGGATGGCTCCCATACAATGGTGTTTCCTCACTTGATCTATCAGTGCTCAGCCATATTCCATTGTATCTTGCGGGGGTGGGGGGGTGGGGTGTATGTATCAGTGTAGTATGCTCAAGAGTGTGTGTGCATGTGTATGTGTGTGTATGTGTGTTCGTGTTAAATGAATGAGGGTGCGCGGAGTGGGGATGTTAAGGGGGTTTGTTTTATTTTCTTTTCTTTTAATGTAAAGCACTTTGGGTTGCATTTTTACATGTATGAAAGGTGCTATATAAATAAAGTTGATTTGATTTGATTTGATTAAGGTGCTGCTGATGACATACAAACTGTACACGGCCCCGTCGTACATGTCAGATCTAATTAAACCATATATTCCAACTCGGGCATTACGCTCTCAAAATTCAGGGCTCCTGATGGTTCCCAGGATTAAGAAGAAGTCAGCTGGGCGCGCAGGTGGTTGAGTGGTTAGAGTGCATGCCATAAACGCAGCCGACCCCGGTTCGATTCCGGCCGGAGGTCCTTTGCTGCATGTCATATCCCCCTCTCTCTCCCATATTTCCTATCCTATCTGTCTACTGCTTAATAAAGGTGTCTATGCCAAAAAAATCTTTAAAAAAAAGAAGAAGTCAGCTGGCTGCAGGGCTTTTTCCTATCGGGCTCCTTTCCTCTGGAATAACCTCCCAGCTGACATCAGACAATCTGGCTCTGTTGACGCCTTTAAATCTAAACTCAAAACTCACTTCTTCGATTTAGCCTTTAATTAGCCCTTGATATCAATTGTAAGCTTCTTCAGTGGGTCGATGTCAGTCTCAATGAGTTCCTATAGTACTAGATTACACTGTGCTGCCGACGAGAAACAATCTGTTTATTCTGATCAATATTTCATTTCTCTAACCTTTGTTTTTGTTTTCTGTTCCCACAAGCTGCAAGCTGTGTCACTCTCTCCACTCTCTATAGCTTCCTCCTCCTCCTCCTCCTCCTCTTCTTTCTCCTCCTCCCCTCTTTCTTTTAGGCTCCCTTCTGATGGACCGCGGCCCCCTGGGACCATCTACCGTACTGCAGTACTGTACCATTGCAATTCGATTGTTCATTTCATAATCATGTTCATTTCTTAATCATTTTCAAGTTAATTTACATGGAAACAGGGTAACAATGTGACTTACAGGGCTGCACAGCAAGAGTCCTCCATCATCTCAAATTTGGAACTCTGCAATAATTCCCAGAACTTGGTCCCAATTTATTCCAAAATTATACGCGGAATCATTCATCAAATCGGCCATTCGCTCCATTCCAAGAAGATCAAAAAATTCAAGTAACCATGTTTCTTTTGAAAAACAGTTTGTCTTACGTGTCTTCCAATTCATCAAAATCATTCTTTTAGCAACCAAAAAGCCTAGGCCTGCTATTTTCCTATCTCTTTTTGACCTGAGTTGTGCAGCCCTATATCCCAACAAACAAATGAGAGGACAAGGCAAAAGTTCTATCTTCAGCATAAGTGACACTGAGTGGACCACATCCTCCCAGAAGGATTTAACTGCAGGACAGTGCACGACCACACCCAATGCCAACAGAGGTCAGAGGAGCTGGGGTCTATTTTTTTCATTCTTGCTGGTGTGATATATGCTCTATGATGGATTTTCATTTGTATGACTCTAAATCTGACCAATTTGGACAGGGTCCCTCCATATTCTTTCCCACTCTGTTGAATTTAATGAGACCCCTAAATCCTGTTCCCACTTTAACTGAGTGTGGGCATTAGGATTTGAGGAGGAGCATATTAACAATTTATACAGACCCGAGACTGTGCCTCTGTGTGATGCTAAACCTCTCAATTTACTATCTATTTCAACATTGTACTCCAAATATTCTCTTGGGAATTTTGACAGTATTGATGCTAATTGTGCATATTTTAAGAAAGTATTGGCATTTAAACTATACCTCTTTCTGAGCTCCTCAAAAGACAAAATCAACCAATTTTCTACAATTTGTGAGATTACATTAATGTTGTGATGCTGCCATACAGGGTCTGACAATGGATTCCCTGCTGCTTTAAATGCTGCATTGTGCCATAGTGGACATGATGCTAAGGCAATCTTTGTTATTCCCAATTTTTTATGAACCTTTTTAATAATATCACATGACAGGCTGATAATACAATTGTCTGTTTTTGCTAGAGCAGGATGGTACCACAGTGATGACAATGAAATTAATTTGTTCTTGTCCCTTACAATGCCTTCTTCCAACCACTCCCAACTACCTTGGATTCTATTATGTTGATATGCCCACATCAAAGGGAATCTCACATTAAATGCTAAATAATACATATACACATCTGGGATTCCCAAGCCCCCCTTATCTCTTGGCAATGATAATTTGGTGCTATTCATTCTGGGCTTCTTTCCTTTCCACAAGAAATTGGAGAACAGTTTATTTATATTATCAAACCAAGGTTTAGATATATGTAGAGGAATGGAAGAAATCAAAAAGATTAATCTTGGTAGAATGTTCATCTTGAGCACCTCGGCTCTGCCCCATAAGGACAAAGGCAGGTTAGACCACCTTTTAAGATCTTCCTTTATGGAATTTACCAAAGGTTGAGCATTTAATTCAAACATTTTACTGATAGGTGTACTAATCTTAATGCCCAAATATTTCATCCCCTCTCTTTTCCATATAAACGGAGCGGATCCCAGATCTGTAATGTATGTACACTGATTTAAGGGTATGGCTTCACTTTTGCTCCAATTTATTTTATAACCTGACAGACTGCCAAATGTTTTTATAATTTCCAATACTCTTGGGATTGAGCACGATGGCTTTGACAAAGTCAACAAAATGTCATCTGCATACATATTAAGTTTGAAATCATAACCCCCGATTGAAACACCAGTAATATTTCTTTCCATCCTTATTATACAAGCAAGAGGCTCTAATGCCAAGATAAATAATAGTGGAGATAGAGGACAGCCTTGTCTTGTAGAGCGATAAAGTTGAAATGGTGCTGAAATTATATTATTGCTCCCCCACAAACTTGAACGCGCATCTGTTAGTGGGACTCAGCAGGGAGAATGAGATGCCGGAGCAAGACGCAGCAATTCAGCTGAATTTAGCACCGAGCAGACAGGAAGTCAAGTGCCGAAATAACAAAAAACATCCGGTTGCTTTTCAAAATAAAACACTTCGTGCTGACACCAGCACACAAATCTCAAAAAAGAGACAAACACAAGCTCTTCTGCTAATCCTTCGGTCGGGAACACTTCGTGTTGTTGTTTTTACGCCAGCTGTCTACCGTACTGCGCCATGGCGGACAAACCGCAACTGGTGGGGATTGCCGGACCACGGAGCAAAACCGGATCGGAGCCGCAACGCAGCGGACCCGTATCCAGTGGAAATTGGGCCGACTCATTAGCCATTCTCATGGCTAAAAACAACACACAAAGAAGCTAATGTTAGCATTGGGCTAATACGAGCTACAAACGTAGCCAAGTTGGCAAACCTCACATATTTCATGAAAATAACAAATAGCCCTGAAACAAAACGCATAATTACCTGTCCAACAGAAAGAGAGCAACCTCTGCATCACTTTTCAAGCCCTTCACATGCCCCAGTTGTCTCCACCGCTCAAACGCAGCACCGATGTTGACTCGGTCCGACTTCTTTCTTTATCCAGAGCCTTTTTCATTGCAGCAATTTCTGCCTCAGGCTTTCTTTTCTTCGCCTTTTTAGCGGGGTGAGCTGTTACAAGTAATGCTGGCTGCATTTTCTCTGCCATTGTAACCAAATGAACGTCTTCTCCTGCAACTCCATATTTCTGCAGAGGAGTGTGCTGAATATTTCCGGCTTCAGTGAAACGTAACGCGTGCACGCGCGGAGGAGGGAGGGACAGAACGAGACATGAAGGCATCTGACCAATCCGTGCTGTCCGGGTCGGATGGCACGGATTGGTCAGCTTTTTCTCAGTCCTGCAGCTGAGGTCTGATTATTTTCGTTCCTTTTTCTGAATACATAATGTATTGACTACTCTCAGGATAGCAGGATCATTTCACCCAGTATAACAAAATGTGTTTCTGAACAGCATTACAGACCCTACCTTTAACAGAGGTGAAAAGGCACAGTCTGTCCTGCTACCTGAGGGCTGAGAGTAAGTGGAGACTGAAGAGAACATGTACACCTTATCACATCACTGTGATCTCTGCTCTTTAGATAAGACTCATATAAATGCCGTGCAGGACAGACCCCAGCCTATCTCTCTGTCAGTTGCTGTGTGTTGATCTGCAGCTCTTTACAAAGAGATATTTGAGTTGTAAGGACAGTGGGAAGATCAGGCAGGACGGGATGGATGGAAAAGTGGATAGTGAGAGAGCACAAAGGAATGGCAGAGGCACAGAAGAAGAACAAAACAGGTCAGTGACAGACATATTGATACGTTTTTACATATCTTTCAAGCTGTACACACGCGTGAGCTTGCTATAGTAAAGGGACTCACCAAAAACTCATTTGTTTTTATAAATTGTGGTGTGACTTGTTTCCTTGGGCGAATCACACCTGATAATGCAGTATATAGATAGATGTGTTATATACTTAATTATCTATCTAAATGTTTTGCTGTCTTCCTCCAGGACGGGGCCACAGTCTAACATTCGTGGTTCGTACTCAGAGCAAAAGGGACAAACAGGACTTTATCTGGGCTGTCGAACAAAAAAACAGCTAATAATGATATCTGTAGCTGTTGGACTTATCCTGCTGATCATCATCATTATTGTCACGGCTGTGATGCTCACTAAAAAGTCAGGTACATTAATAAAGATCTTTGCCATTTATGATTCCATTAAGTGCTTGATTGATTTTGCCCTTTTCGTCAGAATGAAACATCAGACATATGGTGTCAGCAAACACATGTTAATGTTATCCATCCCAGCACGTACCATGCAAGGCACAGAACGTAGGAGTCAGCTGGCCTGTTAGCTGAGACACAGGTCTTTTAAGCATTGGTACGGTAGTCATTTGTATTGTCTGAATGTGATTTATACCTAAAACCAGTATTTTGCAACCATAATTAATACCACTTCTGTGACTTCCAATGCTTCTCCTCACCAAGTAGAAATTAGGGGTTGACCAATATGTTTTTTTTTTTCAGGCCAAATATCGATTATTAGTTATCAGGGAGACGGAGAGTATTTGGAACTAATATGCATTTAAAGTAAAAATAAAAATGTTTGTGTGAGATTAAGAACTTGAGATATTACAAACTTCAACACAAAGCTTAGCTGAAAAGCATTTTCAATTTAAAATGTTTGATTAAAATAGAACTTTCAAAGTTTGATTTAAAAAAATTGCCTTTCATAATTAAATTTTATATTACTGAATCATAATTACTAATGAATGAATGTGTTCATTACTTTAATGTTGCAGTAGCTTATGGGGGAGCTCATACTAACTTATTTTATACTGCTGGATAGCTTAATCTATAACCCTACATCAATGTATTTGTCGAGTTTTATTCTATATTAATATGAATCAGCAAAGTTACTAGTTACTAATAAGTGTAATGAAGTAAAAAGTACAATATTTGCCTCCGTCATGTAGCAAAAATAAGTACAAAGTAGCAGAAAAGGCAAATACTCAAAGTACAACCTGAAAGTCGTACTCGAGTAAATATACTAAGTGTTGTTTAGTGCGTCTGTGAGCTGCTGGTCTTGCCTGAATAGCTGGGATTAACACACACACACACACACACAACCTCAGGACGGAGCAGTGACGCAGCCACAGGACAGTCTCAGTATGACCGGCCCTGGTGAGTGTGCGATATGACGTTATCTGTCTTTACGCGCCTTTTATTGTTCTATGAGTCAGCTGGCTTAATCATTAATAATGCACCTGTCAATCAAGTAGTTGA
Source organism: Sparus aurata (assembly GCF_900880675.1). Classification (NCBI taxonomy): domain Eukaryota; kingdom Metazoa; phylum Chordata; class Actinopteri; order Spariformes; family Sparidae; genus Sparus; species Sparus aurata. Next base: position 470,578 of record NC_044207.1, on the reverse strand, counting down.
TGTTCGCTAACTGTCACATTAGCTCAAAGACATTAGCTCATTAGCTCATGTTACTATCTGCTGACGTTACCTGCAGCATGTAAGGCACACACTCATCACGGTTACGTACAGTGAGGGAGCTGAACTGAGTTGTTCTGCTCCGACGTTACTCCGGGCAGAACATAAGCTGTGGGTCCACAGATACACTCCTGTGGTTGTGTTAGCTCTACAGGCTAACATTAGCACTCTCAGCGGTGTAAAGGGGACGGGGCCTGCTGGTTGAAACAGGAACAGATGAACGGATTGTGGTGTTTCTGTGACGTCATTGTGGAGGACTGATGTTCACTTCACAGATACCTGCTACTTCACCTTCGTCAGGCTCACCAGGAGTTTCCCCCTACCAATGCCATGTTTCTCTTCGTGTCACTGGCACAAAGCCCTCATTGTTGATTGGCTATGACTCACGTGACTTGTAACCAATCAGAATGTGATGTGGGCGGGACATAATGTGAGAACATCCCTGGTTCCAGTCGTCCAGTACCCAATCGACCCTGGTCATAATCATACGATAAGGATGTCGGGAAAAGATATAGGATGCGGACTTATTCTTTTTACTTTTAGTACGTACTGAAGCTGCCCTGACAAACTCCATACTGTTGCATGCAGTATACATACAATTTGGACATACTTGAAGGTGGGACACTTTGTTATGACAGTGCCTCATAAACTTTGATCCTCTTGCTCCTCTATCTGATGGTATCCTTTCCTTAGTGTGAAATATTGAGGTACAAAATAAAAGTACTTACACTAACTGTCATCTGTCAGTGAGCTGTCAGATGTTTGTTTATATTTGTGTGACACACAGTGATGTATGTGACATGTGTCCCGCTGTGCAGAGGACTGTGGGTAAGAAGAGCCAGAGAAGCACGCTGGCTTGCATACTGCAAAATGTGACTGGATGTAGTGGGACATCCTGGTATTTTTGGCATACTGCATTTCCCATACTAATATTATTGGGACAAACTAAATATTTTTCTGGCATACTAAATACTATGGTAGTATGGGTATTGGAACGCGGGGTTGGTCTGTCCCAACACAAAGTATGCCATGCAGATAATCGCTCTACCTCTAGTAGAAACTAATGTCTGTATGTTCAACAAACAAAAAAAAACTAGCAGGGGCTGGAGAACCAGGGATTTGTGTGGACAATGACAGTGAACTGCCATTACTGGCCTCGGTCCTTTTTTCTAGTTAAGGGTTTGGTGATAGGCTACAAGCTCTAGGAGTGACATTCAGTTTCAGTGCAGATCAAGACATGGCTACTTGCTAAACAAACCATAAAACTAATCAATGTGAATGCGTCATGAAATGTCAAAGCAAATAAAGAACTTAGGTAAAAATGTGGTAGATATGATTTACAGTGTATACTAGTTTGAAGGCTTAAAATGAACTGGAGAGTAGAAAAGCTTTGCCGGAAAGTGGATTGATGACATTTGACTTGTCATCCCTGACATTTAAATGAGAGTCACTGAGGTAACACTTGCTCTTGCCGCTGTTACGTAATCACACAAACATGTTATTGTTCAGCATGTATTATTGTCTGACAGTTGTAAGAAAGGCTGAATCACATTTATACTGTATGCATTTGTACTTTCAGTATGATAAGACTTAATAATAGTAGCTAAGACTGATTAATATTTCAGTATGTTCTAGCCGCGGTCACTCACACTGGGCTCAGGTATTCCTTCTGGAAATTTAGCAGGGAGCATTTAAAGAACTGTTCAATTTAACAAAACCCCAACAGAAAGTGTAGTGAAAGTCAGTACGGGAGAAGTAAGTACTTCTCAGATAAAACAGATAATTACTGATGACTGAAATGTGCTGTTTGTAAAAGAAAAATAAAAAATCAGATTATCTGTGCATGATTTTAATGTTTTTTACATACTTACACTTGCCTTATTTGCCTTGCCATCCAACTAGGTTCCTCAGGTCCTCTTCCCTCATTTCCCACCAGTGGAGACATGCTGGACTACCTGATAGAGTCAGGCGATATCAGCGAACGTGACGGTCTGTTGGCTACCTGGTATCACAGAGCCAATAGCAAGGAGGAAATGAATAAAGCTCTCACAAGTAAACTCAGTCACACTTGCACAAATAGACAAAACTCCTCTGCATTGTTCCTGGAACTCTACTGACTGTAGTGTGGTAGTTTGGTGGATTCTTGAATTTATGGCATGTGTTAAACAAAGGTTGGCATCTTCTCATTAACAAGGCTGAACAGCTCTTCATGCGCAGCTTGTTACATTATCTGACATATATGTAGCCAGCTGCACCAGTACAGTATCGTCCTGTCATTCAGTGTGTGTGAGGGCCGAGGGGCTGAACGTCACGAACTATGAACTTATACTCAGTTAAAATGTGACATGTCCAGGCTCTGAACCATCAGCCTACCTGCTGCAGTCACACAGTTAGTTATCACCTACTGCAAAAGTGTCTTGTGTCAGGCTTTATACCAGGTTCACTGTGGTAAGTATGGGAGCCACTTCCAGCAGTTAACGACAAGGATAAGATGAAAACTAGGCTGGTGGATAAATATTCCCATGGTTAGACATAACTGTGGGAGAAAAAGCCATAATCATCAAATAGAAGGTTGAGATTATTAGATAAAAAGTCATAGTTAAGAGATATCAGTATAAACAGTTGAATTCATGAGGAAAAATCATAAATATAGATAAAAGTCATAATTATGAGATTGTTTGACCTTTACTTGAGTCATTGTGGTGCTAAATATTTTACGATAAGATTTTCTTTCTTGTCTTCTAAAAGTTGCTCATTCTCGTATGCATGACCTCAGTATTGATAGAATCCTAGCTACAGCCCTGCCTGCTGTCTGTGTGAAATAATTGCTAATTGTTAAAACAACATGCATGTGTACACATCAGTACTTAAACAAATAGCACTACACCCCTGCTTTTAACTAGTGTTAAAAGATCACAGTAGTCATACTGGAGTAAAAGTAATGATACCTTGTTGAACTATAACTTTGGTAAAAGTGAAAATCACACATACGACTCTTTAACGCGAACGAACTGACCTGATTCCACGTTTCACTTCTCTCTTTTTAGTTCTTTCGTTCTCACAGACTAGTTGCTATGTTGTTCACTGTTTAGTTATCAGAGAGGTGAAGAGGACGTGAAGAGGACTGAGAGCCGGCCAATTGTATGCTGAGTCTAGGACACTGTCGTCGAATTTTAGCCAATGAGAAACAGGAAAGCATGGCAACCGTTTCCATGAAAACAAACATTTCATTTCGTTCGTAGCTCATCGTTCTCGTTCAGTCAGTCAGTCACCCTTGGCTTACCTTCAATACATGTCAATTTAATGTCAAGGTGAATATACACATTATCCACTGTTGTATTGTCTAAAAGTGCATATAATCATGAAGTTACAGCTATGTATTTGCCTTAAACTACAGTGTTATGTTAACACGATCGTTTGAGAACGAGGAGCTGAGAACTGTGCATTACATGATTCACCACTAAATGACGTTGTACCGGAAACGTGAACGAACGATATGAACGATTCTTCCTGCTGAACTGACCAATGGGAACTGAATCTCCACATCGAACGATGAAATCCACCTCTGACAGATATGTACAGTGCCTAAAAAGTCTTAAGGTTTTGGATATTAAATGTACTTATGTATCAAAAGCACAAGTTAAAGTAAACATATACATACTTATATGTATGAATATACTGTATAGCTACTATGTGTCGACTGAATATCAGCCAGGCCATTTCAGATCTGATATAATTTTTTCTGATTATCAGAACCATTTTTTTATTTTTTATTAAATACATTAATTCAAGTAATATTATAAATGTAATGTAAAAAGTACAGTATTTGTTGTATATTTGTAGTGGAGTAGAAGTATCAGAAAATAGAAATACTCAAGTACCACAAAATTGTTCTTAAATACTGTACAGTACTTGTGTAAATGTACTAAGTTACATTCAGTGACTGGATGTATCAATATCAGTATTGTAGGGATGACTGTTGGTGCTTATCAGTAGCATATTAACAAATACTCAGCAATAATGTGGAGAGAATGACTAAGTGGTTAAGAATGGGTAAGGTACACAAAAGTACAGTGAGTAAATGTACTTAGTTACATCACTGCCTATAACTATGAGGTTTGCCTACTGTTCTGTTTAGTAGCATTACTTTCCATTAAATATATGATTACTCTACCCCCTTCTTGAATGCTCAAAGGTGATGTTATGATTCTGGAGGCTGATGTCACTCTGGAAGGTTATGGGACAGCCAATGAGAAACCCATCCCGATCATGGCCCACCCTCCTGACATCTACAGTGACAATAATCTGGACCAATGGCTGGATGCTGTGCTGACCTCAAGAAAAGGTGCCATAGTGTAGAAGGGATCTGAAAGCTTTCTGTGTCTTTATGTCCATCTGTGTCAATGTCCAATGGACATTCTCATGAAGCAAAGCACAGGTTGTAATGCTGTGTGTCTCCCTGCAGGAATAAAGTTGGATTTTAAGTCTCTGGGATCAGTGGGTTTGTCATTAGATCTGCTCAGTCAAAAGAACAGCAGCAGGGGAATAAACAGGCCTGTTTGGCTTAATGCAGATATCATCCTCGGTCCCAATGTCCCTGACTTTGTGCCTCCAGTCAATGGAACCAGGTAATAAAAGCCATGTTTTCCATGTCTTTTGTCCATCAGTTCCTTGTGCATGTATTACTATTATTGCCACATGGCCATTAGAGACACTCCCTAACAATGATGGACTTAGAGTAGATTTAGGTCAGGAGATGCTTCAGTAGTTCAAGATTCAAGAATCATTTCCTAGTCATTATGCAATACAAGACTGTATAATGCTATTTCTGCTTGCAATTGCCTAAGTTACATGCTAAACCTACTACAGTACTTTACAGACTGATAAATAAATAGCCATTACATTCAACTCTGGAATAAACTTCAGGAGTCTCACAGCGTGAGGAGTGAAGCTGTTGTGTAGTCTGCTGGTACAGCAGCAGGTACTTCTGTATCTGTTATCAGATGGCAGCAGGGTGAACACACTGTGGCTGCGTGGGTGCTGTCTCTTAGTATCTTCGGCGTTGAGCAGACGTCTCATTGCTCTGATGTCACTGATGCTTTGTAGATGGGTATGAATGATGGAACTAATAAGGAAGACTAGAATTTAACAAATGAATGTTAGTGAATTGTGGTTTATACACAAGGAAAACAAATTACATTATCATTAATTCACATGCCCCATCAATCAATACAATACAATCCATGTCTCTCCTCTGTCCCTACTTCCTCCTCTTCCAGTTTTCTGCAGTTGGTTCAGGAGAGCTTTCCAGATGTGACTCTGTCTCTTGGATGGAAGGTATTAAATGTTGGCTGCCTGATATAAATTACTGTATGGTATCGTTGCCCAAACCCCAAATCTTACCAAGTACAAGTACCATTTGAGTCATACACAGGGACTTTCTCCATCACATCCTATTTCAGGAGTCTCAACAAGTGGATTTTTATTTATTACATTTGTTTTTGAAGTGGGCTGTATGCTAACACATTTAGCTCAGAGGCTACAGTGAAGTTTTCGGCTAACAAGGGGTGTAAATAACATATTTTCAAATCAATTTGGCATACAGGAGTAATTGTCATTTAATTTGTTGAAAATCCTAAAAGTTGTATTCCTTCAAAAATGCTCTTCAACTTTGTGTATTTTAGTCTACCCTTGGGCCAACAGATATCCGAAGAACTTTAACACTTGGCCCATTCTTGGAGTAAGAAGCTGATTCGAGTAATATTCTATATTTTAAGAGTTTTAGCACAAACCAGAGGATAAACTGGTACTAAACAAGCCAGTCTTTTCATACGTGCCACACCAATAATCTAATGAAGTTGTTTCTCCATTTTCCAGACATGCATGTAACAATGTTTTTTTGAATGTAACATGAGCTCAGAGAGGACTGCTGGCTCAGCTGTAGACTTGTTGTCCTGTTGATGATGATGGCTGATTGGGATTTACAGCTAACATCTAACATACACTGTTTCTAACAGGTAGCCTACGCTCCTCCACTTTTCAATCAAACCTACACCAGGCACATGGTTGAAGGAATGTTTGATATGATCAAAGATGTCCCGCAAAAGGTAAGATTTTAGAGGGGGAAAAAACACAACCATCCATCACATTTATGATGAATTGCTGTGAAATGTGCTAATGTTGCTGTACTACAGAGTTAGGGTCTACACATTCATCAAAAGGTTACAGGTTACACAAGGGAAACTTTTTTGATTTGAATGACAGTGAAGTGCCAGAGGCTGGATTTACACTCCCCATGTCTGACCTGTAGACCTCAATGCACTCTGTGTATTGTTTTTTTCTCTGCTTTGTTTATTCTTTTTTAACAATTGAAAAGTAACATTGTTTTGATAATTATTCTTAGAGGAATTCACTCTGCTCAAACAGTCTGAGGTTAAAACCTTTTAATGAAATAAGTATTTTGTGCTCAGCAAAAGACGAACTAAGGGCTGTATTGGGCCCACATGCTGTTTAGTGTCTGGTGTCACAGGGGGAGTCATGAAGTAAAGCCTTGTGTATTTCACATAAAGTTGAAGCTACAGGAGCAGCTGAGAACTGTAGAGGTTCTGCACGATTTCCTAGAATTGTTTGTCAAAAGGAACTTAACACAAAGAGTAGAGGTAGAAAATCATTCACTTCTTGAACAGCTTGCATTCAGATGTAAACTTGTCTTCTGCTGGTACTTCCCCCATTTGTGCTGATAAAGAAAGGCTTGTTCAGAGTCTTGTACTTGGCCTTTAGTGAGCAGATTCGTTTACAAATTGATTTTGCACCTAGATTTAAATGCTGGTGTAAAGAGCCTGCCGTGTCATTGATGCAGGTCTGTGCTTGGTATAATTACTATGCCACATTTTATTTTGTGATCCGGCAGGTCTACTTTAACAGGGCGCTATTTGTGCAATGACAGATGCTCTTGAAGAAGAACATGCTTGCTTTCTTTGTCAGAGGTTTAGAGCCAGCATGAAAGATGTTAAGTTAAAAGTCAGAAAAAAACATTCATATATAAATGGATTTTTTTCCTTCTGGCTCTAATCCTCTCCGGTAGACTTTTATATGTGACAATTTTTTCTTTTCAGTTTCAATTTTAGTTGATATTCTGATGTGACAATAAACTGAAATGATAGTTGTATTATCTGTGATAAAAGATGAAGAACAATCTGTTTCTGTAGGTGACACTTCCACTTCATGCCCTGTTGGCTCGCAGTGGCTGGCAGCACATCAGCTGGCTCCTCAGCCAGTCATCACGGTAACAGAGACAACTGCCACGTCTACTATGGGAATGAAGTTCATTCAATCATTTATTAATAAGAAGGGCTGCCCCTCAGTCTGTCGTCACACCAATAATCATTTGCAAAATGCATTTTGCACATGATGTTGCACGTTGTGTCACTGAGACTGTTCTGGTGTTGTGATGTGGTTTCCAGGTTCAGTCTGACACTGTGGCAGGGTTCAACTCACCCCACCGTCAGTGACCTGCTCTTCGTCCGTGACAACAGCCACCCTGCCCGAGTCTACTACGATATCTACGAACCAACGCTGTCGCAATTCAAACAGGCTGCAAGTAAGAAAGAAGCTGTTGGTACAAATATGAGCCAAACCTCAGTCAGAGAACTCAGTGTAACAAAAATTCTACTTTTTTTCTACTTCTTCTTCTTCTTCTTCTACTTCTTCTTCCTCTCCTTCTTCTACTCTACTTCTTCTCCTTCCTCCTCTTACACAGTTCAGAAGTTCAGTGTGTGTATCTTGTGTAGGACCATCTGCTTTATCTCATTTATGTTTTTAATGTTTTTTCTTGCAATAATGTAGAGCAAAAACTAAAACATTTAATAAGGGCACTTACGAAGTAGCATAAATGAATACCTGTTGCAAAAGATATATATATTTTATGAATTACTAAAACTACATTTGAGCCTAAACTGAAGCTACGCTATCAATAGAGGACATGGCTGTAGTCATCAGTCACTGATGAACAAAGAAGTCTGAACAGCCACAGCTCAGCCAGTGTCACTACATTACATGTTTAAGTCAGCTTCAACTGATATTAATCAAAATTATTAAAATTATTGGATTGATCCAGTGTGATTGAAAAACCTGGTATGAAACATCACACTTACACTAAAATGAGATATTTTGTGTTGGGAACTAGCACCACAGATGCAGTGAGCCCTCTGCTCAGCGGATTCACCTCTTTAATCTGAGTTATTTTTTTAATGTCACAAATCCAACTCTTGACAACTTGACGTTTGGAAAAATAACTTAGTCAAAATCTTTTTGAATATTGAACACTTCTTCTCTTTGAATGTGTTGGCTGTGAAGACCTGATAACATTTCACTGTTAACCATAAAGACGAACACTTTAAACTCAACAGTACATATCAGTCAGTATTAAAATCTGTCAATGTTCATACTGTGATGACGTGAGAAAGATAAGATTAGACTTGCTGTTTGATCTGCACATTGTGTTCACAGGTCAGCAGGGCCGTCTGAGGAGATTCTATCCTGGAGGAGACCTGATGGACTTCCTCTGTCCAGCCCACAACTCGCACACCAACCACCAGTCCACAGTCACACTAAACAACAGCCTGGAAGTCCACTGGTTTACTGTCACTGAGCGCACCTCCCTGTTGGCTCAGCTGTCAGGCATGTCGATACGAACACCCACTTATCACCACAGCTTCAGACTGTCACCTTCATCATTGTCTGTTTTTTTACTGGACGAATAATTACTGTACTTATAGCAGGCTGTCTTGCTTTGTTGAAATTCTTTAGAGAAGCATTTTCTTCACCACTAGTAAATCTTTCTGTCCCTGACTCTGGAGCTATCTCAAACTAGTATCAAGCAACAGAGACACAAAAACTCCTGCCATCAGAATAGCATGACACAAAAAAGAAAAGATAGAGACTATAATCTGATCATTTTCAGTTAGTAATGTGAGCCGGGGTCCTCAAAGGAATAGTATGTCATTTATGGCCTTTAGGCTAAAATATTAAAAAAAGGAACTAAGTATTGACATTGTGTGAGAGACATCTCTGTTCTGTGATACAGAGATCTCTACTGATGTTAGCATGCTAACCAGCTAGCCCCGGCCCCTTCCTGTCTCTTAATACCACTCTGTAGCTCAAGAGGTGATAGTCTGACAGCTCCTGTAGTTTCAGCTGGGAGATTGGTAAATGTCAGCAGTGACGTCACCATGTTTTACAAGCTCTCTTGGCTTTCAGTTTAATGAATTAACAAAATAAACTCACAAAATGTCAAGAACGAAAACTCCAGCTCTACACTTCCTTTCAGCTGCTGCTGATCTCCGACTCTCTTTCTGTCCTTGCCTGCTGTGTCTTCTCGTCCCCAGAGCATAGTCCTGGTCAGAGCTGCTGTAAATCACCTCTGTACTGTGTCCCCTGTCTTCAGACCAGAGGCTTGTGTCTTATGTTCAGTCCCAGTCGCTGTCTACACGTCTTCATCCTCAGGCTGCTAAAGCTGGTGGAGCTGAGCCCAGTTACCCCCCTTGTGATCTGAGGTCCTGGTCCTAACAAGCTCACCAGCTGCACACCATTAAAATGGATCCCACTGCTTTTCATGAAAAGACCCATCCTACTTACTCTCTGATTGGCTTACCCTGATATTCTTATGCTAACCTGATTTAGATGACACCACCATGATTCTAATATCGTTGTTTAATGTCACGTTTCATTGATGACAGTCATGTGGGTGGTTTGTAGTAAAGCATGAACTTTTATTTTCACTGCTTCAGTGTGTCGAGTCAAGACTTGATGTGAACCTGTGTACACTGTTGGACACATAAATGAATTCTGTCTCCTGCATTGTCTTGGTTCTAACCTCTGTGTTTGTCTAGATGGTGCTGGTATGTTGGTGGTTCACGTGGCCTCTGACAGCAACCAGCCTGGAGTCCCTGTGTTGGAGAGTTCTGGAAAAAGCTCTGAGGCCCTTACACTGCAGGTATACCAATGAAGAACAGGTTGTAAGTGGCAGAGAAGTCATCTATGTTTCTTCCTTTTGGTAGAAAACAAAATGTAATTATATTGATTATATATTTCAGTTGACAGTTCTGTCTTTTCTCAGACAAGTGTAGATTAGACTTTGGGTTAAATTTCCAATAGAGGAAAGAGTGGCTGCTCTGGAAATTGCTCCAAAACTATCCACTTAAAATGTTTCTGAATCTGTCTGAAGCAAGATCTTGGCCACGCTGCTCTACTTTAGATCTACAACTGCCTTAAATATTTGTTCAGAGGTCAGCATTCAAACAGCCAGTCAAATTATCAACTGAGCACTCTGCTCCACATGTCGAGTTGAGCAGCTCTTGTAAATCTTTATCATGGCTGTAACACAACATAACACACTGCGCATGTGCATAAAGAAAGCCTTCTGTGTGCATGTGTTTGCAGGATGTCCTGCAGGTGCTTGGGCAGAAAGCTGATGTTCCCTGGGGTGTTCACCTGCGGATTCCTACTCTGCAGCTCCTGGAAGCTTCTCTCAGACTGCTGCATTCAGCCTACAGCAGGGAGGAGCTCTACAGACCCGTCTGGATCAGCATGGAGGGTTCACAGAGCGCAGACAGCACAAATGTATGTTTCCTGCCTTACCCAGTTGTGTGTGTAAAGCTGTGCTATCTGTGCATCTTCTGAACCACGCATCAGGATTACATTTACACACCGCATTAGTAAGGTTTTTCTGATCTGACGTTAGAAATAGGAATAAACAAATCACAGGGTCTGTGTTTAAAGCTAATGCATGTTTCCTATGACTTAGAGATACGTTGCATCACAGCTAACTTTTGTGCAAACAATGGTGTTCCAGGACCAAATACATAAAAAAAAAAAAAATACTTGATTAATTTCAGGAAATTAAAAACATTCCCCCAGTGTTTGAAAGGATTGTTATGGCATTACAAAAACCTGATGGTCCTGGAGCAACATTAATAAGGGTGAACAGCACCAACATGGCGATTGATATCAGGTTGTGCCAAGCTCTTTATAGCTGCTGATGCTGATGTCCTGGCCCTCTTACTCTCTGACCGTCATCACATCAACATAGGGCCCACCCCAACGGCCCCTAAAGGTCACACAAAGAAGAGTCTCAGCAATTGATTTCAAAAGGTGGGATTCATGTCTTCTGGACATGACTACAGAGACAAATGCTGCACCAACATCGCCTATATTATTATAATAGTAATAATATATGATAATATTGTGGCACTATGTGGACACAAAGCATTTCACATGTACATGGAACCTGTCGTCTTCTTTGTTGTTGTGTCTGTATCTGTTGTGATGCTGTTGTGTTTGAGTTTCTTTTGTGTTTTTCTATTTGTTGTTGAGATTTGTGAGTTGTCGTCTTTTTCAATTTTGATTCCAATTATTTTGTTCTGTTTTCTGATTTGTTGTGTTTTATATTTGCCCTTTTGATTTACACTTCAGGGTCACTGTACTTAAGAAAACATGTTCACAGTAAAGGAAGTCTAACTTACAGTCATGCCTTCTTTCACATGAGTTCTGGGTGGTGCAGGCTGACTAACAGCTGTTGAGTAAAGGTCCATGCACAATAAAAAGGATATACAAACAGAAGTGTGACAGTAGCCTTGCTGAAGTATCGGAGTTCAGTGCATTGAGATGCTTGTACATTTGCTCATGTTCCACTACGCACAGTGGTGTAGTAACTTCCTCTAATCTCTTTCAGGAGTTTGTGTCTGCGGTAGAGAGGCTGTTCCCTTACGTCACTCTCGTCCTGACGGAGCAGAACTGGCCTCCTGTGATCCCAGCGACAGCAACAGGTTTGTCACAAAGAGTGGCTCTGCATCTGAACAAAGCATCACTGCCTGAAGGACAAGAGGCGATTAACCCTCTGATGAGACTGATGGACAGATACGACCTCCTAGTGGAGGAGGTCACACGATGCCGTGCTGAAGCTTGTACAGCCTTCAAAGCACTTATGACCGAGCGCAGGGGGAGAACAAATACAAACCTGTATGTGACATCAGCCCAGTCCTAACTGAGGTTGGATGTGACCAGACCAGAAATAAAATGGAAATTCGCAGCGTACAGTTTGTGTTTTTTTAATGTGAATAGAATGTTATAATCCATCAGAGCCTGACTGATAGATTGCAGGGCTAATGATATCAGCCTATATTGGCTCATCCCACAGATACATCTGTGTGACAGTGGTGGATCAGTTGTCATGGCTCACACTGAAATGCATGATGCTGTCCTCTAACCCTGCTTCTCTCACTGACAGTGAACACACTTTAGTCTACTACTGTACACTTCCACTCCACTACATGTATTTGATAACTAATCACTAGTGTCTTTGGTGAGGCATGCAGCGTCACAGCCAAAGTAGTGCATTTTTTCATCAGTTTATTTTGATTCTAATAAGCAGAAATGCAGGGTATCACATCTGATCATTGACAAGGCCAATAATCAGTCAGCTGTAGTCAGTGCTGAGCAGTAATGCTTTAGGCAGTACCTCGTTATTGTAATTTTATTACTTTCCTTAGTAATGAGTAGTCTAAGGCAGGGATTCCCAAAGTGTGGTGCGCGAGCTTCCACCAGGGGGTGCGCGAGATGAAAAATGTAATGGTGGTCTGGTGTAAAAATATTACACAGTGTCTGTGCGTTCAGACCGAAAGCGCACAAAGAGGAAAATCCGCCTTGTCCGCCTTGTCCACTCCCCCTAAGTCGCTTAGTCACCCTGTTTGTTCTTGCTTCTAAATTTAAAGGGCCCGCACGCAACTCGCGTTAAACACCACCACTCAACTATACTGCTGTAGCACAGCCCATCCATTTACCGACATCGTTGATCACGGAAAGTTACTTATTGAACAGTAACTTGATAACGCACGCACGCGCGCGCGCGCACACACACACACACACACACACACACACACACACACACACACACACAGCCACTGGAGAGAACTGCTATTGCAGGGGTGGACTGGCCATCGGGAGTACCGGGATTTTTTTTACCGGTGGGCCGATCAATAATGGGCTGATGGACGGCTGTTTTTTGATTTTTATTTATCTATTTATTTCTGCTGCACAGAAACAATATTGCTAAAACACCAAGAACCAGAAAAGAGTACCCAGCACAGTGTGTGTGTTCATGTGAAATAATAATAATAATAATAACTTTGAACATTATCACAATTAATGTAAATAAATAACAAAATGCAAAAAATTCTAAAAGTGTCTGTATTTTAATTCAGAAAAGTTTTCATATAAATTACACAAAAGAAAAAGAAAATATAAGTTTACCTTTTTCGTCCATAAGCGGTCAAATTGACCGCACATCATTTCGCGCGGTTTGCTGCTTTCATCGTCTCTCTTGTCTCTAACTTTGTTAGCGGTCTCCAGCTTTTGCTTCGTTGTGAATTTACTTGTAAGTTAATTATTATATACACTACTCACAATAAGTTAGGGATATTGTGAGAGACTCAGTGGATTTCATACATACAGTGTTTGTTTCACTTCAGAGAGTTTTGGGATAGGGAGGCAATTGTATTGGGGTGATAGACACACCTCATTTTGTGTTTTCCACGTAATGGTCTCACTGTGTACAGTGTGCCTTACATATTGGGGCCAATACCAAAAAACTAAAAGACAACCCTTTTCAATGTGGCATCAATTTCAACATTATGTGGGTATAAAAAACTGCTATTGTCAGTAAGTCATTCCAAGTTCATCATTCAAACAGCCATGAACACACGTCACTTAACGGACGAGCAGCGCCACCTGGCCATAGCGCGCCTTCGGGTCGGTGGCAGGCAGTCAGATGTTGCTCGTGGACATGGTGTGTCTCAAAGTGTCATCAGCAGACTTGCATCAAGACACAGAACTACTGGCAGAGTTCGTGACAGACCCAGGAGTGGAGCCCCACGAGTGACAGACCGCAACGATGACCAGTACCTAAGGACCTATGCACTCAGACATCGTTATGCAACTGCCACACAGCTATGGAGGACCAAACCCGACATAAGTATAAATAAATAAATAAATGCATAAATGCATAAATGCATAAATAAATACATAAATAAATGCATAAATGCATAAATAAATAAATAAATGCATAAATAAATGTATAAATAAATAAATGCATAAATAAATACATGCATAAATAAATGAATAAATAAATGCTGAAATAAATGTATGAATAAATAAATAAATAAAAGTATAAATAAAAGAATAAATGCTTTTTATTTATTTATACATTTCTGTTCACCTACATTTATTTATTTCTGTATTTCTGTTCACCTACATTTATTTATTTATGTATTTCTGTATTTCTGTTCACCTACATATATTTATTTCTGTATTTCTGTGTCCATATGTAAATGAGGAGGTAGGAGGTCCTAACCTCAGTCAAGAGCATGATTGGTCAAATCGGAGAGCCGGACAAAAGCAAACGATTCCTGATCTCAAGCCTCCCTCTCTGTAACGTTGTAAACAGCTCCAGTTAGCTTAATGGCCTCGACCAGTGTGACAGGTTAACTGGCGTTCATTTTAACTTGCGAGGGTCCCAGATGTGCTGGTGGTGTGGTTTGAGAATCCTGTCTGGAGAGCCATGTCCGCTAACCAGGAAAAACATTCTGCTCATCGCTCCAAGTCACGTATATGTGTATCTAGACGAGCGCTACAGAGCACAAATCGTCCAAAAGTGCATGTTGTTGGTCTCATATCTTTGTCGTGAATGTCTGTACTCTCAAATAACTCATGGGTGGAACAGGCTGAGGCATTTGTTCACGCCGAGCGGCTCGAGAGCGGAGTGGAGACCCCTTTTAGCTCTTATGTTAGCTGTTAGCTGCTCGCTGTTGCACAGCGTCCAGGCTACCTTGTGACACCGCTTACCATCGGGTATTTTTCATTCCGCACTGTTCAAATGGTCGCTTAAAGCCATCGTTCCGAGCCGCATACATCGTTATTAAGCTGAAGCTAAGTCGTGTGAAAACTGTACACTGTCATACAGCCTGCTGGTCAAACAGTCTGCAGAGTACGTTGACATCCAGCCCGAGCTCAGCGTGAGGTCAATCAGCTGTGGCAAATCGTGAGACGTCTAGATCAACCTGTGATACAAACACCAGTAGCGACAATGGTTCATAGGAAAGCCCAGACATGTATCTCACTCTCGATGGTAACATGTGTCAACAGTTAACCTGGACGCTACGCTCTTAGCGCTACAGCGAGCAGCTAAAAGCTAACTAGCAGCTAACTGCTAACAGCGGTGTCCACGCCGCTCTCGAGCCACTCGGCGTGAACAAATGCTTGATACTGTTCCACACATGAGTTGTTGAAGAGTACAGAGATTCACGACAAAGATATGAGACCGACAACATGCACTTTTGGACGATTTGTGCTCTGTAGCGCTCGTCTAGCAGTGGTTTGCAAGTCGCAGCCCCGGCTTCTCCGTGTGGATAGAAGTGTTCAAGCCACGTCAAAACGAATACACGTATACATGACTTGAAGCGATGAGCAGAATGTTTTTCCTGGTTAGCGGACATGGCTCTCCAGACAGGATTCTCAAACCACACCACCAGCACATCTGGGACCCTCGCAAGTTAAAATGAACGCCAGTTAACCTGTCACACTGGTCGAGGCCATTAAGCTAACTGGAGCTGTTTACAACGTTACAGAGAGGGAGGCTTGAGATCAGGAATCGTTTGCTTTTGTCTGGCTCTCCGATTTGACCAATCCTGCTCTTGACTGAGGTTAGGACCTCCTACCTCCTCATTTACATATGGACACAGAAATACAGAAATAAATATATGTAGGTGAACAGAAATACAGAAATACAGAAATAAATAAATGTAGGTGAACAGAAATACAGAAATAAATAAATGTAGGTGAACAGAAATGTATAAATAAATAAAAAGCATTTATTCTTTTATTTATACTTTTATTTATTTATTTATACATTTATTTCAGCATTTATTTATTTATTCATTTATTTATGCATGTATTTATTTATGCATTTATTTATTTATACATTTATTTCAGCATTTATTTATTTATTTATTTATGTATTTATTTATGCATTTATGCATTTATTCATTTATTTATTTATTTATACTTATGTCAGGTTTGGTCCTCCATACACAGCTGCAGGCCCAGTTACGAGATGTGAGGGGTACTAGGGTTTCCAGACAAACCATTCGAAACCGACTCCACCGCTTTGGCTTGAATGCCAGACGACCGTTGCAGGTGACTCCACTGACACCAAGACACCGCCGTGAACGTTTGCAGTGGGCACGAGACCATGTGACCTGGACAATGCAGTAGTGGTCTACCGTCCTGTTCACTGATGAGTGTCGGGTCACCTTGCACAGAAATGATGGTCGTCAGCGTTGCTGGAGAAGGCGAGGTGAGCGATACGCCGAGGTCAACATGGTCCCCAAGGTGCCCTTTGGTGGAGGAGGTGCAACAGTCTGGGCAGGCATCACCAGTCAGCGCAAAACAGATTTGGTTATTGTAGATGGTTCAGTCACTGCACGTTCTTACCTCAGAGACATCATAGAACCCATCATCATCCCCCCATTCCGCCAGCACACCCCCAACTTTCTGTTCATGGATGATAATGCTCCACCACATCGTGCCAGAATTGTCACAGCTCGACTTAAGGAAGTCGGAGTGCCTCATATGGTATGGCCAGCAATGTCCCCTGACCTGAACCCCATAGAGCACGTCTGGGACCAGCTGAAGCAGAGACTGGATGATCGTATCCCACCCCCACGTGACCTGGCAGAACTGCGTGTAGCACTTGTGGAGGAGTGGAACACATTGCCTCAGAACAACATCATGAGGCTAGTGAGGAGCATGAGACGTCGCTGTCAAGCTGTCATTGCGGCAAATGGTGGAAACACCCGCTACTGACATTGTCAATTTTTGTTATTTGGGGCTATCCTTGTTATTGTCTAAATTTTTGGGGTAATAAATATTAAACTAATGAAAATGGTGTTTCTTCTCATTCATTATTAGTAATATCAAAGGGAACTTTTACTTATTTCATAAAAATTCAGACCAAATAGGAAAAGCACTCATGTAAATAACAATATCCCTAACTTATTGTGAGTAGTGTAGTTGCATTATATAGCCTGGTTGGCACCAACAAAAACGGGAGTTCCTGTGAAGTGATGGGACTCTGACCGTGTACCGGGGAAAGCCGAGGAAGAATCCTGAGCACCGTGCACACAGCTGTGGGCACCTTCAGTGGGGCGAAGGCAAAACCAGATTCTGTAATGTAGGCCTACTGTACCAAAATGCGTACAGCGAGGACGTCCCGGACCAGGTGGCGAGGGCATACTCCGTCAAAGACACCGGTGGTCTTCTATAACATCCTTGACCTGGCTGGGATCAATGCCCGCATCTTATTCAAGGAGCACCAGCAGCAGGAGAGCCCGGAGGAAAGTCCTGCAGCAACTGGCAGAGGAGCTGAAGGCAGAATGCATGGAGGGGAAAGGGGCCGCGTCAGTCGGCACAAAGTGGGCAGCAGCGGAAGCAACCACAGCAGTAGCAGCAGACACGGACACGGAGGCAGTGCCGGTCCGAAAGAGCTGCAAACGGAACCAAACGTCGGACACTTGACACGCCACAAGCCCGTGTGTGGTAACTGTGAGGAGAGCGGAGGTAATCTGTGACCAGTGATCACAACGGCTCTTTGTTTTTGTTTTAGATCAGCTCGTTTCCAGCTTTTTCGATTATTATTATTTTTGTATTATTTATCATTAAGCGTTAAAATAAAATGTTTTATAATCAAAAAATGTTCTTGTTCTGAGTTTTCTCTATTCAAATCTTGTGTAAACATATGCAATAATTACGGTTTACTATATGCGACGATATGGATATTGATAAATGTATAATTAAACCTGTTAAAATGTACATTTTGGTGTTATTTCGTTTTTATAAAAAATATCATGACACAATGAATGCATTCATCACGCAGTTGTGTATTTACATGAGAGATTATAGAGTTTAAAATCTAGCGGTCAAAATGACGCTTACAGCCGTTCTAGTAGTGTTGGAGTTCCGGCTCCTAGTGCTAGACATGTTTCAAGGTGTAGCCTATAAATACTTTTCTTTAAATAATAATGTGAGATGTAGTTTTCCACACACAAAAAGTTAAAGTAGGCCCTTATCTTGTTAAAATCCTTTTCCCTCATTAAAAATTCCAGAATCAAGAAATATTCACATATATGGCATCCCAAAAGTTTGAAACTCAAACATTCAAGAGTAGGAACAATATGAAAATCACATGTTTGAGTGGAGGGGGTAAATCAATAGACTTGGCAGGTGGTGATGCGTCAGGGCTTCTTTGGTTCAGCACTGCGGACAGCGGGGTGAGACAGAGAGAGATGATCCTCATTAACAAGAAGCATTTGGCTTATGCAGGGAAATAAATCTGTTTAAACTAGATATTTATATGCCACAAAACAATTAAAAAGGAGAGTGAGAGCGGACGAGGCATCCATTGTGTGACGGCGGAGCGGAGCGTCACCACCTGGATTTTGCACCCACGGTCAGTAGTATTAGTAGGTGTATCGGCAAACAAACAAACAACAACGACCATTATCCATTGTGTTATTACATTCGTGGGAAGCTATTACAATAAAGAATTTCACGTCCGCACAAACGTAATGAATCCCTGCAAACGTATAGTTATTACATGTGTGGGAAATCGCGTATTACGCTTGTAGTAGGCAGCGACCAGCACACGACATACGGCATTGTGTAATCACACATTACTGATTTAACCTCATAATTTCTAATTTTCTGAGCCTATCCTCTTTGTTACTTTTTTTGTGGATCGTGTGTAATTTTATTGTCGCACTTGAAAAGTTTCAGATTGATCCTCGTTTTTATTTATTTATATCTGTTTCTGAGCCCATGCTCTTTAATGTTGTGGATCGTTTGTAACTTCATTGCAATTTAATTCAATACTGTCGTTCTAATTTCCATAACCGTTGTGTTATGATGATGTTAGCTCCACGGTCATTTAATATCGCTGCGATTTTTCTTTTACACGGTTGAAAATATAACATTTATGTCCAAATCGTGCTTTCTGTTACTGAGCCTGTGTCTGTCACTCATCCTCTTAAAAGTGGAAGCTTGTGCATAACTTTGTTGTATTATATTGAAACTCTGTTGATGTTGTTATCGTCATGCATGTTCTGGTTATTTGCTGGTTATTTTGCTCCGCAAAAAAAGTTTTGGAACCGCTAGTCTAAGGTATTACAATTTGAAATTACATTACAGTTACTAAAATAAGTAACACTGTTTCTGTGTTGCCTGAACACAACTAGCTTTTTAAACTAGGTCGGCTGTCTGATGATGATGTGTATGTGCAGCAGGTCAGGTCACGTTGGCTACGAGCCACAAAGCCAAACCAAGGATGAGGGGTAGAGGTAGACTGTCAATGTTAAATATGGTGATATTAAAGGGCCATTGTACTCAAGAAGACGCGATCAGTATTGGAAAGTGTGACCGATTCAGTCAGCCTTGTCATGAGGTTTGTCACCTCTGTTCTGTTGTCTGCCTGATGGTATATAAGGGCAGTTTGCCGAGAGCCTGTGCCTTCTCTCCATGCTGCATCTATTAAAGGGATCTGATTGATTACACTGAGTCTGTAATTCTTCAGAGAATAAACTACTCTCAAACTTCAACAGGGAGAACTTCTCTTACACACCATCTCCTTTACTGAAGCACCTGATCAAGCAGCAGAGTAAAATGCAACACATGCTAAGGATGAAGCGTCTGCTGCCAGTGAGGCAGCGTGTACCGGGCTAAACAACACAGACTGGATTTCAGAGCAGGACATCGTGGAGTGACATTAAAGGAGAACTTCGGTCGATTTAAACATGCAGCTTCATTGCTCAAGCTACCCTTGACTTGCCAGTACCGAAGACGCGAACAAATTTGGTCCAGCCATTACAGAGCTCCGTGAACGGAGACTTAGCATTGAACGCTAACAGCATGGGGTCAGAACTTTGCACTGTGTTTTAAGCGTCTTAACATGCTCCACATCTCACACCAAAAGTTATGCAACATCAGCAGACACCTTACAACACAGCACTGTAGCGTGTATGACTCAAAATGAATAAAAAAGTAGTTAAAATAGTGTGTTTGTGCAAGGAGCTACTTACCTGTTTGTTGACATCCGTGTGTTCCGGTAGCTAGACCAAACTAGCATATCCATCGAGTGTGCACTTAACAGGCTTAACAGGCTATTGTAAGGCTCATGGCTCATGACAGGCTGTAACATGGACATGTACATTATGAACATAAACACGAAAATGCTGGATTACGTTTCCGTCTCCGCCAGTGAGGGAGTAAGCGCACGCTCGACGGATCAGCTAGTTTAGTCTAGCTACCGGAAGACGCCGATGTCAACAAACAGGTAGGTAGCTCCTTGCACAAACACACTGTTTTAACTACTTTTTTATTCAGTTTGAGTCATACACGCTACAGTGCTGTGTGCTAAGGTGTCTGCTGATGTTGCATAACTTTTGGTGTGAGATGTGGAGCATGTTAAGACGCTTAAAACACAGTGTAAAGTTCTGACCCCATGCTGTTAGCGTTCAATGCTACGTCTCCGTTCACGGAGCTGGCAAGTCAAGGGTAGCTTGAGCAATGAAGCTGCATGTTTAAATCGACCGAAGTTCTCCTTTAAGAAGACAATAAAGAATACACACTGGGCAGATATAACATTATTACCACCTGTCTAATATTGTGTTGGTCCCCCTTTTGCTGCCAAAACATCCCTGACCCATCAAGGCATGGACTCCACTAGAGACCTGAAGGTGTGCTGTGGTATCCAGCACCAAGATATTAGCAGCAGGTCCTTTAAGTCCTGTAAGTTGCGAGGTGGGGCCTCCATGGATCGGACTTGTTTGTCCAGCACATCCCACAGATGCTCGATTGGATTGAGAATTTGGAGGCCAAGTCAACACCTCAAACTCGTGGTTGTGCTCCTCAAACCATCCTAAACCATTTCTGCTTTGAGGCATTATCCTGCTGAAAGAGGCCACTGCCATCAGGGAATACTGTTTCCATGAAAGGGTGTACACAGTCTGCAACAATGCTTAGGTAGGTGGTACGTCTGAGAGTAACATCCATATGGATGGCAGGACCCAAGGTTTCCCAGCAGAATGCTTGCCCACTTTGCCTGCTTCCAACAGTTATTCACTTCACCGGTCAGTCATAATGTTATGCCGGATCAGTGTATATAGAGTAATATTTATACTACAGTTATCTATACTGTGTATATTGTTCTCATTGCCTTTTTTTGCTGCTGATCACAAAGACAAAGAAAAAACCTTCTGGAGGGAAACTCTGTGGTCACATGAAACAAACACCGAGTTGTTTGACCACAATGAGCATCAATATGTTTGGAGAAGGTGAGGCCTTAACCCCATGAACAGCACACCTACTGTCCAGCATGGTGCTGGTAGTAATATGATGTGGTGCTGTTCTGCTGTCAGTGGATCTGTTGCTCTAAAGAAAGTAAATGGAATAATGAAGGAGGATTATCCTCAAATTCTTCAGGAAAACCTAAGATCATCAGCAGAAGATTGGGTCTTGGGTGCAGTTGGGTGTTCCAACAGGACAATGATCCCAACACACATCAGAAGTGGTAAAGGAATGGATCAATCAGACTAAAATTGAGGTTTGCAATGACCTTCCCAAAGTCCTGACTAAAACCCTATCAGGACATGTGGACTGTGCTGATGAAACAAATCTGTGCCAAAAAGCCAACACATTTAGTTTAAATTCACAAATTCTGTCAAGAGCAGTGGTTAAAAATTCAGAAAGAGGACATCCAGAAGCTTGTGGAAGGCTATCTGAATGGTGACCTTTACTTTGACCAGATCTATCAACACAATATCCAACTTTGACTCGAGTGTGACTCTTGGGTACTTTTAAAAAGTAGACTAGGCTGTAGACTCTTTGTTTGAACACAACGTGTTACCATCGAACTAAATCTGACATAAAGTTTCATAAGAGTCATACAGTCTTTTGTTGTGAAGTTTTCCATTGACTTCTGACTGGAAGGACATAGAGCCAACGTATTCTTGTAAAACATTTTATTAAAGTCCTATGAAAGAAAGATAAAGCCTCACTGCTTTTTATCTTTAGTACCTCATGTTGACTGCAGTCAGACAATTCTCTCAACACTTAATGTTAGTGTTACTCACATTTCCTGTAAAGCCCACACCTGAATACGTTCACAATTACATTACAATTTACCTCAGATGTGCAAACATACAAAAATCTCATTAATTGACCACTGGTGACACACATCTGGATGCTCTACTTGTGTCCAAACGTGATTATTAATATTGAATTAGCCTTTATTTTGACATAAGGCACACAGTTTTTTGTTCTTTACTTGAAAACAATGACTTGTTTATTGTCTTCTCTTTTCTTTCGTTTTTAATAATGTTTTAATGTGAATATCATCTTGTTCGATGTGAACTGCTCTAACAGTATCAACTGTCACTCGCTACATAAAGAGCAGCTGGACCTGACTGTACACTCAGTGATGTAAACTGGCCTGAATAGCACACAGACTGTCTACAGCTTGGTGCTGCAGAGGGCCACCAACAGTCTGTCAGCTTCATTGGCACACATGGGACCCTCTGTATCTGTTGCCTGGTATTGGCAGGTTTGCTCCTCGGAGGTGGATTGCAGTCTGTTCCTGGTCAGGTATTGGCTGCAGGAGCAGAAGGTGTGGTAGAAAGAAGAGGAGAGGCCGGCGATATCGTTGGAGATGTAGGGGAGAACCTCTGGAGATGCCTGATTATAGTAACTGATCTGAAAAAAGGTCCAAATTAAAGTTTGTTCAGATTATATGTAAATACACACTCAATCACTCAAATTGTTGTCAGTCTCACCAGTGACATGTTATTCTTGGTCTCCAGTATGGTAAATCCAGCACACAGAACTTCTCCTCTGTTGTATTCCTCAGTGGGAGGGTGAGTGGGCAGGGACACTGAGCGCAAAGCAATCACATACGGATCTCTGAGGAGGAAAGACAAGAAAGGACAGTAAACCCTGAAGGATGGCGATGTGTAAACTGTTATGGAGACCATCTGGCCTGTCATTCTACTGACCCGCTGCCACATGGTCTCCTTTTGGAAGCCAACAAGATGAAGTCCTGGAGAATCCCTTCTCCCTCCTTGGCTGAGGTTGGGGAACCTACTCCACCGTGATGCACTGATGGAGTCACCACACGATACAAGAAGTCATCAGCGTCCACGCGGTGAATCAGCTCACATTTCCTGATTCAGGAAAGGACACAGAGTGAGAGCACTGATGAGGCCATTGGCAGAAATGTCCTTTATTTGGAATGAATTAAAGGAATATTGTTTATACAACCTGCACAGGGCCCTTTCATGTTTCTTTGGTTGTTTCTCTGTTTTAAATCAAGTCTCCAGCTACTTCAGTTGTTTAGCAGAATGCTGCAACTCTGTTTTACTGTGAAGCTCCAGAAATGTTCTGTGGACCACAACACTTCACCTGACTTTACATCATCAGGAGGGAGGAGAGAAGGACTGAGGGTTTTGAAAGAACCTTTCAGGTCGGGCTGCAGATGCGGAGTGCTCTAACCCTAACCTCTCTGGGTGTCCTTAATACCTTCTCCTCTCTTGTGAAAAACATCCTGACTGGCTGTCTGTCTCCAGCTGGTCTGGAGATAATAACAATAACTAATATAATATATGGAGTGAATAATGCACTGAGCATCATGCTGTCTTCACTCAGAGCAGAGGATCTCCAGGTCCCTCAGCATCCCGTCATCTTCACTGAATACTGATGATTAATCTGTTTATCATTAGGATGATTACTCTTGATATTATTCATATTATTGATCATACTGAATTATTTTTTTCATTTTATTACATTGTTATAATTATTATATGTCACATCATATCAAAGAACAGATTTGATTTAAGTGGTCAGGAATGAGCTGAGTTGTTACTCCATTCATAGATTTCTTTTTAGTTTATTTTACCAATCATTATACTTAATTTAATGAACAAAGGTCCATTGAGGCTGAACTATTCCCCATTCTGAAATGCACGTTTCATGTTTCCCTTGTCTTATTTCCATCACCATGTACAATTTCATGTGAACAAATGCTTTCCATTTTAGATACTACTTTTTTTATTTACTGACCTCAGACTATGCTTTCAGATCATTTTACATTTTAATTTTGTGCAATAAACTTTTTCTTTATAAGTTTATTTATGATCTGATTATCCCTAACTGTGTCCTGAAATTATGATCTTTTTATTTCTATTTATTGTACTTTGAATTTTAATTATGGCCTGAAATGTCTTCCATACACTGAGCGCTCTGAAACTGGAACTGTCTAGTTCTGAACAACCATTTCTGAATGAATGTGTGAACACACCATGTTCATAGATAAACAATCCACAGCCTAATGGTTACTGTCAATCACTAACTAATATGATGAGGAAACCAGAGATGAACTAAGAGCGTAGCAGTCTGGGCATTTCTCCACCTGTAAGCAAGTGAAGCTCTTTTTCTAAATCCTGGGAACGATTTCTCAAGTTTCAGCCCGAACATGCAGAAGACATGCTGCACTTGTGACAACGAGCATTGTTCACATCAGCTTCATTGAGGTTTAACAGACATTGAGCACACTGTCATCAGAGCAGGTTTCCGTCTGGCTGAGAGAGCTGTCCGACCCTCACACAGTGCCCTGAGGAAGCCTCATTAAGAGGAGATGGCTCTTCTGGAGTATGAGTAACAATAACACAGTAAATACTGCAGCACCCAATATAAACACTAAATACATGAATCTGAGGGAGAACGCTGCCCCCTGTCAAAGTAGATTCAAGTTTCAACTCATCTTGTTGTCAATTTCTGGTGTAAACTCACAAAACGTCCCCAAAAAACAAGCTAAATGTGAAAGAAAGCCTCCAAGTGCAGCTGAGATATCCTGAAGAACATCCTACCTTTTTTTTCCAATTGACACAAACTTCCTCTGAAGTCCTTCCCTGAGCACCATCTCATCTCATCATACGGTATACTCTGACCTTTGTGTGTGTGTGTGTGTGTGTGTGTGTGTGTGTGTGTGTGTGACAGCATTACTGATAGTGTGTGTCCCAGCTTGGTCTGTTGCTCAGCTCGGCCAGCAGACAAAAAGCTCTGTGAGCAGGAACATCCACTTCTGCTTCCACCCTAAAACTCAACACCAACTTCTGCTCCAAGGTGTAAAGATGAACCTGAGAAAAAAAAAGGAATATGAAACATCCAGCTCCTCCTGAACCAGCAGGAACAAAACTCTCACCTTCAATGAGACAACAGCAGCTACCTTGTCTTTCTCAGAGCTGAGGCGCCACTTTTTCCGAGCAGCCAACATCTTCAGAGCTGAGACATTGTTATAGCTCAGATACACCTGGGACCCCACACACACCAACACGCACGCGCACACACACACACACACACACACACACACACACACACAGCAATGAAACAATAACTTAAATAAAATAAAATGAAAAGCAATGTTCATGTAGACAAGGATATCCATAAATGTGCTTTTAAGCTAACTTTTTAACACTGTGCACTCAAGAATGAAACTTCCTCAGCCCATGCTGATGTCTGGCTGCAGCTCTGATTTACTGTGAAGCTATCAATCAAAAGCACATCACAACTAAAACATGCTTGTAAATATTCAGTGCTAAACTTGAAGAAATTAGTACGGTCCTTGAATCAGGAATCATGAACACTGCTCTGATCATGGCAGCATTATCAGAGTTTGGCCTGAGTCAGTTGTTTCATACAGAGCTATGAGTCTCTTGTTATCATGATGATCTCAGATCAGGGAATATCATTTCTTCAGCTGTTTGAAACAAAGGGATAATGTCATGTAATTGTTTCTAAATCAAAAATAAGTCTAATAAAGCAGCATGTCATGACTGTGACATGTTTTTATGTCTGCTTTGGCTTTAGACACTCTCATCTGTTAACCAGTGATGGACTCTGTCAGGTACTACAACCCAGCAGCATCAACCTCATGTCGCCTTGTGCTCTCTCATTCTTTCTCTGTTCTTTTTGTGTAAACAGGGAGAAAACACACACCACAGGTCTGGTTTTTGTCACGTGCTTCTGTTTAATATTTTCAGCTGCTGTCTGTCTGTTTTGAGGCACCAGAGAGCATTCAGACACAGTGCACATGTCAGCTGGCAGCTTAGGTCCTCAATGGAAATGCTGAGAGACACATTCAGTGCGTTTACATGACACTCAAGAAAACCGAATAACTGTGTTAGTCCGACTATGATCGGATTTTTAAGATGCATGTATACACCTTAGTCTGACTAAAATCGGACCGGAATCGGATTTCTCATAGTCGGATTAAAACACCTAGATTATTTGATTGATAGTCGCATTACTCCTGTATGTATATGTTCTAGGGCTGGGACAACGCGTCGGCGTAGTCGACGACATAAATTCGTCGACATGAATAATTTGCGTCGACACGTTGTCCTAAACAGGAAGTGGTAGTACCTGCAGAGGCTGAGAATAGCCCCTCTCACACAGAGACACTGCATTAACGCCGCAGCAGCGGTTCGTCAATTCTCCACCGTTGGTCATTCACACAGAGTGAAGCACCGCTGGAGTAAAGACGAGCCGCCGTGTAATTCACACAGAAAGCTGCGCTGCCGATCCTAAAGAGACGTGACGGTAGACATCATGATGATGACGTCGGGGTGTTTCCCAGGTGTCCCCCCTGTCAATCTAAACCCGCGGACCGTTTATAATGTGTAGTGATTGAAAACCCGGCAGAACCCCTAAACATCCTGGAAGGTATTTTTTCCCTCATATAAGTTACCAACGACAGTTACAGTTACTACGTTACTTTTGTTTGGTCATGTAACGTTAAATTAATCGTTAGATTAGTTGACTAATCGAAAAATTATCGCTAGATTAATCGTTTGAAGAATAATCGTTTGGGACAGCTCTAATATGTTCCATTAGACCGGATCGGATTTCTGCGTTCTGCGCAGGTGGAGATTTCTTTCCCGGGGCCGTGAGCCGGAAGTAGAAGGACGGCGGCATCTTTCCTCCGAAAAAAACGCAAGCAAGAGCGCCATTGTGCATCTAGTTTGTGTAATTATCATGTACACCATATACGAGATGTACAAAGATGTAGCTTTGTCTCGCTCTTCGTACGCCATCTTTCTGGAATGCAGAGGCAGTTTGTTGTTGCTGGTGACGTAAAGAGGTCAGCCGGAGGTGGCTCTATTACCACTAGTTGAAATGGGTACAGCACCACCTATCGTACCGGGCATGACATGCTTCGGCCAATAATCCGATTTTCTCACCGGCATGTATAATCGGACAATTGCAGTTGTCTGATTGAGGAGCATAGTCGAACTATGGCTGTAATCCGACTAAGATGTGCATAAATCATACTGAGTTATATGTGTTCATTTGGAAGACACTTGGTCCACAGTAATATACAAATGAGGCACAACCCAGTAGATCAAGGAGAAATACACAATATGTCATTTCTGCCTCCAGGGTTCTCAACTGCTCACAGCCTCTAGCTCTGGAGGAGAGAGCGGGAGCAGATCCAGACCTCCTGGAGAAGTAAACACCAAGAGTCTCATCAGATTCTGTTCTGATCCAGAGACGTTTACTGACGTGAGGATGGCTCGGAGATTACTTTTGAACTTTTGGGATCAAAAAGTGGATTTATCTTCACTCCTGGGCCCAGTTTTTCAAACATTTTAATTGGAATCAAATTGATCCAGATTTGGAAATCCCATGTTTTGCTATCCAGGATCAACTGATCCATTTTTTTAAAGGAACATTGGATTGGATCACTTTGCACTTTTGTCTGCTGCAGTTGGGTAAGCAAGATTTTTTCTTTACCCAGTTGAATTTGTACTTCTACTCTTTTGGTTTCCCGTTTCAGAAGCAACTCATAGCTGTCACCATCCTGGTTTGTAGCTGAGGAACGTTTGCGTTTTCTTGAAGGAAGGTCTTGGACTGTTTCCCTTACTTCCACTGGGGATCTATCTTCCTCCTCAATCACTGGAGTCAGGTCCAGCACAAACATTTCCTATGCAGGATAATTTTGCTCGCATTCTTCTGTCATAGTCTCTGTAAGTGTGGCCTCTCCATCTGCTTTTATGCCTTCAATGCCATGCAGAGCCTCTGATTTTTCTGCTCCTATTATATCAAGGACCATTATCAGTGAATTCGATAGTAGGAGCTGAAACCTCCTACTATCGATGCAAAATTGCCCCGAACACCCTCCAGCAGTGCACAGGTTTCTGCCACACTGAAATTAGGCACTTTTGAGTCCATGGTTCCAACTCTTTGGTGTAGCCAATACCAGTGTTGGGAATAACGGCAGTACGATAAACGGCGTTACTAATGGCGTTACTTTTTTTCAGTAACGGGTAATCTAACAAATTACTATTTCCATCGTTACAACGCCGTTACCGTTACCGACTATCAAATGTGGCGCGTCACAAACTGAAGCTGATCATTGAAGTTGTTGTCATCTGACTCGGCTCTCAGCCATTGGAGCTGCAAAGCTGTCTTATTTTATTTTTTTTTTTAGCTTGGCGATGGAGGAGGGAGGGGCAGGACTGATAAGTGATGGTGATTGGCTCTCTAAGGTAGAGTGAGAGTTCATAAGCCAATCAGAGACAGTGTTCAGTTTACACACAAACCACACACGCACACGGCAGCCTTGCGCACACAAACTAGCAGAGGTGAGCTGCAGCAATGGCGAGTCCGGAGGGAAAGTTAACGTTTTCTAAGTGAAAGTACAGACACTATTTTAATCTCTTTTGTCTACGTCTGTTGTAAGCAACTCTGATCTAATGAATCATCTCTCAACGGCACACGCTTCTACAAAACTAGTGGCCAAAAACACCGTTGTTGACACTGTTGATGATGACAGCAGGCCAGGTGTGGCTAATGTGAGCTCTGCTAACAAAGAAGGACACGGAGCTGTCCGAGCAGCTACAGCTGGATGTTTCTGCTCCAGCTTCACAAAAACTTGACACAGACTGAACTGAATGCAATCATAGACAGGTATGTTGTTGAGAACATGCTCCTGTTATCAACAGCTGACTCAGGCTCTATCCAGAGCACTCACTGGCAAAAATATCGGGGAGAGCAGGAGCCGGTCCGCCATGCAGAAATACATTTTTTAAATACATGGATGCCAAGTAGCTAAAATGAATGCCGAGCTCAAAAGGGGGAATAATTAAAAGTAACGCAATAGTTACTTTTCTTGGTTAGGGTTAGGGTTACTAGTAACTAATTACTTTTATAGTGGAGTAATTCCGTTACTAACTCAGTTACTTTTTGGAAGAAGTAACTAGTAACTATAACTCATTACTTTTTTTAAGTAACGTGCCCAACACTAGCCAATACTGACCTTATAAGCCTTGAGCATGATTGTTTTGGCTTGTGCTCAATTAGGCTTACACCACTCAGCTCATTGCTCGTTAATGGGTGAGACCAGTTAAACACTTCATGTCTTTGAACCCATTTCTCCTAGCATACAGAGGCATCCACATGGCGGGTATTGTTCATCGTTACTGTAGGAGAAGGTACCATGAAAGGGTGTATGCTGAGCGTGCCAAACCACTTCAGCAATACACATCAGGAGAGCTGTATGCACATTTTTGCTTATGGAGAGATGACATTAAGTTCATTGCAGATCTTGTCAGACCAACACTTCAATGCCAAACCCAAAGGAGTCGCGCTTTATCCGTCGAGGAACAGTGCTTAATTGCTCTGCACTTTTACGCATGTGGGACTTTCCACCAAGTAATTGGTGATAATATGGGAGTGAGAAAATCAACTGTGAGTAATGTGGTGAAGGCTGTGTCAGTAGCACTGGGCAGTCTAATCAATCAATTTGTTTCTTTTCCCAAGGATGACCAGACAGCTCAGACTAAGCACAAGTTTTTTCAAATGGGGAACATGACTAGCACTATTGGTGCTATTGATTGCACTCATGTGCATATCCAAGCACCTCGTGAAAGGGAGTGGGAGTATGTCAATAGAAAGGGGAGGCACCGCATCAAAATCCAACTTGTGGGAAACACTGACCTCATAATCACCAACTGTGTTGTGAAATGGCCAGGGTCTGTTCATGGGTTAGGGTAAAAAAAAAAACAAAAAAAACCCCAAATACCTATGATTTTATTTGGTTCGAGAGACCACAACTGAATCCACCCTTGTGATGGGATCAGGATGAAAATCAGGATGATTTTGGATCAAATAGACCCTAAACCGAGTTCAAAGTTTTGAAAAACCCAAAGGGCAGGTTTTATCCAGATCAAATGTAAGATAGGATTACATGATCTGATTTTATCCGGAATCCCTCTTTTGCCTTTGAAAAACCCATTTCCAAGATTTGAGCCAATCCGTGATCCGAAATCCCACTGGATTACTTTAGAAAAACTGGGCCCTGTTTACCAACCTGACTGCAGCAATGATCCCAAAATCTGGGAAATGTACTTTACTTTATGAATGTAACCTTACAGAGAGGAGAGGGGGAAAAGGAGAGAGAGAACCAGAGTCTCCGCAGAGTGCTGATTCACTCAGAGCTTCACCTCAATTCAAACACACACACACGCAGATTTATTACACATTATATCTATAAGGCGGCAGGTTCATGAGGTAACAGTGCACAGTCAATAGTAGATTATTTTCTTTCAATAATTCTTTCAATTATTTTCACTTCAATACCGGTTCCTGAGTGCTACTTTTTTCTATACCAATTTTATAATATCGATTTATTTAATTTTTTTTTAAGTACTTTATTTATAGATTTCCAATTTTTGAAACAAAAGGGTACAAAGGTACAATGAATCACAAACCCACCCCGACCCACACCAAGGCTCAAACAAGAAAAAAGAGAAAAACAGACAAACAAACAAACAGAGGTAGGTACACAAAATATAGTTGCACACAGTTCCTGTACATCACTTTCCACTGCTCAGAATGGGAATATCATGCAACATTATACCACATATATCCTTATACCATACAACAATAGATCCAGTTGGCAGTACATCGATATACAAGGGAGAACAACATCATGTGAGGGATACATTTTCAACAAATTCTATAAAGGGGGCCCAGGTTTTAGTGTATCTGTCCCGTAAATTATTCCGATTATACCTCAACTTCTCTAATGGGATCACAGAGAGTACCTCTTTGACCCAGTGTTGAAACGAGGGAGGTTTCACAGATTTCCAGGGCAAAAGAATTTGTCTCCGGGCTAGTAGTGTAATAAATGCTACAGCATTTGCCTGGGGGATAGTAAATTGTTCTTCTGATGGGAGTACCCCGAAAATAGCAACTGTCGGATCGGGATTCACTGTTCTGTCACAAATAGAAGAGACTGCTTCAAAGACCCTAACCCAGAAGTTATTAAGTGAATTACAAGACCAGAACATATGACCTAATTTAGTTGGTCTGTGGCCACACCTCGGACACCCCGGATTGGTGCCAGGGTATATTTTGGCCAATTTCTCAGGTGAGTAGTGCAATCGATGCACAATTCTAAATTGAATAAGGCCATGTTTTATGCATAAAGAGGTGGTGTGTATGCGTTTTAAACTACATTGCCATGTCTCGTCAGACAGTGTAACACCCAGGTCCTCTTCCCATGCCAGTCTGGCATTGTCCCACTGAGGAGGACTAATGCCCAGTGCTGTTTTGTAGATTTTAGACACCCTTCTTTTCATTGCAGGTCCAGGTCCAGAATGATACCAGCTGCATTTTTAGGTGGTAAGGAGGGAAATGGGAAATGTTTTTTAGCAAAACTATGTACCTGTAAGTATCTGAAAAAGTGATTGTTGGGAAGGTTGTGATCTTTTTGTAGAGTGTGAAATGAAGCAAATATGCCTTTGACAAAGAGGTCACTAAAAAATACTAAACCATTCTTATGCCATACTTGGAAGGCAGTGTCAATCTGGGAAGGAGGAAACAAATGATTGTTTGCTAGCGGGAGCAAAGAGATAGTCTGACTGAAATGAAAATGTTTCCTGAATTGGAACCATATTTTAAGACTGTTCTTGACAACTGGGCTCAAACCCTGAAGACTTACGCTGACAGGCAAGGAGCCATTCAGGATAGATATGGGTGAAAGCGGAGAATTGGAATTAAGTTCCATAGAGGCCCATATTGGTCCTTCTTTGTTTTCGTAGGCAGAGATCCAGTAATTTAGTTTGGAGATGTTAGCTGACCAGTAATAAAACAAAAAATTAGGCAGACCCAGTCCTCCTGCTTCCTTAGGCATCTCCAAATAAGCTTTTTTAATCCGTGGGGTGGAGTTGTTCCAAATAAAGGAGGTGATATTACTATTCAGCTCTTTGAACCAGGACTTGGTTAATATGATGGGGATCATCTGAAATAGGTATAAGAATCGAGGCAAGATTGTCATTTTTACCGTGTTTAGATAGATAGATAGATAGAATTACTTTAATGATCCCAGACTGGGAAATTATTTTGTTACAGCAGTAGTGGGTCAGCAAATAAAACACTTTGTACATAACATAAATAGAATCCAATATATACATAGTGTATATATACAGTGCACAGTGTGCTATAAACAGTAAACAATAATAATATATACAACAAAACAAAATATGCAAAATATACTATAACAATAATAATATATACAACAAAACAGTAGAGAGACCAGAGTTCTCTGTCAGGCAGAGGTGAGAGAGTTGTTGTATAAAGTGATGGATTGTGGCAGGAAAGATTTCCTGTATCTGTTGCTACGACAGCGAAGCTGAAGCAGTCTTCCGGAGAAGGTGCTCCGTTGTCTGACCAGTGTGAGAGGGTGGAGAGGATTATCCATGATGGATAACAGTTTTTTCAGTGTCTACCTCTCCACCACAGCCTCCAGAGTGTCCTGTTTGCAGCCAATCACAGAGCCAGCCTTCCTGATCAGTTTGTTGAGTCTGTTGGTGTCGCTGGCTCCGATGCTGCTTCCCCAACAAACCACAGCAAAGAAAAGTACACTGGCCACCACAGACTGATAAAAGATCTCCAACATCTTGCTGCACACGTTGAAGGATCTCAGCTTCCTCAGGAAGTAAAGTCTGCTCATCCCCTTCTTGTAAACAGCTTCAGTGTTAGATCTCCAGTCCAGTCTGTGGTTGATGGTAACACCCAGGTACTTGTAATCCTCGACCACCTCCACATCCTTTCCCAGAATGCACAGAGGTTGGAAAGCCGTCTTCCTCTTCTTCCTGAAATCTATCACCATCTCTCTGGTCTTGCTGATGTTCAGCCGCAGGTGATTCTGTCCAGTCCACTCCACAAAGTTGTCTACCAGTGCCCTGTACTCCTCCTCCTGTCCCTCACTTATACACCCAACAACAGCCAAGTCGTCAGAAAACTTTTGCAGGTGACACGACCCGGTGTTGTACTGAAAGTCAGTGGTGTATAAGGTGAACAGGAAAGGAGACAGTACAGTCCCCTGTGGAGCTCCTGTATCACTAACCACCGCATCAGATAGAACACACCCATACGGACAAACTGTGGCCTGCCTGTCCGGTAGTCAGTAATCCAGGAGATCATTGTGTCGTCTACACCCATCACCCGCAGCTTCTCCCCCAGTAGCAGTGGCTGAATGGTGTTAAAAGCACTAGAGAAATCAAAGAATGTGATTCTCACAGTGCCTCCTCCACCATCCAGGTGCGAATGGGCTCGTTGCAGCAGGTAGATGACAGCGTCATCAACTCCCAAGTGGGGCTGGTAAGCAAATTGCAGAGGGTCTAGCAGGGCTCTCACCTGCGGCCTCAGGTTGGCCAAAACCAGTCTCTCCAGCACCTTCATGACGTAAGATGTGAGGGCCACTGGTCGATAGTCATTGAGGTCTGATGGTGTCGACTTCTTTGGAACAGGAACCAGGCAGGAAGTCTTCCAAAGCACCGGTATTCTCTCCTGACCAAGGCTCAGGTTGTAGAGGTGTTGTAGGAGAGGAGACAGCTGGTTGGCACATGTCTTCAGGATCCTGGGGCTGATACCATCAGGGCCTGCAGCCTTCTGCTGGTGGAGTCTCTCCAGCTGTCTCCTAACCTGACCTGCAGTCACAGTCATGTGGGGGAGGCTGCTGGTGGAGGAGGAGGAGGAGGTGAAGGTGGAGGAGGAGGAGGAGGAGAAGAAGGAGAGGTGCTGCACAGGAGAGCTCACAGCAGGGGAGTGAGGGGGGAGAGGAGGAAGCATTTGGGGCAGTGAGGGTGTGTGGGGGTCTGGAGGTGTCAGGGAGACGACAGAAGGCTGTGAGCTGAACCTATTGAAGAATCTGTTCAGCTCGTTTGCCCTCTCCAGGCTGCCCGATGACTGTCTGCCGCTCACCTTACACCCAGTGATCTGCTTCATACCAGTCCACACATCCCTCACATTGTTCTGCTGGAGTTTGGCCTCCAGCTTCCTCCTGTAGGTGTCTTTACAGGTCCTCAGCATATCCCTGAGTTCATGCTGCACTCTCCTCAGTTCTTCCCTGTCTCCAGACCTGAACGCCCTCTTCTTCTTGTTAAGAAGGGCTTTCAGGTCATTGATGATCCGCGGCTTTTTATTAGGGAAGCAGCTTGGCATGGTGGTGTGTGTGTTCACAGAACCTGATGTATTCAGTGATGCAGTCGGTCATGCCGAGAGATCCTCTCCATGTGGCTCAACAAGTGCATCCCAGTCTGTCGACTCAAAGCAGTCCTGTAGTGCGTCAGCAGCCTCCTGAGTCCACCTCCTCACGCTCCTAGTGTGGACAAGGCTGCCGCTGAACAAGGGGAATATACTTAGGGGTCAGCAGGACCAGGTTGTGGTCAGATCTTCCAAGAGGGGGGAGGGCTGTGGGACTGTATGCATTCTTAGCATTTGCATACAACAGATCCAGTGTGTTACAGTCTCTGGTGGGGCAGTCAACATACTGGTGAAATGTTGGAAGGGTTTTGTCCAGTGAGACGTGATTAAAATCCCCAGTGATGACAATAAATGCGTTAGGATGCTGCGTCTGTATCTGGGCAACAGAGGAGTGGATGACGTCACAGGCCAGCGCTGCATCAGCTGAAGGAGGAACGTACACACCGATAATGACGGCAGATGTGAATTCCCAGGGCAAATAATAAGGCCTCATCCCCACAGTCAACAGTTCAATGTCCGGGGTACAGAGACGTTTCTTCACGTGAACATGTCCGGGATTACACCACCTCTCACTCACGTACAGTGCAATCCCTCCTCCTTTCTTCTTTCCGCTGCTTGTCACGTCCCTGTCCGCCCGAACAGTGCTGAAGCCGGGAATCGCCACGCTGTGGTCCGGGATGTTTGAGTGAAGCCATGTCTCCGTGAAACACAACACGCTGCACTCACGATATTCACTCTGAGCCTTTATCAGCGCGGCGAGCTCGTCCGTCTTGTTCCCCAGAGACCTCACGTTTCCCATGACGATCGCCGGTACAGCCGGTCTGTGTCTCCTCCTCTTCACCCTCCACCTCACTCCGGCTCTGCAGCCATTGCGTCTCCTCTGCAGCTCCTTCAGGACCTCAGGCCTGGTTCCGGGTAGCAGTGCAGGTTCACACAGCGCAATCAGCTGGTCGCGTGTGTAAACAATACGCTCAGTGATGCGCTCCTGACCCTCCGTTGCTAGGGCTAGCAAAACCATCACAAAAAAAGTGCCGTAAAAGTTTAAAAAAGAAAAAAAGAAAGGTGTTCGTCTTCTCTCAGTCTCCTGAGAAGAGTTGCCAAAAGTTCAGCGAAAATCAGTACAGAAATACAACAAAAACTACGAAAAAACTTAAAAACCCACAGGAGCTGTTGTTACAGGCTGCCACCTAGTACGGCGCCATAGCAACCGCACTCGGCCTGCCAGTGTAACAGGGAGTGCAGACCATCTTTGGAAATCCTGTTTGGTGTGCTCTAGCAACAGTTTAAAATTGCAGTCGTATAGGTCTTTGTATTGTCATGTAACCCTTATGCCCAGATAAGTGAAGGACTGGAGCTCCAATTTAAAGGGAAGATTACTATAATTAATGGAAATTGCCAGTTGATTAATAGGAAAAAGTAAACTTTTTGAGAAGTTTAGTCTGTAACCAGATAGTTTTCCAAATTGTTGCAATATGTCTATAAGCTTAGGGATCGATTCTGTAGGACTGGATATATAGAGCAGAAGGTCGTCCGCATACAGCGAAACTTTATGTGTGACCTAGTTCCTAACAATACCTGGAATATCCTGTTGCATTCTCAGCGCTACAGCAAGAGGTTCAATGGCACTGTCAAATAAAAATGGCGAGAGGCAGCACCCCTGACGAGTTCCTCTTTGCAGCATGAACTGGTTGGACCTGATCAGATTAGTGCGTACTGAAGCTGTTGGTGAGGTATACAATATTTTAATCCATGAAGTAAAGGACGTGCCAAACCCAAACCTATCCAATACCATGAACAGATAGTTCCATTCAACGCGGTCGAAGGCCTTCTCCGCATCGAGGGAGAGCAGGACCTCCGGCCGATGGACCGAGTGAGTAGAATAGAGAATATTGAACAGACGTCGCATGTTATAAAATGACTGCCTCCCTGGTAGAAAGCCTGTTTGATCGGGATCAATGATATTAGGTATCATCGATTCTAAGCGACGTGCCAGCACCTTAGTGAGGATTTTATAATCACAGCATAAGAGACTAATAGGGCGGTAGGATCCACACTACACGGGATCCTTGCCTTTTTTCAATAGGACTGATATTCCAATCCAATCCAATCCACTTTATTTGTATAGCACATTTTAAAAACAATAAAGTTACCAAAGTGCTGCACAACAGATACAAAACAGTAAAATAAAGAAAGTTAAGTTAAAATACAATAAATTAATTAATTAAAAGCCTATAAAAGGCAAACATAAGATCAGATAAAACACTGAGAAAATAAAAATAAGAATACAATGAAAAGACAGACAGAGACCACACAACTCTCACGCTGTATTAAAAGCCAAGGAGTAAAAATGAGTTTTTAGGCGAGATTTAAAAGTATCCAGGGTGGGGGCCATTTTGACATGGGTGGGTAGCTCATTCCATAGCTTAGGAGCTACCACTGAAAAAGCACGGTCCCCTCTGGTCTTTTGCCTGCTTTTTGGCACAACAAGACGCAGCTGATCAGCAGATCTTAATGCTCTCGGGGGGGTATAGACATGTATAAGGTCATTGATATACTGGGGTGCCAAATCATTTAGTGACTTAAAAACAAACAATAACATTTTAAAATGTGTTCTAAAATGGACAGGGAGCCAGTGGAGGGAGGCGAGAATGGGGGTAATGTGGTCATGCTTACGAGTTCCTGTTAAAAGACGAGCAGCCGCGTTTTGGACTAACTGCAAGCGAGCAAGGGAGGCCTGGTTAATGCCAGTGTAAAGTGCATTACAGAAGTCCAAACGGGTTGAGATAAAAGCATGAATCACGCACTCAAAATCATTAAAAGATACAACAGATTTAATTTTAGATAAAAGCCTCAGATGATAAAAACTGGTTTTAACTATTGAGTTTATCTGTTTATCAAGTTTAAAATCACTGTCCATTTTTACACCAAGGTTTGTGACTATGGGTTTTACATATGGCTGCAGAGAGCCCAGGTCTATAGAAGAGACACCACAGGCTTGACTGGGGCCAAACACCATGACCTCAGTTTTTTCTTCGTTTAAGTTTAAAAAATTAAAAGCCATCCATGCCTTAACGTCTTTTAGGCACTCTAGTAAGGGTATCAGGGAGCTCTTATCGCTTCTCTTAAGCGGCAGGTAGATTTGGGAGTCGTCCGCATAAAAATGGTAGGAGATGCCATGTTTTTTAAAAATTAAACCAAGGGGGAGCATGTATAAAGAGAAGAGGATGGGCCCAAGAATAGAGCCTTGGGGAACTCCGCAAGACGGGGGGCAGAAGACGATGCCAAGCCTTACTGAAAAGCATCTCTCAGACAGATATGATCGGAACCACTCCAAGGCAGCATCCCTGATACCCACACAGTGCTCGAGACGGGAAAAGAGAATTGTGTGGTCAACTGTGTCAAAAGCCGCAGTAAGGTCTAAAAGCATAAGAATGGCAGAATCACCGGAGTCAGTAGTTAATAAAAGATCATTAAAAAAATTTAAAAGTGCAGACTCAGTGCTATGTAAGGCTTTAAAACCAGACTGAAAAATCTCAAGAATGCCATGTACTTCTAAAAAGGACTGCAGTTGTACAAGTACCGTTTTCTCTAAGATTTTAGAGATAAATGGAAGCTTTGAGATGGGTCTATAATGAGAATGGACTGAAGTGTCTAGATTTGGTTTCTTTAACAGGGGTTCCACAGCTGCTTCTTTAAAAAATGCTGGGACCACACCTGAGGCAAGACTGCTATTTATGATTTTTTGGACATTAAGTCCAATAGTCTCCCAGACCTCTTTAAAGAGGCGAGGAGGAACAATGTCTGTGGGACAGGAGGAGGGTTTAAGTTGAGTGACAATTTTTGTGATAGTTGAAAGCGACACAGGCTCAAACCGATTTAAGACAGTTGAGCAAGTGACGGGTATGGAAGGGTCAAAAGAGGGGGGTGAAATATGAGTTCTGATGGTTGCAACCTTATCAATAAAATAGCAGAGAAAATCTTCACAGACTTGGGGAGAAGCATGATATTGTAGCCTGAGTCATGGTTGCAGGTAGTTTCCCTACCGAGATAATTTCCTTGAACAGAGAGTTCAGAATAGGTACCAATTTGTGCGAGAATAACTTATAAAACTCTATTGGAAACCCGTCAGGACCGGGTGCTTTCCCGCTCTGCATAGAACTTATTGCCTGTGATATTTCTACACCTGTTATAGGGGCATCGAGTACAGCTTGGTCTTCTGTACTGATTCTTGGTAATTCCAGGCCATCTAGAAAGGTTCGGATTTCAGCTGTGTTCATGGAGGTTTGTGATGTGTAAAGCTCTTCATAGTATGCTTTAAATTGGTCATTTATGATCTGGGGATGTGTGGAGGTCGAGTCTGGTGAGACACGGATTTCAGGAATGGCACTCCGTGCTGCTGCCTGTCTAAGCTGATGACACAGTAATTTTCCTGCTTTTTCGCCGTGTTCATAATATGACTGCTTTGTTTTAAGTAGCAACCGCTCCGTCTGTTTTATGGAAAGGTTATTATATTCTGTTTGCAACAATAATCGTTCTTTATAAAGATCAGGTGTAAAATCATAAGCTAACTTGTCATCAACGTCGGATATCTGCTGGGTTAGTTCTATAAGACGCTTGGTTCATTCTCTTTTTCTGTGAGCTGCATATGAAATGATTTGACCTCTGAGATAGGCCTTGAGTGACTCCCATATATTAGTATATGACATTCCTGGGGTGCAATTGATCTCGAGGTAGAAGTCAGTTTGGTCAGAAATTAATTTATGAAATGACCTATTTGTCAATAAAATGGGTCAAGTTGCCATGAGCGCTGAGGCTTGGGATTGTTTGGAAATTACATGTCTAATTGAACAGGACTGTGGTCGGATATCACTATGGTGTGATACTGGCAGTTAGTTACCAAAGAGATGGTCCTGTGATCAATCAAATAAAAATCAATTCTCGAGTATGAAAGATGAACTGGCGAGAAAAATGAGAACTGTCTGGTAGTGGGATTGGAGTGTCTCCAGGGATCAAATAATTTGTAGGACTGCATAATTGACAAAATTAGTGCACTCGATTTGGACACAGATTTACTTTGTCTGTGGCTAGATTTGTCTAGCGTTGGCTGTAGCGTACAGTTAAAATCTCCACCTAATATTAGCAAATGTGAGTTAAGATCAGGGAGTTTTCCTATGAGGCAAGAGAAAAACTGAGGGTTGTCCCAGTTGGGGCCATATAGGTTAACCAGTGCAACTAAATTGCCATATAACTTTCCTGTCACAATGACGTACCGGCCGTTATTGTCTGGTATTACACTGCCTGGTACGAATGGAACACCTTTCCTTATTAGAATTGCTGCCCCCCTGGACCTATCGCCATAGTTGGAGTGGAATATTTGGTCAATCCAACCTTTCTTTAGTTTGGTGTGCTCGCTAGCCCGAAGGTGGGTCTCTTGAAGAAACATAATATCTGAACCCAATGATTTTAGGTGTGTGAAAACCCTGTTACATTTAATAGGATGTTGTATCCCTTTAATATTCCAACTCATGAATCTGATTGAATCTAAGGCTGTGGTATTAGCCATTGTCTTGATGTGTTATTGATAGATATCGTTTCCTAGCCAGCTGGATAATTTTAAGTGAGACACAGGACCCTATCGTGACAGTAAAAAAAGAGTGGAGTGTACAAACAAGTTCGATTAGCTTCCCAAAGCACAACACACATAAACAAAAACAAAATGACCTTGGTTCCCCTTGCTGACCTGTTCTGAACTCCCAGGTCGCACTAGCCTTACCTACCATAAGGCTAAACCCTAACATGGATATAGCTGGGTAACACCTAACTATACACCAGGACCCGCAGAACACGGCTCATGAGACAATTATGGCACATAGGCAGCATTTGAAAAAGGAGAAATGAGTAACTAGATGAAAACCGAATCAATAAAACAGAGAAGAAAAGAAAGATAAAGAAAACGATTCAAAGTAGAAGCATAAGCATACATGCATGCACAGATTCATTCTTATGTGTATAATTATGCTGCATTGAAGAGTGAAACTAGGAAATGGTACTGTCAGTAGTGAGGTTTATACACAATTTTAAGGAGAGCAATAAGAAACCCTTGAGCATATGACTCCCAACCTCCTCACATACGTCCACATGTGTATATGCACACAACCAACAACAGAGAACAAATAGAAACTCAAGACTGTAGTAATAATAATGTTAAAATGAACTGTGACAGCCATTGTAACAATACAGCTAGAAATAAGAAAGCTCAGGAAGTTTTTCTGAGGATGGATAGATGTAAACATCATCTTAGAGAAGAGCTTTGAGCTGATTGAGGATATTACTCACTCAGATATGCAGCACAACAACTCTTCATAAGGGGAACTCAGCAGTTAATTATTGGACGTACTCTTACGTGCAGGAAAGTTTTTATTGATGTAAGTCTGGGCTTCCTCTGGTGTCGTAAAGATCCGCTCCTGGTTATTATGTGTAATGCGAAAATGGGCCGGGTAAAGGATCCCAAAGTGGACCCACTTAAGTCCCCGAAGTTGCTGTCTCACCCCGTTGTATCCTGCTCGGGCTCTGGCCACACGCACCGTGTAGTCTGGGTAGACTGAGATGGTCATCCCGTCCAGTTTGACCTGTTGTTTTTCCCTGGCAAGGCGAAGAATGTTGGCACAGTCCTGGAAGTAGTGCATACGGGCCACAATTACGCGTGGTTGGTTGCCCTGGCTGGGCGCCGGCAGCAGCGAGCGATGAGATCTATCCAACACCGGCGCCTCCGTAAGGCTGAATGCCCTCTGAAGTATGGTTGATATGGCGCCCGTGGAGCTGTCATGGCTCTCCGGTACTCCCACGATTCTGATATTGTTCCTCCTTGAACGCGACTCCAAGTCCTCACATTTGTCCTGTAGTGATTCCGACTGAGCCTTGAGACGCGCCACTTCACGTTGCAGTGTAACGATATCATCCGTACACAAAGACAGACACTTCTCCATCTGGCCTGTGGTGCTTTTCAGCGTGGCGAGCTCTGTAGCAACCGAGCTTTGATAAGATTGTAGTTCAGACCGTACAACATTAATGTCGGCTCTGAATCCCTCCATTTCCTTTTCAAGCACACTTCTAATCTCCGACTTGATTATATGTCCAATATCTTCACGGAGCGATGGAAGCAACTCTTGTCTGAAAACTTGAGTGGTTCGTGCCATGGTCTCGTCAGCTGGGTTTGGTTTGTCACACTGGTCCGGGGATGACGCGGGACCACTGGGCCTCATGGACGATAAAGTTGCATTGCGGGTTTTTGTCGACTTGCCAGCCATTATTTTTTTTGTAGGCTGATGTGCAGGAGTATGAAAAAACGTAAAAAGTGAAATAAGGAAGTGTGTTTTATCGAAAGGTGCCTTCTTAACAAACTTTGAACTAAAAGTTCTGCAGAGCCTGGTCGGATGCGTCTACTCCATAGCTTGCTCGCTAGCGCCCCCCCTATAATATCAATTCTAACAAAAAGAAAATTACATAACACATTACAGTTCAAATCTTGAGTTTTACTTTTCAGCTTTGGTATTTTTCCACTCCAAGCAGTTTTTTTTTTTACAGAAAAATAAACAACAAATAATTCCCAGTGCAAAAGAACACTTGCAAACAAGTGACAAGTCAATATCTAATGCTCACTGCTACATACTGAGGACCTTTTCACTTAGCAGTTTTTCTTCAGAAAAATCAACATGTCTGCTTTCTCAGGACACAGACAAGCTGATTTTGTCTACTGTGAGGAGGAGAAGATAAACATAACAGCGAACGTTAGGTGAGCTGTTTAACCAGCCGACCCAACTCATGAGCACATCTTTACAAGCTAATCTTTACCTATTGCTGTCAATCTCTAGTTAGCTTTTGATTTAGCTAGCTACATAGCCATAAAATAAAGCTGCTCACTAATATCTTAAGTTAGCGTTACACACCAGAGTATGGTGCTGGAGATTTTGAATCAGGCCGCTCGGACTCTGTAACGTCCACAGGCAGACTTAAATGCTGAGAGGAGGATAGCTGCCGTCCGCTCTTCTTGCAGTCAAACACGGAGCAACTTTCTGCTCTTAAATTGGTTCTGTGCACGGTCAGGTGCTTTAGCATCAATGACTTTTTTGCATATATTGCATCGCGCAAGATTGGCATCAATCTTGCTAAAATGGAGCCACGCTTTTGACCTCGGTGGCTTTATTTAACCGGTTCGACGACACACACAACTACAGTTCACAACACAGATACACGTGAACCCCGTCTGTGGGTGTAACCACAAAACGTCTCATAGAACATCATGGAGGAGCTTCAGTCCTTGCTCTCCTCTTTACTTGTTTAGCACCGTCATGACAATGTCTCCTTCCTCTTCACAAAGAAAGCCCAAAGAAGCCGGAGCACGTTTCCACTCATATCTCAGGTAATAACACCTGGATGTTGATGAAAGACATCAGGTGTATTCAGGCTGCTGGTGTCTGTGAGTGAGAATAGTTTGATGCAGATCTGAGATCTGGAGAGATTAAGTTATGGTTAAGCAGTTATGGGTAGTTTAGATTTTAGAGTGATACACTGGATTAGACTGGACTGAATTAAAAGGGACTGTTGGGCCTACTGTGGGGAAACATCCATTAAATGATTTTTATGTGACCATTTGGACCAAACTGAGGTGTGACTAACATTCTATCCCCACCTGACCTGACTGACTCCTGAAGTCCTTCCTCACCTGGTTTCTGGGGTCCCAGGGGACGGACAGAGGGACCTCGGTCTGCTTGCAGGAAATAATGTATTTTCTGTAACAACAAAGGAGAGCAATTAGAAGAATCTAGTGTGATACTGTTATGTGAACAAAACAGCACCATGACATTAAAAGGTATGGGTTACCAACAACACTGCACTGCATAAATACTGATCATGACTACTGGTCTATAAACAAGGATCACAAGGAAACAAGCTTTTATCTTGATTGTGTCTTTACCCTGGACAGTGTGAACATACAGTCAGAACTGTGTGATAGAGCAATCTATCCAAACCTAGTTGTTTTTCTTAACCCAGAAAAGAAAAAAGAAGTATTTGTATGTTTCATGCATGTTTTTAGCATGAGGGGTGAGGTGATACCCATTTTAACACTATGCAGATGGCTGTGGGGCATACTGAGCACGTCCCCAAATGTTCCATCCATCTTAGTTTTAGTCAAAATATACTTAAGATATCAAACAAACTGAAGAGCTGAGGAGGTATGTGCTCTTCACACAAACAGACAGACAGCTTACCTGTCCAATCGGATCTTCTTCCTGGCTATGGCTTCTTGAAAGCGCCTCTCTCCTTCCTGTAGGTGAAAAAAAGACCTCACATC
Organism: Sparus aurata; assembly: GCF_900880675.1. Classification (NCBI taxonomy): domain Eukaryota; kingdom Metazoa; phylum Chordata; class Actinopteri; order Spariformes; family Sparidae; genus Sparus; species Sparus aurata. The sequence continues at coordinate 426,462 of NC_044207.1, read as the reverse complement.
ATCTGTCTGTCTGGCTGTCTGTCTTTCTGTCTGTCTGAGCAGTTCAGGTAAATCACATTTCATTCAAAAGGTGCTACATGGAGCATTTCAAGACATTGCTCTTATCATGAAATAGAAGCATGAAATATTTCCCCTCAGGGATCAATAAAGTATTTTTGATTCTAATTAAGATTTGTACTTCCATAAAGTCCTACAAGATAGATATCTCTCTATAAAAGCAAGGAATCTCTGTCTGTGTGTGTATGTGTGTGTGTGTGTGTGTGTGATGATTTACACACAGATTTATACCTGCAGCAGCGCGAGCTGGACCGGGATTTTGCCAGCGGTTCGGTCCCGTTCTGTTCTGTGCATCTAAACTGACTGTTGTGGATTAATGACACTAAAAGAGTCCGGACCGAGTCTGTTTGGGTCTGAGGAGGCTGCTAACCGCTAGCTACACGGCCCACCTCCCGAGGCGACGGACCGGACGCATCGGCACGTCCAAAACCGGACTTAGGGTAAATAATGTCCGCCACGCTTTTTCGCGAACATTGCCGTCACGTTTGCTTTGTGTCTGGTGCAGGAAGAAACGGTAAAAACGGGCTTTTGTCACGACAGTGTCCAAGCAGCAAGTTTGGTTGTTGAGGAACAGGAAGTTGTGGGAGGGACCTAGGCGGATGATTGACAGGCAACGACGGTCGGACAGCGATATTGAGAGTTGAGAGATTTGTGACATTTAGCGTGTTTGGAGTGTGTAGTTAGTGGGTTATGTAGTGTTTGGTGTAGTGTGTTTAGTGTGTAGTGGAGTCGGTTTTTTTTGTTTAATGAGTCAAAACAATGAGGGGACTGCTGAATGTGGAGCAGGCAGTGCAGCTCTTCATTCAGCTGGAAGGAGCTCAGGCAGACCTGAGCATTGCCTGCATTTAAATGTAAATAGTTACATATAACTTTGTAAATTTTTTAAATGTATGCACACATTTAACAAACAACAATTTATATTTGCATTATAAGTAAAAAAAAAAATGGTTTGTTAAACATATTTGTGGTTTTCACAGTAAAAAAATCTTTTACTGAATACGTTCGGGGGACTGTAACTAGTAACTTTTTCTACTCTGATTTTATGATTTTTTTGTGATTTTAGGTCCATTGTGTTAATACAGTATGTCAAAATAAAAAAATAACTGTACAGTCACACATGTGAGGTTGTACTGAAAATAATGACACCAAGTAAATAGTTTTTAAGGTGAAATATAATGGCAAAATCAAAAATAGTCAAAAACGGCCAATTATACCCTGGAATATCGGATTTCACAACAAACCTAAATATCCCTGACGTCCCACCTTCAAACACAGCCTCATTTGTCCATCCATGAAAAAGCTACTTAACCTCCCACTTTTTTATAGGAACACATATTTCTTACGGGCACTGCACTAGTAAAATAGAATGTTAAAAATGTGTTTCATTTATTTTGTTTAACTTAACCAGGCAAGTCATTAAGACAATACTGCAGATGCCGTGATATCCTGACTTATAGCCTTCACTATGGGTCAAGTTAACAAGTTATTGACAGCTGTGGATGACAGTGACAATATGCAATTCTAGTGGCCTCCTATGATGCTACACAGCAGTGGTTACCAACCTTACCCCAACCATTCCATTGTCCAGGTGGCTTACAATTCTCATAAATTGGAAATCAAAAAACTCATTCAACATCAATCACTGGATCAATCTTCTCTTGGAACACATCTCTATGTAAAAAAATCACTGCTTACAATAACAACAAAATAACAGCTTTTACAGACAGATGGTCCCCATTCCTCTCCTTGATGGGCCTATAGCTGCATCAGTACCGCACACATTCCTGACACCTCAAAACACATCACAAATTCACACAAACACACACACACACACACAAACACACACACAAACACTACTATTTATCCGTGTATGCCATAAATCTCTTTTGCTCTTCCTCTACTATTAATTCTATTATTATTACTATATTGTCAATATTTTCATTATTAACATGAATATGACTGTGCTAACTATTACTAATATTATGCTCACTTTGTTGATTGTGTTTATTAATATTACTGACTGAATATTATGATTGTTATTACTGACAGTACTATCATTGCTATTATTACCATGTCATATATATCATATCTCTTCAATTATTTTTTGTTTGCTTTATTTACTTATTTATTATTATTATTATGATTATGATGATTATGATGATTATGATTATTATGATTATTATTATTATTATTAGTTTATTTATTTATTTATTTATTTATTTTTTACAATAATCATGACAATGACATTTGTATGATAAATTAAAGAGAAAGGGCAGGGCTGGACTGGATTGGTTGAAGGTGGGCATGGGCGGGGGCTTCATGTCTGGTTCTCTTGGGGCAGGGCAGTACCTCGGTGAGGGCGGGTGGGGCTGGGTGGTTGGGTCCTACCTCACATCCCCTCTCTTTCAAAACAAATAATCAAACAAAACAAACAAACAACCCACTCCTCAGCGGGCAGACTTCCTCCCAAGGGTCTGGAAGTTGCCCAGACCAGGAATTGGCAAAGGAGTTTAGATTTGCAACGGGTCAGCAGCTACCTTTGGGTTCGGCAGCGGCCCAAGGTACAATCTAAACAAATAAATCAATCAATCAATAAACAAAAAGAACAGCAACAACGACAACAACAACAACAGATAAGACGATACAGAAAAGGGGGTGGGGGGCCTTTTCACTACCCCCTCACTTGTCTCCCGCTGGGGCTACCAACTGGGCTACTGGGAGCCGGCTAGGGGGCCCCTTCGCTTGCCTTCCTGATCCCCCGGTCCAACTTCACCCCTCACTGTAATATATAATCATCGACATAATATAATTTATTTATTATCATCCCAACAATTAATCTTATGATAGTCATTGTCATGATATATTGCTTGCATTAGGTTGTGTTCACATATGTTATGTTCACATATATATTATGTTATTATCCTGTATTACAGCATGATATATTACATTACAAATTTGCCCTGTATTACATTATCATACCTCACAATATCTCTTCAGACTATATTAGGTTATAATATACTGCATTTCTTATTATAATATCTCATATTACATTATACTGTCTTATCTTATCTCAAATTATCTAATTACATTATATAAGGTTAAATTATATGACACTGTACTATGTCAATATATCTCATATCATGTTGCATACTATTACTACTTATTTAACTTATTTATCTAATTTTTTTTGTTCCTTCAATTTTACTTTCCTCCTTCTCTTTTCTTATTGATACTTTATTTACTTACTTATTTTTATTGTATCATCTATCTATACCTACATATGTTTATAATACCATACTATCTGCCTCTCAGCCACTTGCACGCATGCACACTCACTCACACACAGACACGCGCACACACACACACACACATGCGCACACCTATATTACCTCTATACATATCATAATAACTCTATCTTGATTTTTGTTGTTATCTGTACTGTATGTCCACTATCTGTATTTGTTGATCCTCGTTGTGTGATGTACTTGTCCCCCATGTCACCTTGTCTTTCACCTAATTTCACCAATAAAAAAAAAAAAAAAAAAAAAAGAATATTTCACTTTCACTTTGTAGCCACCGCGATAACACGACATTCAGTTTATTACAAGGAAAAATGAATGGAATTAAACACAATTCAAAATTTTATAGATGATAGTGTGACATCCCATTCCAGTGAAGGCAGCATGAGGCTGTGCTGCAGACAACTGTCAGAAACACCTTAGTAAAGTGGTGAAGCTATTCACCCTCTCCTCTCCACGTATTGGTGTAAACATTATAAATGGTGCAGACCACATTCTTGCAAATAGTAGCAATCAACTCATCCTCTTGTGAATTTCAGGTGTAAACACCCACCAAGAAAGTATTGCTTTGCCCATTGGTTTCCAATTGCCTCTGTTGAGAGACACCGATATAAAGCAATCCAAGGGATTTACCACCCAGTGAAGCTGTTCAGGTTTATGAGGGTTTATGAGTGGAAACATTTTCCCTCCAACATTCTTTCTACATGTTGAGTCACGCTGAGTTTACAGCTCTGATCTCTGCTCGGTCAGGCCTCCAGATCGCTTCAATGGCAGCCTTGGAAAACCTTTGTGTGAGGTAATTAGGGGCAAAGTACAAGTGAATATGAGTGCAATTCATAACAGCTCGGAAATGATTAGCCATGTACAGTATATTGTAGCTTCTTTGGGTGGTACTAACATTTCCGTCTTTCATCAGTGACTGTGGTACCAGGACCAACAGCTTGTCAGTTTCTGAGTATTACAAAACACTGACTGCACCTCCTCCCACTGTTTCAAATTACTTTATAATTATTTATCTAATCATGCATTATATTTTATTTACCTTGCCTGAGTATTGCCATGTCTGAACACATACTCAGCAAGCTAATAAGGAGTTCATAACCTTCAAATGTAGCAATCCAGTGTTTCAGCTTTTAAACACTGGATAGCTTTTTTTCTAGACATATTAACTCCATAAACTCACCAGGGGTTCTGGTCGTATCCGTGGTAACGTACATAGCTTCCCATGGTTGTCAAGCACCTCAAAGATCATGAAGGCAGAGTTAATGTGTCGGTTAGGCCCCTCCTCCTGGTAGGCCTCTGCACGCACCCCCACCTCAATGCTGAGGACACACATCAAATATTATCATGACCTGGTTCCTCCTTGTAGACGAGTCAGGTTGGATCTTATCTGATCTTATCTTCTGTATCTTTATCTTCTCTGATTATGGATGCACTGAAACCTGTTCTTGAAGGCATTGTTGACTATAGCCCTGAGCAGCAGCCTGTCTCCAATCTGAGAAGGTCCTCTGAAGGTGAACATGTCGATGGTCCGTAGAGTCGGATGAGCCTGACACAGACGACTGCACACAGACAGGCACACATTACAGAGATACTGTGTGTGTGTGTGTGTGTGTCTCTTCGTCTTCAACCAGTCGGCAGCCAAAGGAAAGTCACTTTTCAATGATACGTAGCAAAGAATGAAGCCATATGTCTGAGAAGCCTCTGTGTGTGATGGTACCTGGCAGCAATTGTAGCTACATTCACCATCCAGGCCATGATCTGTCCCCCGAACGTATTCACCTGGCGTGTACACAAACAGATATGACCATACAGTCTATACTATAATGACCAAAATGTGTAACTTAAGTGAGTATGACAAAAAATTGTAATATTATACAAACATTCTAAGAATAATACAAAAAGAGCACTCACTGGCAAATATAATCAAATCATAAATAATTGCTGATTGACAGCAATTAAATGGACAGAGAGGCAGATAGACAGAGAGAAATAACCTGATGGTTAGTGTGTGGAGGTAGAACCAGCTCAACACTCTCCACCCTGGTCCTCTCTGCTGCCATTGCATCATCAACTGTAGAGCTGTCGGCTGACATACAAACAAAAGTCTGACATTGATGGACATGGTTGGTGATATTCTATATATTTTCCACATTCATATGAAAAGACCCAAACAAACAATTTCTCAGGTGGAGAAGCTCAAACGTCAATCGACACAGCGTTATGATTTCAACATGTCTTCTTGACTGATTAGCAAATAGGTACACAATGGAGTTAAGAAATGGAGAGAGATCAGGGCATGGTTCAAGGTAACACAACACATCTGGTAACCCATTAGATAACATTAGCATCCAGCCACTTCCTATCCAATATTACATCCAGTAGGTTTTATTTCCAGGGTTAAATAAATGTTTCCTATCAAACAGTAATGTTAGCAAGGAAGTGGCTGAATGCCAATGCTAGTTGTTGTCTGACAGAAGGTAATTGTTTCTTAAATATGTTGTTTATCTTGAAGTATGGTTCCATGTCCCCTGTCTTCTTAGGTGCTGATTAATAATGAAGCTGTGAAATAGCGATTTTTTTAGATTCCCTGCAGTATTACGACATACATCCTGGAACACAGCAGTGTGACGTTTGAAAGCGATGTCTGAAGAAAATGGCTGTCATGTGGATACGGTCGACAGGTTCCTACTGAAGGTGTACTGTAAATCTTTCAAATCCTCTCCCAAATATATTGTTTCATTAGCAGCAAACAGGAAGTAATAGCACATCAATTCACATATGGTGTCCTAATGAGTATTTGTCATCAGCTGGTGTCTTAACTATGCACAATGTAGTTAATATTGACTCAACACTACTATGAATCAATATTAACAACAGTGTGTGTGTTCATGATAATTAGGAGCACAGCAGTGTTGTAATGATGTGTTTTTAATCATTAAAGGAATGTCACAGGCCCACTGTTTTCACTGACACAATCTGTCAATCATAGTATGTAATTTATATTTCATCACTGTGTTTGAAGCTTCAGTCCTTCGCTCTCATTCAGCAGCAAGTTCAAACATCCATCAAATCTCCACACTCAACCTACACTATCTGCTTTATCCGGCTGTTATGCAGCAGTGTGCATCAGACGTACCTTGCTGAATGGACCCATTGGAGAGCAGATCTTTGATGATGTCATCATGTACCATCCTGACTCGCCGTCTCTCAGCTGCCAGGCTATATTCAACCTGCTCCTTCTGAGACTGAGGCAGAATGGCCTTCAAGGTCACCTGTGAGGTGAATTCAGTAGATGTGTCTACTCATTGTGAAAAATCATCACACACACACACACACACACACACACACACACACACTATTCAATTGCAACACAGAAATATGTTTTCTATTCGTTTGCATCGTGTTTTGTTTTCAGTAATTTAGTTTGAAGGGTTAGTGTTATCTGCATGGTCCTGCTAGTATTCCAGCTCAGTTAGCACCAGCAGCTGTGAAACAAAGCTTGCTAGCTAACTCCACAATCCAAGGAACACGAAGCAAGCTATCCCTGCAAAAGAAAGGAGCGACCAGTTTCCTCCGTATAGCCTCTTTCATCGGATTTAGCACAGCAAGAACAGCACTGTTCAACATTGGGATTACAACCTTCTTCTGCTCGGCTCATCAGCCAAGGAACCACCAGCACCTTTTCTTCAAAGACTGGTAACATTGACCTGGGCCTAGATAGCACAAAGCCTAGCAAAGCAGGGCTAAGCACATGGCATGACACTTTAAGTCGGAGCTGGACCAGGATTTTGCCAGTGGTTCAGTCCAGTTCTGTGCATCTAAACTGACTGTTGTGGATTAATGAAAATGAACGAGTCCGGACCGAGTCTGTTCCGGTCTGAGGAGATCTGGATACGCGGGGAAAACAAACTGGAATCAGAATCTGTGGATGTTCGTGTGTAGCTAGCTGCCAGCCCACCCCCATGGCCCACCTCCTGAGACGACGGACGCACCAGCGCTTCCAAAACCGGATTTTCGATAAATAATGTCCGCCACGCTTTTTCGCAAACATTGCCGTCACGTTTGCTTTGTGTCTGGTGCAGGAAGAAACGGTAAAACGGGCTTTTGTCATGAAAGTGTCCGCAAGCAGGAAGTGTTTGCAAGCAAAAAAACACATTCCTATTGGTGGAAAAGGCACCACACCGACCAATCACAAAATTATATGACAAAACACATGATTTGGTTGCTGAGGAACAGGCGGAAGAGTGACAGCAGCAGTGACGGTGATAGAGACAGCGAGTTTAGAGATTTGTGACATATAGCGTGTTTGGAGTGTATAGTTAGTGTGTTATGTAGTGTTTGGTGTAGGGCTGGGACAACGCGTCAACGTAATCAACGACATAAATTCGTCGACATGTCGTCCCAAACAGGAAGTGGTAGTACCTGCGGAGGCTGAGAATAGCCCCTCTCACACAGAGACGATGCATTAACGCCGCAACGGCGTGTAATTCACACAGAAAGCTGCGCTGCCGCTCCTAAAGAGACGTGACGGTAGACATCATGATGATGACGTCAGGGTGTTTCCCAGGTGTCCCCCCCTGTCACTCTGAACCCGTGGACCGTTTATAATGTGTGGTGATTGAGAACCCAGCCCCCTAAACATCCTGGAAGGTGAAAGAGTTACGTTTTTCGCGCTAAATTACATTATTACATAATCGCCATCAGTAAACAGGTCGCCGCGTGACTCTGTCACTTGCGGAGACGGAGGCTGTTTTCTGGGGGAAAGTTCACTGAAGTCTCGGTCTGGAGGGCTGACCATCACGGTGATTTCTATCAACACAACCACTTGAGTGAGTTAAAGGTTTTTGCCGGTGACAGACGCTGGTTTTCGGGCAGAAATGTGACGAGGAGTCGGTAGGACAGGCGGGAGGACAGACGCTGCTCCGCCTACAACTGCGGTATTTTTTTCCTCATATAAGTTACCAACGACAGTTACAGTTACTACGTTACTTTTGTTTGGTCATGTAACATTAAATTAATCGTTAGATTAGTCAACTAATCGAAAAAAATAACTGCTAGATTAATCATTTTAAAAATAATCGTTTGGAACAGCTCTAGTTTGGTGTAGTGTGTAGTGGAGTTGTTTTTTTTGTTTTGTGAGTCAAAACAATGAGGAGAAGCTGAATGTGGAGCAGGCAGTGCAGCTGAGGGAGACCTGAGCCTGAGCCATCGCCTGCATTTAAATGTAAATAGTTACATATAAAACTTTTCAAATTTCAAAAACCTATGCACAAATTTAGCAAACGACAATTTATATTTACATTATAAATAATAAAAATGGTTCGTTAAACATATTTGTGGTTTTCACAGTAAAAAATCAAACTTTTTCCTACTCTGATTTTATGTTTTTTTGTGATTTTAGGTCCATAGTGTTAATATAATATGTCAAAATGAAACAATAACTGTACAGTCACACATGTGAGGCTGTGCTGAAAATAATGACACCAAACAAGGCAAGGTAAATAGTTTTTAAGGTGAAACATATTGGTAAAATGAAAAGTAGTCAAAAACGGCCAATTATATCCCTGACGTTCCACCTTCAAACACAGCCTCATTTGGCCATCCATGAAAAAGCTACTTAACCTCCCACGTTTCTATAGGAATACATATTTCCTACGGGCACTGCCGGGTATAGTATAAAGCACTTCAGATGCATGTCTTTCCAGGCTCATAAGATTTATGTATTGAAGGCCGGTACCGGTCCGTGGGTTATTTGGTACCAGGTCGCAGAGAAAGAATAAATACATTACTTTATTTCCGTTATATTGACGATCATACTCTGAAAGTTGTTTTATTTTGAAAAATTGATTCTCTTTTAATAATATCAGTCTGTTTCTCTTGGCGCGCTTGACACGTACCTGTTTCAGTCATGTTATACCCGAAAAAAAAAATGAGCCCTCAAAGTAGCTTAAATGAGTGGAAAAAAAAAGGCCTTCGGAGAGCTACTTTGCAAAGGAAAAAGAAAAAGGCGCAATGATGAGACGGTAGAAGAGCCTACGACTGCCAAGAAAAAGGAAGCAACATGTAGGGAGGTTGACAACTTGACTTGTCTTCAAGTTGGCTGATTAAGTAGCTGAACTGGATATACTTAACTTGAGCTGTTGGGACAGCAAGTGGACAACTGCTGGAGACTGCAAATGACGGTGGCCTTAAAGTATGTTACCTTAGTAAGTTAGTAGACTGGACATAAAGATCACACTTTGGGTGTCTCCCATCACCATCTCATTGCAGTGAAACAAGCACAGGGATCCCACTGATTATGCCTTATTGGTGGGTGGTCCGTGGTGCAAAGATAGTTGGGGACCGCTGTTCTAGTCGAGTCAATGTAGCTGTGCAAGTGAGTACTGCAGCAAGTTGCCACCGATCACATCACATTCACGAAAGCTCAAAATCATTTAGTTTGCCATTAAACATGAGCCTTACCTTTTCTCCTGTGTTTGAGCGCTGGGTAACAAAGGTGGCGTAAGCGTGGCAAACCCTCCAGTGACGGTCAGAGAACAGGTCCTCACAGCTCACCTGTATGCCCACCTGAGGTGAAATATATTAGGGATAATCGCAGGTCAAAGCATAAATGTGCACTAAAGCATGACTTTACTAATGTTCTTAAATTAGAAGAAGCAGCTGAATCGGTATCAAACACTGCTGGTAACTGGCTCAATCCAAAGCTCACTGAGGTCTTTTAAAGCACTTCCACCTGCACCATCACCTTTAAAGTTCATATAGTAAATATGTTAGCAGACAGTTGCTAACATATGACGAACACACACAGAAGTTATGGAACCATATCATCATTCATCTGGAGTCAGAACAGGCTGGCCACACCAGCTCTGTGAGCATAAATGAGGGTTCATGTGAGGACACAGCTCACCAACAAAAAGAACAAAGGTCTTGTTGTTTTCAGAAATATAAAAAAGAAAAGAAATGTCTTACTTTACTTTTTTCATTTAAAATATTAAGGTGTTTTGGGTGTTAGGAATGGATAGGTGCTTCTGTGTTTGTACAAATGCTTGAATGTAAATCATGAATGACATGCTGCAACCATCTCTGACCTCCAAGCTGGTGTTGAAGGCTCTGTTGACCTTTGCCTTGATGTTCACCACCTGACCCACGCTGAACAAAAACATGAAGAAGATTCAGTGATTACTGTGTGTATATACTAGTGGTGTCAACAATAATCGATTCGGCGATGCATCGCAATGCAGGGCATGCACGATTCAGCATCGATGCAGCAACGTGCCATAATCGATTATGTCACTGTTTATTTTCTGGCTTTGAGTGGACAATAAAGTTGTGAAGTTTCAATTACTTCCGGGGGCATTTCCGGAGCAACGTTGCAATGACATGCGCAGCCTGTAGCTACATGCTAAGCGGCAGTACTAGCTATTATAACAACAACATCAGGGCCGCATTATTGGTGAGCCGTCCCAGTGTGAACGGATAATCCGGAGGCACAGAGCGGGGGCGTGTTGGTTGTGCAGTCTGATAACTGCACAGGTCCTTCACTCAACTAAATACAGAGAAATGTCCCACAAAGAAACGTTACAGGACCGAACAACAGTAACGTAGTAACTGTAACTGTCTTTGGCCACTTATGAGGAAAACAAATACCACAGCTGTACGTGGAGAAGCGCCTGTCCTCCTGTCCACCCGACTCTTCCTCACATTTCTGCTCAAAAAACAGCGTCTGTCACCGGCAAAAAGCTTTAACTCACCGAGTGTTTGTGACGAAAATAAATCACCGCGACCACCAGCCCTCCTGACCGAGACCTCAGGGAACTTTCCCCCAGAAAACAGCCTCCGTCCCCGCGAGTGACAGAGTCAGACAGCGACCTGTTTACTGATGTGATTATGTATAATTATGTAATTTAACGCGAAAAACTTAACTTCGTCACTTTCCAGGATGTTTGGTGGGTCAGGATCTCAATCACTCCACAATCTCCATCCCTCCTGCTCAGTCCTTCGAACATGTTGCCCTCAAACTGCCTGGTCCCACTCCCCTGGTCATCACCATCATCTACCGTCCTCCCAAACCAAACCACTCCTTCCTTTCTGACCTCGCCACCTTTGTCACTCAGCTATCCGCCATATCCCCCTCAATTCTTCTGCTCGGCGACTTCAACTTCCACATTTATGACCCAAACTGCAAAAGTGCAATAGACCTCCTGGAACTGCTTCACTGCCTTTCACCTCACCCAGCATGTCAACTTCCCCACCCACTGTCGCGGCCACATTCTGGACCTAGTCTGCTCCGCCGGTCTCACTCTCCACCAACTCTCCAGTCTCAACCTCCACATCTCGGACCATCTGGCCATCACCATGGACTTTATCACCCCCGTCCCTCCCCCAAAGCTCAAACGCAACATAACCTTCCGTAACATTAAGTCCATCAACCCCTCAGCTCTCTCTGACTTCCTGGCCAATACTCTGTTTGCATCCACACCCCCTCCAACTGCATGCCCCTCTGACCTGGTCTCATACTACAACAACACATTGTCCCTGGCTCCTCTAAAAACTAAAACTGTCTCATTCACTCACACAGCTCCCTGGTACACTCCCGAACTCCGTCAAATGAAAACCCGTAAACGTCAGCTTGAGCGACTATACAAGAAAACCACTCTCACAGTTCATCTCCATGCCTACACAGACCACCTTTCAGATTACAAAAATGCCCTCAATTCTGCCCGGTCCACCTACTACTCACAGCTCATCCATTCTGGCTCCAACAACCCCAAGACTCTATTTTCCACCGTCAACAAACTCCTCAAACTCTGCGACAACATCCTCGCCCTGGATCCTGACACCATCTCAAATTTTCGTCCCATTTCAAACCTCCCTTTTCTGTCAAAAATTCTGGAACGCGTGGTCGCCGCACAAATCAAAACCCATCTCCGCTCTCATGAACTGTACGAACCATTCCAATCTGGTTTCCGCCCACAACACAGCACCGAAACCGCTGTCCTGAAAATCACAAACGATCTCCTCCTCTCTGCAGACTCTGGGCATCTCAACATACTGATCCTCCTTGACCTCACTGCAGCCTTCGACACCATCAACCACTCCATTCTCCTGTCCCGCCTACAAACATCACTAGTTCTGCTCTTTCCTGGCTTAAAAAAAGTCACTGCACGTTCTTACCTCAGAGACATCATAGAACCCATCATCATCCCCCAATTCCGCCAGCACACCCCCAACTTTCTGTTCATGGATGATAATGCTCCACCACATCGTGCCAGAAATGTCACAGCTCGACTTCAGGAAGTCGGAGTGCCTCATATGGTATGGCCAGCAATGTCCCCTGACCTGAACCCCATAGAGCACGTCTGGGACCAGCTGAAGCAGAGACTGGATGATCGTATCCCACCCCCACGTGACCTGGCAGAACTACGTGTAGCACTTGTGGAGGAGTGGAATGCATTGCCTCAGAACAACATCATGAGACTAGTGAGGAGCATGAGACGTCGCTGTCAAGCTGTCATTGCGGCAAATGGTGGAAACAACCGCTACTGACATTGTCAATTTTTGTTATTTGGGGCTATCCTTGTTATTGTCTAAATTTTTGGGGTAATAAATATTAAACTAATGAAAATGGTGTTTCTTCTCATTATTAGTAATATCAAAGGGAACTTTTACTTATTTCATTAAAATTCAGACCAAATAGGAAAAGCACTCATGTAAATGACAATATCCTTAACTTATTGTGAGTAGTATATATACATACATACATACATACATACATATACACACACACACACACACAAAGAGTATAACCAGCATGCCACATCACATACACTTCCTGTTACCTGATGGTGTGTTCAAAGTGGATGTCGTCCATGGAAGCAGTGACACAGGGACACGCAGCATGTCTCTCAGCTGCCCACATGAAACACACAATGTCATGTCCTTTCTGGTTAGTCACTGGTTACAACATCTTCTGGACACTCACACATGAAGAAAAACATTTCAACACAAAGCACATGACTAATTCATCACTGAATCTCTCTCTTTCTCTCTTACACACACACACACACACACACACACACCTCACCAGAGAGGCAGGCAGTGGAGTCTATCCATTTGAGCAGCTGTCCCACGCTAAGCTCCTGTCTATGGTTGCTGTGACAGGGCATCACTATCTGACTCATCTTCACCTCTGTCGGGTTGACAATCTCTTCTTCTTCTTCTTCTTCTTCCTCCTCCTCCTCTTCATCCTCCATCCGCTCCTGTTTCTCCAGACCAGCTAACATTCCGGAACTCATCTTTAAAGCTGTGCAGAGACAGTTCCCAACAGTAGAATATATCTACTTTTATGTCTTGACAAAAAATTATAAAAATTGCTGCATTTACTATATTTTCCTGGAAATCATTCACTGACACAGCTGATGAGTTACACATGAAGGAAAACCAGTATACATGCAGTGCTTCCACAAAGCCTACCACACTGAACTCTGCTGTCCCTGGAGCAGAGGCTTTCAGACCTTCTCACATCCAGAGCCTACAGACCAATTAAATAAGCTTTGTCTCGAGGGTCCCTGACCTGCTTTAGAACCAAACACTCAATAATACAGTAGGTAGCCTACTCAGCGGGTACAAGAGGTCAGCGTCTTTACGGCACCGGATGTGGGGACTTTAATGTTGTGCTCCTCTGCTGAGCTCTGACGACAGGTAGCTTCGTGCTTGATATCAGTGCGCACTGATATGAAATACACCTGAAGAGAAGACAGACATATCTGTGCACCTCACAATGCGGATTGATACAGAGCACTAGTACTAGAACTTAGAGAAAACACATGTGTGTTCAATATTAGGGAGCAACAATGTACACCCGGACAAGAGGCTAGGTCACTGAGCTATCTGGTGACAGCTCAGCCATTAATGTTTACCTGCCGTCACAGCACGAGCCTCTCGTCCGTCCACACGGCTCTCTGCGCACTGATACCGTTAACAGGTGTAATTCAGTAGAAAGATCATATTTCCTCCATGAAACTGCTCACAAAAGGGTTTCTGGGTCATCCTGACTGATCAGGTTATGGTCTCTATAGGAAGAGGCACAGCTGTTGAGTTCAATTTCTCTGGGACATTGTGTCATCTAGCGCGATCTCCACGGCCGAGCTCTCCAAAATTCAACAACTCACACCGAAACAATCTACATGGGTTCATTCATAGCAGTACAGGCAGGAGGACACGTGTCTATCATGAACCTAAGGTAAACTGTCCCTGTCGTGTCTCAGCCTGTGAGACATAGATCACAGTAGCTCCGTGTCGACAGGAGTATTGCACTCAGTGGTTGTGACACAGTTCAGAGCAGCAGTTTCCTGTTAAACGAGTCAACGAAACTAATGACTTCCAAGATGTGCTCATGTGCTGCTGCCTGAGAGTGGGCCAACACCTGTTAGGGAGACCACAGCTCTAGTCTGAGACATGTAGGCTCCATGGCCCTCATTTATCAATCTTGCGTGGAAACGGGTGCATATCTGAGAGCAGAATTGGTCTTACGACAGGACACACGTGTGATTTATGAAACATTCGTATCTGACCAATTCCAGCGTACGAATGATCGGGTCTTGATAAATGCGGCGGCTAAATTTGATCGTCATTAACATGTTACGCAATTAAATATTCCTGGTTCGGAGGCCTCGTCCACTGAGGTCAAACATGGAGAGAAGAAACACTGGCAAGAAGAGAAACTTTTCCGAGATGGAGATCGGCATCCTGGCAGTGCCGGCACATCAAAGGCACTCCGTTCACTAATGCCATGTTATGCAAAACTGAACAGGCCAAAATAATATGGCACACTTTCTCTGTGGTATACAGCAGCGCTCCCCCTGCTGGTCCGAGACGGAGCCACCTGCCCTTCAGCAACCCGAACAGCTCCACTGTGACCCGTGTGCGTGTGCGCACTATTGAATCTCCGCTCCTGCTCTGTAGCAGGTTTGGCAGCGGCGTTATTAGGTATTCCGTTAATTAGTTGTCATATTTTATTTTACAAAAAAGTGGTATCAGTAAAAGCGTGGGCTTTTTTTTTTATTAAATTTTTTCAATTTTGTTTTATTCGTTTTAAGAATCCGTTTTGATCTGTTCTAAATATGTGACTGCTTATGCTTAATGACAGCTGAGGTTTGTTATTTTCAGACTCAGATTTTGCTGCACCGCAAATCCACAGACTCAGATTTGCGTACACGAGCTCAGACCTGACGTGAGATCTGATCGTAGTTTCCGCTCACGTCCAAATTGATAAATGCCGAAGTTTGCGTGGAAATGGTCGTACGAACAGTTTTCTGCCGTACGTTCGTTTGATAAATGAGGGCCCATGTGTCCACACTCTGTCTCCATTGTCTACAGGACACCTCACAGGTCTGAGAGGACGGTCCGGGCACCATGACCACACCCGGTAGCATATCTGAACGGTATCCGTTCACTCATCAAACACAAGATCTGTCTAACAGTTCATAGCAACACCATGAACACACCTGCCATCATTTATTCTTCAGCTAGAAGATTGACTTTTAAAAACCCTACCCAGCTTCAGTGTACGGGCTCAGACCAGCTGCTGGAGAGCCGGAACAACATGGAAGTGTACCAGCTCACCTCAGTCTGTTAGTTTACTGTTAAACACAAGTTAGTGACTGACCTGACGGCAGCTTGTCCGTATGTCCAAGTATCAAGACGAATGACGAAGACTGATAACCTGCTGCGCACGCCACCGACAAGGACTCATCCGGTTATATCTTTCAAAATAAAAGCAGTATTAACTAAGGCGCTTTAAACATACTCTAAAGCACAAGACTGCCTTGCATATCTATCTTATAAAATAATACACACTACAAAAGAACCTACATGGGAAAAAAATTACCTTCTAAGTACCTTCTTTTCGCTAGGGTAATAAAGGCAAAGCCATTCACTTCCGGTATTTCTGTGCAGGTCTTTGGGTAACTTGACACAACTCGATATAACACTACAAAATACAGCCTGGATATTTACATGTACCTGCATGTGGTTAGTGCTGTGGGCTGCTCTCTGTTCGTATGTTCTCAGTCTGTCCTTCCAGCCACTCCTCACACACCACACTGATCACTGAACACACTGATCACACTAGAGCTGGTAATACGGTTCCTTTTACGGATTCGAGTAATTATGAGTCACTCACGAAATTGAACCGGGTTGTGCGAGTCACTTGAGTCACTTCAGTCAGTATTTCCTAATCACCATGTAAACTCAGTTCTAGCCCATTGTCTCTTAACCACTAACGTAGTAAAAAACACAATGCAATAAAACATTATATACATGATTGGAAAAATAAGAGAAACTAAATAAAACAAATAAATAAATAATAGAGTACTGAGGTAGGAACGGTGTAAATGGATACAGTTCCCAAATAGAGATAATAATAGCCTACTTACAATACTTAAATATAATATTTATATATAAATTATTTTATTTTGCATCGAGATCGATCAACCTAATTTCATTTAATTATGCTACATCAATACACCAAACCTACAGTAGCCTAGGCTACCTGCAGAACAGAACATGTGTAACATTATGTTATTTCAGAAGTGGAAGAATGGCTTCTGTTGTACTAGGACTGGATGTGCTTTTCACGCTGACTGGAGGAAGTCTAACCCAGAGACGTCACTCGCTCGTCTGCTACCCATTCAGAACGTACCCGGCGTTTCTGGCATCGCAGCTCGTGGGCTAGTGCTATGACGAGTCGGCTGTGTTCCCAGCATCGAGGCTCACGAGCTAGCCCGCAGGACGATGCGGGAAACTCTCGTAGCTAGTAGCTTCTAGCAAGCTCGTAGCAAGCTGGTAGCAACACAGGGATAGTGGGCCACGAGCTTGCTATGTATACGGCTCTGCGTGACGCTATTAATCATTTTAGATTTGATTATAGTAGGACTCAAGTGATTTGAGTTAATGATGCTAGAGATTCGCGACTCACTGGTTATATTAACGCCCGGGTTAAAGATCCAGATGAGTCACGATTTATACACCTCTAGATCACACTTTCCTGCTTGACAAACCAGCATAGACCAGCATATGGTGTGTTTTGGTGCTGGTATGCTGGTGATGGGATGCTGGTCACCAGCTTCATCAGCAACTTAACCAGCAAGACTATGATGGTGGGCCATCATAATTAATAGGACCTTGATCTTAGACCAGCTTCATCATGCTGGTCCACCAGCTAAACCGGCACCAAACCAGCATAGATCAGCATAGACCAGCATGATTTCCATAGTTTGTAGTGTATAGTATGGAATTTCGGACGCAACCACAGTATTCCGCCCCTCCCACACACCACGCTGATCTCCCAGTGAACTGTCATCGCTTCATTTGCACTGTTGTGCAGACATGCTAACATTCCCATCACTTCTAGGCATTTTTCCCAGATTATCCTCATGTATGCATCTCAAAAGCTTAAATGGAGCATCTCACTGGGGTCTCTTCACAGAACGGAGTACTAGTCTGTCATAACAGCCTCAGATTTGAAAATGAACATTTGTGCAAGGAGGAAGGATATGACCCCTTTTTTGGTTTTAATTTGCTAAATCACAAAAACTTAACATACACAGTACATATTCAGAACATTTTATTGAGTGAGCTCTACAGAAGCAGGAGCAAAGGGGGGGGGGGGGTGTCAGGGTGGCAATGAGTGTTGTAATTCATTCTGTTGTGAACCACATCAGTGAAGGAGGACTTTTCTTGAAGGTTCAGATCTCTCTCTCAAACTCACACACACACACACACACACACACACACACACACACACACACACACTACTAAGTGTAGTCCTACACAGCTCCGTGCAGGTACAGGGCCAGGAACTTCCTGAATGTTTCAGGCTTGTAACCTGCAAGACCAGCTGGTACCTACGGGGGGACACAGCAACCAATTAGAATCATTTCACGTTTCACTGCTGCTCTCTGCTCTTTCCATATCTCCATTGTGCACCTCCTTGTCTCCTCCTGCTCTACTCATCTCAGCGCATATATTAAAAGAGTGCAGTAGCTCTCCCCAAGACCTATAAATACAGCTTGATGTGTAAAACTAGTGAAGTTTCAACTTGATGCCTCAGAAGCACAGACGTCTCATTTTGTTAAATGCCTGTTGCCTCGCCTCCTCTGTCTTTCCTTGCCTTCTCTGCTTTCACTAAGGACTAAGGCTTGAGGAGAGGAGGTGGGGAAAGAAACCGAGGATGTAGAAGTTAGAAATGATAAGAGGAGTTTGTTTATTAAAGTTGTCAGTAAATACACATTTACTGTGAGAAGAGGGTTCCTCCTGCAAAGCTCCCCACATCACACACTTAACCACCAGTAGTATCAGATTGGAGAAATGTTTTGTGACTACTAAACTTCACCTTACTTTCCATCAGCATGGAGGAGGAGATGATAACCAGATCTTTATGTTTCGGGTAAATGCATATTCAAACTTGGCAGTGAGTTACTTACCAATAGACAGAAAATGATCACTGTACCTTCACTTGCTTCTTCTTGATGAGAGGTCGGAGTTTTGCATAATCATAGAGTTCGACATCTTCATCCAGCCACACCTTCAAACAGCAAACAGCATTCAAAAGGCCAGCCGACAGCAGAAGAGAAACGCACTCATCTATACATCAACTCTGATTGAGTCATGAAAACTCATTCTTTTGTGACAGCATGGATTTTAGTTTCATTACTTGATCAAAAGTAATGATGACAAGTAGTCCTGAGAAGTTTCTTTGGGTATGTATTTAGGCATACTCTTCAATCTTGAGTCAAAGAATCAGCCACAGTGCCTCATAAAGTCCTGATGCCAGTGTAACCATACTCTGATCTTACAGGTTCACTTCACTGACAAGCTCCTGAATCTGGATCTGGTTGTAACGTTCTTGTTGACAATTAGATGAGAAGATTGATATGACTCTTCATATCTGTATGCTAACCACAGAGTTAGTGGTTCCAACTACCTTCACATGTGTGGAACAATACAACCAATCATAAAGTTTGTACAACAACCTCTGAATGGAGAATCGCTGCATCACTAGCTTACATACAAGTTCACTTCCTTTTGTCATGATCTCATTTTAAAGTATGAACATCTCGTTCATCATAAATGCATGTTTGACGCTTTCATATCTCATTAATAACAACAATAACATGACTAATGATAGTAAGGAGACATTATTAACCCGTTGGGGCACAGACTGAAGAAGAGGACTGATGGTTCCTCCACAATGCACATCAACACTTGTTGGTAACCAGATGTTTTAGTGACTGTCTATTTCCTGCTCTGCTATCCTGTGTTTCCTCCCTGCAGGAAGTTGTTTGCCTCAATCCAGGTGTTAACATACTGAGACTGTAAACATGGGCTCTTTCCAAAATATAAAAGATCTGCCTGCACTCACTAATTAATCTGTTCCATCCCATTTCTTTGTTAAACCTGCACAGAAACATAAATGTAAAGATGACAAGCAATGCTTTCATAGGGGTCAAGTGCCAGGCTGTTTCTTGGTTGGAAAGCAGCAACTTTCCAGAGTCCTGCCATCTGTAGCTCTGGTTACAGGGACAATATGTCTTCAGTCCAATTGAAATCACGCTGATTAGAGACTAACCTGTTTACATGGACGCTACATAAGGTCATGCGGTTGTAAATAAGATGTGCGTCAACATGCCACAAAGCGTAATCACAACACAACGTTTACTCTGTTTCACGTCTTTATGCTAAGGTAAGTGATGCAGCTGCTGGACGTAGCTTTATACTTATCAGACAGATGTGACAAAAGTGATTAAGTATATTTCCCAAAATGTTGAAATCTTCCTTTAAAAGTTACACATCAACATATGACAGTCACATATTCATTATTAGTGTTTTGGGAAGAACTCCCTGGGACTATTATTTTCTCCATAAAGTGTCTCATATGCATTGGAGAAAAATCAATTAAAATTTTAATTTTAATTTAAAACTAGGGTCTGTCTTATTCAGAAACACATTTTGTTATACTGGGTGAAATGGTCCTTCCATCCCGAGAGTAGTCAATACATTATGTATTCAGAAAAAGGAACGAAAATAAATATACAGATTGGTCAGATGCACAGATTGGTCAGATGCCTTCATGTCTCGTTCTGTCCCTCCCTCCTCCGCGCGTGCACGCGTCACGTTTCACTGTTGCCGGAAATATTCAGCACACTCCTCTGTAGAAATACGGAGTTGCAGGTGAATACGTTCATTTGGTTACAATGGCAGAGAAAATGCAGCCAGCGTTACTCGTAACAGCTCACGCTCCGCTAAAAAGGCAAAGAAAAGAAAGCCTGAGGCAGAAATTGCTGCAATGAAAAAGGCTCTGGATAAAGAAAGAAGTCGGACTGAGTCAACATCGGTGCTGCGTTTGAGCGGTGGAGACAACTGGGGCATGTGAAGGGCTTGAAAAGTGATGCAGAGGTTGCTCTCTTTCTGTTGGACAGGTAATTATGCGTTTTGTTTCAGGGGGATTTGTTATTTTCATGAAATATGTGAGGTTTGCCAACTTGGCTACATTTGTAGCTCGTATTAGCCCAATGCTAACATTAGCTTCTTTGTGTGTTGTTTTTAGCCATGAGAATGGCTAATGAGTCGGCCCAATTTCCACTGGATAGGGGTCCGCTACGTTGCGGCTCTGATCCGGTTTTGCTCCGCCGTCATTTGCGGTTGCGGTTTGAGTCCGCCACGGCGCAGTAAGGTAGACAGCTGACGTCAGGAGGCCGAGGAGTTCCCAAGATAATCACATAATCACTCGCAGCCACAGTTATAGGTCGTCTGTGTTATTAAAAACAACAACACAAAGTGTTCCCGACCGAAGGATTAGCAGAAGAGCTTGTGTTTGTCTTTTTTTTGAGATTTGTGTGCTGGTGTCAACACAAGTGTTTTATTTTGAAAAGTAACACGTGTAATTTGTTATTTTGGCGCTTGACTTCCTGTCTGCTCCGTGCTAAATTCAGCTGAATTGCTGCGTCTTGCTCCGGCATCTCCTTCTCCCTGCTGAGTCACAGTAACAGATGCGCGTTCAAGTTTGTGGGGGAGTGGCTTTGGATGGAGCACTGACGGGATGGGGGGGGGGGGGGGAACTTAGAGGAGGTGCCACTTTCAAATCTTGCTAGCTCTCTTGCTAGCTCTCCAGGATTGTAGACCCTAGCTTTAATCTGTCCCACTGCAGCTCTTGTGCACTGCTCTCTGTTGTTCGTCTCATGACCAGACCATTTTGGCATAGATGCATATTCTGTCATAGTGGAACAAATTAGTGCTGCAACGATTAATCAATTAGTTTTTAGTTATTTTGTTAAGTGAGTTATTAATTAATCTGTTTGGGCCATTTTTTAAGAATTAAATGTGATGTCGGCTTGTTAAAAGTTAATATATTCTACTTTCTTTTCTTCTGTGTGACACTTAACTGAATATCTTTGGTCGTGGACAAAACAAGACATTTAAGGATGTCATCTTTAGATTTCTGAAACACTGATCGACATTTTTCACCAACAAAACAGAAATGAATTGAGAAAATAACTAACTGATTCATCAACAATGAATATTAGTTGCAGCCACTAAGATGTCGACTTGGACTTTGTCACAGAGCAGCACACAGCTCATAATACAAGTAAAGCACCTGGTTCTTGATGCCATTGTCTCCTGAAAGATCTGTGGTGTTGAGCTGGAAGACCAGGAACTGGAAAAGTCTCCCGTTGGTCCCCACTGCCTGTACTGTAATAGGACGGCCCAATACAGACTGTGGCTGGGTCTGACACACACACACACACACACACACACACACACACACAGATAATTATGTATTCAGGTGGTGGCTCAGCAGAGTGTACAGAGTGTTCACAGAGCGTTATCAAAGATCTGCTGTTAAATGTGATGAGTGATTCCTCACCCCATACAGACTGTGTGCACGGGCCAGAGCGTTTCCGAAGGCAAACATCACCATCTTGGCTCTGAATTGTTTTGGGCGGAGCTTACAGTTAATGTCTCCTTCCTCCTGGAAATAAAGTGTGTGGGCATGAGGGTAAGGGTAGCCCTCCCTGAAACCTGAGAAGAGAACAGCGACACACTCCTGTCAGCCTCAGGGACACACAAGACACAGCACACTGACGCATGAAGAAGACTCACCTGAGCAGTTCACCTCCTCCTTGTACACGTGTACCTTCTGCAGGTCGATGGACGGGGAGACAGGATAGAAGGATTTGAGGACGTGATCTGCCGTGTCGCCCACTTCCTGTTTCCCAGAAACCTCTGGCAAAGGGTCCATGCAGTTATACAGCAAACCATTCTGACCCCTAACCTGGAACAGGTCCTCACCTTATATACAAACATGGAATGTAAATGGAAGGACATTAGAATGCATTCAATACTTGTTTAAGCCATTTCAGTACTCATTCAGGCCAGAGAGTGAATCCAACTGACTGCGGCGATCCTCGGACTTCCTCTTTTGATTTGTCCTCTAAAAAAACTCTCTCTTCTGAAATTTAAGCAGTCTATTTTGTCTTTGTTCGCACATTGCTGCACACTGCTGCCAACGATTGCTTCAAACCATCTGCAGGGATGTGTATTGTACCAGCCACATGTTACAAAGAGAACGGGGGAAGAACACAGCTAGCTGCACTAGCAGACTTCCTGCAACCTTTATATAGTGAAATCTAAGCATCTTTAACACACTTTCAAGCTTGTCCAGCACCTTATGACGTAATACAAGGCATATTGCAATGTCAACCTTCATTTATACTTATTTAGACTATAAAATAAAGTATTCTGTGTCATAAACACATATCTGGGCAACACCCTGAAACATTTACTAGCTGTTACAGAAGTGGAGGGCAGTGTGAGGGCAGCATGAGGTTGGGCTGTCTGTAGGTTTGTGTTTTTATTTCTTTATCTATCTTTTAAGCATTTTCAACTGCTTCATCAATTATATGTATCTGAGACCTTGAAGACATGCGTTTTTAAGGATTGCCAGCACCCATGCTAACACTGACTAACAATTGTAAGAAGGTCCACAGGGAACCCTGAAGCACCAGGTGATGCAACAGGATGTATTGATTACCTCTCTTCCATGTAGTGGCCAATGAGTACTTTTCAGCAAGGATCCTCCTTCCAATTGCAGGGTGTCTGGACTGTAGAGTGGCACACAGGTGGAGCAGGTTGGACAGCAAAGTGTTGCTGGGGAAGGAAAACAAACGGTGGGAGAGAAGGGAGTGGAGGTTTTTTTCTGTCTCTGATCCAGCACCGGAGGTAGTAGCATAGACACAACAGAGGCCAGACTACGTCTGTGTGAACAGAAAAGCCGGCAGCAAGTGACAGGAGTGTGACAGTCTGGTGTTCATTCTGGCAACTAAACAGATCCTTCACAGGTCCCACACTTCAACCCAGAAAGCAACGTTACAGGACCAAACAACAGTAATGCTGCAGCAGGTGTCTGTCTAAGTAGCAAAAATTCTTCACTTTAACTTTTTAACATTGAACTGGATTAAGGAAACTGTGAACATTTAATTTCCTCACTTGGAGTCAGAAAGTGGCGCAGCAGTGCCTTACAGACCATACTGGATAAATGTACACTACCTGTATTTCTCTTTGCACGGTCGGTCCTCTGTTGTGTCCCAGAAGCGCGCATGTTTGATGGCATTCTGCACCCGTTCATCCTGATCTGGTATCTGATTGGCAGGACTCTCAGCCAATGAGAGCAGACGAGGCGGCAGACCAGAGATTAGCTTGGCTTTAGTCAACCACAGAGCCTGACGCACACCTGAGAGAGAAAGAGAGAGAACAGTGCAAAGATCTGAGGCGACATACGTTTTTGAATCATATCTGAAATGGTGAACCACGTCTTGAGACAATCGGAGGAGAGAGGTAACACCAATATGTACATGTCTAATATTAACAAAAATGGACATTAACAAAACGTTTCCTATCACTGAACTTTCATCATCACATCAAGGCCCATCTGTTAGTGCAAAATTAGCATGTAAGCTAATTCTATACCATTTGAAAATGGTCAAGTCTGACAGTCTACCTGTTTAACATTAAGTTCATGTGCCCTGTCACGGACTTCAGCCGAATTCATTTCATTTAATCAATTAATATATACTAATTCGAGGGATCTTCCGGATGTGATTTGCCGTGTGGGGACAAGCGTGCGGAGACTCCGTGTAAAAGTAGTCAAAAATTATTATAATCGCCATATTTCTATCATTTTGGGAGGCTGGACAAATAAGGTTCTGTTTTGGGAGCGAATGAGTGCGCTTTCGGTGCAGTTCAAGACTGAAAATGACTTCTTGATCAACTCGGACGGGTGGAGAGAAACCGCAGGTGGTTAGCAACCTAGCCTCCTCAGCTAACAAGGGCGATGTTAGCCTAACAAAAGCCGACAACAAGCCTAACGGGGCTAAGGATATGATAAGAGATCAGAAAGGAGACAAAGACGAAAAGAGACGAAGCCGAGATGGAAAAACGGACTAAGAGTTTGGAAGAATATATATATATATATATATATATATATATATATATATATATATATATATATATATATATATATATATATATATATATATATATATATATATATATATATATCTTGTGTATGTGTATGTGTATGTGTGTGTATATATATATATATTATATATAAATAAATAAAAGCAGCAAGTTTGGTTGTTGAGGAACAGGAAGCTGTGGGAGGGACGGAGGCGGATGAATGACAGGCAACGACGGTCGGTGTACAGACAGCGATATTGAGAGTTGAGAGATTTGTGACATTTAGCGTGTTTGGAGTGTGTAGTTAGTGTGTTATGTAGTGTTTGGTGTAGTGTGTTTAGTGTGTAGTGGAGTCGGTTTTTTGTTTAATGAGTCAGAACAATGAGGAGAAGCTGAATGTGGAGCAGGCAGTGCAGCTCTTCATTCAGCTGGAAGGAGCTCAGGCAGACCTGAGCATTGCCTGCATTTAAATGTAAATAGTTACATATAACTTTGTAAATTTTTCAAATGTATGCACATAATGCAAATATAAATTGTTGTTTGCTAAATTTAAGTAATAAAAAATGCTTTGTTAAACATATGTGGTTTTCACAGTAAAAAAATTAACTTTTTCTACTCGGTCCATTGTGTTAATACAGTATGTCAAAATAAAAAAATAACTGTACAGTCACACATGTGAGGTTGTGCTGAAAATAATGACACCAAGTAAATAGTTTTTAAGGTGAAATATAATGGCAAAATCAAAAATAGTCAAAAACAGCCAATTATACCCTGGAATATTGGATTTCACAACAAACCTAAATATCCCCGACGTCCCACCTTCAAACACAGCCTCATTTGGCCATCAATGAAAAAGCTCCTTAACCTCCAACTTTTCTATAGGAACACATATTTCCTTCGGGCACTGCACTAGTATAAAAGAATTAAATCTATCAGACGTATGGAGAAAAAACGACCCTGGTCAGTCGACCTTCTCATGTTATTCTGTCACCTGCCAAACATTCTCTAGAATTGACTACTTTTTGGTCTCAGCCTCTTTGGTGTCTACAATTTCAAGGAGCTGGTATGATAGAATTATAATTTACTTAGTCTAAACATGCCACAATCGCTGAATTTCCCCACAGGGTGGCGCCTTCAGTCATTTTGGCTGAGGGATCCAGAATTTGTGGAGTTTATTAGGGCACAAATTGATGATTACTTCATCAATACTTAAATAATACAACTCAAACTTCGGCTACTATACGGTGGGAAGCTTTTAAAGCCTTCCTGAGAGGACAGATGATAAGTTTCACAAGCTTTAAACATAAATCTTGGAGGTTGGAGATGGAGCAGTTAGAAGAAAAGATTAAAGAAACCGAATCAAAACATTTCGCAAATCCTTCCCAAAAGTAATTTAAAGATCTTAATGAATTCAGAGCTAAATACAGTGTTATCTGTCAATAAAGCAACTAAAAGCCTGCTGAAATTGAAACAGTCCTATTATGAGCAGGGAGAAAAGGCCAGTAAACTCTTAGCTTGGCGTGTTAAACAATCTGAATCTGAAAGAACATAAATACAATTCAGCGAGATGATGGTTCGGAGACTAGTGACCTCAAAGAAATCAACAAAACTTTTAAAGATTTCTATAAGAACTTATACAGCACAGATCTTTCACCCTTTTGTTTACAAAAACAAAAATAATATTTAGATTCATTGAACATCAAACCTCTTGAAGAAAACTTCTTGGCTGATCTAAACCTTGACATTACCATTGAGGAACTGTCTGTGGCCACTAGGAGTATGAAGGGGGGAAAGACTCCAGAGCCCGATGGGATCCCCATTGAAATATATAATATATTTAAAGATGCTTTACTACTGCCTTTCCTTTAAATGTATAACGAGTCCTTGGGCAGTGGGGCTCTCCCCCCATCTCTAAATATGGTAGTGATTACACTTTTGTTAAAACCAGGTAAAATGTCTACCCTTTGTGTGTCATATAGACCAATATCCCTTCTCAATAATGACCTTAAAATTCTTTGCAAAACATTAGCTAGACGGCAAGGTTTCCATAATATATGACGAGTGCTTAAAGCTAGGGTCTACAATCCTGGAGAGCTAGCAAGAGAGCTAGCAAGATTTGAAAGTGGCACCTCCTCTAAGTTCCACCCCCCCGCCCATCCCGTCAGTGCTCCATCCAAAGCCACTCCCCCACAAACTTGAACGCGCATCTGTTAGTGGGACTCAGCAGGGAGAATGAGATGCCGGAGCAAGACGCAGCAATTCAGCTGAATTTAGCACGGAGCAGACAGGAAGTCAAGCGCCAAAATAACGAACTACATCCGGTTGCTTTTGAAAATAAAAAACTCTGTGTTGACATTAGCACACATTGTGAGGCCAGCTGTCTACCGTACTGCGCCGTTGCGGACTCAAACCGCAACCGGTGGGGATTGCCGGATGGCGGAGCCGCAACGCAGCGGACCCCTATCCAGTGGAAATTGGGCCGACTCATTAGCCATTCTCATGGCTGAAAACAACACACAAAGAAGCTAACGTTAGCATTGGGCTAATACGATCTACAAACGTAGCCAAGTTGGCAAACCTCACATATTTCATGAAAATAACAAATCCCCCTGAAATAAAACAAATAATTACCTGTCCAACAGAAAGAGAGCAACCTCTGCATTCACATGCCCCAGTTGTCTCCACCGCTCAAACGCCACACCTATGTTGACTCTTTCTTTATCCAGAGCCTTTTTCGTCACAGCCTTTCCTGCCTCAGGCTTTCTTTTCTTTGCCTTTTTAGCGGGGTGAGCTGTTACAAGTAACACTGGCTGCATTTTCTCTGCCATTGTAACCAAATGAACATCTTCTCCTGCAACTCATTTCTGCAGAGGAGTGTGCTGAATATTTCCGGCATCAGTGAAACATAACGTGTGCGCGCGCGGAGGAGGGAGGGACAGAACGAGACATGAAGGCATCTGACCAATCCGTGCATCTGACCAATCTGTATATTTATTTTCGTTCCCTTTAATGAATACATAATGTATTGACTACTCTCGGGATAGAAGGACCATTTCACCCAGTATAACAAAATGTGTTTCTGAACAACATTACAGACCCTAGCTTTAATATTGTGTTTGAAAAATCAGGCTGTATGGACACTGCTATTTTGTCATTGGACGCAGAGAAGGCCTTTGACAAGGTGGAGTGGCACTTCCTGTTTGAGGTACTTCAAAGATTTGGCATAAAGAAGGAATTTCTCAGCTGGATTAGACTACTCTATGACCCCCAAGCTGTAGTTTTAACAAATGGACTGTCTTCAGCACCCTTTAAATTGCACAGAGGCACAAGACAGGGCTGCCCCCTGTCTCCACTGTTATCTACCTTGGAAATTGAGCCACTTGCCATGGCAATTCGTAATCATACTAATTTAAGTGGCATAATTATATCAGATCTGGAACATCGTATAGCCCTGTATGCTGATGATGTAATTTTGTTTTGCTCTAATTTGAAACAGAGTCTACCAGCTTTACTGGACCCAACTAGTCATTTTGGCAGCTTTGCAGGATACAAAATAAATTACTCCAAATCTGTAATATTATTCATGGATGAAAAGGATCGACTAAACCCTCCACTTAATACTCCTTTTATGGCTTCACACAATGGCTTCACGTACCTGGGTGTTAATATTGCCCCCACCACCGACAAAGTTATTGCTAATGACTACAATACTTTAACAGATAAAGTCACCCAACTTATAAATAGATGGAATAATTCTTCCATTTCTATGATCGGGCGATTAAATGTGGTAAAAATGTCAATTTTACCTAAATGTATGTATCTGTTGCAATCGATCCCACTTGCTCCACCACCCTCACTCTTTAAGACACTTTGAAAGCTTTTTTGTAACTTTATATGGAAAAACAAGCGCCCTAGGCTCAAGCTCTCGCTACTGTATCTACCATATGAGAGAGGTGGCTTACAACTACCAAATCTTGAGTGGTATTACTTGGCAGCTCAAATCAGAGCAGGAATGTTTTATTTGAGAGAAACCACCCTCAAGCCTGGGTTTCAATATAGGCACATTTAATTTATATTCCTTTAAATACTCTGCCAACGAACAGAAACTACTCAAACATACAAAAAATCCTTTTCTCAAAAACACAGTAATGAGGCACAATGCTCTTGCATATCTGGGAGAGATAACTAAACTATCTCAGTTTTCTCCAATTTATGGTAATGACAGATCTGGGGTTTCAGATCTGGGCATCCCAAGGTATAGCCAAGATAGCTGACCTTTACAATGAAAACCTGGTTCTCATGTCATTTCAAGAGCTCAAATCAAAATATGAGATTACCGCAATTTTTTTTTTAAATTTCTACAACTTAGAAGCTTCATCCTTTCTAAGCAGAATAATAATTTGAATCTTCCTCCCCTATCCAAACTAGAGGACTACACTTTGAAGTTTTTACATTCTAGGGGGCAGGTTTCATTATTAGGGGTGGGTAAAAATATCGATTCATCAATGCATTGCAATATATTTTTTCCCCAATTCAATACTGATTCATAAAATCCTCTCAATCGATTCAGGCAAGTGACCACCTGCTGTCCCTCGCCGGACCTCTCGGTCCCCGCCTCCAGCAGCTGGAAGCGTCTTGTCAAATCGTGAGGTTCTTAACAATACCCAGTCCCATTCATTACTATATAAGCTTTTTGTAAGCAAGTCTAAAGAGTCATCACACCGCTTACTTTCAACTTGGAGAATAGACCTGCAGGGGAATTAAACAGAGGAGGATCCAAAGCATGTTCTCTTGCTCAGACTCAATTAGGGCTGCACAATATTGGAAAAAACTGTTTTTTTTTTACCCTGCGATATATATTGATAATATATAGATAATGATAAGCATTTATATTTCATTTGAGCTCATTCATGCGTGCTTGTGCCCTCCCACAACTTCCATTTCTCATGCTGGCTTACTTTCATTTATAAAAATTACGTCCGTCTAATTTTCCTTCGGGTGCGGGTCGGGCGTCGGTAATAATTTATAGGGCCCTATAAAATCCGTTTTATTTTTTCCAAAATTCCGTTTTATTTTTTCCCAAATTCTGTTTTTTCTGGTTTAATTTTTGGGAGTTCCGTTTTTCCGTTTTAATTTTTGGGAATCCTGATTTTTTTACCTTTTACTCTTATTATACTACCAAAAACAGTGTGTTTTTAATGTAAATGACACAAGTTAAATCGAAATTACCTTAATAATTATAATATAATAATAATTATAATTGAGGTGACAAACATATTTCCTCAATACTGTACCGTACAGTACAGTAAAGTGCATCAAAAACATTCTGACTTCATCATCTATTCATACAGTAGTATATGTTGTGTTTTTATGGGTTTCATTGGTTAATAACATGGTCAGGTCTCAGGAAGATCCAGAAAATGTTTGCATACCAAAATTGTTCTGAAAATTTAAGATGTAAAAATAAAAAAAAATTAGCAAAGATGACCAACAAAATGAGAAATTATACTTCCATGTCAATAACATACTAACCAGCTAGCAGTGAAAACACCAACCCTCCCCCTGTCCTCTGAGCACCCAGCCCAGGCAGAGTCAGCTAAGAGGGCTGTGGCTAACGGGGTTAGCTAGCTAACAGCAGCTACTGTTAGCAGCAGTTAGCGGTCACTCTGGTGATATGCCAATAATATGAATCGGACAGGTGGCTAACGCTCACGCATTACACCTTTAATTATGATTTCTCAGGTCTGCTTCTTTGCAAAGCAACAGTTCACCTGACACACACAAGTCGTACTGCTCGGCTCTGTACTGAGGGGTAAATGACGAGTTTCTCAGTTTTTCGCTGATAAAGACGGAGCCGTGGGCAGCCGCTTCGCCATGCTTACAATGTATTGACGGGGGGCTCAGTCTGTGGGGAGGGGGGCGGCGGCGACTTGTTGTGCCACCCAGATCTGCTTCCCTCCGTGCAGTTTTCCCCAGACATACGTTCCTCCTCCAAACGAAAACAGCATTTCAGTGAAATTATGTCAAATTCTGCGATATTCCATGTTAAAAAGAAGATTCCGTTTCAATCGGCCAATTGCGCGATTCTGTCCGCGATTCCGTGATCGCGTAATTCATAGGGCCCTAAATTTATAGCGGGTCGGCTCGGGTGCGAAATGTAATTTGTGCTACTGCAGGAAAACGGGTCAGATGCAGCTTCAAGTATGGTGTGTACGGATGGGTTTTCAAAATAAGACCTTTGCAGGACTCTGCTGTGTGGTACCGACATAAATGGGTCAAAGAAATTAGTTGTGTTACCTCTCGTTGTGGCAACAGATGCAAGGCACTGTTGACACAGAACACGTGTTTCAATGTTGTTACCAGCGACTTACTCCATGTGCAGGGGCATGGTCTGCTTCAGCACACCGATTAAGAACTAATGTGATTGGTGTGTCAGGTACCCTTGAAATTAGATGAGTTCATTTGTGGCCTACATCGCAGGCTCTGTAATGTGACTATTGCACACACGTAGAGACCTTGCTATCCAAATCACAGGTGAGGAAGTTCCTCCTAGTCCTAAATTGTGCCTACTGAATCTCTATCCAGAGGACTTCACTACCTCTAAAAAAGTTAGATCTTTACTGAATATTTGTTTTCTAGAAGCCAAACGATGTTTAGATTGCTCATGGAAATCAGATCAGCCACATCGCAATGGTTGAGGGGTATGACTTTTTACTTAGCTTTAGAAAGGATAAGCTACACAGCAAAGAACAGGCTTGACAAGTTTTGGAAAATATGGAACATGTTCTATAACTTCCTTGAGAATAACAATGTACAGGGTTTGTACGGGTGCTTGAATTCCTTGAAAGTGCTTGAATTTCAATGTTGTGTTTTTAAGGTCTGAAAAGTGCTTGGATTTTAGCTTAAGTGCTTGAAAGTGCTTGACATTATAACTCTGTGTCTTGGCAACATTGGGATCAGACTGGATAGTTTTCTTAATACAAGGAGAAATAAAATCAGTGTGTGTGTGTGTGTGTGAATCATCACACATGCAGCCTGGTAGCAATAGAGAAGGGTGGCCGAGGAGAAGGTGAATTTGATGCAATTTGGACTGATGACACGTTTCATATTAATAAACTTTAATAAATAAGCGAAAAGCTTATAAAAGTTCTCAGGTCTCTCTTTGTCCCGGTGCAAGTGTACCTGAAGAGCGCCGAGTGGCTTCCCTTTTTTTGGATAAAAAACTTTGTGTTCTCCTTTAATTTCTGAAGTTTTTGCTATCATGAAACATCATTTTAAATGTTTACAGCATAATACAATGTGCATTATTGTGATAAAAAGTGAAAAAATATTCATGAGTATATATATTCCTGTAGATATGTATTTTATCCCAGCGATAAGGTGCTGGAAAATTTTGTAAATGACCCTTAAAAGTGCTTGAAAAGTGCTTGAATTTGACCTTGAAAAATGTGTACGAACCCTGAATGTAGATGTTGACGGTTGGATGGATGATAAAATGGATTGAGTTACCCCCCCCCCCCCCCCTTTTTTTTTTATTTATTTGTTTTAATTTGATTTAATTAATGTACTTATTTGATTTTCATTTACTATTATTTATTTTAATGTATTAATTAATTACTTGGTTAATTTCATTCGGCTTTCTCCCTTAAACAATGAAATAAGCCAAGTTGTACCTTCCGCTGAGACTGCATGACTCGAGAAGCCTAGCTGCTGTCTTAGACTGCCTCAATGATATTAACTGTTGGATGGCACAAAACTTTCTTCAACTTAACAAGTCAAAATCAGAAATCATCTTGTTCAGTCCCCCAAACACAGACACCAGCCTCATTACAAATAGCCTTGGTCCACTCTCCAGTAACATTAAACCTGCTGCTAGAAACCTGGGAGTCATATTCGATTTAGATCTCACCTTCGACAAACACATTAAAACAGTTGTCCAGTCCTGCTACCTCCAACTCAGAACCATCTCCAAAATCAAACCGATACTTTCTCATTCTGATTTGGAAAAAGACATTCATGCATTCATTTTCTCCAGACGAGACTACTGTAACTCCCTCCTCTCCGGCATAAATCAAAAGTCTCTTTCCCGCCTCCAACTGGTCCAGAACGCAGCAGCTAGGCTTCTCACAGGTTTTAACAGACGACATCACATCACCCCAGTTTTAGCGTCTCTTCATTGGCTCCCTGTTCGTTTTAGAATTGATTTTAAGATTTTACTGATCACTTTTAAAGCTCGTCTTGGCCTGGCTCCAAGCTATCCACCTTATTCCTGACTTCGTGAGTTTACCCATGGTTCATAGCGGTATTCGGTTATGCTATTCCGGTTGAACTGGCTGACCTCGGTGTTTACGCTAACATAGCTGTCATGCTCGCTCTAAAAACCGGCTTTTAACACAAAGAAAGCGACAGAATGGATAAAAATCGGAGGTGGATACACTGTACAGAGGTTTTAATAAGTCGTGAGGACAGTTCTCACGGAGTGGGCAGATGACATGAAGCATTAGCCCGACGTTAGCTACATCGCTAACGTCTGGCTAATGCCGTGCTAATGGGTCTAATGCTTATCTTATATTTTCTGAAGATGTTGACGGCGGAGAATTACACAGTTACAAAAGCACAGAAGCATACAACTACCTGCACAGTAACAACATAGGGAAAGTACTGTTGAAGAAACACAGCGAGTTATTTCTGAAGGCAGCAGTAGCGCTCAGCCAGAGTGTCAATCAAGCTAAACATACAGCTTGGCTAATGCTGAAGGAAAGTGAAGTCGTGGAGACAGGCGGCTGCTCGGACATTGCCGGGTTAGGAAAGTCATGCAGCAGCTATTCTGTGGATGATATTCATAAACCCAAATATTTATTTTAGTGTCAAAGCCGCGAGCCGCGCTAGTCTCCGTTCCTCCTTCCTCAGCATGGCGTGTAGGGCGCAGGGCACAGACAAGTTTGTCTAAGTGGTTGATGTACTACACGAGACGTTTCTGAAAAAAAATTTCAGGAATTGTTGTGGCAACCAACAACGGCACATGTTGTACCTGAGCTAATTTTAAAAACAATTTAGCACTTATGACCTAACGCTAGTTGTTTAGGGCTAGCTTAGCGGCAGCGGCCATCATGCAGTTGCAAGGCAACAGGAAACAGAAAACCGCCGGCGGAAGTAGTTATCTGTCATGGCAGCCCCCATAGGCTCCCGAGGAAACAGGTGGATATAACAGAAATGTTGACCCCATATGAGCCAGTTCGCAGCCTTCGATCCTCAGGTGGGGGCCTCCTGGCAGTTCCAAAGTCAAGGCTTAAATCTAAAGGTGACCGAGCTTTTTCTGTCATTGCTCCTCGGCTTTGGAACGACCTACCTGAGGAGATAAGGCTTGCAGAATCAGTAACTTCTTTTAAATCACTTCTTAAAACTCATTTTTATAGACTTGCCTTTTTGTGATGTTGTCTCCTTTTTAGTTTTTAATTTTTGAGTTTTAATTTCTCATTTATTTATTTATGTATTTACTTAATGGTCTAAGATTCCTTCGTTTGCTCTACATTTTTCATTGTAATTTCAACTGTGTTCCTTTTATTTGTTCTGCTTTGTTTGTCAAAGCACTTTATAAACCTTGTTTTTAAAAGTTATTATTATTATTATTATTACTGTAGCGCACTATACACTGTGACATGAACATTTTCTGTGCATGCTATGAATGAGGACAAACCTGTGGACTTTCACATTCATAACTAGATTCAACGCTTATTATTTCTCATTTTAAGTCTCCTGTTATATTGTGTTATGTGCCTTGTTGTGTTGTTTTGTATTATTTGTATGTTAAATGATCAAATTCTTGATAAACAAATGTTTAAAAAAAACAAAAAACAGAAGTTTGTGTGTGTGTGTGTGTGTGTGTGTGTGTGTGTGTGCGTCTCACTCAGTGGGACACACATGCATCACAGCGATATATGAGAGTGCTGCACCGACTGAAGGAGAGCTTTTAAAACTTTGAGAAACAATTTTATACTTGGTTGAATATTTATTCCTGTTAACGCTGATGCAATTTAGAACAGAAACTTGAAGAGTTTGTTGCTTAATGCGCATCTGACATCACGTTATTTTGGTTTAGACCTACTAGTGTGTTGTCTTTGCATATTAGGTGGCATAGTAGCCTAAGACATGCTCATTTTATTTTATGTAGAAAAATTGAAACCATGGCAATCTTTAATTACAAAGCAAGCACTTTATTTCAATGGCTACTTATTTATTTATTGTTTTCTTAAATTATTTAAATGTGTTGACAAAAGACATTTTGTGATGACCTGATTATATCTGTCTTGTAATATGTCATCAAGCACTGCATCATCAAGTCTGTGTTGTAGATGTGATAGCCTTTTACCCTTGCACAGTTAACCATATGCACCCGTCCATATGATGCACACATGTATCAGCGCAAGAAAATCGGCAGTCCGTATCGGTCATCAGCTAAGGCTGATGAAAAAAAAAAACGGTATCGGCTACGGCCCTAAAAAAATCAACATTGGTCGATCCCTAATGTTGACACAGTGAAGTGGACAGTGATGAGCCTTACAGTGTCCATCAGTTACCTTCCAGGGCGCTGGTCCTCTGGTTGTACACATAGCACGGCTTCTCTTTGTACAGGGGCATCTGGTGGGCCGGGGGGGTCTTGTAGTGTCTCGGGTCCTTGTAGTCCCTCTCCCACTGGGGGTACACGGGCTTGGCCAGCCCTGGGACATAGTGCATCCTTTCGCCGTACGTGACCATCTCGAACCCGGGGATCTCCACTCTCTCCCTGGGTCTGCGCGCGGGGGGAGCTTTGGCTGTGAGACATCGGCTGACAGCGAAGTGTCTCCGGGCCTGTGTGGACATCCGTCCCAGATTCTTCAAGAAGACGGTTGGAGAAAAAGACGGAGCCGCCATTCTTAACCAATGAGGCATTCCTGTGAACATGTCGTTTTCCTCTGACCGAACACACCGCCTGTCACTGAGTGTCGAAGATGGACGCCGCCATATTGGATCTTCTTCTTCTTCTTCTTTGTGGTTTATTGGCAGTCGGCATCCTTAATGTTGCATATACCGCCATCTGCTGGACTTTACTTCTTTCTCGTTTCCTCCTTTGTTATATCATTTTAATTGATCTAGTTGAGACAAGAAATCTCCAAATGATTCTTCTCCCTTCCCTAGATTTTCCACATTCTATTATATTCTTGAAGTTATTCTCCCTTACTCCTGATTTCCGCAACCCTATTCTCATCATCTCCCTCTCCCTTTCATATCCAGGACATGCTACAATTACATGTTCCACTGTCTCCCTCTCCCCACAGTAACACTGACCAGTTGCATGTTTCCCTATCATATTGAGTGTGTTATTCAATTTACTGTGCCCTATTCTTATTCTGCTCATGATTACTTGTTCTGTTCTATTATCTCTATGACATCCCTCTCCTACCTCTCCTACTACACTTTGTAATTTATATAAATGTATCCATTTTCTTCCTTCTTCCACTGTTGATTCCACTGATTATTTATTTCCTTCCATATTAAACTTTTTCCCTCTGCTTTTGATAATTTTACTTTCATTTCCAACTCTTCTTTCTTTCGCCATATTGGATACTCTGACTTCTTCTTCTTCTTCTTCTTCTTCTTCTTCTTCTTCTTCTTCTTGATGTTTTATGGCGGTTGACAAACAACTTTTTGGTGCATTACCGCCACCTACCTGTATGGAGTGTGGATCGGGACTTTATACATTCTATTAAATAAAAAAAAATAATAATAATAATTAAAAAAGAGACCAAAATATAAATAAATAATACTTATATCAACAAAATTTTCTTATCTATCAATTTTGTACGGAAGCCCTAAACGGCCATGCATTCATACATTTTATTTCCTCCGTTTCCCGTGATAACGACTTAATTTCTTCTGTTTTCCCGAGATAACGGGATAATTTTCTCGAGATCTCGTGATAACGAAACTTTGTTTTCCCGAGATAACGATATAATCAATTCGAGATCTCCAGAAAACAAAACGATAGTGTAGTATATTAAATCATTGCAGGAAACATCATTCAGTGTAGCAATGTCAGAGGAGCAGGAGCATATCGATCACTGCGTCACATGTATTTTCAATCAAGGCCTGACACAGGCTGACACGGCATTATGTCTTCCTATTATAGATAATATTCACATTAATGTGCGTAATCTAAGAAGACGGTTAGCAAGGCTTCAGCTATATCAGTGGCGCAATCTAAGTGGGCCTGATGTCGTTGTAGCATCCCCGCTGAATGATGGTCAGACTCTCTAACTGATCTCTTAGCATGCACCAACTCAACAAAATTGCCCCTGTTTGCGCTGCCAGTGGCCTCATTGTGACCTCTGAATGCTTGCTCTTGGCGCGCAACGATGAGTCTCATCAAAATATCCACTTTTTTCTTCACCTGCTCATTGTGCTTCTTTGTGCTCAGACTTTTTGCCAAATCCAGAGCCTCGTTAATCCAAGCTTGGCACCATCAGCTAGCCACTCGGTGCGGACGTAATTCTGCTCATTGAAAGCCCGAAAACTTGAATTGGGACACCCTTCGCCGCGGAATAGTGACGTAACCGTACTTCAAATGCGCAGTCGAAGTGTGCAGACCCTGAATTGGGACACAGCCACAGTGTGTTGCTCACTTGCTCTTAAGAAGGATAAATGTTAAATAAAAGAAGGTAAATGTTGTGTTGTTTAAAATAAATAGTCCTTTAGTTCAGTTTTATGTTTACTTTATTAACACGTTTCTGTTCAGCGGCCACGTTAGTTTTCTTAGGTTCTATGTATTCTCTTTCTGGCTGCTCTCGCGATATCTCAGTATTAACTATACTACATATTCCTTCCTCTAACATAAAAGCTTCCTTCTTAATAAATCTCCAAACAAATTACATGGTTTCAAACTTTCTAAATCAAAAACATTTTCTTTCCAAATCATTTTTTTCTCTTTTCTTTCAAATGACAGTGCCACAAAACTTGTCAATAAATCTAAACATTGCCATTTCCATTTTACATAAACAAAGGAGTCTCTCTTGTTATTATTATAAAAAAAATGTTTTCAAGTCTCTCTGTATCTGATGGGCTTTCTGATTACACAACCCTTCCTAGTAGTGATGACCTCAGACACAGGTGGGTCAGGCACAGTTGGGACCTCAACTGCTGGAGCAGTCTCAGCAATCGGCACATCTCCTGTGTCATTGTTGACTTGACCGTTGCAGACTGATGAACGCTCAGAAACATCAAAGTCCGTACCACAGGTGTGTGGCGAAGATGTTTGACATTCCTGATCACTTTTGATCCATCCTCTATGTTGACCAGTTCAAAAGAGTTGTCGGCAGTGTTTCTCAGTAGTACATAGCGAGTGTCTCTGAATGTTGCGTCAAGCTTTCCATTCTCCATACTGGCAATGTAAACTACGTCACCAACTTTGAAGTCATGCTCTTCGCTCTGCTGGTCTGGTCAGCATAATGTTTCATTTTGGTTTTTTAATCCTCTTGATGGTTTCCGACATCTGTTACTTTCTCCTTTTTTTTTGGAGTTCCACCTGCCTTTTCCAAGCTTGGACATTTAGTGCGGATGTCTCTCCCGAACATTAGCATGGCTGGTGTTTCTCCTGACGCTCTGTGTGGAGTTGAGTGATACGCCATTAATATCTTTGGAAGTTCCTCTTTCCATGTCTTTCCTTCACACTTGGTCGCTCTGAAAGCTTTCTTCAGGTATCTGTGAAACCTCTTGATTTTTCCATTGCTCTTAGAATAATACGGTGATGCTTTGATGTGCTTAATTCCACATGACTTAAGAAATGACTCAAAAAGTTGTCCCACAAACTGCCTGCCATTATCAGTAACAGCCTCCATGGGATAGCCTAATCTGGCAAATATCTTAGTCAGTTCTGTGACTACAGTGGCTGAGGAAATATAAGTATAGTAGTCTATCACAGTTAGTATATACTGGTTTTGGATAGGACTGACCAGATCAATACCTAGCTTAGTCCATGGTCTCGTGGTAGTTCTAGTGGTTGAGGGGGTTGATCTTCGTGTAGTGGCTGGTTGAGCACACAGGCGGAGCAGTTTCTGATCAATCTCTCCACATCTAGGTCCATGTTGGGCCAGTAGAGTTTGCTCCTGAGATATTGTTTTGTACGGATCACTCCTTGGTGAGTCTCGTGTCCAATCCTCAGTGCTTGTTTCACCATTGCTTTTGGTAGCACAATCCTGTGTCCTCTCAGCACAAGTGCATAACTCTCCTGCACATCTGTTATAAGGCTGCAATTCCTCCGGAATCGGATTTGGCCATTTTCCCGTCTCCACGATTGTCTTTAGTTGCTTCAGTGTGTCATCCTCTGTCATTTTCTGTTTGATGTCCTCAAGGCTCATGGCCTGTACCTCATGCATCGTCACTGACAAAACTCTGTTTACATATGTTTCCACATACTCATTATTCTCTGTCTCCGGCAAAGGAAGTCGTGAAAGTGAGTCCGCTACGTTGGACTTCCCGACAATGTGTTCTATCTTGTAGTCATATGGTTGCAGTCTCAAGCCAAGTCTCTGTATTCGTGGTGGTGACAGTGTTGCTTTCTCTGGGCTGAACATGTAAATGAGGGGTTTGTGGTCTGTTTGCAGAGTAAACTTCCCTCCCCACAAGTAGGTTCTAAAATGTTCCACAGCCCATACACATCCTAAAGCCTCACGTTCTATCTGAGAATAGCGGCGTTCTGTTGGAGTCAATGAACGGCTTGCATAGGCTATTGGCTTGTTCTGTCCATCCGACTGGGTCTGCAGCAAAGCTGCACCTAGTCCTACTGGGCTTGCATCACTAATGACTACTGTGGGTGCACCTAGTTTAAAGTAGGCCAGGCATGGCTCACTCACCAATGCTTCTTTCATTGCTTGGAATGATCTCTCTGTTTCACTTGTCCACTCCCACACTTGTTCTTTTCTAGACAGCTTCCGTAGTGGTTTTGAAAAGTTTGCGTAGTTTGGTATGAATTTCATCAAAAATCCACAGGTGCCCAGGAATGAGTGTAGTAGCTGGACGTTCTCAGGTCTGGGTGCTTTGCAGACAGCCTCGACCTTTCTTGGATCTGGTTTGATTCCTTCAGCAGTGATTAAATGTCTCGATATATATATATATATATATATATATACACACATATATATATACATATATATACATACTGTGTGTGTATATATATATATATATATATATATATATATATATATATATATATATATATATATATATATATATATATATATATATAAATACAGTTCATATTTAGAGACAACAGAATGTGACAGCTTTGTCACAATAACAACTTCAAATTTGGATACTTTGTAATTACTTCACTTCAAACGGTCACACAGTGGCGCATCAAGAGTAGATGAAGAGCCTAAATGTTGTCTTACTGTAAATGATCATGTTCTGTTTTCCTTGTAATGTCACCATTAAATACATTTGAACTTTGTCTATCTGGTACATTATAGTAAGTCTTGCACAATAACAATACAATTACAACAGTTATTCATTATTATGATGACAACTGTGCTTAGATGCATCATGATTAAATCACAGCTGAGGGGAATTTGCTGACTACATTTAACAAATAAGCATAACTATAGACACATAAGATGATGCATTTTCTCATAGCAACATTTTTCACAATGAATGAAATACATTTCACTGAATGAATGAAATACAATAATCAGAACAAATGACTGAATCAGATGCCTTGTCCCGCTGCGCCATCTCATCACATGCAGAATAGCTCAGGATAATTCTTTGTATTGTTAATGTGACGGGAACAGAAAGGGTTAATTAATAAGAGTGGATAGTACAGATAACACTGGACACAGCAGTTAACCACTTCTCCATCATCACCCTAAGCTGACAGAACTGAGCAGTTTATTGACGACATCTTTCAGGGTTGTTGCCTTACATGAAGGATTTTATAGGTTTATTCATGGTGACTATCCCACAGGTGCGGCCGCACGGCTGCTACTTATCTGAAAGTATTTGATATTTGAGTAGAAAAGAGGCAGAGGCCTTATGGATATGGAAATTCATCGAAACACACGTCATATACGTCAGCGTAGATGAGAGCCAATTAGGGCAAAGTCCTGACGTCATGAAGGTGGGTTTGGGGTCGCGCAGTACCTGGAGAGCAACTGCGCGAATGCTCTGCAGCAGCCTCGCTCCCGCGATAACTTAAGGTCACGTGACAT
This sequence comes from Sparus aurata, assembly GCF_900880675.1. Lineage (NCBI taxonomy): Eukaryota > Metazoa > Chordata > Actinopteri > Spariformes > Sparidae > Sparus > Sparus aurata. Next base: position 385,349 of record NC_044207.1, on the reverse strand, counting down.
CAGATGCGGAGCAGAAACCACTCCCATCCAGGTCATCGTGGACACATTTTAACCAGCATGCATCACGATTTATGCAGCGCTGCGCAGCGCTGCGCAGCACTGCGTGATCTTGAACTCGCCTTATACTACAGTAAAGGAAGCCTCACTCTCTTCAGACGCACTGTCAGACTCACGTGGAGGACCCGCTACTGAAGCTGCAGCATTGGTGCTGCTAGCCCCGGCCAAACACCTGTTCCTGCAGCAAACATCTGCAGAATTGTTTTACTTTTAGCAGCCTGTGCTGCTAGAGCTTTTCTTTTCCTTTCCCTCAAGTTTTCCGCACCGCCTTTGCGTTTTTTACTTTCCTTCTCCATTGTTGTTTTTCGTGTGCTGGTGTGTTGGGTTTTTTTTTCTCTCGCTCTCGCTCTCTCCCTCTCTCTCTCATCATCAACTCCTCATCATTAAAAGTGATTGGACGAGGGGGGGGGGGGGGGTCTAGAACATGCGTAGGCGGGACTCCTGGGCCTCTGTAGCCTCCCATAGGGCCATTGGGCCAGGTATTCTTTAGACAGACAAGCCACTGGACCAATCAGCACCTCTCTGCTGTGTCTGCAGCTGAGCACTGTGGGCCGAGCCGCTGCATGTCTCTCTCCCAGGGTCGGGAGGGTTACAATAGTTACCAAGGCAAGACGAGGCATGGCAAAAAAAAAAAAGTCAAATGAATAAATAAAAATAAAATAAAAAACGGCCGTCCATCGGCCCATTTTTTTTAGATGTGTAGCCTGTATTTCTAGTTTGCACTTGGCCTCCAATAAATAGCCTAATAATAAACCAGCGTTTCATTGGTTTTTAAGAACTGCAGCTGAATTGCATGTCTTCCAAACCTCAGTATTATGATAATGTGAATAAACTCATGTTGACAGTAATTTGTTGACACAAAAGAAATGGCAATTGCATAACACTCACTGCTACACAGGATACACCGCTAAGTAGTTAGCTTTCTATAAGTACTTTGTTTATTAATCTTACATTATTTAATCTGCATATTGTGTTATTAAGGCCTGACATTTTTTTACATACTGCCCTTTTCTGACTTTGAGCCCCTGTCCCTTTATAACCATGTGCACGTCCCTGTACTGAGCTATAAGATCTTTGGTCCTTACTCTTCAGTTCTCCTGATGTGCAGCATGCAGCATCAATGCCGTATGATTACTTAAATTATTAATTAACTATATATTCATTACATTGACTAATATACGTATACTAATATTCTCATCACCCATGTCATAAGGTGCACTTGTGCAATCTGAGACAATCCAGTTCAACTGCTCTGCCATAGATAGATAGATAGATAGATAGATAGATAGATAGATAGATAGATAGATAGATAGATAGATAGATAGATAGATAACTTTATTTATCCCCGAGGGGAAATTAGGTCATCGTAGCAGCGGTACAATACAATCAGAAATACAAAATATAAAATACAATAAGAGTACAGTATCGCAATTTAAAACACTATATACAATATACAATAAGCTTAAATATTAAATACTGGGCAGAATGGAACTAAGTGGATTTTAAGGTGCAAGATAAAGAGAGAAAGGTGCATTTTTATTTACAGTGGTAAGATTGAGTAATATGTCACTTAAATTATGTGAGTGTATTTCCTGAGCGTTGCTGTGAAGCGTTGTAGAGTCTGATGGCACCAGGTAGGAATGATTTCCTGTGCCGTTCTTTAAGGCAGCGAGGTTGAATGAGTCTATTGCTGAAGCTGCTCTTAAGCTTGTCCAGGGTTTCGTGAAGGGGATGAGAGACATTGTCCATGATCACCAGCAGTTTTGCCAGCATCCTGTGCTCCACCACCTCCTCCAGGGTGACAAGTTTAGAGCCAACAACAGAACAAATAACATAAAGTAGAATGAACACCTTTCTGATAACAAAAACTAAACATGTATAAGATTTATAAAAGCAGAATTTATGGCACAGCTGTTGCACAGGTGTATCAAATGATATGACTAATAGCAATAGTTATGTTTAGTATGATTCTTTTAATAATATTGCAAGGCAATACCCATTTAGTATGATTTATTATGCCTGACCCACCTTACTTTGTTTTCAGTCTCACTGTGGTCCACTCAGTACTCCTGGCCTGCATCATCACTGACACTCCACAACAAAGTGCTCCTACTGTAGGTTCCCAAATGTACACAAGATGATCACCTGTTAGGGACATTTGTTTAGTATGACTGCTAGAAAAACATTGCATTCATTAAGTGTTTTCAGTCTCACCATTGTCTACTCAGCACTCCTGGCCTGCAGCATACAAAATAAAGTTGTGAAGTGGCATCACTCTATTTCGAATATCAAATAAAAACTGACAACCCTAATATAGTAGGCTATTGTATAATTGTATGGGCTGCAATATACAAAATAGCTCTCTTAAGCTAGAAACATAAACTGGCGATGGTGTTGAGTCAGTGCAATACGGTGGTGAGAGACATTATGAGTTCAGTTCATAATCAATGTCCTTATATCATAAGCTTCACCAGTCATTCCGCAGCCTCAATGATATTAAGTTGATGTTTAACTACAGTCACACTCCCTACACATTAACCTCCGCTACTAGTATAAATTGACAGCGTTGGATTAAGTTATATTTAGAGAACAGAATTTAATTTAGCCTGTTGCATGTGTTGCTATCGTTATTCAGTATACCATCTTAAACTTTTATCTGTTAATATTCTCTGAATCTTCTAATAAAGACGGGGACAATCCGCCAACATACTTAATTACTCATGTCAATTTGATTCTGATGCACTACTGATGTGGAAATGTCATTCTTTAAACATTTTTATCTTGAACAAGTATTGCTCCGACCGTGTGCTCTATAGGAATTACATTGAGCGGCAGTTAGCTTGTGCTAACTTCCAGGAACTTTTGAGGGTCTCCATGATCCACCATTGCTGTGAAAAAACTGAACCATTGCAGTGAACAGAGGTGGCGCCACTCTCTCTCTCTAGGACTCTAGGACACACATGCTTGGACAGACCGACAGATAGTAGCTTTTCTTAAAGGGGCTCTGTGTAGTTTGGAGCAGAAATTCAAACTGAGAATTTTAACATTTACAATATTAATGAGGTAATAATACAAACACTCTCCATATGTTTTTCCCACTGTTCTCAGATGACAACAAGGTCCCAGAACACTGTTTGAAGCTAGAGAGGTGGCAGGCGAAAACGCTCTGGAGGTCTGTGGTGAAGGCGAAGGCGCTCTGGAGGTCTGTGGCGAAGGCGAAGGCGCTCTGGAGGTCTGTGGCGAAGGCGAAGGCGCTCTGGAGGCCGGTGGCGAAGGCGACGGCGCTCTGGAGGCCGGTGGCGAAGGCAAAGGCGCCGGCTGGCAGTCACTGGAGGCCGGCGATGAAGGTGTCGGTGCTGGCCAGCAGATCAGTAGTCTCTCTGGAGACCGGTGGAGAGGGCGTGGGCTGGAACCCACTGGAGGCCGGCGGAGAGGGCGTGGGCTGGGACCCACTGGAGGCAGGCAGAGAAGACATGGGCTGGGACCCACTGGAGGCCGGCAGAGAAGACGTGGGCTGGGACCCACTGGAGGCCAGCAGAGAAGACGTGGGCTGGGACCCACTGGAGGCCGGCAGAGAAGACGTGGCCTATGGCCCACTGGAGGCCGGCAGAGGCGGTGTGGGCTGAGACCCACTGGAGGCCAGCGGCGAAGATGAAGGCTGAAACCCTCTTGAGGCTGGACCGCTGGCTGGGAAACCCTCCTGGGTCTTAGCCGGACCACAGGAGGTTTGCCGGGAGCTGGAGCCGGTGAAGGGTCGCTGGCAGCAAACGACCTCGGCCGGGCCTGGGACCGAGGAGCAGGCGCTGGATTTGGCACGGGACTCGGCCGGGCCTGGGACCGGGGAGCAGGCGCTGGGCTTGGCACGGGACTCGCCGGGCTTCCGACCGAGGAGCAGGCACAGGACTCGGCCGGGCCTCAGACCAAGGGGCTTGGACCGGACTCGGCCGGGCCTCCGACCGAGGAGCAGGGATAGGCGTCAAGCAGGCCGCCGACTGAGGGCCACTGGCAGGTGTCGACTGGGCCGCCGACTGAGGGCCACTGGCAGGTGTCGCCATCAGTGGAGCAAACCCGGAAAGCGTCGGCTGGGTAACTGACAATGGAGCTGGGGCTCCAGAGCCAGACTTCAGGGAGCCAGGACGCGGCCGAGAAAGTCGCTTTCTTGGTGGGGGCAATTTGTAGGCCAGACAAGTTCTACAAAAAGGGGAAACTGAGGGCTTGTCCAAGATTGTGACTGAAGCATGGGCTGGTAGCTGGGCCAGAGCTGAAGCATGGGCTGAGGCCAGAGCTGAGGCATGGGCTGTGGCTGTGACTGTGGCTGAGGCTGAGGCGTGGGAGCCGGGTTGTGGCCTGGAAGAAAAGTTTGCTGGCAGCGATTTGACGAGCCCTGCTAGCAGGATTGGTCATAAAGTCCTGATACCATTGAATTATTTCCAGGCCATTAACTGCTGGATCCTTTTCAGGTCCGGTCATTCCGTCACGTTTACGTTAAAGGGGGAAAAACTAAAAGGCTTTGGAGATAGGAGTTGGACCCAAATGCAGTTACACACGGGAGGCAAGGATATGGGGAAACAGAAGGCAAGCTTTAAAGTCAGTGTAAAGCAAAATCAGCCATTTTCTTCTAAACACATTAAACAGGTCATAAATGTGTTTACTTAAAACATGTAAAATCCATTCGGCCATGTAGAATTTAATTTTGGAGCTAGGCTCACAAACTGTTTTTCAACATTTCTGTGTTCAGGATTTAATGGGCGGGTCAGAAATCATGTAAATCATTGCATATGATTTGCATAAACCCGGCCCTGCTGCGGAAGTGGTATAAATACGTTCAGCACGTCAGCTTCAGCGGTTCTCCCACTCGCTCTCCAGTGTTGGATAGTTTGCAGCTAGCTAACCAGCCAACCAGTCAGCTAACCAGTCATGTCTCCTCCTCATCACTCGTGCATCTTTCCTGGATGCCACAGTGTGCAGGGTAACGGCGCTGTTATCTTATTTAAGTTTCCTTCGGATGACAACGTAAGGAAACGGTGGATCAATTTTGTCAAGAGGAGCTAACGTTACTGTGGGGAGTTAAACATCACCACCAACACCTCTCTGCAGTGTCCACTTTACCCCTGACAGTTTCAGCAACTATCACCAGGTAATGTCTGGATTTCTGCAGAGTCCGTTGACGCTGGTCACTGGGACCCTCAAGAACCGACCCTCTCCGTCCCCGGCTTGCATCCTCTCCTCCCGCCGACAGCGAGTGCCACCGGCCTTATGTGGCCGCCGCTGACCCTCTCCGTCCCGCTGACAGCGAGTGCCACCGGCATAATGTGGCCGCTGCCGCCGCCGCCGCCACCCCTCTCCATCCCGCTGACGGCGGGTCCCACCAGCGGTATATGGCGGTAGTATCAGGGCCGCATTATTGGTGAGCCGTCCCAGTGTGAACGGATAATCTGGAGGCGCGGAGCGAGGGCGTGTTGGTCTGACAGTCTGATAAGTGCACAGGTCCTTCACTCAACTAAATACAGAGAAATGTCCCACAAAGCAACGTTACAGGACCAAACAAAAGTAACGTAGTAACTGTAACTGTTTTTGGCAACTTATATGAGGAAAACAAATACCACAGCTGTACGTGGAGAAGCGTCTGTCCTCCGCCTGTCCTCCTGTCTGTCCTATCGACTCTCCCTCACATTTCTGCTCAGAAAACAACGTTTGTCATGCTTGTCACAAGAGTGTTTAACTCACCGAGTGTTTGACGAAAATAAATCACCGCGACCGCCAGCCCTCCTGACCGAGTCTTCAGGGAACTTTCCCCCAGAAAACAGCCTCAGTCCCCGCGAGTGACAGAGTCAGACGGCGTCCTGTTCACTGATGGTGATTATGTATAATTATGTAATTTAGTGCGAAAAACTTCACTCTGTCACTTTCCAGGATGTTTGTCGGTCAGGATCTCAATCACTACACATTATAACAGCATCCATATGATTATAAACTGTCCGCGGGTTTAGATAGACAAGGGGAACACCTGGGGAACACCTGGGGAGACACCGACGTCATTAACAGGAAGTGCCGCGCCGCATGGGTGTGGTTCCAGTGCCTCCAACTGACACGCCCCCAGCGTTTCACAGCAGAAAGAAGTGCTTGTTTTTCCATGATTTAGAGACCTAATTTTATATACTTGGTGTTGGGAATCGTTATTGATTATTGATTATAATTAATATGTTATTATTAATTGATTACATTTATTATAGTTGATTAATGAAACCTGGGTCTTCCTCGGGGTCTCCTCCCGGGGGGACATGCCAGGAACACCTCCCGAGGGAGGCGTCCCGGGGGCATCCGAAACAGATGCCCGAGCCACCTCAGCTGGCTCCTCTCGATGTGGAGGAGCAGCGGCTCTACTCCGAGCTCCTCCCGTCCGAGCTCCTCCCGTCCGAGCTCCTCCTTCTCCTCATGTCGCTCAGCTGGCCTGGGAACGCCTTGGGATCCTCCCGGAAGAGCTGGAGGCAGTGTCCGGGGAGAGGGAAGTCTGGGTGTCCCTGCTCAGGCAGCTGCCCCCGCGACCCAGCCCCGGATAAGCGGACGAAAATGGATGGATGGATGGATGGATGGATTAATGAAACCTAGGTAACTATGAGTCATTAATGAACACGGGGCACCACCCTGAAATCAGGGATCAATAATCAAATGATTTACCTTTGAGTCTCATAGCCTGAAAAATAGTCAACTTGTCAATATTATGGAATTATCAATAATTAGACAAGAGGGAAGGCGTGAATCCGAGCACTGGCCATCTCAACCAGCAGTTATCAAAATATGGGATTGTGCAAAATAATCACAGATGCTGCTCAGTTAAAATCAACAGTGTTTATTAAAGCTTTCTCCACAGAACAAACCACCTACTTTAACAAACAACAATTTCCTTCACAAAGCTAGCAACATCAAAACATAAGCAAGCCAAACAGATACCTGGGTGGAGGCTTGTGTATGTGTGTGTGTGTTTGTGTGGCAGAAAGTCCCCAATAAAGACTACAAAGATGGCCGAAAGTGGCTTGGAAAGTCACGTTCGCCGGACTACAAATTGGTGGGCGGGACTTGGGAAGTCTCGTGGGAGAGACTACAGGGAAACACCGGACGTGGCTTAGAGTCACGGGAGAGCGCAAATTCCGAGATGATGAATTCAGATTCACTGATTCATATACCTGGAATTCAAAAATGGCAGCTGTGACTGTATCGACCAAAGATGATCACTACACGTGCGCGCGAGGTTTGAACAAAGGCAGCGGTTGCACCGTCTTTGATCTCGTGTGCGGTTTGGTCACACGAGGGGTTAATTTACAGGGGTGATAGCCACAGTCCCAAGAAGGTAGCCGTGCTACCAGGGGAAGTCTGTCTTTACAGTCAATAAAGGGAATATGCTGGACACACGTCTAATGTTATAGCGGGGTTGTTAAATATAAGTTTACAACAGATCGCCCTAAAGAGTATGTGTATCACAGTGTGTGTGTGTGTGTGTGTGTGTGTGTGTGTGTGTGTGTGTGTGTGTGTTAGTAAAAGAGGGAAGAAGCTAAGCGGGGCTTAGCAGACAACAAAGAAACAAACACAACAACCATGTGGCGCACAGCAGTTGTCTCTCCCTCGAAAAGTGGCCGGCAAGCGAACAGAGGTTAGGCTGGTTACACAGTACGGGTAACCATAAATCGGACTCGGCGGTCCTTTCACAACAAAATAAAAGCACAACAAAGAAAAACACGCTATATACTATCTGTTTCTGCCCAAACAAAAGCCTCTTACTTTGGATGCCGCTTGTTGCGGTAGCGTGGGGTCCGTCTGACCCGAAGCTCCAACTCGTTCGGGAGCGCGGGCGCGGAATCAGCTTTAGCGTCCTCCAGCTGATGGCAGGCTGTCCACAGCGATATGTCGACTCCATGGAAGGGACGGTTTCATTCCTTCTGAAGATTCTTTTCTTCCTTCTGCAGGCAGTGAGGAAACGGCTGGGTTGTACAGCGTTCTTCTCTGGATCCAAAACAATTATGACGAGCGTCCGAACAAAAATGAAAGTGAAACAAAAACAGTCTCTGTCTCGTCCAGCGAGTTTGGAACTGAAATTAGCTCAAGCAAAAAGGGGGAAAAATGAAAAACGTGTCTTGGAGTTGTACCCTTATGGCAGCAGTTGCGTGAAACCGAAGTCTCTTCACAACGGGCGCTGCCTGAGTAGAAAGAATTGGAGGGCTGCGTGACCTTTTAACGTGGGAGTGACGTCATTGAGATCCTGGCGGAGCTTCCGGGCTCACAGCCAATAGGGACCCGTGTGACGTCTCGGGGGCAGGTCAATCTGGTCACGTTTTTCACACCTGGTCGGCATTTTTCCCTGTTCTTTGTTTGGTAGTTCCTCGTGTGAGGCCCTAGTAGTTAGGCTTCTGGCTCCAACTACAGGCCTCTCTTGGTCTCTTTGTTTGAGACATGTGCATGAGGACATGAGGCCCAACACTTGGCAATTTTTTTAATCTTTCAAATTTGGCTCAGTGGTCAGTGACGCATGTTTCTGTGGTGTGACAAACCTATAACACAAATTTATTTCTGCTTTACACAATCTTTAAGGTCTGATCTTAGATGCACTGGGAGCCAGTGCAGAGATGCTAAGATTGGTGTAATAAGATCAAATTTTCTTGTACGTGTTAAGACTCTGGCTGCAGCATTCTGAACCATCTGAAGACTTTTAGTGCTCTCACATGGAAGACCTGAGAATAAGGCATTGCCGTAATCCAGCCTAGATGAAACAAAGGCATGAATCAGGATCTCTGCATCCGTGGTGGACAGGAAGGATCTAACTTTAGCTATTTTGCGCAGGTGGTGGAAGGCGATCTTGGTAATTTCTTTGATGTGCTGATCAAAGGAGAGTGTAGAATCAAAAGTAACACCTAGGTTCTTGACGGTTGAGCTTTGAGAAATAACACAGTTGTCGAGAGTTACAGTCACCTGGTCAACATGGTGTCTCTGTCTGGCGGGAGCGATGACCAACATCTCAGTTTTTTCCGAATTTAGGAGCAGGAAGTTTTCTGACATCCACTTCTTCACTGCATATAGGCAGGTCTCTAGTTTCATGATTTGAGATTTGTCATCACCTTTTAAGGGCACATACATCTGAGTGTCGTCCGCATAGCAGTGGAAATGTATCCCATAGCTCCGAATAATTTGGCCCAGAGGTGAAATATATAAAGAAAAAAGAGCAAAGGGCCCAGAACAGAGCCCTGGGGAACTCCATATCTCAAAGCAGTAAAAATTGATGAAGTACCATTGTAGGAAACACATTGTGTTCTTTTGGACAGGTACGATTTTAGCCAGGCTAGGGCCAGGCCAGAGATGCCAAATTGGGGGGCGCCGTGACATTCCGACACCTCTCCATTGCGAAACACCACCCTTCCGAAACACCCCCACTCCGAAACACCGCTGTTCCGACCCTCCCCTCAAAACACCGCCGTTCCGAAATTAAACACCGCTGTTCCGAAATTGATTTTCAAGTTTACATTACTTCCTACATCAAACACTGCCGTCCGCTCACCGGCTGCACTCACACAACTCATTGCTTTTTATTGCTAATAGGCCTATGTCACTATCTTCATTTATTATATAGTATATTTTCGCTTGCAGCAAACACATTTAAACGTTTGTCTAATCTTTTTACACGCACTATCCGTGGTGCTGAAATCCCCACTTCCAGCCGCACTCGCACAATTCTGAAATAAACTGTGGCCCATGGGTGCGATCTGCCGGGGAATGACCCCTCTGCTCGTTCGTTTTAACATAACTTGTCTTTGTGGAAGGTTAAAAATGTATGAGTGGATTGAGCACTGCTGCTAAGTTTGTCTTTGAAAAAAAAAAAGCAATTCAAAAAAGCATTCAATAAACATTACATGAAATTGATTGTGTATCCATCTCTTATAGCCATAGACGGATTATCATGACCACGGGCCTACACACGCAAACTGTGCGCACGCAAAGGTGCTGTAAGGCAAGGGCGCAAAGGCTGTTACATAATTACATTGAATGTAATAATGTCCGCAAACGTAATAAACCTCAAACACCTACTAATAATACTGACCGTGCGTGCAAAATTCAACTGCTGACCCTCCGCTCCGCTGTCACACAACGGATCCCCCGTCCGCGCTCCCTCTCTCTTGCCCGAAAAATAATTTCCATGAAGAAAACATCGCCTGACATTTAAATTTAAACTCCCATTGAAAGTACAAATCTCAAGAAATCTGGATGTATTGCTCATTTGTAAACACAACACTTAACAGTCTATAGGCAAGAATCTAAAGGTTTATTAATGCAATTCATTTCAAATTCGCTTTATTGGCATGAATGCCACAACAACAATATTGCTCCAAGCACCAAGAACCACGAAAAGAATACCTAGCACAGTAAATAATAATAATAATAAAAATCATAATAATAATAATGATAACTTTGAACATTATCACAATTAAGTTATCAATCTGCGATGTAAACAAAATGCAAACATTACAGACTTCTAACCATTTTTCTAAAAGTGTCTGTATTTTAATTGAGAATAGTTTTTATATAAATTACACAAAAGGAAAAGAAAATGTGATTTGTTTTACCTATTTCAGCCATAAGCGGTCATATTGACCGCACATCATTTCGCGGGATTTCATTCATTGTCTCTCGTCTCTAACTTTGTTAGCGGTCTCCAGCTGTGCAACTGTAACGCAACTTTATATGAAGAAGGACTAACACTAATAGCCTAATTGATTCTTATTTCTAACACTTACAGAACTGTTTACGACTCGAAACAATGTTATTATATATGACGTTTCTGACCAAATGTCGCGGCTTCAAATGCATCAAATTCCCACATCCAGTTACGCAGGCAGCTGTCCAGGGTGCTGAACCAGGTGACAGACAAAGGCTGCACTCTGCGTTCTGGTGTTTGCTGGGCAGATCTGTCCCCCTTGGTTTCTCATCCACTCTGTTGTGGGAGATCTCCCACAGAGCAAAAGTAATACACATTTTTTCTCTCCCCGCTCGGCTCGAGCCCGGCTGAACTCTGGCCTGAGCCCACTTCACCCAGGCGCGAGCCTGCAGCCCCCGCTCCTGCTGACAACAGACCGGGGGAGAAAACAGACATTCCTTTGCTCAGAACCCATATCAGGCTGTGTCTGAATATGTCCGAAGATCGGTATAACGCATTGGAGCAATTTTCATACAATTTCGGATATTTAGCATGATAAAGTAATTTCAGTTCAACACAGCCATTTTTCCAGCTGAAGCATAATGAGCATTATGTAATTTATATGAAGTAGGCTTGTTTTGCGGTTAATCAGCCACATGATCCGTTTGAACCCACAAAGAAAAAAAAGGATAAATGCGCAGCCTCCGTTTCCTTTCTGATTGAGTCCGTTCAGAGTGGGGGGTTTCGGAATGGAGGGGTTTCCCCAATAGACTTTTCGGAATAGCGGGGTCTTTGAAAAAAAGGGAAACCCCGCCATTACGATGAATTGAAGTCTATGTTCGGAACAGCGGGGTTTCGGAAAGGCGGGGTGTAACCGCCAAATTGACTTTCAAGTCGGTCTGACAGTATGCCATGATCTACAGCGGTCAACGTCAACTAGCGCCCCGCGGGAGATATCCATCCGGCCCACAGAATAATACTTCTGAAAATCAGGGTGCGTCACAGCCTGCCATCAATCGCATATTATACTATATACATTAATCTCATTGAACAGTTTGGGGAGAACGTCCGCATGAAAAAGCTTGCACAGCTGACATATCATGAGGTTTTACACGAGTCCTGCACAATTAATGAAATATTGTTCAGACACCACAACTTTATCAACTCAGCTGCAGAAACATTTGACGAAGATAATCATCCGTCTTCTGATACTCGGTCATGGTGCACTCTGCAAACTCAACGTTTTTGCCAATTCACAATCAAACATTTTCAGAGCAAAACAAGGGCACACAGCAACAATTGGACATGTACACAAAGCATCAAATCGAAACACATCACAACAACAACAGTCGGATAAACACTAAACAATCACTCCCATGAGTCTTTGCGGCTTCAGCGCTCCGCGTCGGCAAACAAGACTTCTCTGATCATTACAATATTTTATTGTTTCAGTGCTCATTTTTCTCAAATGTCAAAATTGTCCTTGCTTGGGCTTTGCGCACAACTGCGGTGTCTTAATAACAACCATCAACATAACAGAGTAATTGCAAGCCTTGCACATCAGCAAACAGTTCTCATGACAAATAAAAGCGACAGGCCTCAGTTAATTGTTACTTTTTACATCAAATTAAAGTAGCCTGTGATCCAACAAATCAATACAAAATCAATACAATATTTGCCCGTGGTGCCAACCAGGCAATATAATACAACTACACTACTCACAATAAGTTAGGGATATTGTGAGAGACTCAGTGGATTTCATACATACAGTGTTTGTTTCACTTCAGAGAGTTTTGGGACAGGGAGGCAATTGTATTGGGGTGATAGACACACCTCATTTTGTGTTTTCCACGTAATGGTCTCACTGTGTACAGTGTGCCTTACATATTGGGGCCCATACCAAAAAACTAAAAGACAACCCTTTTCAATGTGGCATCAATTTCAACATTCTGTGGGTATAAAAAGCTGGTATTGTCAGTTAGTCATTCCAAGTTCATCATTCAAACAGCCATGAACACACGACGTCACTTAACAGACGAGCAGCAGCACCTGGCCATAGTGCGCCTTCGGGTCGGTGGCAGGCAGTCAGATGTTGCTCGTGAACTTGGTGTGTCTCAAAGTGTCATCAGCAGACTTGCATTAAGACACAGAACTACTGGCAGAGTTCGTGACAGACCCAGGAGTGGAGCCCCACGAGTGACAGACCGCAATGATGACCAGTACCTAAGGACCTATGCACTCAGACATCGTTATGCAACTGCCACACAGCTGCAGGCCCAGTTACGAGATGTGAGGGGTACTGGGGTTTCCAGACAAACCATTCGAAACCGACGCCACCGCTTTGGCTTGAATGCCAGACGACCGTTGCAGGTGACTCCACTGACACCAAGACACCGCCGTGAACGTTTGCAGTGGGCACAAGACCATGTGACCTGGACAATGCAGTAGTGGTCTACCGTCCTGTTCACTGATGAGTGTCGGTTCACCTTGCACAGAAATGATGGTCGTCAGCGTTGCTGGAGAAGGCGAGGTGAGCGATACGCCGAGGTCAACATGGCCCCCAGGGTTCCCTTTGGTGGAGGAGGTGCAACAGTCTGGGCAGGCATCACCAGTCAGCACAAAACAGATTTGGTTATTGTAGATGGCTCAGTCACTGCACGTTCTTACATCAGAGACATCATAGAACCCATCATCATCCCCCAATTCTGCCAGCACACCCCCAACTTTCTGTTTTATTATTGTTTTATGTTTCCTGTTGTAACAGTCGGAGTTATTGAATGTAGCGCCACTAGGTGGCGCCTCCTTTTGTTAAGTGGATAATGTAACCTGTACCTAGAAGAAGAGTTGATGTGTTTCCGCTCCACCATGCGTCAGCAGTAGCAATGCTGCCAACGGAGTGACGACCACCCTTTTATATTATTTTATATTGTGATGTATAGGTGTAGGATCCTCGGCCTATGTGTGTCAAGGCATGTATGCGTATGATAACTAGTGCCGTAGCGACCTGGCTTGGTATGGTCTGTAAGTACAGTGGAATAAAAGTATGTGCGGAAATCCCACATGTTGCCTGCCGTGTCGACTGAGCTAACCGGAGCTACCGCCACTGAAAGAGGACCATAACATTCCCCTGCACCGACCACGTAACACTGTGTAAAGCACTTTGTGCTACATACTCATGTATGAAAAGTGCTTTATAAATAAAGTTGGTTGATTGATTGATAGATTGATTGTTCATGGATGATAATGCTCCACCACATCGTGCCAGAATTGTCACAGCTCGACTTCAGGAAGTCGGAGTGCCTCATATGGTATGGCCAGCAATGTCCCCTGACCTGAACCCCATAGAGCACGTCTGGGACCAGCTGAAGCAGAGACTGGATGATCGTACCCCACCCCCACGTGACCTGGCAGAACTGCGTGTAGCACTTGTGGAGGAGTGGAACGCATTGCCTCAGAACAACATCATGAGACTAGTGAGGAGCATGAGACGTCGCTGTCAAGCTGTCATTGCGGCAAATGGTGGAAACACCCGCTACTGACATTGTCAATTTTTGTTATTTTGGGCTGTCCTTGTTATTGTTTAAATTTTTGGGGTAATAAATATTAAACTAATGAAAATGGTGTTTCTTCTCATTCATTATTAGTAATATCAAAGGGAACTTTTACTTATTTCATTAAAATTCAGACCAAATAGCAAAAGCACTCAAACCCTGTGAAATGCCGTGTGGTCAATATGACTGTTTATGGTCGCAATAGGCAAAACACATCAAATTTTCTTTGTTTTTTTGTGTGTGTAATTTATATATATATATATATATATATATATATATATATATATATATATATATATATATATAAACTATTCTAAATTAAAATACAGACACTTTTAGGAAAAGTCATGTAACAGCAATATTGCATTTTTTCATTCAACACAGTTATTGCACATTTATACAACAGTTAGTTCCGACCACGTAATTTGATTGGACAAGAGGCATTCCATGAGTGCTGATAGACTCCGAGGAGGACGAAGGGAAGGAGAAGAAGCCAGGATACATCAGCGCAAACCAGGTGTGTTGTTATAACATCAGCCGACCCCGACAAATTAGAGAAGAGCAAAAATGAAGCCAACACTGTAAAGCAGACAGCGGGACTCGAGGCGAGGAAGATCATGGCCGTGAGTGTGCATAGGTGAGGTGCTTTTGATTCATTGATACTGTGTCGCAGTCCGAACATAAAATACATATCTAAACAAAAGCTTATTTCTGAAAGCTCGCTAAAAAGGTACTGGAGACCGTCTTTGGAGAGCCGGAAACGATGGAGCAACGTGCTGTCTGATCGAGCTGTTAATTCATCAGAAACACACATCGTGCCACCGAAGCGACTGTCACTGGACTCTTATTTTAGTGGTTGCACAATAAATGGAAACATTCAGATAAACGTAAATGATACAAGTAGCGGTATAATATGCAGACATTGTAGCGGTCTGTAGGAAATGTTTATGTGTTGCCTGGCAACAGCCTAGTCTCCCTTCCAGTTATGGAACTATTTGTGTTGGCGGAGCCAAATAAATGATTAACTATATAAACAAATCATAATCTCTTGTGGTTTACTACTGTTAACTAATAAAATGCGCTTGTAGAACTGTTCGGCCTCGTGCCGCAGATAACGACCGAATCACACCAGTGCTGTTATAAAGTACAACCTCACTCCCTCTCGTGTGATATTGCTTAAATACATTTGAAAACTGTCAAAAAGAGTTTTTTAAACACTTGGCCGTAATTTTTAATAATATTATAGAAGATAATAATTAAGCAATTTACCCTCGAGGGTGTGCTTTAACGTTATTTGAGCACGACAGTGATGCGGTCAGGAGCACTGAAGTGCTACAACTAATACCAACACAAATAAGATGAAAATCAAAATATATCCATGTTGATGGACAATTTGCTCTCAAATTTTAAAGGTTTTTGCGAGTGTGCGTCGCGTTTCAACACATGGGGTCTGACTAATAACTGAAACAAAATCAGTCACGTCAGTAGACTCATATGTGTAATGGAACGTAGTTTACCACTCCAGCAAATAATCCAACCCTTAGTAACGACCTAGCAACAGAAAGGATGTTCTAGTCCCAGATGATGAACTCTGAGCTGACATTAATGTTTTATCGCGGTCTCGGAATTTCCCGAACTAAATCAGGAGATTTTGTTCTTTTATATTTTTTCTAAAACGTTTTCACCGCGGTCACAATAGTGTCTCTCACACTGAAGGGAAAATAAATGATGGCCGGGGCATTAATTTGTTTCAATCACTGAACGGACCAGGGGCCTCATGTACTAAGACTTGCGTGGATTTCCTACTGAAACATGGCGTACGCTAGAATCCAGAAACTGTCGTATGCACAAAAAAAATCAGATGTATCAAAGTGTGCGTACGCATGGATCCAAGCACTTTTCCTTTGTCCCTGTCCACGCCCCCATTTAAATATGCAAATTCATTTAAATAGGGCCTGCACCGGGGATTCCCCTCTTTGCACCATCAGATTCACACAATGAGTAAAGGGAAGAAGCGCAGCTTCACCGAGTCTGAGCTCGAAACTCGAGACGCGAGAAGTCGAGACGCAAAGATCTGTATTATTTGGTAGCCTCTCGTCAGGGATAGACACCCAAAAAAAGAAATGTGAGTGGGAGCGTGTGTGTGAGGCAGTGAACGCTGTGGGGTCGGAGCAGCGCACACTCACTGATATATATATATATATTTTTTAAATGGTCCGACGTGAAGGTGGAAGGGGAGGCGGAGGATTTCAGCCCACCGCCGAAGCGTGACCGCAACGGGCGGGGGGACAGGAGTCAAATGAAGGAGGAATACAACATGTGAAATAAGTTTAGTTTCCTTTGTTCATGCACCACTTGATTGAATCACTATTGCTTTTAAAAAAAAAAAGAAATATATAATAATAATAATAATAATAATAATAATAATAATAATAATGATATATAAGTGCTACCGTTAGTGGGGAAACAAACAGAAGGACAAAACAACTTCATTACAAGGATTGACAAGACTGATCACACACTGCAGAAGTGCGTCATGGCTACTGCAGTGTGACATTTCCAACTTTACGCACGCGTTTATTGACACAAATACTGAACACAAGGAGACAATAAAGGGCTTGTTAGATAGCTCCGCTGCTCTATATTCACCAGGGAAAAACAAATACACATATTTGAATGCACGATGTTGGTGAGCTGCATTTGCGCATCACATATTATTTGAACATTAATTGAATGAAAAGGTTTCCTGTTGACAAAAACAAATTCATCCTGTGATGGCGCTTTTATGGCAACATGTGTGCAGTCAATAGCTCCGATTACATTAGGGAAACCGGCTCTTGCTGCAAATTGCGCTTTAATGTTGGCCTGTTCAACAGCATTGTATGGGAATTTGATGTACCTGGATGACATTCTTATGATCCCGTCCCACACAGCTGGCATGGCTTGAGTCAGAGTAGACAGGCACACTCCTGACCGGTCGGCCAGGTCCCTCTGGAAGGCTCCTGTTGCCAGAAACCCCAGAGTGGTCAGCACCTGTGTGGGCACGGACAACCCCGGGCTCCTGGCTGTGTGTCGTTCTAGGGCCGGCCGCAGCTCTGCGCACAGCTCCAGTAACACTGGCCTCGGCAACCTAAAACGACTCATGAGCCAGTTGTCGTCATTTGCCAACAGATCTTCCCGTTCTCTAACATCCTCTCACGTCTGAAATTACCATTTGCGATGTCTTCTAACAAGGCGTAGGCTGCCATGTTAATCCGTTTTTTCATCACTTTGCGCATGCTTTTATATCCATCCATATGATTGCAAACATGTGTGTGTTAATTGTCCATTAATGTGTCTCTGATGTGCACATTACTCTGAGGACTAATTGTTTTCACATAATTAACAGTTTCCCAGCATCACCTCTAAGTGTCGCCAAAGGAACAATAGCTGTAGAAACGTGCGTACGCCAGCCATGAAGCTGGTGTGGGACACCGCACATTTCCACGGTCATTTCACTTTTGATTCATCTGAACGTTGGCGTGGAAAATGACGTACGCCACGTTTTCGTGCGTATATACGCAACATTGATACACGAGGCCCCAGGTGTTCATTTGGGACAGGCGTTTAATTCCTTCCTCTCAAAAATCCGGGATGAAAATGTCACAAACTTCTCCAGCTTCCCGGTGAGTTCTCTGGCATCCCTCTGGGCAATAGTTGTCTACTGCAAGTGAAGTTGTTGCTGCGGAGGAAACGATTCAGCCAACCAGCACTCACAGATAACTCCTCATCTCTGCTGTCACTCACGGTGGCGTACATTTGTTTCTCCATCGCCCTGATCATTTTGTGGGACACTCTCTCGTGGCGTGCCCGTTTGCTGATAACTCATCCCCGCATGTTTATCTCAGGCTCCTCGCTGGTCTTCTTCCTCCCTCCAACAGGCAGCCTGGCCCTGCTGCTGTCCTCCTCAGACAGCTCCGTTTCTTTTTTATCGCCAGTCTCTCCCTCTCTTGGGGTCGACAGAGAAACGTCTAGCGGCTGCTTCTCCCGACTTTTCCTCTGTATATTTTACGACACAAAGTTTGAATTTCAAGCCGTTCTTTAAATTTTTTTTTTTGCTCCAGCTCTGACAGTTACTACGTTGCCATGGAGATGGATACTATTGCCACAGACTTGGCGGAGTAATATTTTGAGTAATGAGTCAGGCGTGCTGTCACGCTGATTTGAGCACGGTCTAAATGTCTTGATGACCAATCAAATTGCTTGGTCGGAACTACTTGTTGTATAATGTTAAATAATATTATAAAATTGTATGGGTTTGTTAACACTGACAGGCTAAAAAATAACATAAATTTGAAATGAAAATTGATACATCAAATAATAACATATTACTTAGGATACAATTCTTATTTTATTTTATTTTATTTTATGAGCATCTGGCCCTTACAGTGTGCGCAGAGAACAATTCTGGCCCTTGGACAAATATAGTTGATGACCCCTGATCTATAGTATCAAATGCAGCGCTGAGATCCAGTAGAGTCTAAGGTAAGTAAAATGTCATTTACCACTTTAGTAAGGGCGGTTTTGTGGAGTGACAGGCTCTGAAAGCTGACTGAAAAGGTTCCAGGAGATTATTATTGAGTAGGTAGCCTGAAAGTTGTTGGGACACGACTCTTTCTAAGACTTTAGAGAAGAAGGGAAGGTTGGATACTGGTCAATAGTTATTTAGTGGTCCTGGGTCGAGGTGTGGTTTCTTAAATAGAGGCTTAACCACAGCAGACTTAAAACTAGAAGGGACAACACCAGTCATAAGTGAAGAGTTAACAATATTTAACATTGTAGGTCCCAGTGCTGGCCATAGTTCTTTAAACAGTTTTGCCGGAAAGGGGTCCAGAATGCAGGTAGTTGGCTTTGAGGATGAGACAATTTTAGACAGTATCTCAAGGGAGATATTTTCAAAAGTGTTTAGAGCTGAGACTAACTGAGAGTCAGCAGAAGGATGTTTTATAATAAACTTAGAGATGATGAGTTAATTTTAATTCTGATCTCATCAATTTTATTGCAAAAGAAATCTGAGAAATCATTTGCATTAAAGGGTGCACAGCTCACCGACTGGTTTTTGAGTAAGTTTAGCCACAGTGTTGAAGAGAAATCTAGGATTGTGTTTATTATTGTTTATTAGGCTGGAGAAATATGCTGTTCTAGCAGTATTTAGAGCACGCTTATAGTTTAGTACACTATCACGCCAAGCAAGATAAAAAACGTCCAATTTAGATTTACGCCATGCTTGTTCCATTTTCCTGCAGGCCTGCTTGAGATCTCGGGTTTCGTCAGTAAACCAGGGAGGAGATTTCTTTGGTCGTCTTGTCCTGGTAGAAACCGGTGCCACAGAATCGAGGAGCAAAACAAGTGCTGAGTTCACTTCATTCGTGAGGCTTTCCACAGGTTTTGTCGCAGTTGCAAAAAGAGCCAGGACCCCGGGCAATTTATCACTGAGCGTCGCTGTGATTGCCGGGCTGATATGACGAGAAGTAACAACATTTGTGTCATTGACATAGGGACAGGCTAATGATGCTTCAAATGTAATGAGAAAGTGGTCCGACATAGCAGAGGAGACAGAAGCGACGTTCAGGGCTGACACATCAAGTCCATGGGAAATGATCAAATCCAGAGTGTTTCCACTGGAATGAGTGGGTTCATGGACAAGCTGAATAAAGCTGGAAATATCAAGAAGTCTCAAAAAAGCTTTCCCTAGAGGGTCAGAGGGCTTATTTAAGTGGATATTGAAATCCCCAATAATTAGGATTTTATCTGAACGAGTCACAAGTTCTGCAATAAATTCACCAAATTCTTCTAGGAACTGGGAGTAAGAGGTCTGTACAGTACAACCAGGTGAAGCCTGTTCCCTGGACAAGGCTGTTACTATCTGATGAGGATGGTTTTAAAACCAGAGCCTCAAATGAAGTAAATTTAATATCCTGGTTGGAGCTTAGGCTGAGAATAGATTTGTAGATTAGAGCAACACCTCCCCCCTGTTTAGAGGCCCGAGCAACATGGGCATAGTTATAGTCAGGAGGAGAAGCTTCATTTAATGGCAGAAAGGTATTAGGTTTCAGCCATGTTTCACATAAGCCAATCATGTCCAGCTTATGCTCAGTGATCAAATTATTAATCAGTAAGGCTTTGGTTGACAGTGATCTAATATTGATAAAACCAAATTTGAGGGTTTTAAGCTCATTGGAGCAGTTTCCAATGACCGGCTGTTTGGTGGAGCTTATTGTAGATAATTTAGTAATTAGAACAAGGTACCTTTTAGTAGTAGTAGGTTTTGGCACAAACAAAATTACTTTACAGGATTTGTATTTTTGCTGTTGTATAATATAAACTATAACAATAAATGTAATTCTTAAGTAATCAAGATCTCCACCTCTGACAGTGGGGTGACAGTACTTAGTACTTAAGAATTACATTTATTGTTATAGTTTATATTATACAACAGCAAAAATACAAATCCTGTAAAGTAATTTTGTTTGTGGTCAACATTAACAAATTACCATGACCAAGTATGTACGACCATGTATTTATACCAAAGAGAAGATAAACCACTGAGCCAATAAGCCATAGGACCATTCACATGTGAGGTTTCTGTGATGTAACACAATGAAACAATACAATTAATATTAAACTTTCCACAGGCAAGACAGAGAATCAACTAAATTATCAGAATGAAAAAGAACTAAAGAATGCAGAAACTAAGATACAGAATAACTTTTTAAAGTGAATGTTAGAGACAAAGCATTGCTGTGGAGAAAGATCTGGACCCTTCCCTTCTCATCCCCTCTTGTATTCAACAGCCAGGCTGGCCAAACTGAGGAGAAAGATGGTAGTCTTTCCAAGCAGGATCCAAAACCATATCTGACCCAGCAGACCTACATGGACACAGAAGGAGACAGACTGGGCTTTTAGTTCTGTGAAGCAGAGCTGCAGCTACATACACAGAGCTGACAAGAGGCAGAGTCAGAGTAAGCAGTGAAAGAAAAGACAGTTCAATTCAATATGGTTCATGTGTTTTTAATCTACCTACTTTATTCATTATAATACTATTCTTCTAATAAAGTAACATTAGAAGCAGCACAATGTCTCAATAATTAATCCAGTCTACATTCATCAGTCCCTCCAGGGCCCAGTAGCTCTACTACACTTGCAACACTGAAGCACTCTCAGCTGTGGCTGGTGTACCAACACAGTGCTACAAGGTATCAGTTTATAATCAGTGTCTATGTTTATAACACATAAAGAAGGGTTTTAAAGACAAATGAAAAAGACTTGTTATTGTCCCATTTCCTGGTTATAAAGCTGCAAAGAAAAGATCATTTTAATATTAAATAATAGTGTGAGCAACAGCAGTGGTTTGACCCACACACGGGTCTCCTTCAGGGTGAAATGGTGATGGACTTTAATGGACTGGTCTCTTGGTCCAGATTGTGAGCTCTCACCTGCTGCATTGCTGTGCTTTTGGGTGCTGACGAGCCGTGGGGTGCTCAGTGCTGTCATGGTAGATGTCACCGGGGGATCTGGGGGGGGGCAGTTAGTCATCATTTATAGAGCCCCTCAGCGTTCAGCATCAAATAAATAAATACATTCCACTTTTACTTCATGTAACTTTTTTATCTCAAGTCAATTTTCAGGCAGTCTCATTGTCACACCCTCCTCAACTTTCAGCCAATCACATGCACACGGCTGCAGGTGAGCCCACGGTTGAGCCCAAGGGTATATGGAGCTGAAAAGTTAAGCAACATGCAGTCCCTCAAATGTCCACTTGAGGCTCCAGCAGCTTGTGTCAAATTGTCCAGCTACAGTAGCAATGAAGTGTTTACAGCCTCGGTCTCTGTAGCTAACTGTCCCACTCATGACAACAGCATGGGGTGATTCTTGTATAACTCACTCCATTAAATTATATTAAGGCTTAAAATGATGCATTATTGGGGACAAGGCCTGTTTGAGTGACACTGCATGAAAAGTGGGATTTTTGTCAGTATGTGGCACTGTAGATTCTTAAATTTTAGCTTGAATTGATTTATTTAATGAAAGAATGTTAGATCATTAGCAATGGCCAATGTTATGTAAAAAAGATTTGTTATTTTTTTTTCTCTCTCTCTCTCTCCTGGGAACAAGTTAAAGATAAAAGGCCAGTTGTTAAGAAGTTAAAATTTGCATGAAATATTTTGCGATAACTAAGATATTAAAATGTATAAATATTTCTGTTTAAAATGTGTGACTTTAAAATATAATTTCATGGGTTCTGAATGTTTTAAAAGAAGTTGAAAAGTAATTCTTATTATGTGTGAGAATTCATGACCTTTAAGAGATTTTACACTTCCGGGTAGACCGGAGTGTGAGTGACGAGGAAGAAGGAGCGGAGAGTTAATGGTGTCGAGCAGCTGACAGTGGACTGTGTGTCGCAGGGGCAGTTCTAGGGGGGGGGCCAACAGGGGCCAGTGCCCCCATAACTCTGAGTCTGGACCCCCCTGTGGCCCCCCTGACAGGGAGTCTGCATCAATAATACAATGACAGATTTCTTGCAATGATTTTGTTTTGAAGGGAAAGGCAGAAATAAAGTGTCTCAGCAGTTTACTACCCAAACAAAATTGCTGAAATTGTAAACACTGTTTTGTCTGAATGAGGGATTTATCTTTTTTTCCCGGGTTGTATGTGCCCCCTAACAAAAAAGCCGGCCCCGACCTGGCCCCCCTATTAAAACTGGTCTAGAACCGCCACTGGTGTGTCGTCAGTGTCGTGTTTTATCACTAACGAACTGTGAACTGTTGTCGAACGACGTGCTGTGAGTGTGTGAGTTGGACTCTCCATCGCAGTCGAAGTGTTTGTGTTTTAATGGACACGAAGCAAGTTCGGCTAAGCTAGCTAGCAGGAACTAGGCTAGCGGCCCGGCCATTGTCGAGAGGACGTCTGCGCGGATGCGAGGAGCTTTGCCGGGTCGCCAAGAAGAATGTCGCCGACGGACGGAGCTTCGCTGCCGCAGAGGGACACGGAGGTTTATCGCTGCGAGCATTTTGTTTTCACAGACTAACCTCGCCACATAACAAGGCCGCGACCTCCTTTTAGCTCGGAGCTACGGCTGCAAGTCCAGATTTACACGATGCCGATAATGACGAAATTGTGTGTAAGTAACTGTTACTGTTTTCTCCCTCGTTTAATTTTACTGTGACTTACGTTTCTTTATTCATACCATTCTCTTTTAGTTGTAAGACAATACGACAGTACGCAGGACAACAAACGACCAGATCTTGCATCGCAGGCGGACGCTGTGAGGAATTCAGCTCGGAGTCTATCGAGAACAAAGAGGGTAAGACTTATTAGATTAGATCCGTTTTTGGTCAATGTGACTATTTTTCAGGTGCATTAATAGATGTGTTGTATCCATACGCAGTGCATCACGAAGTACTGATTGTCTTTATTGGTTGTTTTTACAGCTGCTGAAAGCGAGACAGAGTGCTAGCTGAGGATGAGGTGGACCTTTGGAAGTGCGCCGCCATGGACCTGATGTCTGAGGAGGAAGAAGGCACAAGATGGCGGGGTGTCTGGATGGATTGTGCGACCTCCGTCCTTTCGCAGCCGGGAGCTCACCGAGCTCTGCGCCACACTGCTGTCACATGAGAGGCGATTCCGAAGTACAGCGCAGCGCACCACAGACGTCTGCAAAAACAGACACTTCGCGGTGCTGCAGGATTTTGGGCTTCTGGTGAGCTTCCCGTTTGTTGTTTGGGCAGATTATGCTGTGTACATAGTTGTGTGTTTGCGTTTGTGCTAATAAAGCTCTTTATTTGAATAAACAACACTTTCCTGGCAAATCACTGCTATTCATATGCAAATTAGAGCCCTTCGCACCTCCGGGAGCTCCATATACGTCATGGTTCGTGTTGCTTCTAATTTTACTTCATTAGAAGAATAGTATTATAATTAATAAAGTAGGTGGATTAAAAACACATGAACCATATTGAATTGAATTATCTTTTCTTTCACTGCTCACTCTGCCTCTCGTCAGTATGTGGCACAGACAAACGCGACGTTCACAGGCTGTAAATTGTCGTTAACTGCCAAAAATTAGGGAGATTTGCGGGTTGTTTATGGGGACGAAAATCCCACTTTTCATGCAGTGTGACAGGTAGCAGCCAGCTGTTTGCTGGGCTTCACTGGGCCTCAGATAGTTACAGTCACCGATCTTCACCGCTCAGACGTGTTTGTGGTGTTTGTGCCTTTTGAAGGATTTGAATGCAAATATCTGACAAACAAGCTCATCTGTCTTTCTGTGCCGTCATTGTACTAAGAGTGGATATGAGGGACACGTGATGTGTCAGATTAAAGTCCGTGTAAACCAAAATCAGCCATTTTCTTCTAAACACATTAAACGGGTCATAAATGTGTTTACTTAAAACATGTAAAAGCCATTCGGCCATGTAGAATTTAATTTTGGAGCTAGGCTCACAAACAGTTTTTTCAGTTTTTTCAACATTTCTGTGTTCAGGATTTAATGGGCGGGTCAGAAATCATGCAAATCATGGCCGCGTTAGGTAACGCGGCCATATGATTTGCATAAACCCCGCCCTGCTGCGGAAGTGGTATAAATACGTTCAGCGCATCGGCTTCAGCGGTTCTCCCACTCACTCTCCAGTCTCGGATTGCATTGCTTACAATAGTTTGCAGCTAGCTAACCAGCCAACCAGTCAGCTAACCAGCCATGTCTCCTCCACATCGCTCTGCATCTTTCCTGGATGCCACAGTGTGCAGGGTGACTGCGCTGTTAGCTTATTTAAGTTTCCTTCGGATGAAACGTAAGGAAACGGGGAGTCCATTGACGCTGGTCAACTCCGTCCCCGGCTTGCATCCTCTCCTCCGCCAACGAGGAGATGTGACCGCTGCTGACCGCCGCTGACACTCTCCGTCCCGCTGACGGCGGGTCCCACCGGCATGATGTGGCCGCGCCGCAGCCGGCCCTCCGTCCCGCTAAAGGCGGGTCCCACCGGCATGATGTGGCCGCGCCGCAGCCGGCCCTCCGTCCCGCTAACGGCGGGTCCCACCGGCATGATGTGGCCGAGCCGCAGCCGGCCCTCCGTCCCGCTAACGGCGGGTCCCACCGGCATGATGTGGCCGCGCCGCAGCCGACCCTCTCCGTCCTGCTGACGGCGGGTCCCACCGGCGGTATGTGGCGGTAGTATCAGGGTCGCATTATTGGTGAGCCGTCCCAGTGTGAACGGATAATCCGGAGGCGCGGAGCGAGGGCGTGTCGGTCTGACAGTCTAACTGCACAGGTCCTTCACTCAACTAAATACAGAGAAATGTCCCACAAAGCAACGTTACATGACCGAACAAAAGTAACGTAGTAACTGTAACTGTCTTTAGCAACTTATATGAGGAAAACAAATCCCACAGCTGTATGTGGAGAAGCGTCTGTCCTCCTGTCCGTCCCCTCCCTGTCCTCCCGACTCTTCCTCACATTTCTGCTCACAAAACAGCGTCTGTCACGCTTGTCACAAGAGTGTTTAACTCACCGAGTGTTTGACGAAAATAAATCACCGCGACCGCCAGCCCTCCTGACCGAGACTTCAGGAAACTGTCCCCCACAAAACAGCCTCCGTCCCCGCGAGTGACAGAGTCAGACAGCGTCCTGTTTACTGATGGTGATTATGTATAATTATGTAATTTAGCGCGAAAAACTTCACTCCGTCACTTTCCAGGATGTTTAGTGGGTCAGGATCTCAATCAATACACGTTATAACAGCATCTATATGATTATAAACTGTCCGCGGGTTTAGATAGACAAGGGGAACACCTGGGGAACACCTGGGGAGACACCGACGTCATTAACATGACGTGTAGCCCCCGCCGCATGGGCGTGGTTCCAGCGCCTCTAACTGACACGCTCCCAGCGTTTCACAGCAGAAAGAAGTGCTTGTTTTTCCATGATTTTGAGACCTTATTTTATATACTTAACAATTTTTTTAATCTTTCAAATTTGGCTCAGTGGTCAATGATACATGTTTCTTTGGTGTGACAAACTCATTTGCCGCTTTACACGGACACGGCGACCCTGTTAGTGTTAAACAGCAGACAGCTGCTGGAGCTGGACAGATCTGGAGGAGACAGCCGTGGTCAGAGCCCGAGCTTCAGGAGGAAGAAATACCCGGAGTGAAGGAGAGCACAGGCTTTACTATTTTAAGCTTTGGGGATTATAGAGTGGATTTATCTTCACTTAAGGTCCACTGTAAGGTACTGTAATTCTTTGAATGGAGGGTAAATGTACTTTATGAACGTACAGAGAGGAGATGGTAAGACCTAAAAGCTAAAGAGCTCTTGTAACTGTGTATTTACAGCAGCTGGCTCTCTTTGGTTGATGCAGAGTAATTTTTTGACGTTTTTGTTCTAGATAACAAGCTGCTTAAATTAAAATAAGATGATAGCTTGCTGGGTCAAGAGGCAGGCAGCATGTGATTGGCTGAAAGTTGAGAGACCAGCGACAACACGCTTGTCTCATTAGAAGTGACACCATGAAATAAAATGTCATGTTCTGTAGTGGAACCTGAAATGAAACTAAAGTGTAATTTCAAAAGGTCTCTTTTATCACTGTTCATCAGCACCTTACCTGATATCTGAATCAAGAAGTCATGGCTTTTGACATTCGGCGGCTCGGTCCTGCAGGAATAATAACCAGTGTGTTCCTTCGTAGCAGAACTGATGCTCAGAACCACAATCACATTTGGGAGGATGTATGTAATATTGACAAGGGACACTTTTTCCTAGGAGACAAAACATCTACTGTGATGATACACTTCAGCACCAGCATCAGCTGACTTTCTTAACAGTAACCGAACACCTGGCTGAATCTTCACAAAGGCTTTCTTTTCCTGAAATGTCTTTATTGAAATGTTTTAGATTGAAGATGTGTCTGTGATATTGTACAATGTGCAAATGTATCATTCATGGATTAGAATTCTCATGTAATTTCAATTCAGCAGACAGGAAGAAATATGCCAGATTTACATTGAAATAAGATGGCATTTCATTGACATTTGATTTCCTAGCACCTGATCACCAGCCGTTTTTAGACAGAGCACCAGGCCGCAATTTGCCCGTCCTTTTGGCGGGGGTCTGTTTTGGTCCGCTGATTTTCCGCCTCGGAGGGCACACTTATTTCCGCCTCGACTGCTATCTAAAAACGTGGCAGCAATGTGCCGGCCTCTGCCTGAGGTGTGCGGAGGTGTCAATGACCTGCACTGTTGTGCAACCCACAGCCGGGGAGTTTTAAAACCAGGAAACAGCTGATCACAGCAGTCAGTCCATCATTTCATCCGCGGACATTAAGATGAACAACTGGACAGCCGCTGAGATCCAGGAGATGCTACCGTCTCCTCGGTCTCTGTAGCTGTTTGGTTGTGTTAGCTTGATGTTGTGTCGGAAAGCTAAGGACGGTCGCTACTTTCAAATTAAAAGCCCCCCGCTAAGAATCCAGTTCTAAACTCCAATGGGAAGTGCAATGTAAAGCTCTTATTTTGAATACAAGTGTAGTTCACAGCCCAACTTCGAGCTTCACTTCACGTCACATGTTTACGCCTACCTCAGAGGCGGCTTTTGGAAAAGGAGGAATATTACGCCTCCGTTTTAGAAAGACAGGCCGGCACATTGCCGCCCTTACCTTGGAGCAAATGTGCCACCTTTTCTATCTAAAAAGGGCTACTAACTGCTATTACATCACATTGTAACCAGAACCCCATCCAACTGCATAATGATCTTAGTTATTGTAACACTTTAGCCTTGCATGATCACTCAATCTCAGTGTTAATATGAAATTTGACATAAAAAAAATATATATATTATCAGAAAACTGAAAATCACCTCGTTTCCACTACTTCTCCACAGCTGTATCACATGTTGGGGCTGTAAACATGTGAACTCACAGCTCAGGTTGAAGTCTTTTCCAGCCGGAATGTTGTTTTTTCCATAGATTTTCACAGAGGTTCCACTGCAACCTCCTACAAGAGATTCAGTGACAGCAGGCAGAAATTAAAAGATGAAGTCACTGCATTTAGAAATAAAATCCACATAACAATTCTCTGGACTTCTTTCTAAAGAAATATTTAATTTTTACTGGGTATTATTATTGGCTTTGCTTCACTTTGCTGTCTGTCAAAAGATTTTGAGGTCAGCAGGATTCCCAATTATGTCAAAAGACTCTATTTAGAAATGCAACTACCAGCCATGTCAGCGTCTGCTGTATTGTTTTCAAAGTGTGAGTCTGTGTGTCTCTTATAGGAACACAAGCCCTTTCGTCTCTGCATCCCTGCATCTGCAGGTCCTGTTTCGGCCATGGTTGGAGGAGAAACTGTCTCTGCATCTCACATCTCTCCCCCGTTTCTGTCATTAATTACCAAGTTGACTGTTTTATCTAAAGGTGCCTGTTTGTCTCAAAAAGTATTTACCACGTAAGAAGAGACAAAGAGACAATGTTTTTCTTACTATAAACACATCATCGGAGACTTCTTTTAGTCATTTACAACGAAGAAGCACATCTGGTCCCCCCCCCCAGAAGAAGATGAACTCCTTTTCCTCAGGTCAAACAAGGTCAAGCACAATAAAGTCTTCTCTCTCCACATCAGAAGAAATAAGAACTTTTTTCTAACACAGATGTTATGATTTAATGTGTCTTTAACAATTGTGAATTAGGTTATGACATCTGATGTCTACGTCTCTCCTTCTGAAACAACAGTGGGGGAAAGCTAGGTGGGAATAGCTCAGTCCGTAGGGACTTGGCTTGGGGACTTGAAGGTCACCTGTTCAAGTCCCGCCCAGACCAGAAAAGAACGAAGTGGACCAGCAGTTGGAGAATGCTAGTTCATGTCCTGGGCATTGCTGAGGTGCCCTTGAGCAAAGCACTGGCCTTAACACTATGGAGCTAGAACATTCTCATAATGGATAAATGCACACAGAAAGGAATAAATGCACGAAAAAGGACTCACAAATGTATTTGGGGAGTTGTATATATATATATATATATATGACTCGATACACAAATGCATTTTCGATGCACACACAAATATGCTTCAATCCATATATGTTTTAAAAAAATGTACTTATAAAAATAAGATTTGTAAACATATTTGTGATGCGCACACAAATATTTCTTGTTTTAAATATGTGCAATCAAAATTGTACAAATCGTCAGTTATTTGCAGTTTTCATCAAATACATATTTGGAAGTTGTTACATTGATATATGAATTGTCAAACGCGCATTTGTCACAGTGCTTTTAATTTGTAAACCTCCCTGCATTTGTGTGCGGATTTTTCTAGCACGACTCCGATTCACAAATGCGTTTTTTCTTCAAGGGGGTCGTCTGCAGCCAATCAGATGTCTCACTCCTTTACAGCCAATCACACGAGTGCCTCCCCACGAGGGGTTTTTATGTGTAAAAAAATAAAAAAAATAAAAAATATGTATGTGGGCAACTAGCAGAGCGGTGTGCAAGCAAGATGGAGTGACAGCGGGGACGGCCAGTCACACAAGAAACGGCAGAGCCAGTCGAAGAGCTTGTGGGCGGGTCTAAACTCAGGGAAACAGGCTTCAGCTTGAGCGGCCGTTTTCCACTTGGTCCTAATGCTTGACGTGTCTTTGTTAAATATAGCGTATGGTTTTTGGACGGTAAAAACTGCAAGGGACCAAAACGGCCTTTTGAAAAAGTGCAGGTTTAAAAAGGATTAAAATCGCGATAAATCGCAAATTAATTGCAATATTTCTGGCACATTTTTTTCTGTTCTAAATGTACCTTAATGTATTTTTTCATGTTCTGAATACTTTTAACAACATAAGAAAAGGCAAATATGCTTACTTTATGAAAATGTTTAGTCAACATTTCAAATCATGCAGGAAAATAAAAGGCTCAAAAAATATCATCTTACTCTAAATGGGATCAAAACATGGTGATGTCAGTTTTTGGCGAGGGGGGGCGGTGGGCTCTCTGCATCTGCCATTTGTTTGGCTTGCAAATGATACTTGAGACTCAACGTACTTCAATGGTAACTCATTTCATGTCGACAGTACGTGCAGATAACTTTTGTCCTATCGACAGACCCATCTGGCAGTGTTTTGAAAGTGAATTTGCCGTTCATAAGTCCTTTGTCCATTTCCTTTCGCTTTCGCTTTTCAGTCCACCGTGTTTTTCCCGAACGCCGACCCTGCTTCTTCTTCTTCTGATTCCCTTTCTTATTCTTCTACCACCCTCTGGATGAAGACTACAGGTGCCATCGACGGCCGTAAATCAAACAATGCGCATTTCTTTTTTTTTTAATACCGAGCGTTAATCACGCGTTAAATAAATTAACGGCGTTAAGAGGATGTTGCGATAACAGTGTTTGTATCCCCGCCCCTGCAGTCACCAGCAGATCTCGCTTCTAGTTTTAATAGGCGAGTTCAAGATCACGCAGTGCAGCGCTGCCTAAATCGTGATGCATGATGGTTAAAATGTGTCCACGATGACGTGGATGGGGGTTTCTGCTCGAGAAGGGTCTAGCTGCAGCCGCAGCCAAGCCAGAGCCGCTCCAAACCACGCCCATTACAAACCACGCCCATACAAAACACGCCCATACAACACTACGGTGGCTGTGGAGGCCCTGAGCACTTAGAAAGCAAACACAAAGGAAACAAAGCAATAACCAGATCATTTTTAACAACTTTAACGGTTGATTCACAACATTAAATGCTTTTCAATGCAAACAATTTGCTTGAAACTATAAACATATACAAAAATAGAAAGTTAAGTAATAAAAAAAATAAAAGATTGGGATAAAAGATTAATCTGATAAAAGATTATATAGGACTGCTAAATCTGGTGCATGCATCTTTTCATTTTTTATATAAGTGACTAATGTATGTGCACAAGGTTATTTTAAACTCAATAAAATTAAATATTTACAATAATAATAATAATAATTAGTAGTAGTCATTTCGATTGAAATAGGTTGTTTCCACCAGCCGTTTTTCTAAGAGCCACACTGTCACAGAGCTTGGCCTACTACATCAGATGCCATAATTATCACTCTAAGGTGATGATTTCTTATGGGTTAACAGAAAAGACTGCTGGCCCTTTGACACAAATAAAATGTATTTATGTATTTATAAATATGACCATACACAGGTCTTTAAAATATGTACCTCAAAACACAAAAGTTGTGACAAATGAATTAGCCAGCAACAACTTTTATTGGCAATAAAATAAAACATTATCATTTCACAGACTATTTTTTAATTCATCCTACATACATTCTAAAGCGTCTTTAAAAACTCCTCAGAGTCCAGAGCTCTTCTGAGTTTTTCAGCATATGTTTCTAGTTGCTGTTTTGCCTCCTTGCTCATGTTGTTTGTCATGTAATGAGCCAACAGCCGTTTTTCACTGATGAGACAAAATGGAAGAAAATAGCGATTAGTAAAAGGAAATTAACACGGAAAGGCTGTCATAAACAAGGTAAAAAACAATACTTATAGGTATTAGCACTCTCCTTATGTATGTAGCATACCTCAAGTCATACTGCAGTCCACATTTATACACTTCTGTGGCTCTGTCAATGGAAAATGCATGGACAGCTGAAAGGGCATGGACTGTTGCCTGTGTCATGAGCCCATGAGGATGTAACTTTTCATGTGATGACCGCCTGTAAATATATATATTTCTTAGGAGAATGCTCAAAATAAATGTACGAACACTAGGCTAACAGAAAATGTTTCACTTAAATCATCCATTTAACATATTTGGACCAAAATGAGTTACACTATGTGACTTAAATTCCATTTTCAAACTCACTTCAAGATGTTGCAGTAGACCGTTATCCTGAGTGATGAACGTTACATGAAGGTCACTAGTGACTTTTCTATGGTGTTCAGCTTGCTGAGCCCTTTCCTAAAATCTGATCAAACAGCATTCAGATGTTAAACCTAATTATTCTGGTTAAGTATATCAAATAAGATTTGTTGTTTGTTGATCCTTTGCATGTCCTTACCACAAGCCTGTCGAAAGATGCATCTTCACTCAGGATCCCAACGTCTCTGGTTGTGGTGACCACATCATGTTAGTCCATGCTGTCATTATAGTCCTCAAGTCATCAAGACACACAAAGTCATGACTTAGTGCACAGCTGTGAACACTGGATATGTTGTTCTCTTGGGTTAATCTTCACTCACATTAACATGCTCTCTGGGTGGAAAGCTGTAAGGCCTCTTGCTGTACATGTGGTCGGTGTCCTGTGAACTCTGAAGAAAGCAAACCATAATTGTGTCAGTTTGATTTATGGGGATCCAGGTAGGATTGACATTTGCACTTAAAATTATCGCACCCCCATTGCAAATTAGGTTTATTGACAAAATGTACAAACTTTCTGCTTTTTACAATAAAACAATCAAACGTGAACAATTTAAATGGATTCAAGAATACATCTGTAATTTTTGCAATAAATGTATTTGTATGTCACTTTCTGACATGCACTTAAACGTCACCGTTAATAAATCTCTAGCCAGTACAGTTATTTGAAGTGATATAAAACATGACCCTATTTTTTAATGTTTTTGTGTGTCAAAATAACACATTGATATGTTGAGTTAAATGACAATATTCTGCGTCTACGTGCCGTGTTCCCTCAATACTTCTGTTATCATCCCTTGCTCAGTCATTAACCTGATTTTCATAACGTAAAAGACGACACAAAATGGGTTTGCTTACGCACATTTTCAGTGTATCGGTTTGACGAAATGTGTTGTTTTTTTTTTTTACAAATAGTCCGGTGTCTTTGAAAAACAGTCATTAATGCTCTTTCTGCCTGGCAAAAGACGTCTCAAACATTAAATTAAACGTCAACATCTTCCCAAAATGTAAACGACCTAACCTAAACCGGCATCTCCATCTTGTCTGCCTACAGGCGCTGCTGACAACTGCGGTTGGCGAACGTACGGTTAAAATGACATTAAGTGTTCAATGTTTACACCTCCTAACCGGGAACTTAAAAATAATATAAATGCGTCTCACCTGAACTGGCATTGCCGTCTTGTCTTGGCTGCATTTTCCTTCTTCTTCTTCTTCTTCTTCTTTGACTGCTTGCATTTGCTGCTGTGAGTTTAATCGTCCTTCCCGGCCACCGTAGCAACACGTAGGCGTAGTTTGTAGAGGCGTGGTTTGTATGGGGCGTGGTTTGTAGTGGCTTCGGGGGTCGCAGTGGCTGCAGTTGGGTATTATTGTTCTGCTCCGCATTCGATGTCACATGTCCTTAAGTTATCGCGGGAGCAAGGCGGCTGCAGAGCAGGTGAGCAGTTGCTCTCCAGGTACTGCGCGATCCTAGACCCACCTTCATGACGTCAGGACTTTGCCCTAATCAGCTTTTATCTACGCTGACGTATTTGACATGTGTTTCGATGAATTTCCATATCCATAAGCGCCTCTTTTCTACTCAAATAGCACATGCTTTCAGATAAGTAGCAGCCGTGTGGCTGCACCTATGTGATAGTCAACATGAATAGACCTATAAAATCCTCCATGTAACGCAACAACCCTGAAAGATCAGAATCAGAATCCTTTTATTGTCATTGCACAGAGTACAACGAGATTTTAGCAGCATCCGGTTATTCACACAGTATAAATAGAGTAAGAATAACAAGTAAAAAGTAAAAGGCATTAGTGTAATGTAAATATATTTAAAAAAGTAAAAACTGATAATATGTACAGTGTTACAATTATGTGATGATGATGATGTCGTCAATAAATTGCTCACTTCTGACACTACTTGTGGTGATGAGAAGTGGTTAACTGCTGTGTCTTGCATGCGGACAACACAGGTTGAACTCCAGTGTTATCTGTACTATCCACTCTTATTAGCCCTTTCTGTTCCCATCACGTGGAGAGTGTCTGACTTCATAGCAGCGTTTGTATCGCCGCCCCTGCAGTCGCCAGCAGATCTCGCTGTTGCAGGTGGTCAGCAGGAGTTTAACTTGAACGCCCCTATTGACTCACTAGTTCTCTCCTCCGCTTTACAATAAGCTCTCATGTTTGGTGTGGTCATTGCAAAATGTTGTACTGGTCTTGTTTTCCATCTACACCTGAGACTCTGACATCCTTTTAACAGTGAGCCTTCCTCGATCCCCTCGAACTCGCCCTCCTGGTCTTCATTTCTGATCCCTTCCTTTTTTTAAATTCTTTTGTTCTATTCTTTACCTCTACAAGCGGACACTCTGGGGCATCTTGTTAAATTAATTGACATGTGAAGTTGTACATTTAGTTCTCTTTGTACTGAGCATGCTGGCTGTTTTTTGTGTGTTTGTTTTTTGTTGTTGTTTTTGTCTCCATCTCCACTGTTTGTTGTCTTGTATCATCCCTTTCCTTGTAGCTGTTTGTCTTAATGCTGTTGTATTAATAAAAACTTGTATAAATAAAATTAAAAAAAATATATTAAATTGCGCTCTGTCTCTGTCAGCTACTGTCAGAGATCATCTGTCAGCTTGAGGAGGGCGATTTCTGTTCTATGTAATGCTCTAAAGCCTGAGTGGAACTCCTCAAAGATGGAATTATGACACATAAAAGCTAAAAGCTGGGTTCAAACAACCTTTTCTAGAACCTTGGTGAAAAACGGAAGTTTAGAAATTGATCTGAAATTATTAAGAACAGTGGGATCAGGGTTGGGTTTCTTTAAAAGAGATTGACAATGACCATTAGAGAGTGAGCTGTTAATAATCAATAAAATACCAGGCCTAACTGTGTCACAAACTCTTAGTGGGATAGAGTCGAGGTTGCACATAGTTGATTTCATGTGTAAAATGATTTCTGATAAACATGACAATGAAACAGGTTCCTAAGTGCTGAAATAATTAGAGATGTGCTTGCTGCTGTATAAAGGACAGAGCTTATTTGTGTGAGAGGGAATAAAAGGATGTTCTAGCTTCTATTCATAAGTCATTACAGGACAACTGTGAACCGGCATGAACAGACCAGACGGAAACTTAAGCAGCTAAATGGAATTCAAGCATTACTCATTATACTATTTACACCTGTGATTTGTCAAAATGTAATAAAAATAAATATCTCCCATTAGCTGCTGTTGTTTTAGTTCTTAATAGTAATGACCACTGATAACTAACATCAGTCAGGTGGATCATTTCTAAATGCCTGACTCTATATTTAATAGATATTTTTCCTATGTAAATATTTACACCACCTGTAAAAGCTTCCATGAAGATGGAAAAAAATAACTATATGTATCACATATACAAATCAAACAATACACACATTCACAGAACAGAACCTATTCACATTACATTTTGGGCACAGTACACATTTGTGCAATCAGATCCAATATCAGTCCACTGAAAATGAAGCCATGTGCAGATGGACATTTTTATTTGGTGATTATTTGTATACTATTAAATGTACTGTATTTAGATTGTATTTTTTATTGTTTGGGTTACCTGTACATGATACATTCTGAGTTCTTCCAAACACATCCCAGGTCCGAGGTTTATAGAGCCACTTCATCCTTTTTTTGTATTAATTAATATGTTTTCTTAATACATTAATACTTCATATTGTTAACCATTATGGTGCTTGGACAACAAATAATTAAACAATATAATAACAATAATAATAAAAACAACTAAATAAGACAATGATATTTGTATATATATATATATACATATATCACTTTACCATAATAACATGACGATATGTACAAATACTACTACTAATGTGAAAATGTTAGGAATTTACAAAAAAGGATCTCACCTTCAGTTTGAGTCCAGTACAACAACATCATGGCCAGAAACAACATGTCTGATTCTTTTCTCATCTTCACCGTCGCTCACCTGTCACGTCTGACTGAGGATGTCTGGAGTCAGTGTACCGACAGGCCATCTGACAGAGAGCCGATAATCTGAAGTCCCAGACAGGATGTACATCTTTGCATTTCTGAGCCAATGAAGGCTGAGATAACCATAGCAGGGACTCTTTCTGCAGATAACACTGACCACAACATCACTGTTAATGCCTGCATATATGGTACGTGAGGGTGGAAGTCCCCACATGTGTTGCAGACAGAGTTCAAGAGAGGAGATAAAGTACAACGGAATGCACATCAGAGCTGATGTCAGCACAATGACAGGAAATCTTTGATTGTTATCCATCAAATCAAAAACTCAGGGTCACTTTGTAACAGGAAAAAACCTGGCAATGTATCAATAATTGATTTCATATAATAACACTTGATGATAGCTTCTACTTTCCAGTGTCCCATGGTGAAACCCAGCCTCATACACCTCCTGGAACATTCCTACCCTTTCTGTAAGAGGGTTTCAGCCAAAGACTTACTTTGTATGTTCAAAACTAAAACATTGATTATACGTTTCTTTATTTCATAATATGCACTATGAAAGCACAGTATAAACTTATAGGTGCTCCGTGGAGCTACTCTGTTGTGTCGGACTCCATTTCTAAACCTACGTTAGCTTTTGTTGCTCTCTGTTAGCAGAGTGGAGCAAGGCACAGAGACAAGGCCCTCGAGAACACGCCCAAAGTCACATCCTTTGGACTGTCATCTTATCACTGCCCCCCTATGGTGTGCTGTACTAACACCTACAAATATAAATGACCTTCAAAACACACTGGCCACATAATGGTGATAAACAATTACTGAAGCAAAATACAAAATTTTAAGGAGCTGACACTAAAGTCATATTTCAGTGCAGTAGGCAGATCTTGGAGAATGGTCTGTTTAACTGTGCAGCCTTGGTCTCCAACCTCACTGACCACACCAGACCTCTCTTCTCAGGTGAAATGTCAATACTTCAGATCTTCCTTATCAGCTATGATCCACTCCATGTGGACAGATCCATACCCAGTCCCATGGACCAGTCCTCCAGCAGGGAAGCTTTTTTTTATTCTTTTGGTTTGATCCATTTTAGTTTTTCTTGTAGTAGGTGGATGTATTGCTTCATCACCTTTTCCAAAACAGGGTTAACACACATTAAACTGGCAGTGATGGTTTCTTCTTCAAAGGCAGTATATGATGAGGATGAAGTGCCATAAATCACACGGATAACTGAGACCATGGTGATCTGGTGATCATGCTGCTAATGAATAACACAGTAGAGCACCTTTTAACTAGACCAATACATGATTCCCATGTCCCTCCATGATGAGACCCTGCAGGCAGGTTGAAGCTTCATTTCAGTTAGTCTTGGTTTAATTCATGTTACGCCCAAAATACATCTATGATTAATAAAGAGATAATTATACAACCCCTTTGTGCCTTGCCCTTTACTCTGTGCCACGATTATAAGTCCGTTAACTGGCAGAAGGGAGTTGGGAGTCTAAAGCCAGGCTTAGGTGTGTGTGCGTGTGTGTAGGTGTATGTTATAAAGTGACAGTCTAACAGCAGAAGGCAGCAGAGTTACAGTCAGGCTGTGGCTGTCACACTGCAGTGAGGGGTGTCTCATCCTGGGTTTTTTGTTTCATGAATTTCATGTTTTATTTTGAAAAGTAATTCTCCTCTCATATATTATCTTATATTAGTGACAGATACTATTCTAATTGAATTGCATTATTTTACTTGTATCAATATATAACGATACTGTATTACTACATTGTTATAATGTTGCTTATGTATTGTTATAATATAATATAGCTTAGTATTACATATACTGCATAAATATCACATACTACATTCTATGCGTTAGGCTTTATTTTTACTAGACAACCACACACACAGTAAGTGTCCAGCCTGAGCAGGGAAGTGGGCCCAGGAGATGGCAGGCAGGAAGAGTAATATATGAAAATTTATTCAGGATAACTGCAACACAAGGAACCAGCAAACACAATGGAACATCAGGAGCTGGAAATGAGCTGCCGTCAGCCTTGTGGTCAGAGCTGGATCCTCCTCATGGATAGACAGAAGATTGACTCACCATCAGAGTCATAAGGATGAATGAGCGGCTGGAACACGGGGATGTAAGTCTCTGATGGGTTCATGGCTGACCAAGTCATAATGTCACACTGGAGCAGAGAACATGGGTCCAAATGCAGGAGATATCAGTCTTGAAGTGCATTGAATGAAGTTTTATTCGGGATACCGGCAACACAAGGAGCATGCAAACACTAAAAATCCAAACACAATAGCACGATCAGGGAATCTCAACAGATGACTCGACAAACACTGAACCAAAGACTGGACTCAAATAAAAATGTGAATCAGCAATTGGGACGGAAAAGGCTCAAGTTATCTTAATATTGTTGGCATTTATAGATGATGGAAAGTTTCTGGTTTTAAGGATCATCTTAAGGCCATTCCCCTGACACGCACGAGGGACATCACGAATGAGAGCAGTAATTATGTTCATTACGCTATACCAGGTCTCCTGTGAGCACAGCTCAGTCACATCAGTTAAAAATAGTTTGTGACACTGAGACCTGTCTGTTTGACTCCTGAATCCTCTTTTCAAGCAAACTGAGCACAGATGACTGTCTAAGAAAAGAGGGTTTCAGATGCTGTATAGACTTGTAAAGTCAAATGGTCATTGGTATTTCTGAGCTTCACAGATAAAATCGACTTGACTTGTACTGAAGCGATAGCTTTGTCCCAGTAGATTAAACAGAGTAAACACCAGCCAGTGTCGTCCTGACACTGAACAACCACACCCTGGTTCATCTACTAGAAATTAGCTTCAAATATTTGAACAAGCCTGTGGCCTGTTTGATTTACTTTGTCAGACACAGCTGACTGAACAGCACATGTATTCAATCAGCTTATCCATATATTATGTATTGACTCAAAGGATAACACTCATCCTTTGTTTTTGTCAAGTAATTCAATGAAAAGACCAAAACGACAATGGAGTAGTTAATCTCTCAACACTGTCTGACTTCCCTGTCCTGTGTCGGGCCCCAAGCATACTGTGTCCTAGAGATGTAAATATATATCAACAAACAGATCACAGATTAATCATTTCAGCTGGACACTGTATTTTTTCATAAATGTTTCACAAACAGGAGTACGCTGTGTATTTTGGGGGGACTACTTACAGGAGTGGATAATCAGGCCAGCAGGACGATGTATGTAGGGCTGAGTGAAATAATCTACAGTGTGCTAATGAAGGAACAGGTCACCCAGTCCAGTTAATACCAGTGAGGTCTCTTTATTGTTGGTTTGGTCTTTTATACCGAATTTAAATC
The DNA here is from genome assembly GCF_900880675.1 of Sparus aurata. NCBI lineage: Eukaryota > Metazoa > Chordata > Actinopteri > Spariformes > Sparidae > Sparus > Sparus aurata. The sequence goes on along the minus strand of NC_044207.1, from coordinate 345,823 downwards.
TAGAATATCAGCAGACTTATCTTTAAACACAACTGATTTAGTGTTAATAAGAAACACTGTTTCTCATGGTAAAGTGAAAAAGTTGGAAAACAGTCAGCGTTTCAATTCAGCATTTTATTAAATCAGTGTTGAAGTCTATTGTTGCTTTACAATAACAGTCATCAGTTTTCACAGTTTATGTCAGCTTGTCAGACACAGTACCTTAAGACCACACAGAGAGAGAGACAGAGAGACAGAGACAGAGAGAGAGGAAGAGACAGAGAGAGAGACAGAGAGAGATACAGAGACAGAGAGAGAGAGAGAGAGAGAGACAGAGAGAGAGAGAGAGAGAGACAGACAGAGACAGACAGAGACAGAGAGAGAGACAGAGAGAGACAGAGACAGAGAGAGAGAGAGAGAGAGACAGACAGACAGAGAGAGAGAGAGAGAGAGAGAGACAGAGACAGAGAGAGAGACAGAGAGAGACAGAGACAGAGACAGAGAGAGAGATAGAGACAGAGCTTCAGACCTTGAAGATGAGATCAGCTTCTACCAGACACAAGGAAACGTGCTGATCTGTGGTGACCTTAACGCAAGAACCAGCACAGAACCAGATCAGATCAATGCACAGGGAGACAGACATATGCCTTCGAGGGGACTCCTTTGGTCTCTACACTCACAGCTCTCTCACTGTGGACTACAGTATTACAGACCTGGAGCCCTTCAGTGTAAGAGCATTCACCGTCAGCCCCCTCACACCCTTATCTGATCACAGCAAAATCACCCTATACATTAGGAAGACACCAACTGACCCCCATGTAGCAGAGCCCAGTAAACTCAACCCCTCCAAACAACCTTATAGATGAACAAGTAATAGTAAGGATGACTACCAGAGAGCCATCGGTCATCCAGCGGTCCAATGTCAGTTAGACCATTTTATCACCACCTCATATCCCCACAGCACCGACGGCCTGAACCAGGCTGTGCAGGATATTAACTCCATATTTGACAGCACAGCATCTCTATCCAATCTGAAAAAATCTGAGTATCAAAGTACAAACTCAGCTAATGAAAAGTGGTTTGACTCTGACTGCAGGTGTCTGAGAAAAACACTCCGAAAATTATCCAATGAGAAACACAGACAACCTGACAATCATGAGCTCCGCCTCCAGTACTGGGAAACATTGAAATCAAAAAACACTGAGAGCTAAAAAGGAGCAGCATGAACAGCGTCAACTTGAAGAAATTGAGGAGTCCATTGACTCAAAAATTTTTGGAAAAAATGGCATTCATTCAACAAATCAAACAAAGAAGAATTGGCTATTCAAAACGGGGAAATATGGAAGAAACATTTTGAAAATCTATACAGTGCAATCACACTGGATTCAGACCAAAATTCTCTGCTCAACAAACTAGAAATCCTTGAATCAATCATTAAAGACAACCCAAATCCTTTAGATTATGAGATTAATGAAGGGGAGCTGCTGGCTAAGATCCAGGCCCTGCAACCAAGGAAAGCAAGTGGCCCTGATGGCATCTTAAATGAAATGCTTCAGTTTAGCAGCCAGAAAATCAAGACTGCCATATTGAAATTATTCAATCTGATACTTAACATTGGAAATTTTCCTGACACCTGGAGCCAAGGGCTTATCACTCCAATCTTCAAAAGTGGAGACAAATATGATCCAAACAGTTACAGAGGCATATGTGTCAGCAGCAACCTGGGGAAGTTATTCTGCAGCATCTTAAACAGCTGACTACAAAACTTCCTCAGTGAGCACAATGTCCTGAACAAGAGTCAGATTGGTTTTACACCACAACACAGAACCTCTGACCACATCTACACCCTCCACACCCTCATCCAGAAACACGTCCACCAGAACAACAACACCATCTTCTTTTGTTTTGTAGATTTCAAGAAAGCATTCGACTCAATTTGGCATCATGGTCTGTTTCTGAAATTACTAGAAAAAGGTATTGGAGGAAAAATCTACGATATTATCAAGACAATGTATATAAATAATAAATGTGCTGTCAAAATTGGAACTAGGGAAACAGACTTCTTCCCCCAAAGTAGAGGAGTGAAGCAGGACTGCAGTCTGAGCCCCACCCTGTTTAACATTTACATCGACCAACTGGCCAAATCCCTGGAAGAGTCAAAGATCCCTGGTCTCACCCTCTCTGACACAGAAGTCAAATGTTTACTGTTTGCAGATGACCTAATACTGCTCGCTCCATCAAAGGAGGCTCTACAAAAGCAGCTAGATCACCTGCAAAAGTTCTGTCAGACCTGGGCCCTGACCGTTAACCTGGAGAAAACAAAAGTCATGGTCTTCCAGAAACGACGCAAGAGTCAGAAACATCCCCACAGGTTCCACCTGGACTCTACAGACATAGAACACACACACAGCTACACATATCTAGGACTAAATATCACATCAACAGGAAATTTCAATCTGGCCATTAAGGATCTCAGAGAAAAAGGCAGAAGAGCTTTCTGGACTATAAAAAAGTCTTCAAACATAGACATCCCTGTCAAAATCTGGATCAAAATATTTCAATCGATAATCGAACCAATTGTATTGTATGGTAGTGAAGTGTGGGGCCCTCTCATGAACCAAGACTTCCAAAAATGGGACAAACACCCAATGGAAAGCTTACACACTGAGATCTGCAAAAGCATCCTCAAAGTTCACAGGAACACCCCCAATAATGGATGCAGAGCTGAACTGGGCCAATTTCCCCTTTTAATTCGGATCCAAAAAAGAGCAATAAAGTTCTACCAACACCTCAGAGCCAGCGAGCCCAGCTCCTACCACTACAAAGCCCTACGATGCCAAGAGGAGAGCAAAGAAGGGAGTCCCCTCAGCCAGCTGGTCCACAGGCTGAGCTCCAACAGCACCGGGCACCAAGACCGCCCTCACACCATCCAGCCCCACCAAATTATAGCAAGAAAAAGACAATTACATCAACTATTGGACATCCGCAACCAAAACCCAAAGCAAACTCCAATGCTATTTGGCCCTAAACAGACAATACTCCATGGCAGATTATCTGAGCTCTGTAACTGACCCGAGACTGAGGAAAACATTGACTATGTACAGACTCAGCAACCACAGTCTGGCCTTGAGCGGCAGACACAGACAGACCTGGCTGTCCAGAGAGGACCGGCTGTGTCGGTTCTGTCCACACAGACAGACCCGGCTGTCCAGAGAGGACCGGCTGTGTCGGTTCTGTCCACACAGACAGACCCGGCTTTCCAGAGAGGACCGGCTGTGTCGGTTCTGTCCACACAGACAGACCCGGCTGTCCAGAGAGGACCGGCTGTGTCGGTTCTGTCCACACAGACAGACCTGGCTGTCCAGAGAGGACCGGCTGTGTCGGTTCTGTCCACACAGACAGACCTGGCTGTCCAGAGAGGACCGGCTGTGTCGGTTCTGTCCACACAGAGCAGCACTTCCTGCTGCACTGTGACACATACACAGACCTCAGAACCCAGATATACATTAAAATCACAGGTACAACCCCAGACTTCCCTAAACTATCGGACCAAGAAAAACTACAACATTTACTGGGAGAAAAAACTGGCACTGCTGTAGATGCAGCAAGATCTGTGAATGCTGCCACAGGAGAAGAGACCAGCTGCACAACAACACCTGACATGATTTCCTCCACATGAACCAGCTGATCCTGACTGGGTTCTTACCTGCACACTGATATTCTGTTTACTATTGTTGTTATTATTGCTATTATTGTTATTATTGTTATTATCATCATTATTATTGTTAACATTTTTTCTGTAATCCTATACGCTTTGGCATTCACATCTGGTACTAACATATTATCTGTATCTGGATATTGATATCTGATCTGCTTTGCATTCACAACTGACACCCAATCAGAATGTGGTATGATTTGATCACATTCTGATCCTAATGTGTTCTGGATGCATGTACACACTTTTTTCCTTATCCAGATATATATATATATATATATATATATATATATATATATATATATATATATATATATATATTAGGGCCGGGACTCGATTAAAAAAATTAATCGAATTAATCAGAGGCTTTGTAATTAATTAATTATTTTTTTCAAGACCAACAGACCAGTGCAACTTTTAAATATTTTTTTGGCCTTTTATGGCTTTATTGACAGAACAGCTGAAGATATGACAGGAAACAGGGGGGGGGTGACACGCAGCAAACGGACCCAGGCCGGGAGTCAAACCTGGGCCCGCTGCAGAGCCTCGGCACATGGGATGCGCGCTCTACCCACTGAGCTAAACGCTGCCCCGACCAGTGCAATTTTTGCCACAAAGTGCAGCAATAGCATGCTCTTATCTACGCTGCCATCCGTCCGCTTTTGAAAACAAAATTTCCCATCCACGGGGCCAACCAAAGCAGTCTCATCTGCTTCTTCGTTCATTGTTGTTGTCTGAAGTCATGAACATTAGTTGGTGCTCCAGTATAATCGGTACCCCTGAAACTCTTCCAGTGAGAAACGTTCCGCGGTGCAAAAATAAGTGCGATTAAAATGCGTAGATTTTTTTAACGCGTTAATTTTTGTGTAATTAATTAATCTTAATTAACGCGTTAAAGTCCCGGCCCTATATACGCGTTAAAGTCCCGGCCCTATATATACATATATATATATATATATATATATATATATATATATATATATATATATATATGTATATATACATATATTTAATCAAATCTTCAAATCTTTACAGCCCGGATTTATCCAAATGAAGTTGGTTCTGTTAAAAATATTTCCCTTAATGGTGATATTCTTTTCAAAGTCACATAATTCAAAATTATGGAGGCCTGGAGGTGAAACTGAAGGTATTTTAGTAAATGTAGGTACTCTGTCACAACCTTCACATTATGATACTATATGCACCTGCATTTATTGGTAATTGTTTGACCTGATTGGCAGAAGTCACTGCTGCAATGTTATTACATACATTCATTTTAACCAAACTACTGTTACTTTGACAGCTCATCCATCATCGTGGATAATAGCGCATCGTGGATCATCAAAATATATAATAATTACATGTATCTAATACCGTTACACAACAATAATAATACACTTTATTAATTTCTGCTGAACACGTCAGTGGAGTGATTATTAAGAGATGGTCTTGATCCATGATAGGCCTGTAACTGCTTTTGTTTTCCACTTGCACAAATGGTGTTTGGGCCAATTACACCAAGCTCGAGAAAAAAACACAACTGTGTCACCTCCTGGGTCTGTAGAGAACAAATGTTATGTTGGAAGAACAGTTTGTAATGTGTGTACATTCATTCTATACATGACCAGCCTCAGGTGTTTGCACATAATGTGTGTGTGTGTGTGTGTGTGTGTGTGTGTGTGTGTGTGCAGATACATCTGTGGTTCATGTTAGCTTTGACAGGCTGGTTGTAAAGACTCCTATCATCTGATCAGGACACAATCTCTCTCTCTCACACACGCTCGCACACAGGCACACACACACACACGCGCACAGGCAGACACATTAGTACAGTGATATTGGAGATATACCTATAGTATGCATACAGGCACAGGGAAGCTGTAACACTTATATACACGTATACAGTAAGAATGACATGGGCAGAGAGAGGTTGTGCAGAACAGGACACCCCTTCACACACACACATAAACACGTACACACAGGAGCACACAGTGAGGGTGTGAGATCAGTAGTTTCTTTGTCCACCTTCAGCCTGCAGCTGATCTACAACCACACCAACTTCCCCTTTCTCCTTCCATCTCCATTCCAGTTTTCACACCTCTTCTTTCTCCTCCCCTGTGAAGACAGAGAAATATGAATCAGATTCAAAGAAAAGAGTAACCAGATGTTCACTATCACTGAATAATACTTGTGAGGGAAACATTGAGAGAAGAGAGAAAGCTTTCAATGCTCCTCTGATAAAACAGTAGATTTAGAGCTTGTCCAGCTCCATTAGACTACTACAGGGGAAAGTGTTTCTCTGGAGAAGTGAGAGTTAAGTCGATAATATTTCCATCTGCAGGTTATAACCATATATAACCTGCCATGGTGGCCACAACAATGACCACCAGTCATTGACAGAGAAATGTCCCATTATGTCCCAAAAATACCATATGAATGATGAATCAGTTACACACATATGAACTGGGACCAGCTCCATCAGAGGATGTCCAATGTTTGTACAGAAAAACATACTTTTTGCTTCTGTGGATGGATAAAATGTTTATCTGTCAGTTGATCACACATGCTACAAAAATCCACCTTTTTCCAGCCTCCATTATACAAATTATGTGTGTGGCTTACAGCATGTCATGTCACTTAACCGGGTTTGATGTTTTGGTAACAGGACATTAATCCTGATTGTTATCATTCACTCATGAACATGTAGGTTAGTGACTTCACTGAGTTAAAACTACTAACACTGTCATTATATCCCACCCAGCCCCCTTAGCTTATGCATCTAAAACCTTGAAGGCCACTGTATCATTACAAGTCTTTGTTTCTTATGCTAGTTCTGGAAAGCACCAGAAGTACAGTACCACCCATAATCATCTCCCGAGTAACCTCCAAAGTGACCTCCCCAGGAAAGTCATGGACAGGATGAATTGCAAGTTAGACCATCATCATCATCACCATCATCAGGTCAGGTTTGTGAAGAAAAGAGAAAAGGTGAGAATGTTCTAGCAGCACTTGAATTTTACACTATGTCATCTTTACACTTTTGTTTGTGACCTTCATTCATCAGCCTCTCCTGTCTACCTCATGTCTCAGGTGGGTTTGTGCTGCTGGGAACAGATTGGTCTCCGTTTAGACAACGAACAATCGCCCTATGTTTCTTCCCTCCTTTTTCTCTGCGCTCCCTCTGTCTCCTCCTCTTTCATCCCTCTGACATTCTCAGTACAGCTTTATCTGCCTCCTCACTTTGTTTTCCCTCTTTCACAAGCCTCAATGGAACCCTGCTCTGTAAAAAGTAAATGGTCTATTTTGGTTGGTTTTAAGACAGACAGCTTAACAACTGCATTTGTCATTGTGTGATCAAGTCTCTTGAAATACTAAGACTGCATGGCCTGATACAAATACTGCCTCCTGTGATCCCATGCTACTTTGCTATGTCATGTTGGACTGAGAGGAAATGACATACTGTGCATTTAAACATCCCTGGAGTGATACAGGCGTAAAGTATGAGATATATGTCTGGTGCTACACTATGGTCAAAATAGACCATTACTGCATGTTTGAGGCTGTGCTCCTCCTAATCCTGACATTGTGTTGTGAGCCAAGGCCAACAGATGCTGATGTGAAAGCATCACACCGTGGGAAGAATAATTTATTATGAAGATAAGTCACAGCAAAACATCTTAACATCATCTTTATATGCTTACATGTAGAAATAAACACAAAAATATAATAATCCCCCAAATTCAGAGCCTCTGTGTCCTCATTTGTTCAAAGTGGACCTTCAGTGGAAAAGTCTCCTCTGTCTTTTTTTATCGTCCTCATCAACTCTGAGCTCCACATGTATATAGGCTAGTCTCAGATTAGTAACTGAACTGGGTTAGTTCTTCCAGGGCTTGATCCATTACACTGTAGTTTCAGAGGAGCCAAATACCTGAGGGACAGCATGCCTACTTCCATTAACAGTCAGTCCCTTGTGAGGAAATGTGCTGAACTAACTAAAGATACAGAGAACAAATTCAACTAATCATGGTCCGCTTTTCATCATTTATGCATCGATTTTTCTTATGAGATTTTTCTTCACATATATGGAGCTACCCCAGCTACATATGGTGTACTGTATGTGGGTGGTGGAGAGCCTATTGTGACACTGTTACCTTCTATACATGTATCTGAAGGTCCTGTAATTTGTCTGAGTTGGCAGTGTTAGGTGAGGGTCACTGGAAGGCGGCACGAACCGTCCGGTCACTGAGCGGCTGGGTGGGACGGAAGTTGTCCCCCAACAACCCATCATTCCCTTCTAGAAGCTCCGCCCCTTTGACATGGGAGCGCAGCCGCCGAAACTCCTCAATCTGCATGGACAGAAGACAACTTTTAACAATATGGTCAAACTTTAAGTGCTCCTTTTATCTGCCTTCTCATGTTGATACTTTGTTTTGGATGATTCTAGAAAATGTGTTCAAAGCACACACCTGCAGGCACTAACCACCGCGTTTCTGAGGGTGGTTATACTCGTGACGTCACAACTTTATGGAGGTCCTGATGGCTCAGTTTCTGCTATGTAGGTAGGTAGGTAGGTAGGTAGGAACAGCATGTAGGTAGATAGAACTAACTGCTTTTTCCCTTTGGCCTTCTACAGACACACAGAATGCTTCAAGCATGCCATATGACTTCAAATATTTGCTCTAAGCTCAGGTTTTGTATTTGCTGTTAGACACGGTCAGTGCTGAGTAAAAACAACCAGACTGGGGAGGGATTAGAAGACTGGGGCCCATGTGGAGTCCCTAACCTAAGAGAAAGATCCTGTAATAATAAAATGACAGTGTGGGAATGACATGAAATCATGTGAAGACAGCTGACGGGTTTCCTTGCTGTGGACACTCAGTGACTACAACAGTGTTGTAAGAGTGTTCTTACCTATTAATTCTGGTCATTTCAGTTCCCTACAAGCACAACATTAGCCTGAAGAAAGCATGGCAGATGGCTGCACAAATAGATTCTGTTTCCATTTAGACATCTGCTCACCTGAAAGAAACGACATCTTACAGACACTGTTGTCTCTTGCTTACAACAAAAGGTTAAGGTCAGAACTGTGACAGAGATGATCCAAAATCTGACTTCCTGTTTATAAGAAATGTTGCAGCTGCAGATGCTTTCACTGTGACACACATACACTGCAGAGCGGCTGCTACCGTCATCCAAAACAAACATGACAGCAGTTCCTGTGCTGTCCTGCTATTGGTTTACAAAAGGCGGATTTATTATCCAATGTCAAAGTGCAAAATGTGTAGGCATAGCAGCTGTTCAATGATACACACACCCTTCTGCATGAACATATGCACCGTGCACACACACACTATTGCACTGGCTGTCACTGACTGCTATAACATCTTGGTCCATAATGATCAATAATAGCCTGACTTTACAGGTGTGTATTCTAGATGAGCAGGACCTGCTGTTTCATCAGCGGCGGGACTGTGGCTGACATGCACACAACAACAGGCTCCCACAGTACTTACTGATAAATCAAATATGGTAATATATGCAGCACATAGTTTCAACTGTTTGTTATGTTCGATTGTACTTATGGTGTTGTATTACTTCTTCTGTGACTCGCTTTTACAAACATCAGCCTCTTCTAATTATTTCTGAAAATATTCATGACATGAAGCACAGCTCTGAGTTTCTTGACTCCTCTACTTCCGAGGAGTTTAAACTGTTTAAACATGTGAGGCAATGATACTGCCTCAGGTGAATCCAGAGACATGTGCTTCCAGTGTTCTAAACTCAACAGTAAAGTATTGTAATTATTGTTTGAGTCGCTGGTTTGGTTTATTCATGAATTTGGTCAGCAGTTCCAGCAGATGTATTGACAAACACCTGCTGGAGGCAATTAAGTAGTTAATTGCTGAGCATACGAACATGAAACACATACATGTAGATTCAACAAGACGAGAGGAGAGGAGGCGAGGAAAGGAATCAAGGTGATGTACAACTGAGAAATGAGAAGAGAGGACTAAATCCAACATAATCCCAGCAACATAATGCTTCCTGTAAGCCCCCAGGTTATGAGGAGGTAGGTGGAGGGCACTGGGGATCATAGTTATCTCTGGTTTGTCTGACAGGGATGGGGGGGGTTATGGTGTCAGACTTCCTATGAAAAATCCTGCTCTGATCCATTGTTTCCTCACCTGGAAGTCATTACTGGGTCAGAAGAACATTTTTCCAACCTTTCTGTGATTTTTTGTTTCGTTCTTGTTAATTACTGTATAGGTTTACCTAAAATAGTCTTAATTAGACAATTCTTTTATTCAATTCTTTATCTAATCTCCCTGTGCATTAAACAGAAAACGTTATGGGTATATGTACTTAAGTCCAATAAATGGGTGACATTTTGGAGCATGGAATCCAGTGCTGAAAATAAATCCATGACATTAAAAAGCTAACTTCTCTTCACCTTTGTTGTCTCAAAGGTCACTTCTTTTGTTTATAAAAATAGCCAGACAGGGAGGATGTCTCAGTGAGAAGGGAGCTATAACAGTCTATAGACTAGTGCCATCATACTATTGTGATGTGAATGGGCTGTGGGAAACAATCAGTGACGTAATGAGCATTACCGAATACAGGTGTGTGTGATTGCGGGCAGAAGGAGGATTGGAAGGAGACAAAAGACTGCGCAGACAGGGCATTGGGAGAGCATCTTACTGCTGCGGCTCAGCACTCTTTTGGGAGGGAGGGTGTCGTTCACAGCCATTTAGGACTGCCGGCAATGAAGACAGGTAGAGCAGGGGGTTAGTTGTTCCTGTGCTAGGAGGGGAGGTTTGCTATTGCTGTGTATATATATATATATATATATATATATATATATATATATATAGTGGGTGGAAATGTAGATAGCTAGCTAACATTAGCTGTGCTAATTTCTCCTGGTAACATTAATAAACGTATCTTGTAGCGAGTTGTCTCTTTGAGCTTTTTAAATGTTTGTGCTTTCAAAATGTTCACATTATGTGGAGCAACGTTGACATAACATCTTGTCAGCTATTTGGTTCTGAACAAGTAGTATACAGTTTATCAAAGCCACATATTCAAAACTATGCATTAAGAGACACTGAAAAGTCAACAAGGCTGAGGAGAACTGCAAAGGTCAGCCAAAAACACCCACACATCTGGAAACACTCTGACGTGTTGAAATGGCGGTAGGCTTTGTTTCTATTTTACCTGTAACTGTGAGATTGTGAGGGGGTAGCGGTAGAGGATCCAGGTCACATTCTCACTACAAGGTGGTGTGGTCAGAGATCCCTCATACACCCAGTAGTCTCTCAGTAAAGGATCTAAGGGGAAAATTGAACAGTTCATGTTTCAAAGCAAACCGTGTCAGGGCAAGCAGCTTCTATTCTCTGACATAAAATAAAATATACACTTTGTTGAAATTGCAAGAGTCCCCTTTATATATTCACAGGGACACGTAGGCCCTCCACTCAGTAAGAAATATAGGGCAGCTCAATAGACACAAATGATTAAAGCTCCAGAAATGCATATTTTTGTAATATTATCATAGTGTTGACTATGCTGCTGTTTTTATTAATGCTTGTTGTTTATTGATTGTTTTGTACTTAATGTAAAGCGACCTTGAGTGCCTTGAAATGCGCCATCAAATAAAATGTATTATAATTATTAGGGATGTCCCGATCAGGTTTTTTTTACCCCGATCCCAATCCGAGTCCTTTAATATTTAGTATCTGCCGATACCGAGTCCCGATCCGATACTTAGCCGGAACTAATATTTTCCTGGATAATACAGCTGCATTTAGAAACAAAGTACCTGCATCCAAGCTGTTCTTTAGTAGGTTTTTCTATACTTTCATATGGCTCTTCCCTATTCTGCATATGCTATTGCAACTAGTGTTGCACGGTAAACCGATACTAGAAAGGTACCGCGGTACCCAGCCGGCCTGAGGGGAGGGGCAAGTAGAGCGTGGTTTGCATATCATTTGAGAAGGTAATGGCAGCAGCCTGCGGGAAGGTGGGGCTGGACCGTCCAGCCACAATACACCATTTTAGGGCCCGTTTGCCGGCCGTCTCTGGGCAACACAGAGTCCAACTACCTCGCAGACTTTTCTTCAAGCTCTCTCCTGATGTGCTCGGCGCCCCGGTACTACTACCATACTCCATACGCATATAGAGACCGAAGCTAGGGAGCTCCGGGACAGAACCAGATACACAGAGACTTGGACACATCTGCTTTTTCAACAAGCCAAGGACGGTTTTTCAGCTGACAGACATGCGGACTTGTTCAAAGAGTTCAGAGAGCTGCAGGTTAGCGATAGATGACATAAACATCCCCCGTATGGAAGTCAGGCGAAGGTTTTTGTTGTGACATGACAAGCGAACAATTTTCACCATCACAGTTGCACGAGGCAGTCAGGGGTAAAGCTAACTGTTTAACAGTCCGATGTGGTTCCACACATCTCTGTATGCAAACACAACATTCACACTGGTAACATGAACTTTACCATAACATGCGCTGGTGTTCACAAGTATGCTGATCAACAACACCACTTATAATTTATCTATTTTAAGTCAATCAGTACTAGCAATATATAGCATGTACATTTTTGTCAATAATTTATAACAAATATTGTAATTTATATTATTAGAAAATGAAATGGTCCGATTAGAGCACAGGCCTCCACCAGGTCTGGGTCATTTGTGTTGTACTTTAGTGCACTAATGTAGTTTGCAGGCTAATTTCCCCTTTGTGGGACGAATAAAGTATTATCTTATTTTATGAATTGCGAGACTTACAGTTAATGTCATTCATGTTCATTATCTTTATGCTGAATAAAATTGTAGTTAATGTGCTGTTAATTTTTAAGACACTTGTCTTCTTGGATACAGGTACAGATCATTTTAAGTTCCGCATTCTGTCATCTAAAATTTATGCCATTACTTTTGATGATGTTTTAGTTTTCCGCCGTGGTATCGTTTCAGTATCGGTAACAAGATATTTTAGGCAGGTATCGTACCGAAGTCATAATTTTGGTATCGTGACAACACTGATTGCAACATTGGCCTACCACCTTCCTTGTGTTAGCAGGTGAGTGTGTGACGCTGCACTGTGACAGCAGACCCTCGTGAGCAGCCAGCTGAAGTGTGTGAGACACAGCTCACGCTTGGTTCCTCCATATCATCTATTGCTTTTTACAAATTCCTTACGTTGTCACGTAAAATGACGTGGACACGTTGCTCGTCTATTTCACACGCGTTCAGCATCTCCTCGACTGTCTGTTTTACATGCTCTGCTGTATGAGACTCACCAAACTAGTGCACATACTGGCACGTTGTAACTCAAAAGTGGAGTCAATATAATGTATTGCCAGGTGACGAAGAAAACCCTGATCCTCTACCACAGACATGAGCTGGTTATCCAGAGCGATTAATTTAATTACACTCTCTGTAATATTTGTGGCTATGTCACCGTCTCGAGGATATTTCTCGTTTCTTTTGAGAGTATCCGCGAGTGTTTTTTGCTTTGGTGTCTTTGCCTGTATTTCTTGAGTGAACTCGTTGTATTCTTTGAGTGTTTGTTTTATAAGCTGTATCAAATGAGTAGTATTAAATGCAGCTCCGCGAAACGGTCGTATAGCAGATGTTACATGTCACCGTTGGACTGCTTTCACTTTCTAATTTAAAGTCCGTGTAAAGCAGAAATAAATTTGTGTTATGAGTTTGTCACACCACAGAAACATGTGTCAATCAGTGCGTTTACATGACACTCAAGAAAACCGAATTACTGCGTTAGTCTGACTATGAACGGATCTTTAAGATGCATGTATACACCTTAGTCTGACTAAAATCGGACCGGATCGGATTTCTCATAGTCGAATTACACCACGTTGATTATTCGATTGATAGTCGCATTACTCCTGCATGTATACGTTTCCAGCGGATCGGATCGGATTTTGCGTTCTGCGCAGGCGCGAGATTTTTCCCCGGGGCCGTGAGCCGGAAGTAGACGGACGGCGATGGCGGTGGCGGCGGCGGCTTTCCTCCGAAATCACCGCAAGAAAGAGTGCCAGAGTGCACCTAGTTTGTGTAATTATCATGTACACCATATACGAAGTGTACAAAGATGTAGCTTCGTCTTGCTCTTCGAACGCCATCTTTCTTGAATGCCGAGGCAGCTGGTGACGTAAAGAGGTCAGCCGGAGGTGGCCCCGTTAACACTAGTTGAAATGGGCACAGCGCCACCTAGCGTACCGGGGTATGACATGCTTTCGGCCAGTATACTCGGATAATTGCAGTTGTCCGACTGAGCAGCATAGTCGAACTATGGCTGTAATCTGACTAAGCTGTGCATGTAAACGCACTGACTGACCACTGAGCCAAATTTGAAAGATTAAAAATTGCCAAGTATATAAAATTAGGTCTCAAAATCATGGAAAAACAAGCACTTCTCTCTGCTGTGAAACGCTGGGGGCATGTCAGTTAGAGGCGCTGGAACCACGCCCACGCAGGGAGGGGAGCCTCCTCTGTGTACTGTACAAGGACGTAACCTACAGTAACAATGGAAGCTAGCAGCATCATCGGAGGACCCAGCCAGACCTGTTTGAACCATCAGAGCCAGAAACTGACTCTGAGTCAGACACTGATAGTGCTCAGCCTCGTTCCTCACAGTCCATGTTTTACATTACACACAAACGTAAAACCCCAGTCTACATATAATTCCTTGTCATAGCTATATTGGTGCACATAAAATATTACCTGTGCATTACCATTGTGCTGTCAGATGGACTCCGCTCAGGGAATGAGGCCAAATCATGTCATGATTAAATGCAATAACATTTGCTAACATTATGTGGGCATGACAGGATGCACGATGTAAAATCACTTTCAGGATTTGCACCTTCAGCAAAATGCATTTAATTGCCCAAATGTACATTATTTATAACATACATAATGTCATGGATCAGGCTGCCCCGATTTATTCGGGGACGTATGTTGTGTGCACCTTGTTCTTTTTCCCGTGTTTTTTATTTGCAGTGTGGAGAGCGGCGGGAGGCGGAGCTGACCCACTTAGACGAGCACAGCGAGGCACACCTGGTTTCCATCTCCACCTAATCACCTGCTCCATAAGAAGCCAACTCTGACTCAGCTCCTGTGCCAGATAATTCCGTCTCATCGCTCGGTGCCTCGCTGCCTTGCCTTCCACGAGCCCGCCTCCAGCCTCCAGCCGCCAGCCCACGCGGACACCTTTTGTTCAGACCTGACTCCAGCCGCCAGCCACCGCGGACTCCCTTTGTTACGCCTGACGCCTGCTGCCTGCCGTTTTTCAGCTGCGGACACTTTCTGTTAAACATTTTGACTTTTGTTAATAAACGCCTGTGTTCATTCTCTCAGTCTGCCGCTTTTGGGTCCACCTCCTTCACGACACCGCAACAGAATTATCTGGCCAAGAAATGGACCCAGCGGAGACCGAGCGCATGAGACAAGCCCTCGCAAACCAAGGCACCCTGGTGGGACAACACGACACCACGCTGAGACAGGTACTGGAACATATCCGGGATCTCGCCACCAACGTCAACCAGCTCAGCGGCCGGATGGATTCGCTCGCGGACCAGCTTACCCCCCCAGCTCCCGCCACGGAGTCACCACCGGCAGCCCCGCCAGCAGAGGATCCACCCGGCGCTTCCACACCCCCACCACGAGAGCCTTACATCCCCATCCCAGCCAGATACTCAGGTGACTTAGGGACATGTGCTCAGTTTTTACACCAGTGCTCTTTGGTTTTTAATCAGCAACCTAGTACGTATTCCACGTCTCAATCTAAGGTCGCGTTTGTGATGAGTCTGCTGTCCGGGCAAGCTGCGGCCTGGGCTTTAGCAGTCTCAAATCAGCGACCTGATTTGAGCGCAGATTATAAGCGCTTTTCTGACGAGATGAAGAGGGTTTTTGACCATCCCATTAAAGGGAGAGAGGCGGAGGGCCAGCTACTGAACTTAAGACAGGGAGGGCAGTCAGTCGCCCAGTATGCTGTTACCTTCCAGATCTTGGCAGTGGAGAGCGGTTGGGACGAGTCCGCTCTCCAAGCCGTATTTCTAAAAGGGTTGTCAGGTGATATAAAGGACGAGTTAGCAGTGAGGGACGAGACCTCTTCTTTGAGGGAGCTGATGGAATTAGCCACTCGTCTAGATAACAGAATGAGAGAGAGGCGCAGGGAAAGAACAGACAGGCAGAGGTTCCGCCCCTTCTCCCACTCGCCTGTCTACACCACCACAGCGGCCTCTTCGTCATGACCGCCCTCTCCTCGCCTCGCCCTACCGGAGGCCTCCCATGGGAAGCCTGCGCCGGCATCTCAGGAGGAGCCCATGCAGCTGGGGCGAGCCCGACTTGCCCCTGCGGAGAGACAGCGGCGCCTTCGCAACCAGCTCTGCATCTACTGTGCCCAGGAGGGACATTTCCTCGCCCAATGCCCGGAGGTGCCAAAAGACCAGGCTCGTCAGTGAAAAGGGGGGCACTGGTGAGCCGAACCTCCTCCTCTTCCGCCCGGGTCCAAGTTAAAGGTATGTTACACCAGTCACAACAGACAATTCCGGTCCAAGCCTTAGTAGACAGTGGGGCAGACGACAACTTCATCGACTCTAGCCTGGTCGAGCGACACGGCCTCCTGGTGACCGAACTAGAGGGTCCAAAAGAGGTTTTAGCCCTAGATAGCCGACAATTGGACGTCGTCGCCCACAAGACTGAACCTCTTAAGCTGACCCTGTCGGGCAACCACCAAGAATATATTGAACTGTACGTTATTACATCCCCTTTGACCCCCATAGTTCTCGGGTTACCCTGGCTGAAAAAGCATAACCCCCACATAGACTGGACGACGGCTACCATTCGGAGCTGGAGTAACCTCTGCCACGCGCACTGCCTTCACTCTGCCACCCCTGAGAGAAGCCCCAGAGCTCCAGAACGGTCAGAAGAAATCAACCTGACTAACGTCCCCAGTGAGTATCTTGACTTGCGTGAAGTGTTTAGTAAAGACCGGGCCCTTTCACTTCCGCCGACCGACCCTACGACTGCGCTATAGACCTACTCCCAGGCTCCCCTCTCCCGACCAAAATACTCTACAACCTCTGCAAACCAGAAAAAGGAGCTATGGAGACCTACATCAACAACTCCCTAGCGGCAGGCCTCATCCGCCCATCCTCATCCCCAGTCGGAGCCGCTTTCTTCTTCGTGGAGAAAAAGGATAACACCTTACGCCCCTGCATCGACTATACAGGTTTGAACGACATAACGGTTAAAAACAAATACCCGCTCCCTCTCACTGACTCCGCCTTTGGCCCCCTTCACAGGGCCAAAATCTTCTCGAAGCTAGACTTAAGAAATGCCTACAACCTCATCCGAATTAGAGAGGGAGACGAGTGGAAGACGGCGTTCAACACTCATTTGGGCCATTTTGAGTACTTGGTGATGCCTTTTGCTTTAACTAACGCGCCTGCTGTTTTTCAGGCTCTGGTAAACGATGTGCTAAGAGATTTACTGAACAGAGTGGTTTTCGTGTACCTGGATGACATTTTAATTTTTTCTCGTACCTATGAAGAACACGTAAACCATGTAAGAGAAGTATTAAGAAGGCTAATGGAAACAAACTGTTTGTTAAAGCTGAAAAATGTGAGTTTTATGTCACAACTAGTCCATTTTCTAGGATACATAGTGGAGAAGGGGCAGCTCAGACCAGACCCAACCAAGGTGGAGGCGGTGGTGAATTGGCCCACTCCGACCACCCGAAAACAGCTGCAGAGGTTCCTGGGCTTTGCCAACTATTACAGGAGGTTCATCAGGAACTATAGCCGCATAGCCGCCCCTCTCACTCAGCTAACTTCACTAAAACAAACCTACGAATGGTCACCTGCTGCTCAAACTTCTTTCAATGACTTAAAAAATATGCTTACTAATGCACCTGTATTGATCCACCCAGATCCGGACCTTCAGTTTGTGGTGGAGGTGGATGCCTCTGATTCTGGGGTGGGGGCCATCCTCTCCCAGCGCTCGCCTGCGGACCAAAAGCTGCATCCGTGTGCATTCTTCTCTCGCCGCCTCACCCCCGCAGAGAGGAATTACGACGTGGGGAACCGAGAGTTGCTGGCGGTGGTCCTGGCTCTGCAGGAGTGGCGGCACTGGTTGGAGGGAGCGGTCCACCCGTTCATCGTGTGGTCCGACCATAAGAAACTGTCCTACCTTTGCTCAGCATGCAGGCTGAACTCCCGTCAGGCTCGGTGGGCACTCTTCCTGGGTCGGTTTAACTTCACGCTCACCTACAGACCGGGCCCAAGAAACCTGAAGCCTGACGCCCTCTCACGCCAGTTCGCCCCTGCAGATGAGAAGCCAGAGACGGAGACCATCCTCCCGCCATCTTGCGTGGTGGGAGCAGTAAGGTGGGAGGTGGAGCGAGTGGTGGAGGAGGCCCTCCAAGTTCACCCAGCCCCAGACGGATGCCCTCCCGAGCGACTGTTCGTTCCGCCTCCCGCCAGGGCTCCGGTGTTGCAGTGGGGACACTCGTCGAAGCTGGCCTGTCACCCGGGTATTCACCGGACCCTCTCCCTCATCCAACAGCGCTTCTGGTGGCCGTCGATGGCAACAGACACCAGGAAGTTCATCGCGGCCTGCTCTGTCTGCGCCCAAAATAAACCCTCTCACCGCCCTCCCGCTGGTCTCCTACAGCCCCTACCCATCCCTCCCCGCCCCTGGTCCCACATTGCGGTCGACTTCGTCACTGGACTCCCCCCATCGGAGGGCAACAATACCATCCTCACAGTCGTAGACCGTTTTTCTAAGGCTGTCCATTTCATCCCCCTTCCCAAGCTCCCAACAGCCCTGGAGACAGCAGACCTGCTGGTACAGCATGTCTTCCGCTTGCACGGCATCCCTCAGGACATTGTGTCAGATCGGGGCCCCCAGTTCACCTCCTGAGTCTGGGCGGCCTTCTGCCAGGCTTTGGGGGCCTCGGTCAGTCTCACTTCGGGTTACCACCCACAATCCAATGGCCAGACGGAGCGAGCCAACCAAGGTCTGGAGTCCTCCCTCCGCTGTGTGGCTTCTCGTCTCCCGGCTTCCTGGTCGACGCACCTGCCCTGGGTGGAATACGCTCACAACTCCCTGATCAGCTCTGCCACCGGACTGTCCCCGTTCATGGTCACGCACGGGTTCCAACCCCCCTTGTTCCCCAGCCAGGAGACAGAGACAGCCGTTCCATCTGTCCGAGCCCAGTTCCAACGAGCCCGCCGAGTCTGGCGGGAAGCCCGAGCCACCCTGGAAAGAACAGCCACCAGGAACCGACGGATAGCAGATCGTCATCGCACACCAGCCCCGGAATATAAGGTGGGTCAACGAGTCTGGTTGTCTTCACGGGACCTTCCTCTCCAGACAGACTCCTGGAAGATGGCCCCCAGATATATCGGCCCATACAGCATCGACCGCATCATCAATCCCAGTGCCGTCCGCCTGAAGCTCCCCGCAGCACTCAAGGTACACCCAGTTTTTCACGTATCACTTTGAAACCTGTGTTTGACAGCCCCCTGCACCCCCAACCTGACCCCCCCCCCCCCCCCCCCCCCCCCCCCCCCCCCGTCTCATCGACGGCCACCCAGCCTGCACGGTGAAATGCATTCTGGATGTCTGCAGGCGGGGCCGGAGTTATCAGTACCTCGTTGACTGGGAGGGGTACGGTCCCGAGGAGCGCTCTTGGGTTTCCAAGTCGCTGCTACTAGACCCCCAGTTGTTATCTGACTTTTATGAGAAGTTCCCTGACAAGCCGGGCAGGACGCCAGGTGGCGTCCGTTAGGGGGGAGGTACTGTCATGGATCAGGCTGCCCCGATTTATTCGGGGACGTATGTTGTGTGCACCTTGTTCTTTTTCCCGTGTTTTTTATTTGCAGTGTGGAGAGCGGCGGGAGGCGGAGCTGACCCACTTAGACGAGCGCAGCGAGGCACACCTGGTTCCCATCTCCACCTAATCACCTGCTCCATAAGAAGCCAACTCTGACTCAGCTCCTGTGCCAGATAATTCCGTCTCATCGCTCGGTGTCTCGCTGCCTTGCCTTCCACGAGCCCGCCTCCAGCCGCCAGCCCACGCGGACACCTTTTGTTCAGACCTGACTCCAGCCGCCAGCCACCGCGGACTCTCTTTGTTACGCCTGACGCCTGCCGCCTGCCGCCTGCCCTTTGCAGCTGCAGACACTTTCTGTTAAACATTTTGACTTTTGTAAATAAACGCCTGTGTTCATTCTCTCAGTCTGCCGCTTTTGGGTCCACCTCCTTCACGACACCGCAACACATAAGCACACACTTGCACTTAGAGCTTAGATCTGGCCCAAAAAAATCAAGCCCGACCCGACCCGAGCCCGTGCAGTGATGCCGGCAACGCGTTACTCTAATCTGACCACTTTTTTCAGTGAGGAGTAATCTAACGCGGTAATATTTCCAAACCACTAATCAGATTAAGGTTACTTATTCAAATCACTGTGCGTTACTATTATTTTTGTCATTTACCTCAGTAAAAATATATATTTTTGCTTTCTTCTTGCATCTCGGCGAGTGACGTCACGTGCGCGAGAAGTCACGTTTTCAGCACGAGGACACTCACTCACATGTAAAACCACGCAGTGGCACAAACAACATGGAGGGAGGAGAGCGATGCGCCTTTTGTAGCTGGAAATATTTTTCATATTCATATAATATTCAAAATATTATTTTGAGTTAATAAAAAAACACACACACACACACACAAATGCTTGATCATGGGCCGGCGCGACCCGGCCCGAGGATATTGACGGGAAATATCGGCCCGACCCGGCCTGCGGTCCCGGTCGGGTCGGGCTCGGTCAGAGAATCTAAACTCTACTTACACTCTCTGGCGGGCACATATTGCCGGATGAGAGACCTGTTGCCGGCGGGACGGTCGCAGGCGGGCACATAATGCAAGTGGCGGAGATGAGAGCGTGTGCTGTCGGCGGGACGGGAGGATGTAAGCCGGGGACGGAGAGGGTCGGTTCGGCCCCACTGACCAACGGACTCTTCAGATATCCAGACTTTACCTGGTGACAGTTGCTGTAACTATCGGGGGTAAAGTGACACTGCAGAGTAGTGATGGGAACGGCAGTTCTTTTTACTGTACTGAATCTCAAGAATTTGAGTGGTATACATGTACTAAAATTATTACACGGTGAAAGTGTCCTCTGTGCACAGTAAAATCAATTAACATGATGCTACACGGATGTTAGCTATACGGATGTTAGCAACACAGCGCTAGTTTTAGCAGTACGGTTACTGAACGTGAATCAACTCCTCTGCCCTGAGTGATTGACTGACACATCGCCACTTTCGGCACAGTACGTGAACGAGAATCACATCCTCAGCAACGCGAATCATGAGTGATTCTCAGCAGGTAACGTAATTCACGTCCTGGCGTCCCTCGTTCGCGAACGACCTGTTGAGGACGTGAATCACGTTCGCGCTGTCACTTGAATCAGCGTGAACGTGAATCACGTTCGCGAACGTGAGTGACGGGGCGAACGTGAGTGACGGGGCGAACATGACTGATGGCGCAAACGTGAGTGACGGGGCGAACATGATTCGGTTCTGAGAGTCTGACTGCAGAGGACGTGAATTACTTTACCTGCTGAGTAATCACGTTCGCGAACGTGAGTGACTTTTACTGTGCAGTAAAATCACTTAACATGATGCTACACGGATGTTAGCAACACAGCGCTAATTTTTAGCAGTACAGTTACTGGACGTGAATCAACTCCTCTGCCCTGAGTGAGTGGGTGAGTGACACAGTGCCACTTTCAGCACAGCAGGTGAACAAGAATCACGTCCTCAGCGACAGTTCTCTGTATGCAGTAGGTTCGCGAATCATGAACGAATCACAGCGCAAACATGAATTACGTCCTCACAGTTCTCTGTGTGAGTCGCGGCAGATCCACTCCCCGCCGGCATGCTCGCGGCTGAGCTCAACTGAACTGAGAAAGGAACGAATCAGTTCTTGAAGTGATTGCTTTCACTTCGTTCACTTAAAAGATTCGTTTGTTTGAACGACACGTTCGCGAATGACACAACACTACTGCAGAGATGGGTGATGGTGGTGATTTGGAACTCTCCACAGTAGCTACTCTTGACAAAATCGATCCACCGTTTCCTTACATTGTCGTCTGTAGGAAACTTACATAAGCTAACAGCGCCGTTACCCTGCACACTGTGGCATCCAGGAAAGATGCATGAGCGATGTAGAGGAGACATGACTGTTTAGCTGACTGGTTGACTGGTTAGCTAGCTGCAAACAAGACTCTAGAGCAAGCTGAAAAACCACCGAAGCTAATGCGCTGAATGTATTTATAGCACTTCCGCAGCAGGGCTGGGTTTATAACGCGGCCATGATTTCTGACCCTCCCATTAAATCCTGAACACAGAAATTTTGAAACACAGTTTGTGAGCCTAGCTCCAAAATTTAATTCTAAATGGTTGAATGGCTTTTTACATGTTTTAAGGAAATACATTTATGACCTTTTTAATGTGTTTAGATGAAAATGGCTGAATTTGCTTTACACGGACTTTAAGTTATTTCCACACTGCAGACATTTTATCCACAGATTTGCCAGAGTAACGCTACGCACGCATCTTATAATAATCGGGCTTGGGTCCACGTTCAAAATTGCCGATTCCGATCAGCGGAAAAATGCCCAGATAGCCCCGATCCCGATACTACAGATCGGATCGGGACATCCCTAATTATTATTATTAGTGCTTGTCAGGTGGTTCATATACCTTTTTTCATGATAAAAATAAATGTAGCCAGGTGAACTGCAGGCTGTCAATGGGTTTTATAGACAAACTTGAGGCATTATTACTGTAAAAGCTTCCTTTACTCATTAACCTTTGCTGAGCAGGGATGATGAGGGAGGATTTTGTATTGTTGTCAGTTTATGTGGCTATAAGTGTGTCATCAGTGGTGATCTATTACACTTGTGCATGAAAATCCAATTATATGTTGTTGCATGCTAAGTGATTCATTGAAATGTGTGCATTGTGTATTTGCCTCTTTTAGAGGGGAGATATGCTGTTAAGGTCCAGGTTTGTGTGTGTCTTTGCACACTGGAGTAAAGTGAGTTTATGATTTTCTGTTTAACTTTATTTTGGACTCATGTGAAAATATTTGCACTGTATAGTTTGAATTATTTTGTAGGTGAATGCACAGTACATTTCCACTGAATTAATGCACTTTGTTGAAGTTACTGAGGTAATTGAATCATTTTGTGGATCAAGAAATATATTTATTTGGACTGTATTTGTGTTTTCTTTGTTTAGAAAGGAGTCTCAGACTACTGTTGTCTATATGTCTACTTTGTCTATAGTATTTAGTTCTTTGTCTATTAAGTCCATTTTGTTTACGGTTGTGTAGTTGGTCAGTCTAATCCATTAGACAGTAAGCTTCACAGTCCATTTTAAAGGTGCATATTTGTTAACGAGTGGATAACCTGCTCAGTTGATACCAGAGTAGCACAGTGAATAGTTGGAGTATCTATTAAATACACGGTCCTGTGAGGCTAACACTTTCATTGTCTACAATTCTCATTTACAGCATTAACATTGTTCTTGTGTTAAGTTCAGTGAGCGTATAAAGAGTGTGTCCAGTCCCGTCTTTTTATGTCCCAGCCACATAAATAAGAACGGAGAGATCTGATTTTGCAAAAATGAACTCCTCATATTGTGTAACTAAGAGATGTCTTAACTTCCCACCAAACAAACTAACTACACATATTTGGATTTGAGATGATTAGGGTTAGTCAAGTGGCTACTGAGCTGAATTCAGGTTGTCTGTAAACACAGTTAGTTTGCAGATGTCTGCATTCTTTATATTTATGTTTTCAGCATGCTACATTTTTTGGACTCTTTCTCTCCAATGGTTTTGCACACAAGTGACAGTCTGTCATCATGCATAATTTTTGAATGCTGGAGAAACAAAGATTTTACAAGAATTCATAACTCATTCTGAGCACAAAGCCACTGATTATTTTCTTTTATACCATGGTCTGGGGGAATACTCGATTCTGATTGGCTGCAGGGTGTCCATTAACCCCTGATATATGGACACCTACTAAGTAGTTCCAGTCAAATTGAGTGGTCACCGCTGTAAATCAATGCGCTAGCTGGCGTATCAAATCTGAATATTATATTTCCAGCACTGAGTGCAGTCCGTCAGTCCTTCAGTGTCTTATCCTCTGCACACCACAGGGTGGCGACTGTAACACACAAGCTGCAGAAAGTTCACTTACCCTCTAAATTTACTGATTCGCGAATAATCTCACGTCCCGTTTGCTGTTCAGCTCTCTACTTCAGGCTGCGGCCACAGTAACGTTTCACACGGCTGGTCATTTGTTCGTGAAAATCTTGCTATTGATTTGGGGACAATGACATGACTGGATAGTTAGCTAATCGTATTAGCTAGCATACTGTCAAATTATATTTACTGTCTGTCAAACGTATGCAATGTTATTGACTTTGAATCTTGCTAGCATAACGTTAGCTTTCTGGCTCATGGCTGAGCGGACTAGAATATCTCCCGTTGCCAAGTCGTATCTATGATCCGTCCTATTTGCTGGAGGAGTGAAAAACGTCTCCGTTGCATAAGAACCTTACGGGAGAGTAATGATTGTTCCAGGTATTAGTCAAACCCTCAGGCGTTACCAGGGAAACTAAGTTATGGCTTGTGAAAAACTTTATATTTTGATTGTAAAACGCATGAAAATGTAAATTAATGGTCCAAATTTCTTTTCTTTGGCAAGTGACCATGGTATAAGCGGGATAATGCCCTTCGAGGTGTCCATAAACAGAAGTTAATGGCCTCCGCGTCGTCCATTAACTTCTGTTTATGGACACCTCGTCGGGCATTATCCCTTACTTAAATAAGTGCAGTAGCCAAATTTACAGCAAACCGAACTGCGCAATGTCCAAGAGGAAATCAGAGGAGACATTAGAAACCACTTTAGCAAGTAACTCATTAAGTCACTAATTATCACTATGTACTGTAAAATTTGGCAAAAGATACTAAGATCTTAAGATTTTTCGCAAACCTCTGGCTATCCGAGCCAAGTGGCTAATCAGTCCATTTAATGTATTAGATTATAGTATTGTATATTGTACATATCAGTTTCAGAATTTCACACAGGGACCAGTAGCAGACAGTTTCGACTGCAGGTGCTTATAAACTACAAACTCTCATTTGTAAATTAACATTTCTCTGTCTAAGATATTTTTCAGAACAGTTTTAACAAATTATATTTCTAAAGAGAGTGAAGAGTGATGTTGACAAAATCAGCCACTTTAAAATGTGGTGGGGACATGTCCAGCATCCTCAGTGTAAACAACACCTATGATAGTATGCTGGCATTAAGAATGACTGGACTGATGAGAGGACTGGTGTAAACCAAAAGACTCACACCTTGAGTCAACTGTGGTGGTAAAAACTAAAACTCAATCTACAGTAATGTTTCACTTCATATACTCATTATGACTGTGAGAGCAGATAGGTTTGTGCTCACCAGGCAGCAGAGTGTTTGGGTTGAAGCAAGGGATGATCTTGTTCTTCCCCTGATGGAAATGTAGCAGCAACAACAATAATTATTATATAAATTTTTTCATTTTCTTCTCATGTTTTTTTTAATCTTGCTCTCACCTTGTACTGCAGGTCCAGCAGAACTTCCGTGATGGCCTTTAGACCCAGATGCTCCTTCCCGATCTGATGAACACACAATACATTACAGGTTTCCGTGGGAGGTCAGTTGGCGGCTAAAGGACTTATCAATGTATTTTTTACAGGCAATCAGTGCTTATCTTAAAGGCGTCAACAATAATCTAAGTTTATACAAAGCATATCCTCACAGGAAGTCCCAACCAAAGGAGACTTCAGAAACAGGATGTGTGAGGATGACTGTTAAAACTGTGGACAAAGTGGGTCGGGCAATCGGGGTGAGACCAAAAGTACTGAAAATGTCTACTCAAGTAAAACTACAGTTCTATTACTGAAGTACTACTCAATCAGGTATTAAATATTATTAGTATTCTTCTAAACCATACTCAGAGTATTAGTTACTTTTTACCACTGAATTCTAATGCCTGATCAGTACCAGGCATCAACTCAAAGGAGTTTGTGTCAATCTAAATCTTCCATCTCAATTTCTCCCAGCTCCTCCTGTTCTGCTCAGTGGTTAGCTCACCTCTCCAGACCTGGGCCTGCTTCGAAGAGTTTGTTTCTTTGTTTCTTTGCCTTTGTCCATATCAGCCTGTGTCAGTGTTTTCAGTGGCTCATTTGTGATCAGATAGCCCTTTTTTAGCAGCAAAAAATGATATCATATAAGCTATTACAATTAGTCAAAGTGGGGATTTGGTCTTCCCCCTTTGAAAATAGAATCAAATCAGAATTCTCTCCATACTGAAACAGTGTCAGTCAGTGTCATGGGCTCAAACTCAACCAAACACTGGTTACTGTAGATTTAAACCTTGCACTAGGCTTGCTGTGGTAGTCGGTTACATTTGTGTTACACTGTGGTCGGGCTTACGCCAATTACATTACTTGGCCACTGCCTCCACCATCATTTGGCTTTTTAATAAATCATATGGCTCACAAACGGACCCCGAGACTGGATGTGTCTACTCTGTACAGCAGTAGGGCCAGCAGCATGGAGAGTGCAGACGGACAGGACGATGGCGGAGGATTTGTTGTCCAGGAGAAAAGCAAACATGTCTGTTTGGCAATATGTCGGTTTTGAACTCGTAACAAGTATCCTGATATTGGTTAAAGAATGAAAAAGAGTTGTTGTCTGTTGATGCATTTTTGACGAATGTCAGCAGTGCTAACTGAATTTCCTACGACTAGTCTATAAGTCTATAATCTACTAGAATTTTGCAGGTCGGATGTGTTCAATGTCTCAGTGTTTCCCACAGTAATATATATAATGTACTGTGTCGGACATGGGTGCGGATCAGGTCGGACGCCAGGAGAGCGCGGGTCTGGCAAAAAAAAAAAAAAAAGAAAAATCTACAAAAATCTGCCTGCATTTTAAAATGATAAGCATTTATATTTCATATGAACTCACTCATGCATGCTTGCGCCCTCCCAGAACTCCCCACGCTGGCTTAATTTCATTTAAAAAAATTGCATCAGTCTAATTTTCCTTAAGGTGGGGGGTCAGGCGTTGGTATCAATTTATAGCAGGTCGGCTCAGGTGCGGAATGTAATTTGTGCTACTGTCGGAAAACGGGTCAGATGCGGTTTTAAGTATGGCGGGTTGGGATTTGCAAAATAAGACCCATGCAGGACCATTTTAATCATCTAGCTACTTATCAAGCTAAATATCCAACATGCAAGGACTGCGGTGGAAGATGACGCTTAAATATTTCCTTTCTCTAACACTGGATTTATTTAGGCCTATGTCAACGGTTTTACATGAAACTGATTTTTTGTGAATATACAATAACAAACTAGATGCTTCTGATACCCTTCAACTCACTGTAACAGTCAGTCATAGGCGACATTTTTGTCATTTTGTAACTAATTCATGGCTGCTTCGGAGCGACACACAGACCCACCACCTGTCACCGTGTGTGTGTGTGCGCGCGCAAGTGGAGGAGCCTCCGAGGGCGTGAAGCAGCTTCATATTATTTTTTTCACTAATACAGCCCTGAATTAACAGTCCTAAAGTCACTAAAAGTAACGCAAACAAAAGAAACTGACTGAAACGTTGGTATGCGCTGGAAAGGCGGAAATATTTTTTCACATATATATATGGCAGCCGCCACAGTCTTGTCAATGTATGGGAAACACTGTGTCTAACATCAGGTTGCAGCCCTGATAGAGGCGGTGGCCCGGGGACCACGGTTTGCAGTACCCCTGAGGCGAACAATGATGGTTGGACCAGCTACTGAAGTTTAACTTGAGTAGAAACCATGTAGATTTAAGACTGGGTGCATTTGCAACAATCTGCTCTTTGCTTGGGTGAGACTGGGATTTCAAGATGGCTCTGGTATATTGAATCAGAGATGATGTCACCCATCAGATGACTCCGCAGAGTTAAACATCATTTAACATGGCTTCAGGGCTTCAATAAGAATGCTCAAACAACCGTACATTAGTACATACTTTGACTGTGTATTGACAACTGATACCTGTTATAGTGTTGACAGGACAGTAGAAACAATGTAGATGTTAAATGTTAAGGTACTTCAAAACAGAAGAACTGAGTGAAGCAAATTCAGAAACTCATTTGATTTGTTACAGGTATATGTATTTCTTCTGTAGTAGTAGTAATAATGATAATAATAATAATAATAATAATAATAATAATAATAATAATAATAATACAATTATAGTGTCAGACTGATGGGAGGGGGCAGGGGATAATTTAATTAAAAACAAATAAAACTAATTATCTTTGTCCTAAAAACAGTTCAATGGTTTATTTGGTCAAATGTATGTATTAAACTAATTTCGATCTCTGTTCAGTAGTTTTATTTTGAGGGTCTGGCCACTATGGCAGCCTTCTTGTTCTTGATGTGGATTTTTACCTGCACAAATAGAGCAATGACGAGGACCCCATTCTTCTTCCCAAGAGCATCTTCCAAAGTGTTAAACAGAGTGCTGTTCCAGTGAATCAGATGGAGCTACAGGCAAACAGACAGAAGACAGAACACAACCTTTATTTAAAGGGCCATTGTTATAAACAGGTGTAGGGAACAGTTGTAATAAGGGAGTAAGAAACCATCAGCTGGGGGTGACTGAGGGCTCTTATGTCAAGTTAATGTGAACAGGGAGAAATAAATATCAGACCAGACCACAGATCTTATAAGACTGAAAGATGCCATGGTACTACTGTGCAGAAACAGTGATAGTTTAGATTTCATTAAAACATAAAACCCTCAGCGATCTCTTAACTGGCAGCCTTGTTATCATTATCATTCTGGATGAGACTACCCACTGAGAAGTGTCACTGAGAAGAAGCGATCCTAATCGATCTTAACTGCTAAATATGGTAATTGAAATACTGTTGAGATATTTAACCTTGACTTATAAATCATTCACTTTTAAATGAAAACATTTAGTTTTTGGTCAACAAACTACAAAGAAGACTAAAACCAACACTGACTTAGTCCATCACTAGGTACCTCCCCTGCCTGCCTGTGGCAACTCCAAAATGTCTTCGGACTGAGGATATAATTCTTTATTTTGTTAAGAGCTTTACTAATATAAACTTTCATCTAATTTCATTTTCATCTTTTTTAAAGACTAAAGCATTTTTTTTTTAAAAGTTCAGGATAAGGGTTAGGATACTGTTAAAAGGGTTGCTAATATTAGCTAACAGTAGACTCTAAAAACCTACTGTCTTTCC
Source organism: Sparus aurata (assembly GCF_900880675.1). NCBI lineage: Eukaryota > Metazoa > Chordata > Actinopteri > Spariformes > Sparidae > Sparus > Sparus aurata. The sequence goes on along the minus strand of NC_044207.1, from coordinate 316,696 downwards.
ACATCAGTAACAAAACCCTTAAATTTCACCTGGCACAAAGTGCTGCACAGCACTGTGTAAGTGTTGACGCTAGTTTCTGACTGATGCTTTTGTCATTTTGATGCCCACAATGGACAAACTGCAAATGTACAGCTCCTATAGAAAAGAATTCAGCCCCTGGGTTGTTTCACCTTTTATTGCTTTGTGTTGTGGTCATTCTAATCACAAAAAAACCCTTGATATTTTATTTTATTTATTTGTATATATCCTTTTATTTAGATCTCGATCATTGACGGCAAGCCCTCATTTTCACTGATGCCAAGAGCACAGAGAAACAAAGAGACAAACAACAACAAAACAAACATTGTTAAAAACATTTACCTTCAAAAGCAAAGTAGTTGGAAATCATATTTTCAAATTGGTCCATGGAAACAATTGTGTTGAGTTTGCATGTCTGTAAAGTATTCCGAAATGATGCAGCAGAGTAAATGAGAGCCTAACCCAATATTCAGTGTTCATCCGGGGAACGTTGAGCATTAAGTAATCATTTGAACGTGTTGAAAAGTTACTGTGATACCAATTTAATAAAGTGCTGATGTATGATGGCGTGTTGCCTTTCAAGACATTAGAGAGGAAGGTGAGCTAGTACATGTCTAGTCTAGTGGATAAAGGTGCCCATCCAACCTTTTCATATAAAGTGCAATGATGGGTGGAGTAGCTGTCACCAGTAATGAATCTGAGTGCAGAGTCCAGTAGTTTTAGAGGGGAGACAGAGGCATGTCTATAGAGGATGTCACCATCTAAAACTGAAAAAAAGACTGCTTTGATGAGCTGTCTCCGGCAGAGCAAAGGGAAATGGGTCTTGTTCTGGCATAGGTATCCTAATTTTTGTTTTATTTTACAGTTGCTATGGCGCCGTACTAGGTTGCAGCCTGTTGCGGCAGCTCCCGTGGGTTTCCAAGTTTTTTTGTATTTCTGTTTTGATTTTTGTTATGAATTTTAGCAACTCTTCTCCAGAGACCGTGAGAAGATGGACACTGTCCTTTTTTAAACTTTTGCGGCACTTTTTATGATGTTTCTGCTATCCCTAGCAACGGAGGGTCAGGAACGCATCATTGAGCACATTGTTTACACACGCGACCAGCTTATTGCGCTGTGTAAACCTGCACTGCTGCCCAGAGCGAGGCCTGAGGTCCCGAAGGAGCTGTGGAGGAGACGCCGGGGCTGCAGAGCCGGAGCGAAACGGAGGGCCAAGAAGAGGAGACATAGACCGGCTGTACCAGCGATCGTTTTGGGGAACGTGAGGTCTCTGGGGAACAAGACTGACGAGCTCGCTGCACTGATAAAGTCTCAGTTCAATCTCACAGGCTCCACTCACACATCCCGGACCACGGTGTGGCAGTACCCGGCTTCAGCACTGTTCGGGCAGACAGGGACGTGACAAGCAGCGGAAAGAAGAAGGGAGGAGGGATTGCACTGTATGTGAGTGAGAGGTGGTGTAATCCTGGACATGTTCACGTGAAGGAACATCTCTATAGCCTGGACATTGAACTGCTGACTGTGGGGATGCGACCCTATTATTTGCCCCGGGAATTCACGTCCGCCATCTTAATCAGTGTGTACGTTCCTCCTTCAGCTGATGCAGCGGTGGCCTGTGAAGTCATCCACTCCGCTGTTGCCTTCACAATCATCACTGGGGATTTTGGGGATCATGTTTCACTGGAGAAAACACTCCCAACATTTCACCAGTATGTTGACTGCCCCACCAGAGACTATAAAACACTGGATCTTTTGTATGCAAATGATAAGGATGCATACAGTCCCACAGCCCTCCCCCCCCCCTTGGCAGATCTGACCACAACCTGGTCCTGCTGACCCCTAAGTATATCCCTCTTGTTCAGCGGCAGCCTGTCCACACTAGGAGTGTGAGGAGGTGTACTCAGGAGGCTGCTGATGCACTACAGGACTGCTTTGAGACAACAGACTGGGATGTACTCGTCGAGTCACATGGAGAAGATCTGGACAGCATGACCGACTGCATCACAGAATACATCAGGTTCTGTGAACACACCATCATGCCAACCCGGACTGTTTGCTGCTTCCCTAACAATAAGCCGTGGATCACCAATGACCTGAAAGCCCTTCTGAACAAGAAGAAAAGGGCGTTCAGGTCTGGAGACAGAGAAGAACTGAGGAGAGTGCAGCATGGACTCAGGGATATGCTGAGGGCCTGTAAAGACGCCTACAGGAGGAAGCTGGAGGCCAAACTCCAGCAGAACAATGTGAGGGATGTATGGACTGGTATGAAGCAGATCACTGGGTGTAAGGTGAGCGGCAGACAGTCATCAGGCAGCCTGGAGAGGGCAAACGAGCTGAACAGATTCTTCAATAGGTTCAGCTCACAGCCTTCTGTCGTCTCCCTGACACCTCCAAACCCCCACACACCCCCACTGCCCATAATGCTTCCTCCCCTCCCCCCTCACTTCCCTTCTCCCCAACCTGAGCCTGGGTCGGGAGAGAATACCGGTGCTTTGGAAGATGTCCTGCCTGGTTCCTGTGCCAAAGAAGTTGACACCATCAGGCCTCAATGACTACCGACCAGTGGCCCTTACATCTTATGTGATGAAGGTGCTGGAGAGACTGGTCTTGGCCCACCTGAGGCCGCAGGGCTGGTAAGCAATTTGCGGCGGCGGCAGCAGCTTTCCTCCGAAATAATCGCAAGTAAGAGCACCATTGTACATCTAGTTTGTGTAATTATCATGTACACCATATACGAAGTGTACCAAGATGTAGCTTCGTCTCGCTCTTCGTACGCCATCTTTCTCGAATGCTGAGGCAGAGGTGGTTGTTACTGGTGATGTAAAGAGGTCAGCCGGAGGTGGCTCTATTACCACTAGTTGAAATGGGTACAGCGCCACCCATCGTACCGGGTATGACATGCTCCGGCCAATAATTTGATTTTCTCACAGGCATGTATACTCGGACAATTGCAGTTGTCTGATTGAGTAGCAAAGTTGAACTGTGGCTGTAATCCGACTAAGCTGTGCATGTAAACGTACAGACTGACTACCTGACAGGCAGGCCACAGTTTGTCCGTATGGGCAGTGTTCTGTCTGATGCGGTGGTCAGTGATACAGGAGCTCCACAGGGGACTGTACTGTCTCCTTTCCTGTTCACCTTATACACCACTGACTTTCAGTACAACACCGGGTCGTGTCACCTGCAGAAGTTTTCTGACTACTCGGCTGTTGTTGGGTGTATAAGTGAGGGACAGGAGGAGGAGTACAGGGCACTGGTGGACAACTTCAACTGCGGCTGAACATCAACAAGACCAGAGAGATGGTGATAGATTTCAGGAAGAAGAGGAAGACGGCTCCCCAACCACTGTGCATTGTGGAGGCGGTGGAGGACTATAAGTACATGGGTGTTACCATCAACCACAGACTGGACTGGAGATCTAACACTGAAGCTGTTTACAAGAAGGGGATGAGCAGACTTTACTTCCTGAGGAAGCTGAGATCCTTCAACGTGTGCAGCAAGATGTTGGAGATCTTTTATCAGTCTGTGGTGGCCAGTGTACTTTTCTTTGCTGTAGTTTGTTGAGGAAGCAGCATTGGAGCCAGCGACACCAACAGACTCAATAAACTCTTCAGGAAGGCTGGCTCTGTGATTGGCTGTAAACAGGACACTCTGGAGGCTGTGGTGGAGAGGAGGACACTGAAAAAACTGTTATCCATCATGGATAATCCTCTCCACCCTCTCCAACTCACACTGGTCAGACAGCGGAGCACCTTTTCCAGAAGGCTGCTTCAGCTTCACTGTCGTAACAAGAGATACAGGAAATCTTTCCTGTCACAAGCCATCATCGGATCTCTCTACTGTTTTGTTGTACATATTATTATTGTTTATTGTTTATAGTATATTTTGCACTGTATATATATATATTGTGTATATCTTGCTTTCTATTTGTATTATGTACAGAGTGTTTTTTTGCGGACCTACTGCTGCTGTGACAAAATAATTTCCCAGTCTGGGATCAATAAAGTAATTCTATCTATCTATCTATCTATCTATCTATCTATCTATCTATCTATCTATCTATCTGTCTATCGATCTGTCTATCTGTCTGTCAGGGTATCTATCTGACACACATGCAGCTCCACCAGGGAAGGACAATGCCATTCAGCTGGACCAACATCAGGTCAGATCCACCCTGTGTGGAGTCAATGCGAGGAAAGCAGCTGGTCCAGACGAAGTCAACAGCAGTATTCTCAAGGCCTGTGCAGACCAGCTAGCAGAGGTATTTACCACCATCTTCAACCTCTCGTTACTACAATCTGCAGTCCCCACTTGCCTGAAGTCAGCCACCATCATTCCAGTCCCAAAGAAAGGTACGGTGAACAGCCTTAGTGACTATCGCCCAGTTGCTCTCACCCCCATAATTACCAAATGTTTTGAGAGACTCATCCTTTCAACTAGAGCTGTGCGATATTACGATATACATCGTAGTGCGATATAAAAATGTCTACCGTAGGATATAACCCTCTGTTGTTTATATTGCAATTTTAACGTGTAGGCTACTTGATTAGCACTGCCGCTACACTAACGTTAGCGTACACTACGGTTGTGATTCAATACGCTGTCTAAAGCACAACTCAACGTCGGAATGACCGTTGGATATCGACATTTTGAGTTCAAAACAAGTTTATTGTATGAAAGTGTATGTTACTGCAGCAACGCTCCTGCTTTGTGGTAGCAGTTTTACGTCACCCACAAGGACTCGTTTACGGCACCGGTCGCTCGGGAGTAAACAGAGGCAAAGCAGCATGGCAGAGACGGAGGAGAGCGCAATGGAAGACGAAACTAACGTTACTAGTAACGTTACATCAGACGCGAATACAGAAGCAGAACCCCAAGAAGATTTGTGCCGAAAAGGGGGAACCGGAATTCCATCGTTTGGCTTTGGTTTGGGTTTAAAAAGTCAGACACCGACCAGACAACGGTAATCTGCAAAACATGCTGCCAACAAGTTGTTACTAGCGACTCGAACACATCTAATCTTTTCTACCCCTAAAGACACACCGGGATATATATCGTTATGATCATGATATAAAATTTTGTCCATATCGCACAGCACTAATTTCAACATTAAATCTGCCACCCCTGCTGACCTGGAACACCATCGAGTGAACAGGTCAACAGAGGATGCTGTCAACACAACACTCCAATGAGCCCTTACACCCCTGGATCAGCCAAACACTTATGTAAGAGTGCTGTTTGTGGACTTCAGCTCAGCATTCAACGCGGTCATCCCCCGTAAACTAATCCACAAACTGAGCAACCTGGACTTAGGCAGTTCACTGTACACAAAGATACTAGACTTTTTTAGCAACAGACCACAAAATGTCAGGATGGGTGGCCGCACATCATCCACCCTCATCCTGAATGCTGGCACACCACAGGGGTGTGTCCTCAGCCCCCTCCTCTATTTCCTCTTCACCCATGATGGCTCCCCTATCCTTCCCACCAACACCATCATCAAATTTGCTGATGACATGCCCATAGTAGGACTGATAACAAATAACAAGTCAACATACAAGGAGGAGATTCTGCATCTGACAGAATGCACAGCTGCACAGCACAGGGCAGGAAGGACCTGCAGTGGGTGGTGCGGGTAGCGAAATGTGTGTCATCTGGACGACACTACCTCCTCTCAAAGACATTTACACTGGCCGACTTCAAAAGAAGGCCAGCTGTGTCATTAAGGTCCCCACTCACCCCGGACATTACCTGTTCTACCCTTCTGCCCTATGGAAAGAGATATAGATCATCAGTGCAATAAACCCCCCCACTACCACCATATATTTTACTGTTGTTGTAAATATTTTTACTATTTGATCTATTTTTCATACTTGTACCTATTTTATATTTATTTGTCAAACAAAGAGGTGCTATCTGTGTTTCGTTTTTTTTCTGAAATAATGACAATAAAAATCTATTCTATTCTATTCTAGAAGTGTTCGTTTTAATGTGTCAAAGGCTTGCTGGAGGATCTTAATTGCTGAGTGTGGGGTGTTGCTGAATTTGGTACCATCATGCCTATTCTAAAGTCCTTGCACGTCCGCGTCTGTGTCTGGCTGTATGCTGCACAGAAGTTCTGGTGAGATGGTCAAATGGTGGTTTGTCAAGAATTAGTTATGAAACGAAACATGACCCATAAAATGTAATTTTAAAATCAAGATACACTTTGTCAATGAGTGAGGTATATGTAGATTTCAATTTTGGAGATAGTAAGCTTTTTCTCCCTGCTTCCAATATTTCTTCATTGTCAGCAAGACTAATTGCCTGCCACCTTAAGCTCCATACCAACTGAATGACATTTTATGACAGAAGAATGGTATTACAGTTTTTCTTGATTGCTTTGACCTGTTTAAACAAACTGGAATCCACTCGGTTTTCATCATCACTGTCTCAGCAGAGCCCAAGACAACTCTTGCAAATGTGTTAACCCTTTCTCATTGGATTGACACATTTTCCCCACCCTTTTGCAGAACAGTTAACACGGATGTCATTCAAGCAGTCCAAACTCCATTGTTTTAGCTATGGTAACCAAACAGAAACCATCTGTTCCTAACTATTAGAAACTACCTACATCAGTATGAAATCACTAAAGCACCTGTTTGACACTCCTAAACACAAATCTTCAATGAGCAATCAGTCTACAGGCCTTAAGAAAGTGCAGCAGCTGTGTTGTTCTTTGCCAACATGGATTGAAGAGGTCTAAGGTGCAGAGGAATGTCAAGGTTGGATGGCATGCAAGAAGATTTTTCCCTTGGTTCATTGCAAGAGAGGGTAATGAATGTGATGTGGATGAGGCCATGTGGCCCCATCGTCAAGACAGAAGAGACTGAGTATCAATAGTGGCTATTTCTTATACTCTACAGTAATAGATTGTTATACTTTACTGTAATATTTTATATCTTTAACTTCTTTTCTGTGTTTTAAAACAGGTCAGTTGTTCAGGAAAATGCTTGCTGTGAAGCTGCAGAAATGTTTTGTGAACTATGAGACTACCAGCTTTCTTATTTTCTTATACTCTAATAGATTTTATTTTGTGTAATACTTACAGTATTTCAGTTTTCAGCCACAGTTCGAAAAAAAGAATCAATGGAATCAAAAAATGCATCAAAGCATTTCTGATTCTGGATTCAATTCTTTGCAAGACGGCAAATTTGACATCAAATGGCACTGGCATGAAAGCTACGTAGAGTAATAGGCCACAATGACAAGCAATGGTGCACCGATTCGCACTGAGTGCTGTATTTTGTATTTTGTTGTCCACTGTGTAATGGTTGATTGGAAGGGCTCATACACTTGTTTGCAAGTTGTGTTGTTTGAAGGCAAAATTAGCTTTTGTTGCATATTTTAAATGTTTTGACACGGTTAGAGCCTTTTGCAAACAAAATGAGTCATTTTGACCATGAGTGCCACTGTTTCGGCCTGTGTGTTAACTGTTTTGAAAATGTGGAGTTGAGTTGACTGCTGCATCAAAGCAATTAATAAAAACTGTAATGTACTAATGTTTCATATTCTGTGGAAATAACTGTATGTGGATTTTGTTAATTTCTTTTATTCTGTTAAACAGAAGAGCTACCGCTACAGTTGTTCATGTACTCACATAAAGCTGTGCATGCATGTTGATGCATGTATTTACATACAGTTGTTCATAAATTGTTAATGCACTGGCATTGATGCACTTTCAGTCAGAGATATTGTTTACCAAGATAGGTGAAGTCATTTGAGTTTTGAAGAGTAAGATATTACTTGAAGTGAGATTCTTCATGCCTGAAGATGTCCAATTTAGTTTGTGAATGAAATCTTTGTTAAAACCTAAACCAAATTTAACTCTCCAAGATAATTTAATGCTACTCTCATTTTAGAAAAATGAGTATTCAGAAAAATAAAGATCCTGTGAATTAGTTTGTGTCCTGTGTTATTTTAAATTTGACCGGGCTACACTAATAGATTTTATTTTGGTTTCTATGTATTTTGTGTAATAATTACAGTATTTCAGTTTTCAGCCACAGTTCGAAAAAAAGAATCAATGGAATCAAAAAATGCATCAAAGCATTTCTGATTCGGGATTCAATTCTTTGCAAGAAGGCAAATTTGACAACAAATGGCACTGGCATGAAAGCTACGTAGAGTAATAGGCCACAATGACAAGCAATGGTGCACCGATTCGCACTGAGTGCTGTATTTTGTTGTCCACTGTGTAATGGTTGATTGGAAGAGCCTATACACTTGTTTGCAAGTTGTGTTATTGTAAGGCAAAATTAGCTTTTGTTGCATATTTTAAATGTTTTGGCGCGGTTAGAGCCTTTTGCAAATAAAATGAGTCATTTTGGGTTAGGGTAACCACTGTTTGGCCTGTGTGTTAACTGTTTTGAAAATGTGGAGTTTGAATTGACTGCTGCTTCAAAGCAATCAAGAAAAACTGTAATCTTCTCTTTGAACTAATCTTGAATAAAATATTCCCCATGTTTATGAAATATTTTGACAATACCAAATTTGAACCTAACCTAACACATTTTAAACTTTTTGACTCTTTTCTCAGGCCATCAGTGTAAAGTATACAACAGGTTCCCTAGACACACACTCATACAAACACATTGATTTCAGCCTGTTAATTGTTCAGCTGTCACCTTCAGATGTCAGAAGTGTTACTTGTTGGAAAGGTTTTGTGTTCAAGGTATCCACAAACTACAATGAAGGACACGTGTCAGTGCCAGAGGTTTAAACATGAACACTGTGTTTCTTTAGTCTGCACTTTAGTTAGCACTCCGCTCTACGGCCATGACCTTATTTCTGTGTGTGTGTGTGTGTGTATTTGTGTGTGTGTGTGTGTGAGAGAGAGAGAGAGAGTGTGTGAGTGCTCTACCTCCATAGGGAAAGCCTTGAAGTTCACAGTGTGCTCGGATCCTCTCTGGTTTTCTTTGCCCCAGTGGAATCTAACTTCATGAAGCTCATACTCATGATCACTAGGCAAAGGACCCCCAGTAACCACTGACAGCAGCACAGGAAACCAGGGCAAGTGCAGACAGGATGTATAAGACACATCAAAGCCATCCCAGTTAGAGTGAAAGTGAGAAAAAGGGGGTCATTAGCAGTGGCCTAGATTTATTTGCACTCCACATAAGTGTGTTAGTCACCACTAAACATTAACACTAAACACTAAACAGTAGCTGAAAACACAAGACTAAATGTGCATTCTGGTTTGTCATCACTTCTTAAATCAATAAGTGGTGGTCTTGACATGATTCCATGCCTCCTGGGACTCACCTGACTTGGACTTGAGAATAATGCGAACAGTGTGTCCGTCGTTAATGACCTCACAGTCTCGACACACCACGTAGTTTGGTGATAAGCCGACATCCAGGAGGGACGGGTCATACTGGGCCTCCCTGGAGTTTAAGTTAATGGGAGACTGGTACTCGCCATTAGCTGCTGGGAAATGGAGCCCCCATTCTACACCTGAGTGACAGCAAATACAAAACACACATTACATGTACCATACATGTTTATGTTATCATTGAGCAGCTCTACAATGCACATGGTAAATCTATTCTGTTGCTTTAATGCTAGCATAAAATTCATACTCTTAACCAATATTATTTAGCACTACCTTAAAGTAACACTGAGCCAAAACATAAACAAAGAGACATTTCATAAGAATATAAGCTGCTAGTAACCTAACCAGGGTGGGAATTTCGTCATTTTAGGGGCAAGGCCATCTGGCCCTCACTTTTTTTTTTTTTTAGGGGCACCAAGGCCACATGACGGGGCACAAAGGCCATTGAGTAAAATTCGATGACTTACCTTTCAGATTGATACCATAACATCCTAATTTATAATAAGACATGGATTATATATTAAAACATTTTCTAATACCAATATCAAGTTAATGTTACATTAAAAAAGTTTTTTTAGTAGGGTTGTGCTTAGGGTGATTTTGGTGACGCTACACTGAATATTAGTGTTATTGAATATTTCTCCCAATAGAAATTCCCCAAAATTATGGCAAAGCACATTTTTCCAAAACAAAAAATTGTAGAATAACAGCAGGAGACCATTGATATGTGGAGTGATTTTGGTGACACTACACTGAATATTAGTGTTATTGAATATTTCTCCCAGTAGAAATTCCCCAAAATTATGGCAAAGCACATTTTTTCAAAACAAAAAAATGTAGAATAACAGCAGGAGACCATTGATGTGTGGAGTGATTTTGGTGACACTACAGTGAATAATAGTGAAGTTATTAAATATTTTTTGTAGAATCTCTTTTTGGTCTTGCACTTTGTAGACAGTCCCTGCGCCCTCGTCTCACAGACGGCTGACCATAGAGACCAGTGTTAATGTCCAGCCCGGAGGCGCGCTACCTTACTACTATGGTAGTTAAGACTATTCGTTTGTGTTTTAACAATGTTTCACTTATGAGTTATTGATCCATGGAGGTTTGAATCTCTGAATATATTTCCAACTTTACCAAACTACATCCTACCACATAAGTCAGTTATGTATCATATCAAAACTGGCTGAGCTCGCTTGCTGTGCTGAAAGCGTTTTGAGATGCTGCTGCTGTTTGAGATGCTTTCACGTAAGATCATCTTAATGATGAGAATCCACCTGCGCGAACCGCAAACTCATTGAAGTTACTGTGAGTGACTACTGTGCACTCAGGTGGCTATAACTCAAGGCAAGAACACTACGCTGACCGGGCCAGGGGCACAGAGGCCACTGTGGCCGTACGATGATTTTTTTTTCACGGGGCATCAAGGCCAAAGTGCCTTAAAATTCCCACTATGAACCTAACACATCAGAGCAATAGGGCCATTTTTACCTGTCACGGCAGGAAAAGCACTGGGGTTACTAATAACATTATCAATATAGATGTTGATTGCATTGTTTTCTGTGTATGTCCCTGTTAGGGACTGGAGCGGCCTCCCCACATAAAGGGGATCAGGGCAAGCCAGACTCAGACTCAGGTGATGGAGGTGGGAAACAGAGCCAGCAAAGCGTCAGGTGCCAAAAGAACAGGCTTTTTTTTTACAAGAAAAAAAAAAAAAAAAAAAATACACACATATTCTGAGGACAAAGAAAGGCAAACAAAATGGCAGGAACATTTCCTCGCCCTAGGCTACTTCCACTCAGAGCTCCAGAGAGCTGAATGAAGCTCCCTTAAATATGGCCGCCTGCTAAGCCCGATTGGGGCAAACCATTAATGACTGGGAACACCAAAACCATAATGGGCCATCCCAACATTATACACATAAATATACTTCAGAATAAACAATACAAAATCCCCTTGTGACCCAGACAATATTTCACCTGACAAACCGAAATCTATGCAAAAGGATCACACAAACCAATATGCAATAGCGAAAAAAACACCCCTGAGCGACATGGGCCGCGCCCCCCTTGTCCCGCGCTCGATAAAGATCGCCCCTGCAGCGGCGTGTGTGTGTGTGTGTGTGTACAAATGTCCAAGAAAAGTCTCTCTTCGCCCCCTCGTGGGCCACGCCACACAATGGCGTTTCCCTGAGGAGACTGTGAGAAGTGGGGGGGTGCTCACCTTCTAACAGTCCCATTGAGCCATAAAAGAGTGCCAGTAACCCAGGATGAACAAGCAGCTAAATGGAATTCATCATAAGTCTGATTCTTACCTTCGATTATCCTAGTGTGACATGTTAAAATGTGTTGTGTGGAAAAAGGCCAATAACATTAAAGTTGTAGTCTGTTGTTATTTTATTTTTTTTTTTTGTTATATTGGCTGAAATTGTCATTATGATCTGACAGTAGAATAAAATACAGATTAACTGTGCAAAAATCCACTGTCTGTGGGTCCACCCAGTGGCCCTAATTTGATTTTCAAGAATCCACCTCTCTAGAATCAACACAACCAATCCGAGCAAAGGGGGTGTGGGAAAAGTGTCAATCATGCTCATGCATACGCTGCTGGCAGCCCCCCTCGCAGGAAGGGCTGCAGTGCAGTATAGAGGAAGGAGAGACTTAGGAGCTGTACTCATTCAAATCTTCTGGCTAAGTCCACTTTTTTTCTCACAACTCCAGACTGCAGCTTTATGGTGCCTTATAGGCCATGCAAGCAGTGAGGAGGGAAGTTTTCATATCATTTACCTGAAAGCCAATACCATACTATGTATGTAGTCCAAAAATGGACTACCCTCATTAAAATGAATGGGAAGACCTGCATTTTCACAGAAACCAGCCTATCCCTGCTGCCTCCCTGGCCCAACCCTCCTTCACCCTAATCAGTCAGGCTTCAGGACTGCTCACTCCACTGTGACGGTCTCCTCACGGTGAATGAGTCACTTGGTGTCTTCAGAGCTTCGTCCCACTCATCAGTCTTCATTCTCCTCGACTTATCTTCCACGTTTGATACAGTCAACCAGCAAATCCTCCTCTCCACTCTGGCTGAACTTGGCAGTGCTGACTCAGCTCTAACCTGGTTCACATCACACCTGACAAATCGCGCCTTTCAGGTCATATCGAATGGCTCCTTGTCCAAACCCTGCTTTCTGGAAACTGGTGTCCTTCAAGGCTCAGTATTATGACCTCTTATGCTTTCACTATACACTAGATCAATAGGCTCTGAAATCACATCACATGGATTCTCTTACCACTGTTATGCAAATGACACCCAACTGTTCCTCTCTTGTTTCCCATCCTCCTCCAACACCCACATTGCGACGCACATCTCGGAATGTTTGGTAGGCATCTCCGCTTGGACATCACCTCAGACTCAACCTTAATAAAACTGAACTCCTCTTCATCCTGGGGAAAGACTGCCCTTACATTGACCTGTCAGTCACTGTGGAGGATGTCACAGTATCGCCTTCATGGACTGCGGGGAACCTGGGCGTAATCCTAAACGATGGACTGTCCTGGGCCCCTTACATCACTGCTATCGCCGATCCTGCAGATTTTCCCTCTATAACATCCGCAGGATCCGGTTTTTCCTCACAAAGGACAAGACGCAACCCCTAGTCCAAGCGCTGGTCATCTCCTATCTGGACTACTGCAACTCGCTCTTAGCTGGATGCACAGCCTCTGCGACTAAACTGATGCAGCGTATCCAGAACACTGCAACACGTCTTGTTTTCAATGTACCCAACTTTTCCTATGTTTACACCCCTCCTCTGTGACCTCCACTGGCTTCCTGTTGCAGCCCGCATTCAATTCAAAACGATGGTGCTAGCCTTCAAGGCTGTCAATGGAGGTGCACCCGTCCACCTCCAAACACTGGTCAGACCACACGGCCCAGTGCGAGCACTTCACTCTACTACATCAGCTGGCCAGCTGGTACTGCCATCACTGAGAGCAAACAAAGGTCGCTCAGCAAAGTCATGTCTCTTTTCTGTTCTGGCGCCTCAGTGGTGGAATGAACTCCCGACCAATGTCAGGACAGCAGAATCACTCGCCATCTTCCACAAAAGATTTAAGACTCATTTGTTCACACTTTCACCTCTACCCCGCATAGCATGACTCCTACTGACAGTCACCGACCACCATGGCCACACCCTACTTCATTCAACAACCTAAAATCTTCACAATACAGCCTCCTGAAGGTCTTGAGTCTTTCTCAGAATGTCTGATGTTGGTGTGGACATCCAGCTAGGAGGAGGACATTGTGGTTTCAATAATGTAATTTCCTGATGCCACAAGAGGATGCTGTGACTTTAAGCAAATATTGGCATGTAAATATGTTGAAAACAGGAAGCTTAGCAAATGTGTGAAGTTTGGTGCAAATTCAATCATGGACAGTTGAGTTACAACAACCACCTGTTTTATGGTGAATCGTTAATATTTGCTGTGTGGCCAAAAAACTCAAGCTTTTGATAACTTTTTCAAAACAAAGGTGTTAAAATTGTCCAATGAAAATTTGAAGTTGATCAGGTGAAAGCTGTAGGAGGACTCCAGCAAAATACAACAGGTGCAACACATAAAAAGAATTTAAAATGGCTGACTTCCTGTTGGGTTGAGGTAGGGCACCAAATTAGATTTTTGTATGTCAACATACATGGATGCATCATGCATGTCTGCACAGGCTGTTGTCAGAAGAATAGAAAAATATAGTTTCCTGTTGCCACTAGGTGGCACTATGACTGTAACAGAATATTGGCATTTCAATGTCTTCAGGCTGGGAATCCTACTCAAACATGTGAATTTTGGGGTTGATATGACTTTATACGAAATTTCCTCTTTCTTAGCAAACAATCAATATTCACTGCCCTGCCATGCCCTTCAACGAAAACTCAAGCTTTTGATAGCAAAATTTTTAAGACTTGAAGTTGATCTGACTAAAGCTGCAGGAGGATTTGTTAAAGTTCAACACATGCAAACTGTCAAGGGGGGAATGCAAGTTCTTCAAAACAGCTTGAAGCAGGTCATGGCCACAGAAAGAGGGTCAGCCTGTCCGACTAAGTGTGACAGAAAATTTGAAAATGATTTTAGACCCATGTATTCTTGTAAAACAGACACTGTTATATGTTAACTTTTGACCAAACAACGGGAGGTGGAAACTGTCTTTGGTAAAGAGAGTAGTACTCTTTCTATCAATTCACCGTCTCTTGCACTGGCACAGAATGAAGAAACACAGAATGGAGAAAGTGATAATGAAAGTTTCACACTGATAAAGATTCACTCCAGCTTTTTTACTGACCACAATCACTCTAATGGCACAATGAGAACATTGTAAGACGTGTGGAGCCAAGTGTGTTCCTAAGAGGAAGGCACAAAGTGAGTATCATGTTCAGGAAAGCCCAGTACACCCATGTCCCTTCAAGAAAATGAACTTGGCTCCTTGCAGTTTGTCTTTCTACTGCAACTGAAGCAGTGACACACTCCACACTGGCTGACTATACACTCCATGGCAAATGAGGGCTGAGAGGACCAGTCACATTCCCTCTTTTGTCAGCAACTAAAGCCTTGAGAACAATTTTTACTGAAGCCAGTCAGCCACAATACACATAGAAGGGCTTCTGTGGATGCTTTTAGGGCTCTAGAAATGATTTTGGGTTGGCTACATCACATTGCTAATTAATCTGTGATACTGCCGACCAGCTGACTATCTGGCTGACTGACTCATTGCTAAATCTGCTTGCCACCATGTTGTTGTTGTGACAAAGCTGCATCACAGAAAAGCTTGATTTAATATGCTGGTGAAGTAGCTCCACCTCCAGTTTCTCTCATGGGACCCTATTTCTTAACAAAATGTGCACTGTGGTTAATGGTAACAGATAATTGATTTTTGATCCTGTTTGAATTTTGCCATGATTTAAAAATTTTTTTTTTGGTAATTTATTAGAAAAGAGTTGCAGTTTGAGGTAAAGATGACCTACCATCAAACACAATATATGTACACTACTGTTCAAAGCTTGGGGTCACTTAGAAATGTCCTTATTCTTTTAAAGAGAAGCACTGTTTTTTGAAAATGAAAATAACCTTAAATTAATCAGAAATACAGTCTAGAAATTGTTAATGTGTTAAATGACTATTCTAGCTGGATTGATTAATTTCAATTGATGATTTTTAATGGAATATTTATATAGGTGTACAGAGGCCCATTTCCAGCAACCATCACTCCTGTGTTCTAATGGTACATTGTGTTAGCTAATTGTGTTAACTTGTTAACCCTGAGTCTGTGTGAAGCATAATTCGACTAATGTCGAATTAGCCGTCTAGGAAAGCAAACTACCAATAACTTGACTGGAGGTCACAATAACACCAAACATTGAACAAACACATAAATTGAACACATTACATCAACCAGAGTTTAAAGTCCTGTGCTCAGCCGTGCTATGGTTTGCTATTTAAGCCCAGTTCAATGTTACCAGTCTTTGAAGAGAAGGTGCTGGTGGTTGCAGGAGAAAGTTGGGGCTCCAGTGTTGAACAAAGCTGTTCTTGCTGTACAAGGTTTGATGAAAGGCGGCAGAGGAGGAAACTAGTCGCTCCTTTCCTTTGTAAGGATAGCAGCTCGGTGCTAACCTGCTTGGTGTTCCTCAGCTCCTCAGATTGGCAGGACTTCGTGTCGCTGCAGTGAGGAGAAGTTCTTTGAGCCTGCTGCCAATGCAGCTTGCAGCTCTCCACAGCTTGTTGGGCCCAGAAGAAGGGATCTTGAAGTCAGGCAGCCCTGTGGGGGGAGGTGGAGCGGAGCCCTTGAAGATCCGAAGTTGAAGTAGAGGGGAAAGGAGTAGAGGGTCTGCCCGGGACTCCTAGTGCCATGTTCCCCCCTCAAGCCCCAGCCTTCTCCTCCGTAAACTGTCCTAACTTCATCCCAGCTTCTGGAATCCACATTTGGGTTCCTCTACTCCATACCACAGAGTGTAACAGAATAATCTGTCCAAGAATTGGACCCAGCCGACCCAGAGGCTCTACACCAGGCTCTGAGCACTCAAGGCATCACATGGTCCAACATGAACACATGCTTTGGGAAGTAATGGAATCCCTTCAAGGCCTATGTACGAGTGTCTCTCAACTTGGCACCCAACTCAACCAGCTGGTTCTGCAATCAGGTCCACCAATCTCTCCACAAACCTACAACTGTGAGTGAAGGCAGGAACACACTGGCCCATCTGTTGGCCGTCTGAAGCATTTGGGAAGACTTGGACGAATTCGGGAGCAAATCTGTTCGGCGTGTTCAGCTGCATTGGAAGCTTTTGGAGCCGTGCGGACGTTGTCTGCTCCGATTCAACATGCGAAGTCTGAGAAGGTTGGCTGTCGGAGGATTGGGTGCCATCGGATACTCTAATTGGTTGTCTGTTCCATGACCATTCTGATTGGCGGTGTGCTAGCAAATCAGCGTAGTGTGTGGGAGGGGCGGAACAAACCCACTTTTTCCCTCCTGCGACATCTTCGTATAATAACAAGCCTGGAGCAGACAACGCGACCATCAGCTCAGCCATAATGATCTTTCAAGTAATGCCAAGTATTTTATTCCACAAACGTTTTCTCAGGTCAAACGAATACTGAGCCAATACTGTGTGTGCTTTGTTTTTTCAGATAATCTACGGTCTGCTCACCGTTCCGTCATTTCCTGTCTTCATGTTTTGGAGTACTGGCATGAGACTAGCGCCACCTGATGTTAAGGAGGCCTTATTGCGTCTTGTGCAAGCGCAGAACATACGCGCTGCTGTATAGTTGGCAGTTGCCGAGGCGGTCTGCTTCAATGCAACTTTTCTGCAGAATGGCTCAGACGGGAGGCAACGGAGTGGTCGGATAAAGGCAGTTGGCCATTGGTTTGAGTTTGGGCGGTGTGTGGGGGCCTTACACTGCATGAAAAGTGGGATTTTCATCCCTGTAAGCAGCCGGAAATCTCACTAATTTTCAGCAGTTAATGACAATTTACAGCCTGTGAACGTCGCGTTCGTCTGTGCCACATATTGACGGAAATGAACCATGACATATGTCGAGCTCACGGAGGTGCTAATGGATCTAATTAGCATATGAATAGCAGCAAAACCACGCCTGGCCAGATAATGTGTGGTCTGGCTTGAATTTCCTCACTCAGTTTTGGATGAAACCACTACTTTTAAACAAGAAGGTCACCTGTGATTGGTTGGCAGATCTGTCACTATTGGTCGCCCTGGGTCATTATAAATGTAAACCTCAATGATAAAATGGCAGGCAGCTAGTCGCTTAAAAGCTTTACGACAGAGTTCACAGTCAATGGCAGATGGCCCAATTGACTTTTGTATTTCTGAACATCTTAAAGACAGGCTCACCACCAGAGACCAGCCAGCCTCTCTTGAGGAATTAATTTCCATAGCTATTTGTCAAGAAAACATTTGAGAGACACAGAAGGGTTGTCCTAGCAGCAGAGTAGCTAGCCCCTGCCCTAGCCAACCTTCGCCAGCTATCTACCGTACCGTGGCGGACTCAAAATGGAACCGGTGGAGTTTGCCAGACGGCGGAGCAAAACTGGATCGGAGCCGTAACGCAGCGGACACGTATCCAGTGGAAATTTGGGGTTACAGCCAATTTCCACTGGATACATGTCCGCTGCGTTCCGTCTCCGCCACGCCAGCAGAGCTGATAGGTTTCACATTAGTCTATGTGTTAATCTCCACCAGGTCCGCTGCGCTGCATATCTGCTCCGTCCCAGCCCTGGCAGTCCGGAGCCCTCCAGAACAGATGCGCAGGACTGCTATTTCTGGCGGATGCCGGAGCACGACGCAGCAATTCAGCCAAATTGCAACAACAGTATAACATCCGGTAACTTTTCAAAATAAAACACTCCATGTTGACACCAGCACAAAAATCTCAAAAAAGAGACAAACACAAGTTCTTCTGCTAACATACGAGTGGAAGACGGCATTAAAGACACTTAGAGTACTTGGTAAGACCTTTCGGACTAACCAACACCCCCGTCCTCATCAATGACATTTTCCATGCGTTGTTAAACCACTTTGTGTTCCTGTATTTGGACGACATCCTATTCCTCTCTCGCTCCTGGGAGGAATATGCTGAACAGGTGCGGCTGGTCCTGCGGAGACTGTTTGAAAACAATCAGGCCCAGCGGTCCCTCTTCCTGAGCATGTTCCTTTCTCTCTCCTTTCACCCTGGACCCTACGGGAAGCCCGAAATTTTGCTGGCTTGGCGAAAAATGTCAAAGAGTTTGTGCCAGCCTTTTCAGTCTGTATTGTGGCAAGGCCTCCCACCATCTGGTCTTCTTCATTCTCTACCTGTGTCTAGTCACCCCTGGTCCCATATCACCATGAACTTCATCATTGGCCTGCCTTTCCAGTTGGTTCATTTGTGCCACTAAACAAACTGACAGTTACCATCTTGTTGCTGCTTACATACACTCTGATGCAGTTTCAAAACATGCACTACATGTTTATGCATATGTCTATATTAATAACTGTATGTACTGTCAACATGAAGGTGTTAGCAAAGTTTAATTTTGTTGTACCACCCTGTGTTGTATGATGATGAATAAAGTACCTTGTATGTTTTTTGATAGGCTGTGCGGTCTTTTGGAAGAATTATAACTTGTTTCATTGGGGTTAATGGCTTTTAAACTTTTGTTCAATTTAGAAGCAAGTACTTCCAGTTAGAGCTGTGCGATATTAAGCTATATATCTTAGTGCGATATAAAAATGTCTACCGTAGGATATAACCTTCTGTTGTTTATATCGTCATTTTAACATGTAGGCTACTTGTTTAGCACTGTTGCTACACTAACCTTAACATACACTACGGTTGTGATTTATGTAAAGCACAACTCAACGTCGGAATGACCGATGGATATCCAAATTTTGAGTTCAAAACAAGTTCATTGAATGAAGGCGAATGTAACTGCAGCAACGCTTCTGCTTTGTGGTCGCATTTTTATGTCACCCGCTAGGACTCGTTTACGCACCGGTCGCTCGGGAGTAATCAGAGGCAAAGCAGCATGGCGGAGACGGAGGAGAGCGCAATGGAAGACGAAAATAACATTACTTTTAACGTTACATCAGACCGGATACAGAAGCAGGACCCCAAGAAGCCGAGTCGAAATGGGGGAACCGGAATTCCATCGTTTGGCTTTGGTTTGGGTTTAAAAAGTCATACACCGACCAAACAACGTAAATCTGCAAAACATGCCACCAACAAGTTGTTACAAGCAATTCGAACACATCTTATCTTTTCTACCACTTAAAGACACGACATGAAAAACAGTACAGAGACAGTGAGAAGATACAACAAAGCACTAACGTTACCTCAAAACCACAAAGTGATGGAGAGAAAGAAAACACAGCAAACGAGCCTGAAAGCTTGGAATACTTTTTGTTTACAAATTCTTATTTGTTTTGACAGTCCTGCAAAAAGTCATGGATAAAAGGAGAGAATGCCATTCATTTGCCTTTCATTCACATAGTTATCAAAAGTAGTGCTGAGATGTGATTGAATTTTATATATATATATACAGTATATATATATATATATAAAATTTTATATCTTGATATAGCTAATTTTATATTCCAATAACGATATATATCCCGATATAGTATTTAAACATATACACACACACATATATATATATATATATACAAACACACACACACACACATATATATATATATATATATATATATATCAAGATATAAAATTTGGTTCATATCGCACAGCGCTACTTCCAGTAGAGTTAATTAAAACATTATATACTTATAACATAACAAGTGTCCTGCAGAAAGTCTAAATTGTTGTTTGATCTTGATGATGGCATGTCAAGAGTGACCAGTTAAAAGACTTTGGCAGTTTAAACATTATCTGTGCCAATGGGACATCCAATTACATTTTTCTCTGCTTCTGAAAACACCACTTTTTGGACATATTGTTTTCTACAAGACACAAATAGTATTCACAAGCCATACATTAGTGTCTAATTCATGTTTACATGGTATCACACACTTACGGTAAGAGTTTTACTGTTCAGTATCAAAGTACATCCCTCGGTGCTCAGTATAGGCGGCATTAAAAGAAGAGAGAGTGAAACAACAAATACTAAATGAACTCATTATGTCATAACCTCATCACATACTGTAACAATGACAGTGAATTTGAATATATCCACAAATGAGTTTTCCTCTGTTACTATAAGTATTATTCTTTAAAAGAATATTTAAAATGGCTGTACAGAGTAGAAAGATACCAGCAGCCCCTCCTTCTGTGCAACTTACTCAATAGTGTCTTTTATAGTTGTCTTATAGAGTTGTGATTGCATTATGGAAAGAGTAGGATTCACGGAAAACTATAGGCCGCTGCTGCATCTACTGTATTTGACCATTCTTTTTAAATTACTGTGAATCGCCCAGATATATAGAAGCACCATTTTTAATTGCTGGAGTACCACCCTTCCCCATTTCACCACAGATTAAGTGGTTTAATCAAAAAAAAATATGCAAAACTGTCAACATCAAAATGAATATCAAATTGATATAATTTAAACCTTTTTTTATAAAGCTAACATCTTCAGTGTAGCGGCTTTGCTAAAAGTGTTAGTTCTCACCCAATATTAAGTGGGTGTACAAACAAGACTGCACATCAAGGGAGAAAATAACGTCTTATAAACTCAATTTCATCTCTCGGGCTCCCAGCGACTTGGATTATGCTGGATGAGCTGTAAAGAGACATTTTATGTTTCAGTTAGTTCAGTACGTTTTGATACAAATCCCTCTACTTCAGTTGTTTAGGAATATGCTGCAATGCTATAAAGCTCCAGAACCACAAAGCATCAGCATGGGGTGAATAGATAATGACTAAATTTTCATTTTCAGGTGAACTGTTTCTTAAAGGTCCTTGTAATAAGCATTAGTTAACTGTAACAATGCCCTTTTAGGTCCTTATAATATGATTATCAACATTACTGAGACTGTATACATGTTAACAATAGCATGATAAACATATTTATTGGTTAGATTGGTTAGATGAAAAGACATTTATCAGCATTTACAACAAACTTATCAGTTTAAAGACTGATTAAGACCGTAAAAAAAGGCCTTATGTGTTTCTTGTTGTTGTTTATTGTTCATCTTAGTATTGCTGATGTATTGAGTTAAACTAACCAATGCTTAACTTTTACTAAGCTTTCTTTGTTGCTATATTTTTAGATTAACACATATCTATATGCATTTAGTCATTACTTAAGGTAAACAAAAGCCCTTATGACATTGTTAAACCATATAAGAAACTGTTGACAGGTGTGTGTGTATATATATATGTATATATTTATATATATATATATATATATATATATATATATATATATATATATATATATATATATATAGTCGTATTAATGTAAATAAGCAGCTTACAAGGCATTTATAAGGGCATTTTTACCAGCCAGCCATTTAAAAACTTTAATTAATAAGAAACCTAGATGTTTTTGACTAATCTGCAAGAGATGTGAGCAAAGAAAGCTACTATTGTTTAAAAAAACATATGCATTTTTTCCATTTGTGATAGGCAGATTTACTATTTTTACTGTGTATCAATGAATAAATAAAAACAGGTTTAACAATATGTGTAAACAATGAAAAAAACTCCATTCATAAAATGAACAGGCTATCACTTTGACTAAAGACTAAACAGTGCACAAAGTTTTGGATTCAGATCAATTTAAACTGTTTAAACCAGCTACCATACATACTGATAAACACCAGTTTACCTTCCTCATAGCCCCAGTCCAGCTCATCCTTCCCCGGGATATAATCCGACTCCTCATTCACATTATCAGCCATGGTGCTTGGCAGTCTGCTCACTGTGGGTAGGAAACCAGTCTGTCCTCCCAGTACACTCCCAGTCACACTGGTTTTGTCTGTTCACTTGGGCACAAACTGAAGTCTCTGCAGTCTGCTGGGTTGACTACCAGCTGAGCAACAACTCACTCAGCCTTCACTTTCTTCTTTAAGTATTTTTCTTTTCTTTACCTTCTCCCTGTCTTTTTTCTCTCTTTCTCTCTGTTTCTATTTCTTCCCGTCTTCTTTTATGTCCTCTCTTGCTCCTGTCTTCTTACAGCTACTGTCTGATGAGTGTGGAGCTCTCTGCCTCGCTTTGTTTCCCTTTACTCTGTTGCTCCTCCTCTTCCTCTCTCTCTGCTTCACTGTTACGTCTCTCCACCTCTCTCTCTCTCTCTCTCTCTCTCTCTCTCTCTGTCCACAGACTGCAGGTGTGCTCGCTTACCTCAGCTACAGATACATAATTCATGTATAAAAATTTCTCATCCACCTTACCATTGACATCCATTCATTCATGTTCACTGACTCACCATAAACTTTACAGTGTAGAAGCTTTAATAATGTTTTCTATCTTATATCTTTGCCTTTCTAGGTTGCAGGTTCTCGACTTGTATGTTCATTTCTGTTCAACTTTCTGCTGCTGCGGGCACCCTGCTGGTATTGTGTATGTGTGTGTTGAAATGTCAGCAGGAACGTCATGCTGGTGTTTCTGTTGGAGGCCACAGAGCCAGCCTTGGCTAAAGGAAACAGCACCGGTTGAGAAAACAGGCAGAGCAGCAGGACAAAGAGAGTGAAAGCCAAATGGTTCTCCAGCCTTGATGACTTCAAGATGGAAAGAAAAACTCTGAATCACTGGATACTGAAACAGTTCAACACACCAACATTTGGCACAGGTTCTCATGAGGCTCAGTGGTCAGACCCTGAAGCTATTTAAAGGGGATTGTTACACTTAAGAGTTCTTGAAATTCCATTGTGTTAATCCAAAAAGATAGTTGGACAAGATGTATTTTGTTATTTGGGTTTTTGGTGCAAAAAGTCAAGAGCGATTAATAGTTCATGGTCCCTGTCCTTCCTGTCTTAATTTATTTCTTTGTTAATTCCTATCCTCCAGGCTGCTAATGTTAATTGCCCCACTTTCCTTATCAGGATATTGGCCTTGGAGCCATCTGAATACAGGCGAGCTCCCCTGTGTCCACACTGAGGACCTGAAAGCAGAACATTGCCTGCAGATCATACGCCCAGGGATTGGAGCGCCTGGGACCCCTAATTTGTGCAAGTGTCACCCATTTCAAAGATGGGTGATAAATAACATGTATGAATGAAGTATTTGCTCAGTGGGCACCAGCAGAGGGTGGCCAGCGTGTGACTTAAGGTCACCTGAAGTCCCATCTCAGAACAGATTAGCTATTATCCAACAACGATTTAGCCTGTAGGGCTCAACAGCCCATTTTTCGGGGCTTTAAGTGTAGTCAGTGGATATCCAGATAACAGATATCTGGGTAAGGACTTCCATTTCTGTGCACCGGAGATTGTGAACAGTCTGGTTAGCTAATTGAGATGGGAAATCTGCATATGCAGATGGTTTAGAGATTTTCCTAGCTCCAACGTCTTCTACCTCCTTAATATCCACAGAGACTACTTGAATTAACCTGAATTAACTCTCGCGGATAATCAACTCTACTCTATACCCTTGCCTACCTATGCAGATATCTGTTTATAGAGATTACGTCAAGTCAAACAATTACTAGTTAGTTGACTGTGGGAAGGCTAGCAAACTTAAAGTCCTCAAACTCCACATGAATACATGGTCAAAGAGAATGAGCCACAAAGGCATTTTCAAGCAAGTCAAGTTAGAAACTGACAAGCCTGCCATCTCCCAAGCCTCAAGTGCTGTTGAGTCTAAACAGGTCTCAGTGATCAGTGACCTGATGTGTCATGCTACATGATCAGTGATTGACACTGTTGGGCAAGTTACTAAAACGCAGTAATAAAGTAAAGAGTTACATTACCTGTTACTTTCATCAATCAGTCCAGCTCTGTCTGATTCTACTATTCCCATAATGCCATATGGAAGGATTCTCTGAGCACACCTCCAAATGACCATGCAGCAACTAATGTTAGCTTAGCCACAGTGACTGCACACAGCACTCAGAAAATAAAAGTAACACACGTCTAGCTCAAAACAAAACTAGGTGACTTTATGAATGTAGGTGTAGCACGCCAGTGAGGAGCACACAACACTTACATTTAGGACATTCATCAGATGCTTTTGTCCAAAGCGACTTACAGTATTTCATACATACATTCATGCACTGATGGTGGTGGCTGCCATGCAAGGTGCTGACCAGCACATCAGGAGCAGTTTGGGGTTCAATATCTTGCCCAAGGACACTTTAACATGCAGACCATGGGAATCGAACCAGCAACCTTCCAATAACAAGACACTTCCTCTACTGAGCCACAGCCCCATACGACATTTTAGATTTACCAGGAGTCCTATTTCTTCTCTTTTGATAAAAGGCCAACACCCCTCCCCCACCTCAAGCCCCTGTGCAAGGCTCATTTATCACAGCCCAGTTTGTGCATAAAGGCAGCTCCATAAGACAGTCAACAAGCCAATCCCCAAATATCAAGACAATTCTATGTTACTTACTGGGATTAGTAAATGTGAAGTTATTACTGAATTTCAAATTGTAATCTGAAAAAAGTACTCTGACATGTGACGGAGAAATGTGTTATTGCCAAACTCTGGTGACTGATGAGGCACTGTTTAAATCGAAGCCCTCACTATACCGTACATCAGCTGAAGACCAAGAGCCTTCTGGCTAGCTCATTGACATATTTCCAGCCATGTCTATTGATGGGCACTGTCTTTGTTGTCCTTTGTTTGGACACACCTCCAAAATATAGCACTTTGCTTCTCTCTTCAGGAAGTGTTCAGCCACTACAGCTTAGCTGCTGAAGCAGGTTAACTGACCTGTGGTTATACGTTGTTGTGTTTTTGTACTTACTACCAATGTTGCAATAATTTATTACACTCACTAGTCACTGTAATTCACTGCAGTCTGCTGGGTTGACTCCCAGCTGAGCAACAACTCACTCAGCCTTCACTTTCTTCTTTAAGTATTTGTCTTCTTACAGCTGAGTGTGGAGCTCTCCGCCTCGCTTTGTTTCCCTTTACTCTGTTGCTCCTTCTCTAACTCTCTCTCTGCTTTATTGTTACCTCTCTCCACCTCTTTCTCTCTCTCTCTCTCTCTCTCTCTCTCTCAATTCAATTCAATTCAATTTTCAATTTCAATTCAAATTTGCTTTATTGGCATGAATGTTACGAGAACTATGTTGCCAAAGCATCAAGAATCAATTTAACAAAGCAAAAAATACAATTCGTAGGTTAAAATACAAATAAATGAAATGAAACTTAAAAAATAAAGAGAATAATGTGTGTGTGGAAGGATTAATAAGATTGGGTATCATTAGGCAATTACAAGTTGTCATACACAATGAAAAAACATATATACACATATAGTTCATATTAAATGATAATAATAATAATAAAAACAATAATATTATACTATAGCAATAATGGCAGAGTGTTACATATTGTGCAACTAATTTTAATTTATAAATTAGCTCTCTCTCTCTCTCTCTCTCTCTCCCTCCCTCTCTCTCTCTCTCCCTCTCCCTCTCTCCCTCTCTCTCTCTCTCTCCCTCTCTCTCTCCCTCTCTCTCTCTCTCTCTCTCTCCCTCTCTCCCTCTCTCTCTCTCTCTCTCTCTCTCCCTTTCTCTCTCTCTCTCTCTCTATCTCTCTCTCCCTCTTTCTCTCTCTCTCTCTCTCTCAATTTCAATTCAAAGAGCTTTATTGGCATGAGGAAACACCGTACATATTGCCAAAGCAAGCATTTGGAATTCAAAATAATAATAACAATAAAGGAGAACAATATTTACAATAAATGAGTTATACTGTATGTATAATATGTATTACTTTATGATTGACTCAATCACAGTCATAGTCACATCATGACTGTAATAACAAAAATAAGAAAACAACAAACAAACAAACAAACAAAAAAAATGATTGTCACTTCCTGTCTCTCAGTCTATGGCAGGCACAAAGACTGTGGAAGTGTGTGTGTGTGTTTGTGTGTGTGTGTGTGTGCGTGCGTGTGCGTGCGTGTGTGTGTGGGTGAGTGTAAGTGTGTGTGTGTGTGTGCGTGTGTGTGTGAGTGTGTGGTGGTGTTCGTGTGTGTGTTGGTGTTGGTGTGTGTGGGGAGGGGGGGGGGGGGGGGGAGTGTAGTTGAGGTGCTGCTGTAGACCTTCTTTGGTTGGTGACAGCAACACCAGGTCATCTGCGTACAGGAGACCCTTAACTTCTGTGCCATTCAGATTGAGACCAGGTGACGTGGACTGATCTAATTGACATGCAAATTCATTGATGTATAAATTGAACAGGATTGCACTGAGGTTGCATCCCTGCCTCACCCCACGACCTTGGGGAAAGAAGGCTGTTTGTTTGTCTCCTATTTTAACTGCACATTTACTGTTTGTGTACATAGATTTTATTACATCATATGTTTTTCCTCCAATGCCACTGTTGAGCAGTCTGTAGAAAAGACCCTCATGCCAGATGGAATCAAAGGCCTTTGTGAAGTCAACAAAACATGCGTAGGCCTTTCCTTTCTTCTTGTCTAATTCTTGCTCAATCAGGGTGTGGAGGGTATAGATGTGGTCTGTTGTCCGAAAATTTGGTAAGAATCCAATCTGGCATTTATTCAAAACATTTTGGTCATTGATAAAACTGATAAGTCTTTTATTAATAATGTTGCAAAAGGTTTTTCCCAGGTTACTATTTACACAGATTCCACGGTAATTATCAGGGTCATATTTATCTCCATTTTTATAAAGTGGTGTTATTAAACCTTTATTCCATATGTCAGGAAAAGTGCCGACTGCTAGAATTATATTAAAAAGTTTGAGTATAGCCAATTTTAATTTATGATCAGAATATTTGATTATTTCATTTAGGATGCTGTCGACTCCACAGGCCTTTTTAGCTTTCAGGGATTGGATGCTTTCCGTCAGTTCCTGCTCTGTTATTGAAGCATCTAGAGGGTTCTGGTTGTCTTTAATGACTAATTCTAAAGTTTTCCACTTGGCGTGTGTTTTGTTTTGGTCACTGTTCTTTGCAAAATTGCTGTATAATTCAGTAAAATAATTCATCCAAATGCTGCCATTTTGTATTGCCAATTGATCTTGTTGTGTTTTGTTTAGGGTGTTCCACTTCTGCCAGAACTGGTTTGACTCTAAAGATTCTTCTATTTCAGAGAGCTGGGTTCTGCTGTGTTGGTCTTTCTTAGCTCTCAGTGTGTGTTTGTATTGTTTTAAGGTGTCGTAGTAACAAAGGCGTATATTTTGGTTATTTGGGTCTCTATGTTTTTCGTTTGATAACTTTCTTAAAGTTTTCCTTATATTTTTGCAGTCGTTGTCAAACCATTTGTTATTGTGTGTCTGTTTTGGTTTATGATTAGATGTTTTCAAGTTTGATAACTTTCCCAATTTATCAAAAATTGCGTTAATTTTGCCCACAGCAGTGTTTACACCATCATTATTATGGGGAAATATTTCAGAAAGAAATAAATCGATTGAATATTGGATTTTGGAATTTTCAAATGCCTTTTGGTAGCTCTCCATGCTGTCTGATTTCCATCTGTATGAATGTGTGGTGTTGTACAGTTCATTGGGTTTAGAGGCCTCATAGTTATTGTGTTCCCTCTTCAGATAGACTGTGATCTTGCTGTGGTCCGAGAGGGGTGTGAGTGGGTTGACTGTGAAAGCTCTGAGAGACATTGGGTCCAGATCTGTTATTGCATAGTCAACCGTACTACTGCCAAGTGCTGAACTAAATGTGTAACGGCCCAGAGAATCTCCTCGTAACCTACCATTGACTATATACAGACCCAGCGTGCGGCAGAGCTGCAAAAGCTGGGTACCGCTTGTGTTGGTAATTTTATCAAAATTGTGTCTTGGGGGGAGTTTGGGGAGAGGAAAGCAGGTTTCTCCAGGTAGGCCTGAGTGCTGATCTCCCTGGATGTTTATAGTGTCAGCTTTCTCTCCAGTTCTAGCATTCAGGTCCCCACAGACTAGCACATTTCCTAAAGTTTTAAATTGGTTTATTTACCCCTCTAGAGTGGAAAAAATATCTTCGTTGTAGTAGGGAGATTCTGAGGGGGGTATGTAAATAGCACATAGGTAGACATGTTGGTCTGCACATATTATTTCTTTGTTAATTTTCAGCCAAATATGGGATTCTAATTTTTTGATAATTTCAATTGAGTGGGTTAGTTCTTAGGAAACCGGTGGATTGCCTACTCCAGGTGGGGAATGTGTCCTTGCCCCAAGTGAAGGAGTTCAAGTACCTCGGGGTTTTGTTCACGAGTGAGGGGATGATGGGGCGTGAGATTGACAGGAGAGTCGGAGCAGCGGGTGCGGTGTTGCATGCGCTTCACCGCACGGTTGTGACGAAAAGGGAGCTGAGCCGAAAGGCAAAGCTCTCGATCTACCGGTCAATCATCGTCCCTACCCTCACCTATGGTCATGAGCGATGGGTCATGATCGAAAGAATGAGATCGCGGGTACAAGCGGCCGAAATGGGTTTTCTTCGCAGGGTGGCTGGGGTCTCCCTTAGAGATAGGGTAAGAAGCTCAGCCATCCGGGAGGGACTCGGAGTAGAGCCGCTGCTCCTCTGCGTGGAAAGGAGCCAGTTGAGGTGGTTCGGGCATCTGATGAGGATGCCACCAGGGCGCCTTCCTAGGGAGGTGTTCCTGGCACGTCCAACTGGGAGGAGACCTATTGGTAGACCCAGGACCAGGTGGAGGGATTATATCTCTTCTCTGGCCTGGGAGCGCCTGGGGATTCCCCAGTCAGAGTTAGCCAATGTGGCCGGGGAAAGGGATGTCTGGGACTCGCTACTGAAGCTGCTGCCCCCGCGACCCGATTCTGGATAAGCGGTTGACAATGGAGCTGGCTGTACTGCTGGAAGTAGGCGGGGGGGAGGGGGTCTAGGTTGTGGGGGCCTGTGTTGACTTGGTTGCGGGGTGTGTTGGTGATGGTGGTGATCGTGCGGAGGCCGGAGTGTTCTGGGTATCCTTGCTGCTAGTCTGGGCTGGTGGTGTCTAGGAGCTATGGGAGGTCTTGGAGGTCTAGAAGGTCTGGGTGGGGTCTGTGCTGGCCGATTGCTACTCTGAGCGGTGGTGAGGTTCCTGCTGAAGGCGATGTCCTTCAGGGTCTTGGCCAGGATGGGGACTGCTTCTCTGTATAGGTGTACGTGGTCATACAGGCAGTCTGGACCTAGTGTTGGGTGGTGAGCCAGGAACACGTTGGGTTTTAGGGCACAGTCCCTGGAGATGCTGGCGTTCACCCTGTGTATGGTGTGGGGGTGGAAGTCTCTTCTTGGCAGGAGGGTGGAGATGATGATTTTGCTGGTTGGGAAGGTGGTGGAGGCTTTTTCAATAATTCTCCTGAGTGAGTCTGCCACTCTCTCCTGTTGGGACCTTAGGTCGTTGGTGCCTGTGTGGATGATTATGTGGCTGGGGGATCCCAGCTCAGCCACAGTCAAGAGCTCCAGGGCTCTCTGGGTGTTAGGGCACCAGATCTTCTCGACTCTGTGTCTTGGGAAAAGAGTCTGTTCATCTAGAAACTTCCCGTTGGAGTCCATGAGCAGGATGATTTCAGCCCTTCTGCCTCTGTGTGCCTGTGCAGTCTCAGTGGAGTGTGGAGTTGAATCCACTGGTGCTGGGGTGTGAGCATGGCTGTGGCTGGATGCTGAAGCTTGTTGAGGTAGGTGGGGTGAGCTCCCAGGGGTAGGGCTGTGCGGAGGCTGAGCAGGTGCAGGGCTGGTTTGGGTGGGGATGGTCTGGCTCTGAGGGGTGGCTGTGGGTAGACAGCATTGTGTTCTCAGGCTCTCCTGTAGACTGAGCAGAGTTCTGTCCCTCTCCAGCAGCTCTTCTCTTAGTGCTGCTATCTCTGCCCTACAGCTGTCTCTGTCGCTTCTCAGTTGCTTCACCTCCTCACTGAGGTAGTCCAGCTGTCTGTTATGACTGGCTCTGTCCTGATGAAACTCTCTCAACCGAGCGTTGAGTATGTCCTCCTGTTCTCTCCTGAAGATGGTCAGGGTATCCTGGAAGGAGGGAGAGTTAGGCTGCTGT
Source organism: Sparus aurata (assembly GCF_900880675.1). Lineage (NCBI taxonomy): Eukaryota > Metazoa > Chordata > Actinopteri > Spariformes > Sparidae > Sparus > Sparus aurata. Next base: position 286,212 of record NC_044207.1, on the reverse strand, counting down.
TGGTCCAGCTGCTCCCTGAGCTGTACCAGCTCTATCTCCATCTGGGAGAACTGTTCCCTCATGATGTTCAGAGCCTCTGGGTGCTCCAGTAGGGGAGGGTCAGTGTCGGCATCTGCAGGCTCTCTGTCAGACGTGGGGAAAGAGATGGAGGTTTTGCTTCCATGGGTTGGTGGGGTATTTGTAAGACGTTCCTTCTCCTTTTGAGCCCTGAGTTTCATAGCGGGGAAGACATCTTCAAACTTTGCCAGGTGTCCTTGTACCATGGCAGTTCCATTTTTAAACAGGTTGACTGTCATGATGGTGTTGTCTGGGTCATTTTCCTCAAACACACTTATCTTCCATCCATTGCAGATCCCTGTTCTTTTTACTGAGGAGAAGTGGGAGCTGATGACATCTAGCCAGGCATAAGCTTCATCAGTGTAGAAGATTAGATTACATGCCCTCCCATCTTTATACAGGTCAAGAAAGAGTGTTTCTGGTCTTTCCCGGAGGACTTGTTGTTTATATTTGCTTCTTGCAGTCTTGCTTTTTACAGCTGGGGGATATTCTGTTGTCTCAGAGCAGGTAGACATCATGATACAGCAGTTAACACTCTGAGGTCTGTGAGTTTTTGAACAGGAAAGTTCTGTTGCTACTGCTGCAGGGAGATGCCACTGATGCCGTTGCTAGGCAACCGTCCAACTCTTATTTAGCTAGTGGAAGCTAGTTAGCTGTTAGCTTTAATATTTCAGTTGGGATTCTATTTGTAATTAATTTATAATTTAAAGTGTTAAAACTTACTGTCAGTGTCCAGTAGTTTTCAGTTAGTCTTCTTGTTTGTTTAGTTGAGTCCTCCTCTGTCCTCCTCTGTCTTCTTCTTTTCTTTTCTTCTAGTTGTTTTGATTGCTTAGGTTAGCAACATTGTATTCAACCAGCTAAAAGTCTTGATCTTTGTCTTGATCTTTGTCTCCAGGGTCCTGTTCCAGCTGTTTTTCCTCTTTTTCTCCTCTTTCTCCTCTCTGGCTTGTTCTGTCGACTTCTGTATTCAAGTTCTTCACTATTTTTCAGTGTTTATCTCATTTCTGAACAAAAAACGAAAATATTGTTCAGGAGCTACTCTTAAGCATGTCTGCTCAGTTCGTTACCGTGGTAACTCATTCTCTCTTTCTCTCTCTCTCTCTCTCTGTCCACAGACTGCAGGTCACCAGTGATGATGAGAGCTGCAGCCAAAGTCTGAGCTTGATTACATGTGGGCTATATCTTCACTAGAAATAGTCTGTGAAGTCCCCGGGCAGCGCTCACATTAAAACAGTGTTTATTTTTCTTACTAATTTATGTGTTGTGAGGGCTTTTTTTATGGGTTTCACAGAATCTACAGCAAAATGAGAACACACTAATGATCACTGCAACACCAAGTTTTCAGAGTTATTAACGACCCCTATACATGATCTGATAATGTGACCTGGGTAAAACATATTATAATGTGTCCATGACATGATCCATTTCAGAATCGCCTTTATGTTATATAAACATATATATGTCATTTTTCACAAGACCATTTCTTCTGTGTACTGGTTGACATGTTATTGTGTGAACATCCTGTATATCATCCTTATCATGAGAAGTAGGTAATTACTTGTTATTAGTATCAGCTGAAAGAAAAAAACACATCGTCCCAACTCTCTTGCACTGGTAACATCTTTACCTTGCATCATATCTTAAATGAAAAGAAAGGGAAAATAAAAAAAGGAGAGACAGAAATTTGTTCTAATGTACAGCTAAAACAGTGGAACAGTACATGTGACAGGGATTCAGATATTGCCTGGGGAATAGAGTAGAGCTGCAGCTATTGAATATTTTTAGAATCGAGTATTCTACCTATTATCCCATCGATTAACTGTGTAATTTAATAAAAAAATATTTTGCATTATTAAACAACAAAACCAAATAATGCATAACGAAAATGACAGGCCTGTTAAATAGACCAAGCAATTGGCTTCCTGTATCTGCTTGGGTGCAGACGCTTTTCTACTTGCTCTCGCTTCTGCTTGCTATTTTTTCCACTGTTATTATTTTTCTTCACTGAAAGATTACAGGCAGCAACTCCTGGATATTTACAAACCACTGGGACAACAATTAACTGACTGCTGCTGCCTTATTTCACTTTTTTAAAAATTTTTCTTCCGAACTCCGCACTTTCAGAACGAGGCCTTCGAAGTAGCACAAGCCTATTAGCAGCTAAAGCCTATTAGCAGCTAAAGCTAACTAGCACCAAAATGCCTCTTGTTAACCTGAACCTTCATAGCATCCTACAGAAAATTGCTGAGCTGGAAACCAAGATCCACCGGATAGAAGTAAATGTGGAAGTGAATGGACTATCTGGGAACGAAACTACTCTCCCATGGAATCAAAACAGCAGACAAGAGCCTGCTAACACACGGCTAATTAGCCCCGACAATGACTCGACAAAACAGGAGTTCAGGGGACTGGATAAAAAGCCCAGGAACAATCATCCCTGCTGGAATACTCTTGGAGCAAAGCCTAAAGTTAAATCATTTTTGGGAGAACGAGTAACAGGCAGAGCCCAGCGTCCTGAGATCTGTGATGCAACTGGTTGGCCTGCACTTTCCTCTGAAAAGAGTGCCTCCTCAACGCCCGTACCAAAGCGGAAACAACCGTGGACAATGGTGAAAACAAAAAGTAAGAGCGTACCTACGCAAATAACAAAAATACAACTGGAGAACAGATTTGCTCCACTTTATCAAGACCGTGCAAGCTCTCCGTCAATGAACAAGGAGAGTTATGAGACCAAATTCAAAAGTAAAAGACCACAGAAAGAGCTAATGACTGGACCACAAACACTGATTGTGGGTGATGTTGCTGTGAAGGAGGTAAACAGCTTTTGCAGCAAGAAGAACACCAAAGTACTCTGTTTTACCAACGATATGGTCTCTGACGTCTCAGAAAAAATTCTGGACATTGTCGCTGAACATCCAACAGTGAAATCTCTCATCTTACACACAGGGGCCTGTGATGTTGTGAAACAACAATCTGAGGTATTGAAACAAGACTTCACTGATCTGTTGAACAAAGTCAGATCTCTCGATACTGTGGTGTTTGTCAGTGGCCCTCTACCAACTGTCCGTAGAGGTGATGAGAGATTCAGCAGGTTGTTGATGTTGAACAGATGGCTCAAAGCTACATGTGCCGCTCAATCGGTGAACTTTATTGAAAATTTTAACATTTTCTGGGAACGCAGACACCTCTTTAAGGCAGATGGATTCTGCCTTAACAAGTCAGGAGTAAGGTTGTTAACCTCCAACATATTCTACTCTGTGCACCACACACCAGTTCCTCCCTTCAAGGACACCAGGCAAAACAAACTAAAACAACTGATAAGACAGCCCTTGGAAGGAGAAATACTTGTGCCTGAGATAAGCTTCGAACAGACAAGTCAGCTGTGCCAGGAGGAGGAGTCCTTGCTGCCATCTTCGCTCCGCAAGGAGGAGTCCCCCCCAGTCGCAACAAGAGGGAACATCCACTCTCCACCAACCCCAACCAACTCTCCGCCCTCTCCAGCCAGCCTCAGCCTCAGCCTCTCCCCCTCTTCCCCCCTCCTCGATTTCACGGATGAGATGAAAAAGCTGGTCAATGTTGGACTCAGACTCACACCCCGCCCAAATCTGCCACGCTTGAAACCACCATCGCCAAAACATCATCGTGCCCCTCTGCCCCCTCTGAATAATCTTTGGCCTCTACAGTCTGAAAACAGCGAAGTACATCCTGTCCATGCTGACAGTACAATTAACGCTTACTGATATGTGCCGGGTCCGGGCTATGAAGTTGATATCACTACTGTTTTCCCCCGAGAAAAGCCAGGGCCCCCTGGAGTTCAGGCTGCCTCCTCAATTCCTGTGCTTACAGGTAATAGAAAAATTGTGAATTTGTTGAGAAACAGGAAATGCGGGACTAAATCTGCCAATCCATTCAATTTAGCCAGCCACTAACTGTCGCAAAAAACTGCACAGTTGGTTTTGATACTGTAACTGTAGCTCTATTAAACATCAGATCTCTAGCAGGAAAATCTTTTTTAATACATGACTTTATCATCAAACACAATCTTACTTTTATGTTTTTAACTGAAACTTGGTTAGACCAGGATAACAGTGCAGCTGTTCACATTGAATCCAGTCCTCCAAATTTCTCTTTCATAAGTGAAACTAGAATGCATAAAAAAGGAGGAGGTGTTAGTATTCTGTTTAATGAGTTACTCAAATGCAAGCAGATGTTTTATGGAAGTTTTACTTCTTTTGAATATGTTGCTCTTCAGGTAAACTCATCTTCTCGAGCTTTATTTCTAAACATCTACAGACCACCTAAATACTGTACGTATTTCTTTGATGACCTTGTTGAATTACTATCTCTTATCTGCACTGACTTTGATTGTGTGTTAATTGTTGGTGACTTTAACATCCATGTCGACAAGCCTGAGGACAGATGGACTAAAGAACTGTGCTGTGTCCTTGATAACTTTGGACTCACTCAGCATGTGACACAACCCACACACAACAGGGGCCACATCCTGGACTTAGTTATCTCTGAGGGTCTGAACATTTCTAAGGTTCTGGTATCTGATATCGCTCTCTCTGACCATTACTGTGTTTTCTTTGAGAGTGACATATCAGTGCACACAAATGTTCAAAATCAGGTTGTCTCAAAGCGATACATCACTGAAAACACTGGTGACATATTCATTGATGCTTTCTCTTCCACACCACCCCTCTCTAGGTTCTCTGTCAAAATTACAAATGTCATGAATGCCATTGCACCCACTAAAGTGAAGGTGGTCTCTGGTAAGAAAAAATCTCCTTGGAGAAACGCCACGCTTGTCAAGATGGAAAAAAGGGAATGTCGAAAAGCTGAGCGCAGGTGGCGAAAAACAAATCTCCAGGTTCATTTTGACATTTATAAAGAGAGACTTTACATTTTTAATTTAGAATTAAAAAAGTCAAGGCAGTCCTTCTTCTCAGACATTATCACCAAGAACAAAAATAATGCTCGTGCCTTGTTTGCTACTGTCGACAGGCTAACAAACCCTCCTGTGCCAGTAGCCTCTGAACATCTGTCTACCAGGGCCTGTAATGAATTTGCATCATTCTTCGCTGCCAAAATTCAGAACATTAGACAAGCGGTCAGTGCCACTCTACCAGGTACTGGAGGTGTGTTGTCGTTTTGTCCACCTAAACCCAACTCTAATACCCTGACACAATTTGATCCAATTAATGACAAAAACCTTCAAGACATTATACAGCATTTGAAGTCTTCCTCCTGCAGCCTGGATATTTTACCAGCAGGGTTCTTCAAAAAAGTTTCAGACTGCATGATTCCAGACCTGCTACAGATTGTTAACACATCACTTCTCTCAGGTGTCTTCCCCCAAGCCATTAAGACAGCAGTCATTAAACCACTCCTGAAGAAGAGAACTCTAGACACATTAGTAATGAATAACTATAGGCCCATTTCAAACCTCCCAATTTTAAGTAAAATAATTGAAAAAGCTGTCTTTCAACAGCTGAACAATTACTTAATAATAAATGGCTGTTTTGATGCTTTCCAATCAGGATTTCGACCACATCACAGCACTGAGACGGCCCTCGTTAAGGTCTTCAACGACATTCATTCAAACACAGACAGCGGAAAAATCTCAGTCTTAGTATTACTGGATCTCAGTGCTGCGTTTGACACAGTCGACCATAATATACTACTGGACCGACTGGAAAACTGGGTTGGACTCTCTGGTACAACACTAAAGTGGTTTAAATCTTATCTAAATGAGAGAGACTACTTTGTGTCTATTGGTGACTACACATCTGAACGGATGAAAATGACAAGCGGAGTACCCCAGGGCTCCATTCTGGGGCCTCTACTATTCAACATTTACATGCTCCCTCTAGCTCAAATAATGGAAAACAATGAAATTTGCTACCATAGTTATGCAGATGACACACAAATTTACATAACCATATCACCAGGGGACTATAATCCCATACATACCCTGAGTAGATGCATTGAACAAATCAATGATTGGATGTGTCAGAGTTTTCTTCAGTTAAACAAAGATAAGACTGAAATAATTGTTTTTGGATCCAAGGAAGAACGACTTAAAGTCTCTGCTCAGCTTCAGTCTGTAATGTTGAAAACTACAGACCAAGTCAGAAACCTTGGTGTGACTGTGGACTCAGACATGAATTTCAGCAGCCATATTAAGACAGTTACAAAGTCAGCCTACTATCACCTTAAGAATATATCCAGGATAAGAGGGCTTATGTCTCAGCAGGATTTGGAGAAACTTGTTCACGCATTTATCTTCAGCAGACTCGACTACTGTAATGGTGTCCTTACAGGACTCCCTAAAAACTCCATCAGACAGCTGCAGCTGATTCAGAACGCGGCTGCTCGAGTCCTAACAAGAACCAAAAAAGTAGATCACATCACTCCAGTTCTTAGATCTTTACACTGGCTTCCTGTCTATCAAAGAATAGATTTCAAAGTCCTGTTGTTGGTTTATAAAGCATTGAATGGTTTCGGGCCAAAATACATTTCTGATCTGCTGCCGCGTTATGAACCATCCAGACCTCTGAGATCGTCAGGTACCGGTCTGCTTTCAGTCCCCAGAGTCAGAAGTAAACATGGAGAAGCAGCTTTCAATTACTATGCGCCACATATTTGGAACAAACTCCCTGAAAATTTCAGGTCTGCTCCAACACTCACCTCTTTTAAATCAAGACTTAAAACATTTCTTTTTGCCACTGCTTTTAACTGAAGTCTTTGAACTGCATTATTACTCTGAGTTTTTTTTTTTTTTTTTAATGCAATTTTTAATGTCTTTTAAATGAAATGTTTGTCTTTTAATGTAATTTGTGTGTGCCTGTAAAGCACTTTGAGTTGCCTTGTGTCTGAATTGTGCTATACAAATAAACTTGCCTTGCCTTGCCTTGCCTTGCCTGAAAAAACATACAGGTATTTATTGAAGCAGGTTAACTGACTGATCACTCTTCTTCCTGTGGTTATATGTTGTTGTGTTTTTGTACTTACTACCGATGTTGCAATAATTTATTACACTCACTAGTCACTGTAATTCACTGTATAGTGATATGAAAACAGTCATCAGCAGATGTTGTTTTTAAAACATTATCATCTAGCGAGTTTGTTTCCTACAGAAGAATACCACTTCCTGTTATTTATTTTTGCTAACATAGATATTTACAGCTATGTTATCTCATCCTAGGTAATTGCAATATCATTTATTACTATTTTTAGAATTCCTAAACAATCAATCAGAGGAGGTATCAGCAAATGAATCCATTATTAAAATGATCATTAGTTGCAGTCCTATACAAAATAGTTCAAATGAGCTACACCTCAAAAGACTACAATGGGAAAATGCTACTTTTCCCATTAACGGACAACAATAATAATTTATGTATCTATATTATAGATACAGTTTGACTAATAAGGGAATAGTGGACTGTGTTATTAGAACTTTGACCTAATGGAACATTGTGTAGTATTGGCTTTTTGTCTGATTTTGCTGTCAGCCTAGAGCCAGTATTATGTTCTGTGATAGTGGACTATATGGGACAGTTTGAGAAATGGTTGGTAACAATATTATCACTTTATCTATAGATATTTTAGATATTGAAAGAATACTAACAATCTAATCTATCTTTAACTTGATTTACTGTGTGTTTTATCTCTAATTTTTTGTCAGATTAATTACCCACAAAATGTAAGTGTGGGTAATTAGTGTAGGGAGGTGGAAAGAGAGTCTGTAACCATAACTGTAGAAGAAAAAAGAAGCTTAAAATGAGATCAATTACTATCAACTTCTCAATTACTAGTGAAAAGGCAGCCAGATGAATTTATAAACAAAAGATGCAACAGGCCAAACATCTTCACTGGATTATTCAGACAACATTCACATGTGAAAAAATAACACAATATCAGTATTTCATTTTTTTAATATCATGGTTAGGTGAGTATGGTGATATTGTGACAGTAGGGGTTGTGTAACAGTGAAGACAGCAAAAATGATCTGTACCCAAAGGGCGGTAATTTTTACTTGATATAATGTACTTTGTGTACACCAGCAGGCCAGCAAGCAGAGAACTTTTTTACACAGGGCGAACTAACAGTTAACTTCAAACGTGATCTGTAGAAAATGCAGCACGTACAATGGTTACTGTCATCAGTTTTTGCCGCAATGGACACTGCAGCCACCACGGGCCGCCAAAGTGATTTCACACTTTTCCTTTGACGGTTTCCCAATAATTGTATGACAGTATTTGTTTCATGTTTTCTGTCTGAAATAATCAGCACTGTATTATTAAATCCGGGCTATGTTTTTGGATTACATATGAAAAGTGCCACATCGACTGACTCCTACATATTCATATCAGTGAGTAGAGACATCGTGAAGTTTCCGAGGAGACCTGAAGACATCATACTGTAGCGTGGCGAGGGCGGGCCGTGTGACGTAGAAGTCAATCTCTCGCTGTTTATTGTTCCTTCTTCAGCACCGACAGAGAAAAGCAGGCTTTCAAGCTGCCAGCTACTCTTTTCACACGGTTCACGGTTGGTTTAACGAAAGTGTAACGGTCGAGACAGCTGACTGCACAAACCAGGGGCCATGGCGTACGCGTACCTCTTCAAATATATCATCATCGGAGACACGGGTAAGCTGCAGTAAGCGCCAGCTCTACTGCCACTTAGCAATCAGCTAGCTGTTAGCGGGTAGCTAGCGCTAGATTTCCGCAGTGTTGGATAGTCCAATGACGTGGAAAAGGCAGAGACGCAAGCGGTGGGGATGACAGCTCATATTCCACACTGTTAACATATTTGGACAAGATTTTTTAAGATTAAAAACAATTAAAAGAAAAACCCTGGCCGTGTCATAAACGTATACATGCATCCCAACAAATAACTTCTACATAACTCGGCGGAGCAGTCGTTGACAGTGGGAGAGAGATGTTGGGCCTTTTGTCCGTTTGCGTCGAGGGTGGGGGTGTTAGCCACAGCCTGCTAGTCCAGCTGACTGCCTAGCTAGCGTTAGCTGTTCTAAATATTTAATTAAGTAGCTCTCACGGAAGCAAATAAACAGTCCACGAGATCTTGTTACATTAAACAGGTCATCATACTGTTAATTTATTTTAGTCGTGGATATCAAATAACACAGTTGTCACTAGGTTAGCTTCTTCTCACAGAAGGCCAGAACGTCAGAACGTCAAGCTATGATATTCCCTAAAATGGCGTAGAGCACTTGTTAATACTCAGCAGATGTCTGTTGCAGGAATTGGACTCGTTGGCTTTCCTCTTCTGTTTTTCTTTTAATAATATTGTAGGCATGTCTATCGTCTGTGTAGAAAACTGGTAAACAGTCCTCATTGTTTTCTGCTGTTTGCTGTCAGCTGGCTGTGTCGATGATGGGCCTGCTCAGTTATCATGCAGTATGGCAGCAGGTGCATTTGTAATACTGCTCTATTATAGTGATGTAGCACCAGTGTTGGAGAAACTGAAAGTAGTAACAGCAGACACCTGCTTTAACATATGACGCAAGGTAAACATGTCCCAAGTACAAAAGAGTTGGGACCATGTTTTGTGTTTGTTTTGTTTTAAATGTGTTCCTACAGGAAACCAAACCAAAGACTGGGGCCAAATATACGGCCAAGATCCAGACAGGTGTGAAATTATTGTATGATTGATTTCATTCAGGTCTTTGTTTACATCAGACTGTTACTGTGGTGGGCTGCAATCTTATGATGGTGATATTGCAAAACAGGTTCATGTTTAGCCTGCTGTTGTTGTTCATCTCTAGTAGTGATTGATGATGAGAGCTGCAGCCAAAGTCTGAGCTTGATTACATGTAGGCTATATCTTCACTAGAAATAGTCTGTGAAGTCCCCGGGCAGCGCTCACATTAAAGCAGTGTTTATTTTTCTTACTAATTTATGTGTTGTGAGGGCTTTTTTTATGGGTTTCACAGAATCTACAGCAAAATGAGAACACATTAATGATCACTGCAACACCAAGTTTTCAGAGTTATTAACGACCCCTATACATGATCTGATAATGTGACCTGGGTAAAACATATTATAAAATGTCTGTTTTAGTGTCTATGACATGATCCATTTCAGAATCACCTTTATGTTATATAAACATGTCATTTTTCACAAGACCATTTCTTCTGTGTGCTGATTGACATGTTATTTTGTGAACATCCTGTATATTAGGGGTGTTCCAACAAGGGTACCTCACGATTCAATTCGATTTCGATTAAGGGAGCTTCGATTCTTCGATTATAAAGATTGTCAATTTGATTCAATTATTTGTGCCACGATTCTTCGATTATTGTGATTTTTAATGCTTTTTTCTATACCAGATTGATTCATCTGTGGCTACATTTGTAAATAAATAGCCTATCAATTAACTCAGTTCCTCTAAAACTACACTCATTAAGTAAATAACAAGGTTTTTTGAACGGTTGACTTGTATTTTTTAAAGACACAAAATATATTATTTTATGACTATGTAAACATTTGCACTTTGACCTACTTAATTTCAAGCAGGGAAAGCTCCACTTGCACAAGAGCCCCCTCTATTGGCGGAAAACACTGAAAACAGCAAATCGCATAGTTCTTGTCAGTCGTCTTGTTTGCTCTCTCATAAAATCCAAAGTGCTTCCACATGGTTGCAGTGAACCCCGGTGGCGAGAGAATCGGCCGCTCTTTGGGGGCTGCTAAAGCTGTTGCCATTTTGCAAAGAAACTAACGTTACTGCTCCATTTGTTGTGGCCCCACTCACTAAACAGTCCGGGCGGCGCGCGCTCTAAGGTTCTGGTTACGTGTATTTTGTTCCAGTCTTGTGGCAAAGGATCAACGTTAATTAATCGATGCCAAATCGTCATGTGACGCATCACGATGCATCGCCACATCGATGAATTGCAAACACCTCTACTGTGTATCATCCTTATCATGAGAAGTAGGTAATTACTTGTTATTCGTATCAGCTGAAAGAAAAAACACATCGTCCCAACTCTCTTGCACTGGTAACATCTTTACCTTGCATCATATCTTAAATGAAAAGAAAGGGAAAATAAAAAAAGGAGAGACAGAAATTTGTTCTAATGTACAGCTAAAACAGTGGAACAGTACACATGACAGGGATTCAGATATTGCCTGGGGAATAGAGTAGAGCTGCAGCTATTGAATATTTTTAGAATCGAGTATTCTACTGATTATCCCATCGATTAACCGTGTAATTTAATAAAAAAATATTTTGCATTATTAAACAACAATATAGAGCTGTCCCAAACAATTATTTTTCAAACAATTAATCTAGCGATTATTTTTTCGATTAGTTGACTAATCTAACGATTAATTTAATGTTACATGACCAAACAAAAGTAACGTAGTAACTGTAACTGTCGTTGGTAACTTATATGAGGAAAAAAATACCGCAGTTGTAGGCGGAGCAGCGTCTGTCCTCCCGCCTGTCCTACCGACTCCTCGTCACATTTCTGCCCGAAAACCTTTAACTCACTCAAGTGGTTGTGTTGATAGAAATCACCGTGATGGTCAGCCCTCCAGACCGAGACTTCAGTGAACTTTCCCCCAGAAAACAGCCTCCGTCCCTGCAAGTGACAGAGTCACGCGGCGACCTGTTTACTGATGGCGATTATGTAATAATGTAATTTAGCGCGAAAAACGTAACTCTTTCACCTTCCAGGATGTTTAGGGGGCCGGGTTCTCAATCACCACACATTATAAACGGTCCGCGGGTTCAGAGTGACAGGGGGGGACACCTGGGAAACACCCTGACGTCATCATCATGATGTCTACCGTCACGTCTCTTTAGGAGCGGCAGCGCAGCTTTCTGTGTGAATTACACGGCGGCTCGTCTTTACTCCAGCGGTGCTTCACTCTGTGTGAATGACCAACGGTGGAGAATTGACGAATCGCCACTGCGGCGTTAATGCATCGTCTCTGTGTGAGAGGGGCTATTCTCAGCCTCCACAGGTACTACCACTTCCTTTTTCGGATGACGCGTCGACGCAAATTATTCATGTCGACGAATTTATGTCGTCGACGAATTTATGTTGACGCGTCCCAGCCCTAGAACAATACCAAATAATGCATAACGAAAATGACAGGCCTGTTAAATAGACCAAGCAATTGGCTTTTATTCCTGAAAAAACATACAGGTATTTATTCCAACTATTCCTAACACCAGGATTAAGGGTGTGTGTTTTTTGTGTGTGTGTGTGTTTGTGTGTGCACACGTACGTGAGGGAGAGTGAGAGAGACGAGATGAGAGTGTGTGCGCGCGCCTGTGTGTGGAAAGGAGTTATTTGGTGTAGGCTATTACTCTCTTGCAATTTAACACAAATTAGTTTCCACATCTTAACATGATATCTAGTCATACTGACATCAGGCTACAGCCTCTACAAATACCGTATGCTCTAATTAGCGATGATAGGCTACATTGAATTAGTTAACATCAATGTTTATGTTAGCTTGTGTCGGCGACGCTTGGTGAGCTGGTGTTAACAACTGGATGCTTTCTGTTCAGATGTTGAATCATTGTTGACGTGCTGTTGTGGTACGTCAGTTCTGCTTTGCAGTAGACACATTGCACTTTGTTATCTTTTCTTTTAAGTGTGAAATGATCAAAGACTTTGGACATTTTCTGACTTTTACGGACAGCTCCTTGGCTCTCCGCCATCGCGCTAACTCAATTCTGAATGTAGTGGTGTGTGTGTTCGCAATAACCGTCCGTGTGGAAAAATTATCCCTGACATAACGCGGGTGATAGGAATTAAACGAAGCCTTGAGGCAGAGATTTTGCTTCGGCCATTTTTTGTAATTGAATTATTTGAGTTACTCGAGTAATCGTTGCAGCTCTAATGTTGAACAACAAGACAAGCTAGCTATCAAGCCATGTCACTGTCCCCAAGTCAGTGAAAACATTCAGGAACAAATGGCTTGCCAGATGCTGGCTGAAGTAGTGTGTTAAATGTGGGAGGATTGCTTGATGCAGTGCGTTCAGAGGGACAGTATAGCAGCTGTAGTGGGGAGTAAATGCACAAACATTTAATTTACCTAACTTTTATCCAACCAGACAGGGTTACTCACCTTTTTATGAGTTATCCATGACTTGTTCTGGACCGTTCAGCCAGCAGTCACTTAGGTTCACTCTTTAATTTACCACAACACTGAGCGTAGGCTACTCGTTGCGAGCTGTGCCAGCCTCTGGTGGTTTAGAGCAGTGGTCCCCAACCACCGGGCCGCGGACCGGTACCGGTCCGTGGGTCGTTTGGTACCGGGCCGCAGAGAAAGAATAAATACGTTATTTTATTTCCGTTATATGACGATCATACTCAGAAAGTTGTTTTATTTTGAAAAACGGATTCTCTTTTAACAACATCCGTCTCTTCCTCTTGGCGCGCTTGACACGTACCTGTTTCAGTCACGGACCGGTATACCCTAAAAAATCAAGCTAGCTGAGATTAGTGGAAAACAAATGTCTTCGGAGAGCTACTTTGCAAAGAAAAAAGGAAACGGCCAAAAGATGAGACGGAAGAAGAGGGAGATAGACAACTGTATTGAAGTTGGCTGTTAAAGTGGCTGAACTGCAGCTGCGGGGACGGTGAGTGGACAACTGCTATAATTTTATTACCGCGGAATCACACGCGCACCCCCCCCCGGTCCACCCAAATTTGTCGTACATGAAACCGGTCCGTGGTGCAGAAAAGGTTGGGGAGCACTGGTTTAGAGGATGATGAACTGAAGGACCTTTTTTTTTTTTTTTTTTTTTTTTTTTTAAGCATTAAGGTGTCTGCAGCCAGCTGATTCACTGGAATTGCTTGGAGATCCAGAAGTGTCCATGTATCAAAAGTTAATTCACACCTTCCAGCCAATCGTGTCGTGTATTCACCTAGACCATGGTATAACTGAGGCTATTCATTGCCCGTCATAGTTTGGCATGTTCTAGTCGGTTTGTCTTTTGTACCCTAATAACTACCAAGATGAGTCCTGTTACACCAATATTACCCATTTAACAAGACCAGCTTGTAGCCCAGAAAAACCTGAGCTCTGGTCTCCGAGCTGGTCCAGCGGCGTAGCAAGAGATGCATTCAAAATTTTAGTTGTTCTCAAGATTTTGTCAGGAACACCAGGCTCCTGTGTGACATGGTGTACACAGTTGGAGGAAGATTCTATGATTTGACTCATCCAGTTGGCTTAGATATGAGATCAGTCTTACCATTGCACTCAGGGAATGAGGAAGAATAGGAAGGGTGTTTTTAAATTTTATTTTAACTTAATGTGCTGTAGTTTTGTATTCAAACTTGTAGGCTATTTATTTCCTGCTAGTGCTCTACCCAAAATTCCCCCTAAATAAAACTTTTAGTTAATTAAATAGAATATTGGTCTAGGTGGTATTCTTGACAAGGGTATTAAAAATAGTTTTCTGAGGTTTAAATATTGTGTTACTTTGTTCTAGGGCTGGGCGATATGGCCTCAAATCAATATCACGATATATCGAGCAACTCACCTCGATAACGATAAATGAACGATAAGTAACCCCCCCCCCCTCCCGCACCTAAAAAAAAAAAGAAAAAAAATTCCTGTGTATTTACAGAAATGCCACTTTAAAGGACTGTAAAACTACATTGTAGTTAAGATTTATATTATTTATTTAGTAGTTAAGAACAACTGATAGGCACACAATTGAACAGCTGAAAAGCACAGATTACTTGAAATGACAACAACTGAATAAGTTTAAAAGTATAAAATATACAGTCCCTTATAAACAAATTCTAAGCTTCTCGCTTTTTTTATCTCTTCGAATTGAAAGAACTGCAATTATTTTGTATTAATATATTTATGCTAAGTAACTTGATGGCAGGCCCTAAATCAGTTTCCAGCGATTCAGTGCCATGTTCTGGGAGGTGAGCTGACCGTCTTCCTGCTGCTCACACTGGGTGAACCTCAGTAAAGTCGCGGCTGGACCCGAGTAGAGCTTAGAATCAAGCCCGACCCGAGCCCGTGCACGTTGTGTCCGAGCCCGGCCTGACACATTGAATGTAATTATGAGCCCGAGACCGATTTAAAACGACAACTGTTTGATACGTGGGCTGTTATAACTGACATTCTCGACTACAATTGCGAGTTGTTTGAACTACAGAATCTTAATGAATAATGCAACAAGTGCCGCACTTAATGCACTCGACAAAGCCGACAAATGTTATTATCACGGCCCACGACTTGTTTAAAATGGGTCCACACCTCCGACTTTCCTCCAAACTTGTTAATTCTACTATTTTTTTATTTTTATTGTTTTCTTTACATCTTCATGCTCCATGTTGCACTTAAGCTACACAATCAGTGATGCCGGTAACGCGTTACTAGTTTTGTCATTTTCCTTAATAAAAAATATATTTTTTTGCTTTCTTCTTGCGTCTCGGGGAGTGACGTCACGTACGCGAGAAGTCACGTTTTCCAGCATGAGGACACTCACGTGTCAGACCACGCAGAGACACAAATGCAAACAACAATGGAGGGAGGAGAGAGTTGCACGTTTTCTAGCTGGAAATACAGTCATTATTTTGGGTGAATAAAAAACAAAACACAAATGTTTGATCAATGGACCGGCCCGGCCGAAGACAGTGGCCTGTTGCAGCCTTTGAACGCAGCATCATCACACAAACTGTCCGCGACTCACAGCGAGAGCGGTCTCACTTGATTACTAACCTGACATAGCTGGTGTTGCATCAGCGGGCGGAGTTTGCCATCAAATTAATGTAAAATAAGCACATCGGTATATGCCGGGGTAGATTAATCAAGTGGACCTAACATCTCCCCTGTCCCTAGTGGATGTTATGCCTATGACACCGAATATACCGACATGGCCAAAATGACGTCAGTTATCGCCGTAAATTTCGGTATAGGTAAATTTTCGGTTTATCGCCCAGGCCTAGTTTGTTCTTAAGCAAGTCGATTCATTCCGTCTGTCTCAGTTTAAGTGCCTGTCTCTTTAAGGCCCCCCTCCTGAGAAGCCCGGTTTGCTCTGATTGGTCAACTCTAACAGGCCTCAGCTGGCACCGACAATTGCTGGTGTTTTTGCAACCATGGTAGTGCTTGGGAAGTGACTTAGGATGACAATTGTTTAATTGTGACGTCATAACGTTACAAATGTCCTGACAGCTAGTTTGGAAGCACGGTTTCTGAAAATATTTATCTGTATATTTATAACACACAGACCTGCTTTATGTTTTAAAAAGTCATGGTCGTGTCACTTTCAACCCTATGAAATCTTGATCTTTTTCTTGATGTGTTTTTGAGACTGAAAATTGAGGAACTCCAAGGCTGCAGTCTCTTAATGATGGCCACAGGGACGGCTGTCATTGGACAGCCCCAGTATAGTGGCTAGAGGTGGCTAGAGAGGACAGTTCACCTGGGCAGACTTCCTGTCAGATTCCTCAGCATGGGTAGCAGTGAAATCTGCTTACCTTGCTTAACATTAATGATGCATGTGAGCTGAGGCCCACAGACCTGAGCACATGGAGCACAAGTTGTTAGTGGAAGGACATAAACGGGATAAAACCACCTGTATGACCCTGCCAGATTAGTCTTTTATTGATGCCTCATTCTTTTAATTGATAAGGCTAGGTTATTGTCATTAGCCCAATCACACAGGTGAAGACGCATAAAAGCCGCAGCCGCGGTTCGGCAATTGTCCGCCAATGGTGATTCACACAGAGCGAAGCATCTCCACCTTAAAGATGAACCGCCGTGAATTCACTCAGAAAGCCGGCGCTACGGCTCCTAAAGAGGTGTGACGGTACATGTCATGACGTTCAAGGTGTTCCCCAGTGTCCTCCCTGTCAATCTGACTCCCTTACTCGTGGGACGGAGGCTGTTTTATGGGGGAAAGTTCACTGAAGTCTCGGTAGAGAGGGCAGACCATCGCATTTATTTATTTTTTTATTACAAACACTTGGCGAGTTAAAGTTTTTTGCTGGTGACACAGACGCTGTTTTTTGGGCAGAAATGTGACGAAGAGTTGGTAGGACGGGCGGGAGGACGGACAGGACTCACAGGAGGACAGAAGCTTCTCCACGTATATTCGCGGTATTTTTTTCCTCATATAAGTTGCCAAAGACAGTTACAGTTACTGCGTTTCTTTTGTTGCTTCATGTAACGTTGCTTTGTGGGACATTTCTCTGTATTAAGTTGAGTGAAGGACCTGTGTAGTTAACTGACCATCTGCAAATTTGTTGTAAATCATAGCATTAAAATAAAAGCATTGCTTTTAATAATTTCTTTGTAATTTGAAGTTTGTTCTTGAGAAGAGAAAAAAAAAATCGATTAAAATTGTAAATCGAGTTTGGTGTGAAAAAATCGGAGATTCAATTTTTAGGCCATATCGCCCAGCCCTACCGCAAGAATGCCTACATACCTTCGGAGTGTTCCCTTTTTCAACAGCTACAACGTCATGCCACATTTTTTTTTCATAGTTCGCCAAGAGTCCATAGAATGGGAATATCCATGTCATTTTACCCAAAACTAGCTACAAGTGTCGAACAAGCAATAAACCCCAGGGTCTTAGCTTTCATTTGAGACCAAGATTATTCTAGGTAAAGGGGTTCTCAAGTTATAAGCCTTTGAATCTCAGTACGCGCTCTTGGAAAAAAAGGACCCAAGCAAAACGCACAGACATGCCTTTAGACATACCTGAGCCCTTATATCTTAGTCAGTTTATTGACATTTGAATTGGACGGAAACCAAAACCTGTGTTCCAACCTCTGTAACTCTGTGTTAGTATGTCATAGAATCACACTTACACTTCTAACTTGAGGGTGTTACCTTTCCAATGGTACCAAGCACATCCCTGAATCTCAAACTATGTGGGAGCTGTCATGCTTTTAATTTCGGTATGTCGTTTTGGAGAAAGAACCTTAAAATGGGGGCGTTCATTAAGAGGTTAAGGGGTATTTACAGGTCTTGTGGAGTACTACTGCATGTGTGAAAAAAGCGGTACAAAGCCTTTAGTGGCTCCTAGGGATGTAACGGTATGAAAATTTCACACCGCGGTAATAGTGACCAAAATTATCGGTATACCGCGGTATTTTTTAAAATGTCTTCAAAATGTTGAAAAAACACTGATAAATTGAAATAATTTCATCAAGATTTATATTTAAATATATTTATTATATATTAAAATAGTCCAAATCCAAAACCTTAAAAAAACACTGCAAAATCAACATTAAATAATTTTAAAAGAATGTATCAAAACTGTGCAAAATAGGTCATTGGCTTTTTGTGATGAGGCAGCCTGTTTTTGAAACGTGTCCTTTAATGTCTGCTACAGTGGTAGAATGAGATGTAGTGGCAGCAGCACTCGATTGGCCAGCAAAGACCCTCTCTGTGAAAAAAATGAATGGAATTTCGATCACATCACTTTTGTGAGGAACAGGTTGGATAATTTCTCAGATCAAAACAAAAAGGATTATTGTTGTTAAATGAATTATGAATACTCTATTTTGACTCTTATTTCTATCTAGACACTTGTTATATTCACCATTTTATATTATTCTTTATATATATATATAGTCTATTCTACAAATAATCCACAAGTGTTATATATTTCTGATATTACTAATATATATTGGCTGTCTGTCTCTTTGTCTGCCTGCTCGTCTGTTGTCAGTGGACTCGGTCAATCTGATTGGTCAGATTGTTGTTGAGCCACAGGTAGACGCTGCTCCAGTAAACGGAGCTGAGATGAAAGTCAGTCATCTCAGTCAGTTTGTGTTCACTAACTCAGTCCACCCAGTATGAGTTTGTGTCAGATCCTCCTCACTGCAGCTCTGCATCAATATTTGGGGAATTATTAGGTCGACTTTAAAAAGTGATAAGCAGTTAATAAGCAGTTCAGATAACGTGCCAAATCACCGATCAACTTCGTTCCGTTATACCACTATCTGGTCAGTTTACATTAGTGACAACAGCAAATTAGACAGAAAACTCGACATGCACATACATCATGCACCCGAGCTTAGGGTTAGCTTACCTTGCATTTGCTGAACAGTTGCGGGTGATGGTCGTAAAGTGAAAGTAAGTAAATTAATTGTGTTTCCGCCCCTCTCAACAACTTTCTTCTTGCAGCTCCTGCAGATAGGGCTGCCATCCTCGACCAGCTGTCCTGAGCATTCTAATAACAACCACAATACGCCCAGACTTCAGATTTGGTTCTCTTTAAAGGCGGAAAAATGCTGAGAGGGCCGCTACTATCATGTCCTCCCTCCGCTATGTCTTCTTCATTACATAACAAGCGCACGTTGCACACTGCGCATGCGCCGCAAGTTTTCCACACCGTGGTTACCCGACCGCGGCGGTTACCATGGTAATTAAGACTTAAACGGTAACCTTCACCGTCGGGAATTTTACCATGGTTTACCGTGACAACGGTAACCGTTACATCCCTAGTGGCTCCAGAGAAAGCTGATGTCATTCAGTGGCTGAGTTGTGGGTAATTTGGGCACCAAGTTTTGAAAAGCAGTCCACTGGTCTTGCATTGCAGTCTTATAACACAGTTGAATCTATTATGGACAATTTAAAAAGAAATGATCGATATAGTAGATCCAGAGATACCACCTCTTTTTTTCCACACATTCTTCTCCCCTTTTCAAAACCTGGTTGCCTACATTACCAGGGTTTTTCCTGCATAATATTTTTGGAGGTAGCTGCCTCTGCTGACAATCAAACAAAATAATCATTACACATCTTCATCACAGTTTTTTTTTTTACGTGCAATGACCACAGTTGTCCATCACTGTGCTGTCATGGTGCCTGACCATGTCTGCATCCCATTATGGAAGCTGAGGAAGGAAGTAAAGGTCAATTTTCCTTGAAGAAATCACCTCCAGTCTGAAGAGTTTTAGGTTTTAGGCTGTGTCCTAAAAATATTTTAACAGGTTCAGTGGTAACCCTCACCCCCCTGAAAACCACCACCTCTGTATGTTTGTGCTGTTCCAGTGCACAGCATTGTTCTGGGTTGTTTGATCCTCTTAAACCAAATGAAAGGCCAACAGTACAACTGAGGAAAGTGGAAGCAGAAAGTTTGCCAGTGCTTACCTTATCAGTCCATATCTATTGAATCACATGATTGCTTGCAGCTTAATTAATCCACCTGTCAATCATCAGTTTGCCGTTTGCTCCTGCTCTGAACCACTGCTGTAATGCTGTTACCTGTTTGCTGGAAATATGGAGTCGTGCTATGTTAGACTGGTCTGTTAATTGTATTGTGACTCAATTCTGTACTTGGAAAAATTATGCAAATGGAATCTAAATTGTTGATAGTTTCCTCTATGTTAGCCTTGGTATTAGAGAAGTGTGTACGATCTTGTCTGTTGACTGTACACACACTGTAACTGTAACTTCACACACTCTATAGCTGCTGTTCTCATGACCCCTCTATCTCTTACCATCATCATCACAAACCCTGTCCAGCAACGCTGCTGCCTGGCAATGGTAACCCTTGGAAACCATGGAGGAGGAAGATCATATCCCTCTTTCTCCTTCCTGTCATCTCATTAGCATCATTCTCCTTTCCTCTAAACCACCCTAACATGTTGTATACTTAAATGGACTCCTTAACCTAACCCTAATAGCCCTCCTTAGTTCACACAGAGATTCTGCATTATCGCCACAACAAAGGCTAGCCTATACGCCATTTTTGTTTGTTCACTGAACCAAGCAGTTGCGAACCCAGAGACATGACAGTCACATCATATTATCATTCTGTACTCATATGGATGCTATTATAATGTGTTGTAATTGACATCCTGCTCCACCATACTTTGTGGAAAGTGACAAAGTTAAATTATTTGCTCTAGAGGATATTCTTATCATCGGTAAATCGATGACCCTGTCTGGTGCTCACTGGTGAGGAGGTATGCTGTTTTTTTTAGGGGGAAAGTTCACTGAAATCTCGGTTGGCAAGGGCTTACTTTTGCAGTGATTTGTTTCTAGACAAGCTACCAGAGACACATAATCACCACCATTAAACTACGGGTGCTGCCTGGCTCTTGTAGCCGAGATGGTTGCTGTTTTTCAGCCTGGATGAGAAAGACATTGAAACATCTCTAGAGCAACCTCAGTCCTGTCCATTAGCCAAGGAGTAGAACAGGATGCTAGTCAGCACCATTGGTTGATAAGTACCAGAGGTGGGAGTAAGTCACATACGTGCAAGTAATAAGCAAGTCTCAAGGCAGCAGGAGCCAGGAGAGGTAGATGTTCCCAGGGGCCTGTGGTCCATCAGAAGGGAGCCTGAATGAAAAGAGAGCAGGAAGAAGAGCCTGAGTGAAAGAGAAGAGAAGGAGGAGAAGGAGCCTGAATGAAAAGAGAGGAGGAAGAGGAGCCTGAGTGAAAGAGAAGAGAAGGAGGAGAAGGAGCCTGAATGAAAAGAGAGGAAGAGGAGGAGGAAGCTGTAAAGATGAGGGCGACACAGCTTGCTTTTCTAAATGTCAATCAATGTGAATTCTAATACTTTCAGTAATTCATTGAGACTGAGACCGACCCAGTGAAGAAGCTAGCAATTGGAGTCAAGAACTGTTTAAAGGTTAATTTGAAGAAGTTTTAAGTTTTGGTCTAATGTGTCAGTAGAGGGAGACGGGAGGGGGCATGACAGGAAAAAGCCCTGCAGCCAGCTGACTTCTCCCTGAGAACATCAGGAGCCCTTAATGCGCAAGGTGGTATATATGATGTAATGAAATCTGACATGTACGGGGCGAGGCTTGGTACAGTTTTGTGTGTCATCAGCGGCACCTTAAAGTTTGCTCTTATATCAATTGGGAGCCAGTGCAATGAGGCCAGGATTGGTGTAAAATGATCACATTGTTAAGTTTAAGACTCTAGCTGCAGCACTCCGAAATATCTGAGGAGGTATAGTACTCTCACACGGCAGACCTGAATATAAGGCATTGCAATAATCCAGCCTAGATGAAACAAACACATGAATCTCTGTGTCAGCCGTGGACAGTAAGGACCTAATTTTAGTTATGTTGTGATGGTGGTAAAAAGCAAGGAGAGAGGGTCGTATCAAAAGTAACAGTATGGTTCTTGACAGTTGAACTTTTTGAAAAACCACAGTTCTCAAAAGTTACCGTCACCTGAAGTGCCAGAAAAGTTTCACTTAGAGGGTCAGAAGGCTTGTTTAAGTGGATATTGAAATCCCCAATAGTTAGGATCTTATCTGAATGACACAAGATCTGCAATAAATTCACTAGTTTCTTCTAAGAATTGGGGTTAGGGTTAGGTCTGAGGTCTGTAGATTACCACCAGGTGAAGGCCTGTTCCCTGGCCAAGGCTGTTGCAACTTAATGAAGATGGTTTTTATACCAGAGAATGTTTGGATTTTTGCTAAACAAATTATTAAAACAATTGTCAAAGTGGTTGCTTATTAATTCTCTATCGATAGACTAATCGTTCCAGCCCCCAGCCCCCCCCCCCCCGCCCACTGGTTTTGTTCTGAGAAGAATTTTGAAGATAACCTCTTGATCTGACTAACTCAAACTGCTGAATCCTCCTATTGGTTTAGACTGAAGTTTACAGATAAGCGCTGTTGATTTCCCTGTGTCTGATGTCAGATTTATAGCACAGAAGACGGGGATCTTTTCACCGCCAGTATAAACAAGAAAAATAATCACATCAACCAATATCTGAAATCATCTAAATATGGGCATTTGAGTATTACATTAAGATGGATTTGGAAGACTGTGAACTTAAAGTGTAAGTGATGAAATCCATCTCTTAAAGATTAATTTGGTGTGGCACTTATTCCCTGTAATCAAGTAACACATTGCCGTTTGAATTAGCTCGCTAACAGTTGGCTCGGGTTAACTGAGCTGATGACTGGGAAAGGTACGTCTGTACGTGAATTCAATTTGAGAAGTGTGAATTGGCACTATACAAATCAAGATTGATTGATGGATTAATAATAATAATAATAATAATACATTTTATTTGTTTGATGGCGCCTTTCAAGTCACCCAAGGTAACCTTACATAGGATAAAAGCATAAAATCACAGAATATTAAAAACAAGCATTGAAATGAAAAGAAAAAGAAAAGTGTAGTGCACAGGGACCAGTCAGAGTGAGTATGCCAGTTTGAACAGGTGGGTTTTGAGTTTGGATTTGAATGTTGCGATGGAGTCTGACTGTCTTATGTGTGATTGATTGAGTCAAGTTTGGAACAAGAGTGTAAACCTCCCCTGTGGTTGTTTGACCTACCTGGTGACTTCTCATTAAGTTGTAATGAATTATTGCATGCATCCGACATTGATTATTGTGGTACGTATTGTTGTAATTAATGTTTTGCAGTGTGTTGCACTAACAAACAGTTCGTATGCTGTGTGGGGGTTCAGAGGGAGGAACAGTAGTCGATTTTAAAATTATGTTATGTGTGGTATTTTATTTTCAGCACATGTGACACCTCTGAAAATTAGTCTGGTTTGTGTTCATGCTTACAGTTGTGTGACTCTATAATCACTCTTCCAGACTTGCTGTATTGGACTTGCCTTAATGTTGTGTCCGTGTGTTTCATTTTTAGGTGTGGGGAAGTCATGTCTATTACTTCAGTTCACAGACAAGAGGTTTCAGCCAGTTCATGACCTCACTATTGGTAAGAGCACCTGTCCACTGCACATTCTACAAAAGCAACCCATAAATTACTAACTTACTAATTACAACCACTCTTCTAGTTAGAAAACAGTGCAGCATTATTACAGTAGGTGCTTACAGGCCACAAAGGTGAAGCTGATTAAAGGAGTCATCACCTGGTTTTTTACATATCCAGTCCCTCTTGGATCGCTTTGGATCAATTCTCAAAACTTATTAGAAACACATTTTTTAAAAAAAATCAAACATAGAGCTTGTTCTGACACTTTTTCATACCGCGACTTTCTCACGCGAGATTATGCGCGAGGTTTTGACCGGTCCGGATGTGCATTGTATTAATATGTAATGAGGCGCGCGTTGATTGGCCGCAGGAAGGACAGAGCCGGAATGGGGGGCGAGCCTGCATGCACACAGACTCCAAAACATAAACAGCCCCCTGTCATGGCGCACACACTAAATGACGAACCTTACGGAATTCAGGCATTTATGTACGAGCCGGAGTCGGAAACCGAACGGGAGAGTGAAGAGGCAGAGACGGTGGAAGAGACACGTTTAGAGCAGGATGTCTCTGAATGGTAAATTCTTTTTTTTTCCGTCTTACTTTTCACACTCGTGTTTTACATGTAAGACCTGAGTTTTAATGCTGGCGGTGACGATGTATGGCGTGAAAATGACAGAGAAATAAGCAGATTCGGCGTGCTCACTCTGGCTGAGGACGGCTGTGAGCCGATGCATATGCAAGTAGCCTCCTGTGGTAACGTCACCACAGGAGCAGAGTCAAAATCTCGTGCTTTAGGAATGCGCACTACTGTGCGCTATTCCTGTTCGGAAAAACAGCCAAAGCGAAAAAAATAAGCCACTTTCAAACTCCAGCGTTTTAGGCAAGTTTCAACAGAGGTCCAACACCAATATGCATGATTTAACGAGAGAAATTGCGATTTCCGGGTGACTCCTTTAAGAATAATTAGCTGCATGTTCAACTACAAGTTCCTAATACAAAGAAACGTCATCACAGTAAAACTAATGTTTATTCAGAAAAGTTGAGCTCGTCTTAGCTCTAGCATTCACACAAATCTCATCACATTTAACTCTGAGAATTGCAACATCCTAATGTCTAAAAATAAGTAGACCATTTATCTTAAAATTGCCTCAGTTACAAATAATCATATCAGAAAATCAGAAAATGATATGAGTTTGTTCAGAAACTTTTTTTTCTTTCTTCAGAAGAAGCACAAGGCATGCCAAATATGGCATGCCAGTATGCAAAGTTAAAGTAACTTACTAGGGGGTGTCACAATTTAGATTCTAAAATCGCCAATTGATTGAAATAAGCTACAAGCTTTCAATTTCTATCATGCAGCTCAAGGGTAGTATTGCTGAAACCTATTCTTTCTGTTTTTTGGGGGTGGAGTTAGCTGTCCATTGTTAAAAAATGATGAAGATTCTTGTAGAAACTGAATAGCTTATAATTGAAACAAACTTTCTAGTCATACATAGGAAAACATTATGTATGGAGTAGTTTTAACAGCCATCATGAGATATCAAAATAAAAATTACAATCATACTTTTAAGTATTTTTTTTTTAATCATTTCAACTGCTGTGTAGTTTTTTCAATAATATTTTAAAAGACCTGTTAGCACTTCCTAGTGGCCCAGTGGTCACATATTACAGCACAGAATCTTTTTTCTTGCCAGCTCATCTGTGTGAACTGTGTACAATGGGTGAATGAGCTGTAAAATGTGTGCTTACCAAAGCAACTGCATCAGGTTGACCACACCTGCTTAAAGACAGACAGATAACTTTACTAATCCCCCAGGGGAAATTAATGTGGTGCCTATATTCATGCAAGATTATTTTGAAAATCTGAAAACAAATTGCCATGGCACAAAATTAGTCTCGTTTCTAGCTGTTCTTCACAATTTATGATATACACGGTTTGACCCTTATAGCTCATAATCAGTTATTTTGTTGTGACACCTGAGAAAATACATGGTTCATTAAAAATGTGTAAATAAGAAACAGGATTTTTTGATTGAGTCAGTACAAAACTGTATGTGATTCACATTCTTGTGTTTGTTTGTGTGTGTGTGTGTGTGTGTAGGTGTGGAGTTTGGAGCAAGGATGATCACTATAGATGGCAAACAGATCAAACTGCAGATCTGGGATACGGTAATGTATTTGTTAAATTATCTTAAAGGAAAATTGTGGCGTTGTAGCAGCATAATTGAAGTAAATAACCTAAATGCACGGCTGTAAATTTATGTAAGTCTTGGAAATACAAAAGTTAGAGGTCGCAAATGTTGACTTGTGATTTTATAATGACCTTTTTTATGAATTTTGATGTAAAATGGTCTTTAGTAAGCTTATTTTGATTAGTGAATGCGAGTGAAATTTAGTAGAAATATAAGAGCTTGAACGTAATACATATATTATTAAATCCTCTGATAAAAGAGGGATCTGGAATAAATAAAATAATTACATGATGATTATAAAAGTATAATATTTGGGGCCTGATATGATAGATTACGTAAATGTAATTTCAAGTAAAGTTAACCCTCATGCCCTCCTCAGGCATTTTTGTACATTTTCTAAACTTTTTTTTAATTTAGAGATAATTTTGGCTGTGTTACAGCTTGTGGCATGGATTTTTGCAGAAATTCTTCTTTTTAGTCTTACATGTCTTGTATTTTCCTGTAATGCATTTTGCACCCTCTAACCATACATCAATATTTTTTCTGCTTTTTTTTGCTTGAATCCCTTAATCAACTTGTTTCCTGATCAAAATGATTAAATGTTCAATAATTTTCAGGATTTTAACCCTTTAAATGCCAAGTTTGATTATTTGAATTATCAATTATCTATTAAAGAAAAACACAAAAAATTTATTATTTTCCATATAGTAAATAGTAGGCTTATGGGGCTTTGGTGGTGATTAGAGTCTTGGATATGTCACACCTGTGGATAAAATGTCTGCAATGTGGAGATTGGTTAATTTAGAAAGCAAAAGCAGTCCAACAGTGACATGTAACATCTGCAATGTGACCATTTGATACGGCACATAAATAGAATAGAATAGAATAGAATAGAATAGAATTACTTTAATGATCCCAGACAGGGAAATTATTTTGTTACAGCAGTAGTGGGTCAGCAAATAAAACACTTTGTACATAACATAAATAGAATCCAATATATACATAGTGTGTATATATACAGTGCACAGTGTGCTATAAACAATAAACAATAATAATATATACAACAAAACAAAATATGCAAAATATACTATAACAATAATAATATATACAACAAAACAGTAGAGAGACCAGAGTTCTCTGTCAGGCAGAGGTGAGAGAGTTATTGTATAAAGTGATGGATTGTGGCAGGAAAGATTTCCTGTATCTATTGCTACGACAGCGAAGCTGAAGCAGCCTTCCAGAGAAGGTGCTCCGCTGTCTGACCAGTGTGAGTTGGAGAGGGTGGAGAGGATTATCCATGATGGATAACAGTTTTTTCAGTGTCCTCCTCTCCACCACAGCCTCCAGAGTGTCCTGTTTGCAGCCAATCACAGAGTCAGCCTTCCTGATCAGTTTGTTGAGTCTGTTGGTGTCGCTGGCTCCGATGCTGCTTCCCCAACAAACCACAGCAAAGAAAAGTACACTGGCCACCACAGACTGATAAAAGATCTCCAACATCTTGCTGCACACGTTGAAGGATCTCAGCTTCCTCAGGAAGTAAAGTCTGCTCATCCCCTTCTTGTAAACAGCTTCAGTGTTAGATCTCCAGTCCAGTCTGTGGTTGATGGTAACACCCAGGTACTTGTAATCCTCGACCACCTCCACATCCTTTCCCAGAATGCACAGAGGTTGGAAAGCCGTCTTCCTCTTCTTCCTGAAATCTATCACCATCTCTCTGGTCTTGCTGATGTTCAGCTGCAGGTGATTCTGTCCAGTCCACTCCACAAAGTTGTCTACCAGTGCCCTGTACTCCTCCTCCTGTCCCTCACTTATACACCCAACAACAGCCGAGTCGTCAGAAAACTTTTGCAGGTGACACGACCCGGTGTTGTACTGAAAGTCAGTGGTGTATAAGGTGAACAGGAAAGGAGACAGTACAGTCCCCTGTGGAGCTCCTGTTTCACTAACCACCGCATCAGACAGAACACTGCCCATACGGACAAACTGTGGCCTGCCTGTCAGGTAGTCAGTAATCCAGGAGATCATTGTGTCGTCTACACCCATCACCCGCAGCTTCTCCCCCAGTAGCAGTGGCTGAATGGTGTTAAAAGCACTAGAGAAATCAAAGAATGTGATTCTCACAGTACCTCCTCCACCATCCAGGTGCGAATGGGCTCGTTGCAGCAGGTAGATGACAGCGTCATCAACTCCCAAGTGGGGCTGGTAAGCAAATTGCAGAGGGTCTAGCAGGGCTCTCACCTGCGGCCTCAGGTTGGCCAAAACCAGTCTCTCCAGCACCTTCATGACGTAAGATGTGAGGGCCACTGGTCGATAGTCATTGAGGTCTGATGGTGTCGACTTCTTTGGAACAGGAACCAGGCAGGAAGTCTTCCAAAGCACTGGTATTCTCTCCTGACCAAGGCTCAGGTTGTAGAGGTGTTGTAGGACAGGAGACAGCTGGCTGGCACATGTCTTCAGGATCCTGGGGCTGATTCCGTCAGGGCCTGCAGCCTTCTGCTGGTGGAGTCTCTCCAGCTGTCTCCTAACCTGGCCTGCAGTCAGTCATGCGGGGGAGGCTGCTGGTGTCTTCAGTGGAGGACGAGGAGGTGGAGGTAGAGGAGGAAGAGGAGGAGGAGGAGAAGAAGGAGAGGTGCTGCACAGGAGAGCTCACATCAGAGGAGTGAGGGAGGAGGGGAGGAAGCATTTGGGGCAGTGAGGGTGTGTGGGGGTCTGGAGGTGTCATGGAGACGACAGAAGGCTGTGAGCTGAACCTACTGAAGAATCTGTTCAGCTCGTTTGCCCTCTCCAGGCTGCCCGATGACTGTCTGCCGCTCACCTTACACCCAGTGATCTGCTTCATACCAGTCCACACATCCCTCACATTGTTCTGCCGGTGTTTGGCCTCCAGCTTCCTCCTGTAGGCGTCTTTACAGGCCCTCAGCATATCCCCGAGTTCATGCTGCACTCTCCTCAGTTCTTCCCCGTCTCCAGACCTGAACGCCCTCTTCTTCTTGTTAAGAAGGGCTTTCAGGTCATTGGTGATCCACGGCTTATTATTAGGGAAGCAGCGTACAGTCTGGGTTGGCATGGTGGTGTGTTCACAGAACCTGATGTATTCTGTGATGCAGTCGGTCATGCTGTCGAGATCCTCTCCATGTGGCTCAACAAGTGCATCCCAGTCTGTCGACTCAAAGCAGTCCTGTAGTGCGTCAGCAGCCTCCTGAGTCCACCTCCTCACGCTCCTAGTGTGGACAGGCTGCCGCTGAACAAGGGGGATATACTTAGGGGTCAGCAGAACCAGGTTGTGGTCAGATCTTCCAAGAGGGGGGAGGGCTGTGGGACTGTATGCATCCTTAGCATTTGCATACAACAGATCCAGGTGTTACAGTCTCTGGTGGGGCAGTCAACATACTGGTGAAATGTTGGGAGGGTTTTGTCCAGTGAGACGTGATTAAAATCCCCAGTGATGACAATAAATGCATTAGGATGCTGCGTCTGTATCTGGGCAACAGCGGAGTGGATGATGTCACAGGCCAGCGCTGCATCAGCTGAAGGAGGAACGTACACACCGATAATGACGGCGGACGTGAACTCCCGGGGCAAATAATAAGGCCTCATCCCCACAGTCAACAGTTCAATGTCCGGGGTACAGAGACGTTTCTTCACATGAACATGTCCGGGATTACACCACCTCTCACTCACGTACAGTGCAATCCCTTCTCCTTTCTTCTTTCCGCTGCTTGTCACGTTCCTGTCCACCCGAACAGTGCTGAAGCCGGGAATCGCCACACTGTGGTCCGGGATGTTTGAGTGAAGCCATGTCTCTGTGAAACACAACACACTGCACTCACGATATTCCCTCTGAGCCTTTATCAGCGCGGCGAGCTCGTCCGTCTTGTTCCCCAGAGACCTCACGTTTCCCATGACGATCGCCGGTACAGCCGGTCTGTGTCTCCTCCTCTTAACCCTCCGTTTCACTCCGGCTCTGCAGCCACGGCGTCTCCTCCGCAGCTCCTTCAGGACCTCAGGCCTGGCTCCGGGTAGCAGTGCAGGTTCACACAGCGCAATCAGCTGGTCGTGTGTGTAAACAATGCTCTCAATGATGCGCTCCTGACCCTCCGTTGCTAGGGTTAGCAAAAACATCGCAAAAACATCACAAAAAGTGCTTAAAAGTTCAAAAAAGAAAAATAAGAAAGGTGTTCGTCCTCTCCCAGTCTCTGGAGAAGAGCCGCCAAAAGTTCAGCGAAAACCAGAACACAAACACAACACAAATACAACAAAAACTACGAAAAAACTTAAAAACCCACGGGAGCTGCTGTTACAGGCTGCCACCTAGTACGGCGCCATAGCAACCGAAAAAACAAAAACACTCAAAGTTAAGCAACGAGTTCACTCAAGCAATACAGGCAAAGACGCCAAAGCAGGATACTTTCAAAAGTAAATATCCTTGAGACAGCGACATGGCCAAAAATATTACAGAGAAGGTAATTACATTAATCGTTCTGGATAACCAGCTCATCTCCGTGGTAGAGGATCAGGGTTTTCTTGTCATCTAGAGTTTTTGATTCCTTGGTATGCCCTACCATCTCGACATTACATTAAAATGACTCCATTTTCGAGCTCTAACGTGCCGGTATGCAACAAAGTTTCACGGGTCTCATACAGCAGCGCATGTAAAACAGGCAATCGAGGAGATGCTGAACCTATGTGAAATAAACAAACTAGCATCTTGGGGCATGGCGGGCCCTCGGTGGGGGCTGGGTTAAGCGGAGTGGTTGGGCCCCACCTCTCCCCCTCTCTTGCACAAAAAAAAAATAAAAATAAATGAATAAATAAAAAACCCCACCCCTCAACGGGTAGACCCCCTCCCAAGGGTCTGGGAGTTGCCCAAACCAGGAAGTGGCACAGGAGGTCAGATTTGCAAAGGGTCAGCAGTTACCTACGGGTTCGGCTGCGGCCGCGGCCCAAGGCACAATCTATAAAAAAATAAAAAATAAAAAAAACAATAATAACAATAATCGATTTGAAGAAGAAAAAAAATGCCACTCCTCAGCGGGCAGAGCCCCTCCCAAGGGTCTTGGAGTTGCTCAGACCAGGAAGTGGCACAGAAGATCAGATTTGCAACGGGCCAGCAGCCACTTTCAGGTTCAGCTGCGGCCCAAGGTACAATCAAAAAATAATTTAAGAAAAATAAAAAACATATAATAATAATGATAATACAAAAATACAAGTAAAAATTAGGTGGGACAGGGAGGGGGGATCCTTTCACTGCCGTCTTGCCTGTCTTCCGCTGGGGCTGTCGACTGGGCTACTTGGGACCGGGTAGGGGGACCCCTCGCTTTCCTCCCTGAACCCCGGGTCCGACCTTACCCCTCATTGCAATATATTATCATCATCGTAATTATAAATTAGGCTGTTATGGTATCAATCTGAAAGGTAAATCATCGAATTTTACTCAATTGCCTTTGTTCCCTGTCATGTGGCCTTGGTGTCCCTAAAAAAAAAAAAAGGTGAAGGCCAAATGGCCTTGCCCCTAAAATGACCAAATTCCCACCCTGATGAGGAGTTAATGTGAGATATGATAATGTAATATAGGGCTAAACAAGACATTATAATATAATATATCATGATGTAATATAGTACAGTATGATATATAATAACATATATGTGAACATAATATATGTGAACACAACCTAATGTAATGCCAAGTATCATGACAATGACTATCATAAGTCTAATTATTGGAGTTATAATTGATGATTTATAATAAGACATGGATTATGTATTAAAACATGTTTAATACCAATATCAAGTAAAACATTTTTTTTTTAAGTAGGGTTGTGCTTAGGTGATTTGGTGACACTACACTGAATATTAGTGTTATTGAATATTTCTCCCAATAGAAATTCCCCAAAATTATGGCAAAGCAAAAAAATTGTATAATAAACAGCAGGAGACCATTGATGTGTGGAGTGATTTTGGTGACACTACAGTGAATAATAGTGAAGTTATTGAATATTTTTTGTAGAATCTCTTTTCGGTGTTGCACCAGTGTTAATGTCCAGCCCGGAGGAGCGCTTGTTTTTATGAAAATACGGTTGTAGCTTAGACAGACAGACAGACAGACAGACAGACAGACATTAATGATCCCAGACTGGGAAATTATTTTGTTACAGCAGTAGTGGGTCAGCAAGTAAAACACTTCGTACATAACATAAATAGAATCCAATATAAACATAGTGTATATATACAGTGCACAGTGTGCTATAAACAATAATAATATATACAACAAAACAAAATATGCAAAATATACTATAATAATATATACAACAAAACAGTAGAGAGACCAAAGTTCTCTGTCAGGCAGAGGTGAGAGAATTATTAAATAAAGTGATGGCTTGTGGCAGGAAAGATTTCCTGTATCTATTGCTACGACAGCGAAGCTGAAGCAGCCTTCCGGAGAAGCTGTCTGACCAGTGTGAGTTGGAGAGGGTGGAGAGGATTATCCATGATGGATAACAGTTTTTTCAGTGTCCTCCTCTCCACCACAGCCTCCAGAGTGTCCTGTTTACAGCCAATCACAGAGCCAGCCCTCCTGATCAGTTTGTTGAGTCTGTTGGTGTCGCTGGCTCCGATTCTGCTTCCCCAACAAACCACAGCAAAGAAAAGTACACTGGCCACCACAGACTGATAAAAGATCTCCAACATCTTGCTGCACACGTTGAAGGATCTCAGCTTCCTCAGGAAGTAAAGTCTGCTCATCCCCTTCTTGTAAACAGCTTCAGTGTTAGATCTCCAGTCCAGTCTGTGGTTGATAGTAACACCCAGGTACTTGTAAT
Organism: Sparus aurata; assembly: GCF_900880675.1. Taxonomy (NCBI): domain Eukaryota; kingdom Metazoa; phylum Chordata; class Actinopteri; order Spariformes; family Sparidae; genus Sparus; species Sparus aurata. The sequence continues at coordinate 253,483 of NC_044207.1, read as the reverse complement.
CCTCCACCGTCTCCACATCCCTTCCCAGAATGCACAGAGGTTGGAAAGCCGTCTTCCTCTTCTTCCTGAAATCTATCACCATCTCTCTGGTCTTGCTGATGTTCAGCCGCAGGTGATTCTGTCCAGTCCACTCCACAAAGTTGTCTACCAGTGCCCTGTGCTCCTCCTCCTGTCCCTCACTGATACACCCAACAACAGCCGAGTCGTCAGCTTGTTGTCTACCTTACTACTATAGTAGTTAAGAGTAGTTGAACTTACTGTGAGTGACTACTGTGTACTCGGGTGGCTGAAATTCAAGGCAAGAACACTATGCTGACCGGGCCAGGGGCACAGAGGCTACTGTGGCCGTACGATGATTTTTTTTTCACGGGGCATCAAGGCCAAAGTGCGAGGCCGCCATGAAATTCCCCCCTGCTCCTCACACTATATTAGTTTAAATCGTATTGCATTTCTTTTATTATAATGTCTCGTATTGCCATAAATTGTCTAATCTGATCTTAAATTATCTAGCTACATTATGTTAGGTTAAATTATATGGCACTATACAGATTATTCCTATTACTACTACCCTTTTCATATTTACTCTTTACTTAATTTACTCATTTATTTTTATTCTATCATCTATCTATGCCGTATTACATATAATACCATACTATCTGCCTCTCAGCCACTTGCACGCACACATGCACGCACACACGCACGCACGCACACACATACACACACACACACACACACACACACACCTATACTACCTATACACATATCATCAGAACTTTACGTTGTTTTCTGTTGTTATCTGTGCTGTATGTCCACTGTCTGTATTCGTAGTCCACATGGTGTAATGGCCTCTTAACTTATTCTGAGTGATTCTGCTTGATACTAGCTGCTGACTTGTCACTGTAGATCATGGCCATTACCAAAATTAATAAAGCAGCTTTTTTGACTTTGATATTCTTTCCATTCCAATTTCTATGCAGGGTTTTTATGCTGTAGAACTGTAGGATAATTGGATACAGAGTATGTATTGCATTTCTATTAACAGTATTTCTGTAATTTAGAATCTATTAAATAAGCAATTTTCTCTCAGCAGCAGGTGATCATTTGCATTTGTTTGCCATGCACTTTATGCTTACAGACAGCTGTTTGTACAGTTGATCTTGGGACCTGTAACTGCTTTGAAATGGCTCCAATTGACTTTCCTGACTTGTTCAAATTACAAAGAACATTTGACTCGCAACTTTTTGTAATTGCCAGAAATGATTGTTCAAGTTACTGTATATATTTTTCCAGCTGATTTCCTTATGACTTCTGTATTACATCGTCCTTAGCCTGGTCACCTTTTTCACACAGATCACGAAAAAGGGTCTGTCTTTCCTTATTCTCAAGGCTGCAGTGTTTGTGTTTAATCAAATGCTTACTTACATAGTGTGTGTTTCCAGGAACTGCCTTGGTTACTCGCTGGGACAGACTTTGTTAATGAGGACATCCTATCCCTCTCACAAATGTAAAATTCATGGCTTTAAAATAAAGTTGAATCAAGAATACAATATTACAGTAACAATCAGATGACCGTCATAAAATGGCATAGTCAGGAGCTGAGAGAAGTTAATAAAGCAATTACATGGACTTATTTTAAGGTGAAACTCTCGCCAAAATGCAACCTAGGCTTTTTTTGTGAATGTATATGAGTCAAACCTTCGTGTAAAAGCATAATTACGACAAAAGCAGCACTTTTAAGATTTACCGTATTTTCGTTTTTGGGTCAAGCTCATTTTCTCAGTACAAGAAGCACTTTTATGCTAGCATCAAAATCTCTCAAACACTGAGAAGACTCGACACAACATCAGGCATGTGATTTTTCGACATGAAAAAGCGACCCTCGTGAATCATGCAAATCCGCTTTTTTTTTTGTTTTTTTTGGCCAGGGGGGGTCGGACCGCCATTAACCACCAATAGGTTTTAACAGACCAGGTGTTTATTTGGGACAGGCGTTTAATTCCCTCCTCACAAAAATCCGGGATGAAAATGTCACAAACTTCTCCAGCTTCTCTGTGAATTCTCTGGCATCCCTCTGGGCAATAGTTGTCTACTGCCAGTGAAGTTGTTGCTGCGGAGGAAACGATTCAGCCAACCAGCACTCGCTGCAAACTCCTCATCTCTGCTGTCACTCACGGTGGCGGACATTTGTTTCTCCATCGCCCTGATCATTTTGCGGGACACTCTCTCATGGCGTGCCCGTTTGCTGATAACTCATCCCCTCATGTTTATCTGAAGCTCCTCTCTAGCCTTCTTCCTCCCTCCACCAGGCAGCCTGGCCCTGTTGCCGTCCTCCGCGGACAGACACTGAAGCTCCGTTTTATTTTTTCGCCAATCTCTCCCTCTCTTGGGGTCGACAGAGAAACATCTAGCGGCTGCTTCTCCCGAGTTTTCCTCTGCATATTTTAAGACAGAAAGTTTGCTGCACCGGAGTCATGGCGATCACCAGTGTGATGACTGACAGAAAGCAAGCACGATACGTGAAAAAGGTGAAGAAAAAAATCGTGCAGTGTCAGTGGTCACGTGCAGTGTGAGGGGACCACATGATGTGTTTTATTATGTTTTTATGTGTTTACAGCTGCTAATGTATGTAACGCTGTTACTGTGATGACACATGACAGTTAAATATTGAATCTGTCTATTATAACCACATCCTGACATGTAACTGTTAATTTTTTGTCATGATTGCTATTATTAGTACTTAGATTATCAAAAATCACAAAGACTGCAGATCATGATAAGAAGCTGCAACTGGCAGTGAGCTGCTGCTTTCTTTTCTTTTAGCAGTGAAGTGATGTACTCCATGACAGAACATTATAGAATATGATAATGTATAAAATAACATTTAATGGTAAAAACAAAAAGTAAAGTTGCAGTAGACTTATATTATAAATATGCAGCATATATATAGTTTATTATTATTATTATTATTATTATTATTATTATTATTATCAATTTTATTACGACTACTATTTTTCTGCATATTCTTGACTTTGAATGGGAGCTGCTGTAAAGCGTTTCTGATTCATATATTATGCAGTCAGTTGTCCAAATTTTAAGTTAAATTAAATGAACCAAGACATATGTCAGGGTGTAGTGATTATAGACACAGATTCAATATTTAAGTGTCATTTATCATCACAGTAACAGCGTCACATACCAGAGTTTGCTGAAAAGAAAGTTTTTCTAACAACTCACCTTAGCAGTAGCTGGTTCCACTCCCAGTCGTCATGGCAGCCGAGAAGTATCGATCTCAGAATGTAACATAGCTTTGAGGAGAGTTAAGGTGGACCGCTACTCTGTTCCGGCAACAACTATCCACGCGATATCTCATGTGACTTTTCTGGCTTTTTATTTTAGTATTGTTTCTTATATGAGGCTTCTTTTTCAACTTCAAGGTCAATATTGTTTTTCGCTAACGACAAAACAATGAATTATCCGTGCATTTCTATGGAATTAAGCTTTAGGAGCGGTCCACCTTAACTGTCCCCCATGTTACATTGCATTCGGAGATCGATACTTCTCACTGGCAGGACAGCGGTGAGTGGAGGAAACAACTGCTAACGTGAGTTGTCCAAATACTCTGTTTTTAGTAAACTCTGTGTACACAAACAATATTCTCAATGCTCATGTTCATGTGTAGAGACCCTGGTGATAATACGGGCAAAATTTCATGTTGTGTTGATCCTTCTTAGTGTTTTAAAAATAGCTAGCATAAGAGTGCCCCTTGCATTGAGAAAATGAGCTTGACCCGAAAAAGAAAATACGGTAAATCTTGAAAGTGCTTCTTTCGCCGTAATTATGCTTTTACACAAAGGTTTGACTCATATACATTCACAAAAAAAGCCTAGGTTGCATTTTGGCGAGAGTTTCACTTTCAAACGCAGGTATTCTGTACATAGAAGAGGCTAGTTTCATTTTTTAGGACAGGAAACTACTTCACCATCTGTGACATGTTTTAACATTATTTATAATATTCAGCTTTAATTTGGCTTAATATTTTATTTTATTTTTTGGTTTTCTTTTTAAGTATTTTGGCTTTTATATGGCTTTATTGATAGAACAGCTCAAGATACAACAGGAAACAAGAAGAGAGAGGGGGGAAGTGACACGCAGCTAAGAGCCCCAGGCCGGGACCCGAACCTCGGGCTGCTGCAGCAAGGACAAAGCCTCTGCACATGGGATGCCCGCTCTACTAACTGAGCTAAACGGCACCCCAGTTCGGCTTAATATTTAACAACTAACATGATTTTTAGTACAAAACCAGAGTAGGCTTCGTTAGGACTTTAAAAACAGAGTAAACACCAAGTTACTTAAATGATAAACTAAATAATATTGAATAATGACTTCATTTTGATTGCAGTGGCCAGTCTAAGGCACACCTGTGCAATAATCATGCCATCTAATCAGCATCTTGATATGCCACACCTGTGAGGTGGGATGGATTATCTTGGCAAAGGAGAAGTGCTCACTAACACAGATTTAGACAGATTTGTGAAAAATATTTGAGAGAAACTGATCTTTTGTGTATATAGAAAATGTTTGAGATCTTTGAGTTCAGCTCATGAAAAATGGGACAGGAAAACAAAAGTGTTGCATTTATATTTTTGTTCAGTGTATTTATGCCATCCCTGACTGTCAGATAATACATTTTTATTTCTTTAAATTCTTAACAGTGATTAATCATTAACATCCCTAGTTGCCGTGTTTTAACACACTCATTACCTGCAGATGCATAAATGCACCTAGTTGCTTTAGACCTCACATGTTGGCACAGCCCTGGAAAAATATTCTGAATACTGGGATTTCTGCACATGTAGTTATCTAGATGACCAGCAGGTGGAGTTAGTGCTCCATGGAAAGACATAGCAGGAGAAATAAGGCCTTCAACAGTGATGTCAGCACTGCTTTTTAAAACTCAGACCTCTGCAGGTTTTTACATCCCACCAGCTAGTTCAATGTCTTCCCCTGGTTGTCCAGGTGGTACATAGTACCATCGATGGTCAAATGAAATGTTATCCTATGTACCAGCAGGGCTCATTGATGTAAACAGGACTTGTACAATACACCACCATCACCAAATGCGGGGAGAAACTGGTCAGATCATTGTGTGTGTGTGTGTGTGTCTGTGTATGTGTGTGTGCGCGTGTGCGCGTGTGCGTGTTCCTGCACACAAGCGTACTGTAAGCCAGATGGCAGACAGACACAGTGTTCCCTGTCTTCGCCCTTATTTATCATTGTTTCACTAATAGAATTACTGACTGCTTGACTGCTCCCTGAATGACTGATTGGCTGTTCCATCTCAGTGGCTGACTGAGTCACTGACTGACCAGTTAAAAGGGTTTCTAGTTAACTAACTACCTGGCTGACTGGCTTGGTGACTTACTGTCCGAGCGCTTCATCGGCCAACAGACTGGGTTCCTGGGTGACGGCCTGCCGGCCTCTGAATACTGAATGATTCACTGAGGGACTGTCTGGTTTTTCAGATGAGGTCAGAGCAGTGCAGGGCTGCAGCTGCTAGGATAGAGTGCTGTTTTGTTTTCTACTCTTGCCAGGACCACACAGACAACATTGTTACTGTACATTGGATGGAGACAGAGGATGAATAGACATGACGGGGTGGGGGTAAGAGAGATAGTTGATGAAAGTAGAGATGGAAGGAGAGGAGGGCCAGGGTTTCATAGTGGAAGAATTCAAAGATGAGTGATGCAAGGAAGACACAGTGAAGGTGAGACAATGAGGGGTGATACTTGAAGGGGGAATGAACGAACAAGGTGACCTAGTGGGCTAAACACACAGTTTTAATCCATATGCCACAGCTGATGTGATCTTAACAGATGGGGAAACTGGGAGGTTTAACACATAAGTAAAGAGAGAGGGAAAGGGATTGTGACCGATAGATGGAGAGGGAGAGGGATGACTCCATTGTATCAAATTACAGACTCTGCTCTGTCCTGTTCTTACCATAGCTGTGTGAAAACCAGGAGCCAGACTCTGCCAGAGTATCTGGACTGGTACAGCTTATGTATGGGACTAGACTACATTACAGGATCGTCAGGGGTTGACCTGTAGAAATGCTAAAGGCATTCACACTATTGTTCTTCTGGAGTTTCTTTCGTGAATGCTGTTCTTCTCGTTTATTTATTATTCTTCTTCCGGACGTTTTTCGGCACGCTTCTTCTCCTATAAATATTGAGCTATTGAAACCATTCAGGTATCAAAATGTGCAGGTTTTTAAGGACATTGCTGCTTGTATTTTTCTCATTTCCATCTTTTATAATTTTTAAAATATTAAGCTTTTTATGCAAAAATTTTCCCATTCATCCTTATGGTGATTGTTTTCAAATTTCATTCTGCTACAACTTCAGCATACGTCCAGCTATAGAAACTGTTCAACTATTAAAATGTTCAGCTTTTTAAGCTCTTTCAGCTTTTTTGGAAATTCAGCTTTTTCCCCCAAAAAATTAACATTGAAGTAAATGGGGAAAATCTTCAAATCCTCTGCAAAACTCATCGCTTTTCAACCTCTTCTTGTCCCTCATGCTTTGAGCTAGAGACACCATTCCAACTTTAAACGAGTCACAAGACCTTGAACTATTGGCGATGTATTCAGTTTTTAAAAATCTTTTTTAAAAAAAGTTTTAGTTTTAAGGTGTTTTAGCCCGTTTTCTGATTTTGTAATGGGTGTGTATTGCGTGAGCTAGAGTGCGTGACATCATCGCTGGAGTGGAAAGCAGCTGGACAATCTGGAGAAAGAATTCTCTTCAGCTGGATTTGGATCCCACATCTTTTACTTGACATAGACAATATGTGTATAGAAAGGAAATCTTGCTGGCAGCTGATGGTCTTAATTCAGATGTAGGACTTACAGTTTTGGATTTAGAAGCACGAGAGCGACAAGAACTTGAGCAGCTCCCCCATAAGCCACAATGTTAATTTTGAGGCTAAATTTCTGGAGGAGAGCAGACGGTACCTGATTTGTCTCTCGCTTTTCTGCCCTCATTTCTCACTCTAAAGAAATAAAAACGACATGAGTGCGTTCAGCCATGTCTCCTCTCACCCAACATATTTGGGCGATAACATTACAGTTTTTTCAAGAATCGTATTAGTTTGGGAGGCGTTTTCCCATTCATTCTTATGGGGACATTTTCATCTTTGGCTCTCGTACTTCTCCAGCATGTGTATCTGACGAATGCGTGTGTAGTGCATGAGCTAGAGTGCGTGACATCATCGCTAGAGTGTAGAGCAGCTGTAAAAACGGGAGAAAGAATTCTCTTCAGCTGGATTTGGATCCCACATCTTTTACTTTACATAGACATTATATGCATAGAAATGTAGGAAATCTTGTTGGTTTTTAGCTGGTGGTCTTATTTCAGATGTAGGACTTACACTTTTGGCTGTTGAAGCCCCAGAGCGACAAGCACTCCAGCAACTCCCCCATAAGCATCAATGTTAATTTTGAGCCTAAATTTCTGGAGGAGAGCAGACAGTACGTGTTGTGTCTCTCACTCTGGTGCCCTCATTTTTCACTATACAAAAATAATTAATCTTTCTGCCTTTTCAACTCCTTCAAACATTCAACTTCATGTTCCGCAATCAAAATGTTCAACTTTTTAAACACTTTAAGCCCCCTTTCAGCCCTCTTACTTTTCAGCTTTTCTGCCTTTTCAGTTTTTCAAAATATTCATCTTTCTGTCGTTTCAGCTTCTTCATACAGTCAGCTTTATTTTTACCTGGAGAAACTCTTCAGATATCAAACTGTTCACGTTTTCAAGCTCTGTCGGCCCTCTTACTTTTTAGCTTTTTAAAATATTCATCTTTCTGCCTTTTCATTTATCCTTCTGCCCCATTCTTAAGGGGACATTTTCAACTTTGGCTCTGCTACTGCTCCAGCATATGTGCAGCCAGAGAAAACTGTTTACCTTTTTAAGCTCTTTCTGCCCTCTTACTTTTCAGCTTTTGCAGCTCTTTCAAATATTCATTCTTCTGCTTTTTCAGCTTTTTCCATACATTCAGCTTTATGACCAGCTAGAGAAACTGTTCAGGTATTTTAAGCTCTTTCAGCCTTTAACTTTTCACCTTTTCAGCCTTGTTTCACCATTTTAAGCTCTTCCAGCCTTCTTACTATACAGCTTTTCAGCCTATTCAGCCTTTTTTTCACCTTTTTAAGCTCTTTCTGCATTTAACTTTTCATCTTTTCAGCCTTTTTTCATTTTTTTTTCAGCTCTTCCAGCCCCCTCACTCTACAGCTTTTCAGCCTTTTTTCACCTTTTTAAGCTCTTCCAACCCTCTTACTCTACAGCTTAGGGTTAGGGTTTACAGCCTTTTCAGCTTTTTAAAATAAACTGTTCAGCTATCAAACCGTTTACCTTTTAAGCTCTGTCAGCCTATCACTTTTTAGCTTGCAATTCTTTTCAGCTTTTTAAAACATTCAGCTTCAAGTTCAGCTAGAGAAACTGTTCAGCTATCAAAATGTTCAGCTTTGTTAGCCCATTTAACTTATTACTTTTAAGCCTTTCTGTCTTTTCAGCTTTTGAAAAATTGAGCTTTTTCTGCAAATTCCCGACCATTCAACCTATAGTTTTATGCATTTTCGGCAGTACATTCAGCAGATTTCCGAAATCACTTAGGCTTTAAGAATTCACACTGTGTTTTCGCAGGAAATGCAATTTTTCTAGTTAAAATTTCAAGTTCTGTTTATTTATATATATGTATGTGTTTCTGTAGGCTGGTCAGGAGTCATTCCGGTCCATCACCAGATCTTACTACAGAGGAGCAGCAGGAGCACTGCTAGTCTATGACATCACAAGGTAACATCCAGTCAGATGGACCTAACAAAGTTAAGAGGAACAGTTCTCCCCAAAATTTGCTGCAAACCCCCAGAAATGCTTTGTGGACTAAGACTCTTCACCAAAGTTTCCATCACCTGTGGTGATGATATGTAGATAATGACTGAATTTTCATTTTTGGCTGAACTCTTCATTTAAGAACTTTTCAATTTGTCCCATTACCAGCATCTTTCCTTACAACGAACCATTTCTGCTTGCAGGTTGTAACTATATTGTGAAAGGACAATAGTGTAGATTAGCACAAGGTTAGAGTTTTTAGTAATTCAGCGGCTCTGTACTTACACAGCGCTGCATTGAAATGCAGTGTGCTAACATCAGCATGGTATCAGTAACAATGCTAACTTGCTGATGTTGAGTAGGTATAATGTTTATAGTTTTCAGCATCTTATTTTAACATGCTAACTAGGGTTGCAGCTAACAAATAATTTGTTTAAAAAAATGGTGTCTCCCAAACCCCAAGATAATGTCCACAAATGGAGGAAATGAATCAGAAAATATTCACATTTATGAATCTAGCAATTAGTTTAATAGTCGACAGCTTAGGCTGTAATATTAAGTGAATAGGTCAGTAAGAGGCTGATTGACCCAATAATGGAATTAGACTTGAAGTTAAGAACAACCCAAGTGTTCACAGTTGACTTTGACAGGCATGATGTGTAAACATCGTTTTGTGCCAGTCCACCCAATAGTTTGGAAATTCATTGCAGAACCAGAGGAAAAGTTTGGGGATCACTATTCGAGTTTATCCTATGGGAACCATGTATTCGATCTCATGTGCAGAAATGGTAGGAGCCTTTTTACTTACTTTTTGCTTAATCACACAGTGGGGGGCTTTTTCCACAGACATAGTGACATAGTTGCGTTATTGCAGGAGTCAAGCTCACATGTGCGTCTTGTTGAAAAGGTTTAAATGCCACTTCCAGAGGTGGAATGGATTTTGGATACATTTTATAGCTAGCTTCTTTGCGATAGGATAGCTGCTAGATCTGCAAAAGATGCATGAAGTGACCTGGTGTAAATTGGTTATTGGCTGCCTGTCTTCCAAAACACCACTAGCACCAGGTCAGATTCTCAGTCCATTCAATGCTATGGTCCACAGAAAAATATACTGATGACCACAGCACAGATTGAAATTAAATGTGTTACTAATCTTCCTGAGAGGTTGATTAGTGATTTTTCATTACCCTGTTACATTTTGTCCAGGACTGCCATTAGGTCAAAATGTCCCCTGCACCAGCATTCCTCTATCTCAAAAAACAAATGCAGATTCTCTGTGGATATTCATGTTCCCCAGAAGAAGACTCTAGGGGGATTCCCCTACATCTAACCTAATCTGTAAATGCACTCAGTTGACTAGGTCATTTTAATATGATTAGGGACTGTAATGTAGGTAAAAAAGGCCAGTGCTAATATGAGCTAATAAAAACTTCTGATCTGCAGTAATATTGTATAAACTAAGGCAAACGTTCATGATATCAGTATGTGTTCGTTCGTTTTAATCCCTCTCGGTGTACTTTTATATTCCTGCATATCCCACAAATCACAATTGTCCTGCATAAGTTGTCAACCTGCATATTGTATTAAAAACAAAGCAAGTGTTATTGAGGCCAAATGCATTGTTAAAACAAATTTACCGAAGTGGAGGTCATTTTGGGGCGATTTCTGAGAGAGAGTAACAAAATTGTCAAATCTGAATTCTGCTGATTGTTGAAGAAACAGGGCAGACAAGTTATTTTTGTATATTGTTGGTTAATGATGTCCTTGTTGCTTCCTCTTGAAATGTTTACAAGCAAGAGAAAAACCTAATGATCTGTAGAGGTAACAGTTGCTTCTTTGAACACTGATTTTCTGTGTAAAAGTAGATTGAAACTACATTGTGTGCTTGTTTTGACAGAAGGGACACCTTCAACCACTTGACAACCTGGTTAGAGGACGCTCGCCAACATTCCAACTCCAATATGGTCATCATGCTTATTGGCAACAAGAGGTGAGATCTTAGGACACATTGTTGATGTACTTATATATTGTGTGCGTGTGTGTGTGTGTGTGTGTGTGTGTGTGTGTGTGTGTGTGTGCGCGCGCGCGCGCGTGTGTGAGAGAGAGAGAGAATCAATCACACTGTTCTACACTGATATAAATACACTATTTAGTCAAAGGTATTCAGGGCTCTATTTGTTTATTCATGATACCTTTGGCTCCCTCTATACCAGTTCCATAAATAGCACTCATTGAGTAAGACAAAGTTCTGTCATGGTAAATACATACTCCAGTCAAATATAAATGAGGAACTTACTTCTTCAACAAACCTCAGGTGGTTATTGAAACAGATGCCTCACGCAGTACCCAAGGTTACCTTGTCGCCTTGTGTAAGAAAAATGATACAAGTTATCACAAAAAAAGTATTTGTGTTGTTACAGTTGGTCTGTTTGAGGGGATTAAGATTCTGAATTGATGCTCCCATGACCTTAATTTTATCCCAAACAAACTGGTTAAGAGTTATAAGGGATGGACTCATCAAGGCCTCTCCTCATATTTTATAACCGGGGGACACTGAGGTTCAGGCACTGAAAAGACTTCATGGATTAAATAATAGTGAGCTTTTCAGATTTCTTCAGGGAGGTCACCATACAAACAGCCTTATGTTACAGAGTCAAAGGCCATTGGAAATTATCTTATTGAAGGTTCTTATTAGTGCCTGTGAAACAGACTAAGGGCTTAAAACAATTTCCAGAATATACAGGACTCTTCAAGTTATTAAGTTAGTAAACTCGAACCTTTACAAAACAAAAATGGGAGCGGGAAACTAACAGTTGTATCTCAGAAGAAATTTGGAAAGATGATTGTGAATTTCAGTGGAGGATATTGAGCACAGTTGCATGGAGGGTGTTTGGCTTGAAGAGTCTTGTAGAGGAACTTACTTCTTTAACAAACATCAGCTGGTTATTGAAACAAATGCCTTACGCAGTACCCGAGGTTACATAATAGCCAAGGGTAAGAAAAATGATACAAGTTGTCATTCAAAAGTGTTGGTGTTGTTACAATCACAAACAATTGAACAAATGTTGCTTTCTTTGCGGACTATCAATCCTTGTAGATGGACTTACACTCCATTCAACTGTTTAGTTTTGCCACACAGATGATTAGGACAAGACACCCTTCTTCTGTGTGTTGTGGCAAATTCACAATCACTCTACCAGGTGTTAATTATAGGTTACAGCAATCTGCACAACAGATACATCCCAATAGAGGAGCTGCATGCTTTTCAGGCAGAACACAGTTCCAAACAGGGTCTCATCTCTCTATAAAAGCAAGGAATCTCTGTCTGTCTGTCTGTCTGTGTGTGTCTGTGTGTGTGCCTCAAATATCTCTGCGGATCAGGATCAGACTGACCTGAGAGTTTCAACATGGCTGCTGCTTGGTTCAAGGGTGTGCAACTTCACATTTGTTTGGACTGCAATGTTGCCATTAATAAATTATTTCATAAATGCTTTACAAATTCTGCGAGCATTGTCCACCGGAGCCACCACAGTCACGTGCGCACCAGAACCAATCACTGCACACCGTAGCCACATGTGCACCAGAGCCAATCACTGAAGAGCCCACTGTGACCCCCCACCTTAAGAAACAATTAGATTTATAGCTGCAGCGGCGCGAGCTAGACCGGGATTTTGTTTCATTTTCATTTCTTTATTCACATCAGTTACAATCATATACAACATACTCTTTTAAATCTGTAATAATCTTATGTGAAATGGGACACCCTAGAAAGCTTAAAAAGCTTATTAAGAGGGGCCCAAGCACAGCCGGCGGTTCGGTCCCGTTCTGTGCATCTAAACTGACTGTTGTGGATTAATGACACTGAACGAGTCTGTTCGGGTCTGAGGAGATTCGGACACACAAGGACAACAAAGTAGAATCGAAATCTGTGGATGTTTGTGTGTAGCTAGCTGCTAGCCGCTAGCCCACCCACACGGCCCACCTCCCTAGTCGACGGACCGGACCCACCGGCACGTCCAAAACCGGACTTGGGGTAAATAATGGCCGCCACGCTTTTTCGTGAACATTGCCATCACGTTTGCTTTGTGTCTGGTGCAGAAACGGTAAAAACGGGCTTTTATCACGAAAGTGTCCAAGCAGCAAGTTTGGTTGTAAACAAGCTAGAGGTGCACCGATCCGATATTAAGATCGGATATCGGCCCTGATATTGACAAAACGGCTGGATTGGGGATCGGTAAAATGAAACAGATCCACGGGCCGATCCAGTTTTTTTTTTTTTTTTTTTTCTCCGTCGCAGCACATCCTACGTCATTCTTCAGCATTAGTATGTCGCGTGCTGGAAGAGTGCAAGTTGTTGTTTGACCAACTCTTTATTAGTTTATTCTCAGGTTCAGCTGCTGCTTATTTTGTATTCCTGTTTGCAGTACGTTACACTTACTCACGTCACATTTCTCTGCTGATTAGCTAGTAGCCCCACCATCAGTTGTTAGCCTCACCGATCAGCTGTTAGCCTATCAATGCTAACTTTCAAACCAACGTACTCAATACTATGTGGGCTGTCCATCGTTGCTCCGTTGGTCCTCCCTCCACCACAACCTCAATGTTTTTCACCGCCGGGTTGCTTTGTCTCCTCCTCTGCTGCTGCGGTCTCACCGGCTCGCAGCAATGCTGGATGGTTGCCCCCGCTGTGTGCACGGAGCCTCCAGACGCTAGTTTGTTTACGGACGGTGCTACTGACTTCGGTGCTAGTTTTCCCTCCGTGCTGACTGACAGGCGCTACATTCATTCTTTGTTTTGTTTGTTCCACTTTGTTACGTGTGTCGTTGGGTACCCTGACAGGCGCTATATAAACAGGGTTCGTACGGGTGCTTGAAATCCTTGAAAGTGCTTGAATTTCAATGTTGTGTTTTCAAGGTCTGGAAAGTGCTTGGATTTTAGTTTAAGTGCTTGAAAGTGCTTGACATTATAACTCTGTGTCTTGGCAACATTGGGATCAGACTGGATAGTTTTCCTATTACAAGGAGAAATAAAATCAGTGTGTGTGTGTATCATCACACATGCAGCCTGGTAGCAATAGAGAAGGATGGCTGAGGAGAAGGTGAATTTGATGCAATTTGGAGTGATGACACGTTCAGTATTAATAAACTTTGATGAATAAGCAAAAAGCTTATAAAAGTTTATGTCAAAAAAGAAAATTACAGGGTGCTCTCAGGTCTCTCTTTGTCCCGGTGCAAGTGTACCTGAAGAACGCCAAGTGGCTTCCCTTTTTTAGGATAAAACTTTGTGTTCTCCTTTAATTTCTAAAGTTGTAGTTATAGTAGATGTTTACAGCATAATACAATGTACATAATTGTGATAAAAAGTGAAAAAAATAATCATGAGTATATATATTCCTGTAGATATGTATTTTACCCCAGCGATAAGGTACTGGAAGATTTTGTAAATGACCCTTAAAAGTGCTTGAAAAGTGCTTGAATTTGACCTTGAAAATGTGAACAAACCCTGTATAAATTTTATGTATTATTATCATTATTATTATTATTAATGTTACACATGTTTACAATGTTCGGTTACTGTTTGATAATTTTGTCTTAGTTAGGAAAGTCTGGTGCCTTTAGTCCCTTTCACATGGTGGAAGGTATACAGTTTATTATTAATTCAACAACGGTATCGGATCGGTATTGGCCGATACGCTCAGTCCAGGTATCGGTATCGGGATTGGATCGGAAAAAACTGGATCGGTGCATCTCTAAAACAAGCGGATTTATACCTGCAGCGGCACGAGCTGGACCGGGATTTTGCCGGCGGTTCGGTCCCGTTCTGTTCTGTGAATCTAAACTGACTGTTGTGGATTAATGAGACTAAACGAGTCCGGACCGAGTCTGTTCCGGTCTGAGGAGATCCGGAGACGCGCGGACAACAAAGTGGAATCGGAATCTGTGGAGTTTCGTGTGTAGCTAGCCGCTAGCCCACCCACACGGCCCACCTCCCGAGGCAACAGACCGGACACGCCGGCACGTCCAAAACCGGACTTAGGGTAAATAATGTCCGCCACGCTTTTTCGCGAACATTGCCGTCACGTTTGCTTTGTGTCTGTTGCAGGAAGAAATGGTAAAAACTGGCTTTTATCACGAAAGTGTCCAAGCAGCAAGTTTGGTTGCTGAGGAACGGGAAGTTGTGTGAGGGACGCCAGCAGTGATACAGACAGCGACAGAGATAGCGAGTTTTGAGAGTTGAGAGATTTGTGACATATAGCGTGTTTGGGGTGTATAGTTAGTATGTAATGTAGTGTTTGGTGTAGTGTAGTAGTTTTTTTGTGTTGTGAGTCAAAACAAGGAGGAGACTGCTGAATGTGGAGCAGGCAGGACTGAGCTGAGGAGCCTGAGGCATTGCCTGCATTTAAATGTAAATGGTTACAAATAACTTTGTAAATTTCAAAAACTTATGCACAAATTTAGCAAACAACTATTTATATTTGCATTATAACTAATGCAATTGGTTCATTAAACTGTTTGTGGTTTTCACAGTAAAAAATCTAACTTTTTCCTACTCTGATTTGATCTTATTTTGTGATTTTAGGTCCATAGTGTTAATATAATATGTCAAAATGAAAAAATAACTATACAGTCACACATGTGAGGTTGTGCTGAAAATAATGACACCAAACAAGGCAAGGTAAATCGTTTTTAAGGTGAAATGTAATGGTATAATCAAAAGTAGTCAAAAACAGCCAATTATATCCCTGACATCCCACCTTCAAACACAACCTCATTTGGCCATCCATGAAAAAGCTACTTAACCTCCCTACTTCTATAGGAATACATGCTTCCTATGGGCAATGCACTAGTCTCTCTATAAAAGCAAGGAATCTCTGTCTGTCTGTCTGTGAGTGCTTCAAATATCTCTGCAGATCAGGATCAGACTGACCTGAGGCTGCCCAACATGGCTGCTGCGTGGTTTAAGGGTGTGCAACGTCAGATTTGTTTTAACTACAATGATGCCGTTCATAAATTATTTCATGAACTAGTGCAGTGCCTGTAAGAAAAGTGTATTCCTATAAAAAAGTGGGAGGTTAAGTAGCTTTTTCATTGATGGCCAAATGAGGCTGTGTTTGAAGGTGGGGCGTCAGGGATATTTAGGTTTGTTGTGAAATCCGATATTCCAGGGTATAATTGGCCATTTTTGACTATTTTTGATTTTGCCATTATATTTGACCTTAAAAACTATTTACTTGGTGTCATTATTTTCAGCACAACCTCACATGTGTGACTGTACAGTTATTTTTTTATTTTGACATACTGTATTAACACAATGGACCTAAAATCACAAAAAATAACCATAAAATCCGAGTAGAATTTTTTTTTTTACTGTCCATCCATCCATTTTCGTCCGCTTATCCGGGGCCAGGTCGCGGGGGCAGCTGCCTGAGCAGGGACACCCAGACTTCCCTCTCCCCGGACACTGCCTCCAGCTCTTCCGGGAGGATCCCAAGGCGTTCCCAGGCCAGCTGGGTGACATAGTCACACCAGCGTGTCCTGGGTCTTCCTCGGGGTCTCCTCCCGGCGGGACATGCCAGGAACACCTCCCGAGGCAGGCGTCCCGGGGGCATCCGAAACAGATGCCCGAGCCACCTCAGCTGGCTCCTCTCGATGTGGAGGAGCAGCGGCTCTACTCCGAGCTCCTCCTGGGTGACAGAGCTCTTCACCCTATCTCTAAGGGAGCGCCCTGCCACCCTGCGGAGGAAACTCATTTCGGCCGCTTGTATCCGGGATCTTATTCTTTCGGTCATGACCCAAAGTTCATGGCCATAGGTGAGGGTCGGAACGTAGATTGACTGGTAAATCGAGAGCTTCGCCATTCGGCTCAGCTCTTTCTTCACCACGACAGACCGATACAACGACCGCATTACTGCGGCCGCTGCACCGATCCGCCTGTCAATCTCACGCTCCATCCTTCCCTCACTCGTGAACAAGACCCCGAGATACTTAAACTCCTCCACTTGAGGCAGGAACTCTCCTCCCACCCGGAGGGAGCAAGCCACCTTTTTCCGGTCAAGAACCATGGCCTCAGATTTGGAGGTGCTGATTCTCATCCCAGCCGCTTCACACTCGGCTGCAAACCGCCCCAGGACATGCTGGAGGTCCTGGCTCGAAGGAGCCAACAAGACCACATCATCCGCGAAAAGCAGAGATGAGATCCAGTGGCTCCCGAACCAGATCCCCTCCGGCCCGTGGCTGCGCCTTGAAATTCTGTCCATAAAAATAATGAACAGAACCGGTGACAAAGGGCAGCACTGCCGGAGTCCAACATGCACTGGGAACAGGTCTGACTTACTGCCGGCAATGCGAACCAAGCTCCTGCTCCGGTCGTACAGGGACCGTACAGCCCTTAACAGAGGGCCTCCGACCCCGTACTCCCGGAGCACCTCCCACAGAATGCCACGAGGGACACGGTCGAATGCCTTCTCCAAGTCCACAAAACACATGTGGACTGGTTGGGCAAACTCCCATGAACCATCAAGCACCCTGCGGAGGGTATAAAGCTGGTCCAGTGTTCCACGGCCAGGAAGAAAACCGCATTGTTCCTCCTGAATCCGAGGTTCGACTATCGGCCGAATTCTCCTCTCCAGTACCCTTGAATAGACTTTCCCGGGGAGGCTGAGGAGTGTGATCCCCCGATAGTTGGAACACACCCTCCGGTCCCCCTTTTTAAATAGGGGGACCACCACCCCGGTCTGCCAGTCCAGAGGCACTGTCCCTGACTGCCACGCGATGCTGCAGAGACGTGTCAGCCAAGACAGCCCCACAACATCCAGAGACTTGAGGTACTCAGGGCGGATCTCATCCACCCCCGGTGCTTTGCCACTGAGGAGCTTCCGGACTACCTCAGTGACTTCGGCTTGGGTGATGGATGGGTCAACCTCTGAGTCCCCAGCCTCTGAGTCCCCAACCTCTGCTTCCTCTATGGAAGGCGTGTCAGTGGGATTGAGGAGATCCTCGAAGTATTCCTTCCACCGCCCGACGATGTCCTCAGTCGAGGTCAACAGCTCCCCACCCCCACTGTAAACAGTGTTGGTGGAGGACTGCTTCCCCCTCCTGAGGCGCCGGATGGTTTTCCAGAATTTCTTCGAGGCCCACTGGCCTTTTCCCAGACCCGAGTTTTTGCTTCCGAGACTGCCCGTGCTGCCGCACGCTTGGCCTGCCGGTACCCGTCAGCTGCCTCAGGAGTCCCCCGGGCCAGCCAGGCTCGGTAGGACTCCTTCTTCAGCTTGACAGCAACCCTTACTTCGGGGTCCACCACCGGGTTCGGGGATTGCCGCCGCGACAGGCACCGGAGACCTTACGGCCACAGCTCCGGACAGCCGCGTCAACAATGGAAGTGGAGAACATGGTCCAGTCGGACTCAATGTCCCCAGCCTCCCTCGGGATCTGGTCAAAGCTCTCCCGGAGGTGGGAGTTAAAGATCTCCCTGGCAGAGTGTTCTGCCAGACGTTCCCAGCAGACCCTCACGATACGTTTGGGTCTGCCAGGTCTGCCCGGCTTCCTCCCCGCCAGCGGATCCAACTCACCACCAGGTGGTGATCAATTGACAGCTCAGCCCCTCTCTTCACCCGAGTGTCCAAGACATACGGTCGGAGGTCAGATGACACGACCACAAAGTCGATCATTGATCTCCGGCCTAGGGTGTCCTGGTGCCACGTGCACATATGGACACCCTTATGCTTGAACATGGTGTTCGTTATGGACAAACCGTGACTAGCACAGAAGTCCAGTAACAAAACACCACTCGGGTTCAGATCGGGGAGGCCGTTCCTCCCAATCACACCCCTCCAGGTAACACTGTTGCTGCCCACGTGGGCGTTGAAGTCCCCCAGGAGAACGACGGAGTCCCCGGTTGGAGCACTCTCCAGTACCCCTCCCAGGGACTCCAAGAAGGCCGGGTTCTCTGCACCACTGTTCGGCCCATAAGCCGAGACAACGGTGAGAGTCCTATCCCTGACCCGAAGGCGCAGGGAAACGACCCTCTCGTTCACCGGGGAGAACTCCAACACATGGCGGCTGAGCTGGGGGGCTATAAGCAAGCCCACACCAGCTCGCCGCCTCTCACCGCGGGCAACTCCAGAGTAGAAGAGAGTCCAGCCTCTCTCAAGGAGTTGGGTTCCAGAGCCCAGACCGTGCGTGGAGGTGAGCCCGACTATTTCTAGCCGGTACCGCTCAACCTCCCGCACCAGCTCAGGCTCTTTCCCCCCCAGCGAGGTGACATTCCATGTCCCCATGGCTAGAGTCACCATCCGGGGATTGGGCTGCCGGGGCCCCCGCCCACGACTGCCACCTATATCCCACTGCACCGGCCCCTTCTGAACCCTCCCGCGAGTGGTGCGCCCACGGGAGGGCGGATCCAAGTTGCTCGTTCGGGCTGCGCCTGAAAACCACAAATATGTTTAACAAACCATTTATTTTTTTTTTACTTATAATGCAAATATAAATTGTTGTTTGCTAAATTTGTGCATACATTTTAAACATTTACGAAGTTATATGTAACTATTTACATTTAAATGCAGGCAATGATCAGGTCTGCCTGAGCTCCTTCCAGCTGAATGAAGAGCTGCACTGCCTGCTCCACATTCAGCTTCTCCTCATTGTTCTGACTCATTAAACAAAAAACCGACTCCACTACACACTAAACACACTACACCAAACACTACATATCACACTAACTACACACTCCAAACACGCTAAATGTCACAAATCTCTCAACTCTCAATATCGCTGTCTATACACCGACCGTCGTTGCCTGTCAATCATCCGCCTCCGTCCCTCCCATAACTTCCTGTTCCTCAACAACCAAACTTGCTGCTGGGATACTTTCGTGACAAAAGCCTGTTTTTACCGTTCCTTCCTGCACCAGACACAAAGCAAACATGACGGTCATGTTCGCGAAAAAGCGTGGCGGACATTATTTACCCTAGGCCCGGTTTTGGTTGTGCCGATGTATCCGGTCCGACGCCTCGGGAGGTGGGCCGTGTAGCTAGCGGCTTGCGGCTTGTCCGCGCGTCTCCGGGTACTGATCTCCTGATCCGCAGAGAACGCTCCGGGTGCGAACGCTCGTCAACGTCAGTCCCGGGGGGGGGGGGGGGGCTTGGGGAAGACGCAGACAGACGGTCATCAACTCCGTCCGCCGGGGGACGGACGGATGCTCATCGCCGTCAGCCGGGAGCTCCTAGCCGTCAACCAGGGGACGGACGCTCGTCACCGTCACGCACAGAGCATAGCGGCGCTGACCAAGTGGTATAGCGGCGCAGCGCCGCTGTTCCACCGTCTGGGGAGAACCCTGCTTAGGCGGGAGGCAAAAATGCTTGGGCGCTGCGCCTAAGCCGTATAATGGCAGGGAAAACCCTGAAATCCCGGTCCAGCTCGCGCCGCTGCAGGTATAAATCCGCTTGTTTCTTCACGTATGTCGTGGGCTTGAGCTCTGCAGTGATTGGCTCTGGTGCGCACGTGACTGTGGTGGCTCCGGTGGACAATGCTCGGCGGAATTTGTAAAGCATTTATGAAATAATTTATTCATGGTATCATTGCAGTCCAAGCAAATGCTTAGATGCACACCACTGAACCACGCAGCAGCCATGTTGAAAGTCTCAGGTCAGTGTGATCCTGATCCGCAGAGATATTTGACTCACAGAAACACACACACACACACACACACACAGAGATTCCTTGCTTTTATTGAGAGATGATTTACGAGTTCCGCTAGCATTGTCAACGATAGCCACCACAGCCCAGGGCTGCTCGATTATGGCAAAAATCATCACGATTATTTTGATTAATATTGTAATCACGATGATTCAAGACGATTATTCATTGATTTGAGAACAAGCACTTATTGAACTTTGAACTCTGGTATTTCTTTTGACATGATAAGTTTGACCTGAAAAACAAGAAAAATGCAAATAAATAAGAGAAAAATATATCAATAAAATGAATTAAATAATATGTAAAATTAAAGAATAAACACTATCTGGGTGCGGCTCCACCATAGGTCCGTTGTGGTGGCAAAATATAATGCTGTTGACACTCTGCTGATATGGTGACGTCATGGTAACACTCGTTTTTTTGTTTAATGAGTCAAAACAATGAGGAGACTGCTGAATGTGGAGCAGGTAGGAAGGAGCTGAGGGAGGCCTGAGGCATTGCCTGCATTTAAATGTAAATAGTTACATATAACTTTGTAAATTTCAGACACTTATGCACAAATTTAGCAACAACAATTTTTATTTGCATTAATGCAAGTAATAAAAATGGTTCTTTGAACATATTTGTGGTTTTCACAGTAAAAAAATCTAACTTTTTCCTATTTGGATTTTATGTTTTTTTGTGATTTTAGGTCCATTGTGTTAATACATTATGTCAAAATGAAAAAATAACTGTACAGTCACACATGTGAGGTTGTGCTTAAAATAATGACACCAAGCAAGGCAAGGTAAATCATTTTTAAGGTGAAATATATTGGCAAAATCAAAAATGGTCAAAAACAGTCAATTATTCCCTGGAATATCGAATTTCACAACAAACCTAAATATCCCTGACGTCCCACCTTCAAACACAGCCTCATTTGGCCATCCATGAAAAAGCTACTTAACCTCCCACTTTACTATAGGAATACATACTTCCTATAGGCAATGCACTAGTACAAATGATGACAACAAAATGGCACATGTTTGTTTCACAAGAAACGGGCAAATGAAATCTCCTAAATCGTTCCCTTTGGAATAAGGGTGTGTTGAGAATATCTATCCAATATGCTTCTCTTTGGAGGAGGATTGTGTCCGTGTTATTGCCACTCCAAGGCGTCCTTGCACAATGTCCGTAAAATGTAGTTCTCTCAAACTATAGTTATGACTGCTGAAGTCCCTAACCACCAATGATTTAACATCGAAATTGGAAATAGAACCTGTGCTCACAGATTCTAGTTTTTAGTCCCTGTTTTGTTGTGCCTACATAATACATTACATTACATTACATGGGCATTTTAACAGGTAAACCACTTATGTGGTATTACATGTAATTCTCTCAGGCTGGCCTTAATGTCGACACCTGACTTGCGATAGTTGAAATGAATTCCCTTAATCATGGAATAACAGTGTACACAATTATGGCAAGGAAAGTTACCATTGGGGATCCTAGACGCAAAATTATTAGTAGGCCTTTTAGGGAAATCTGATTTCCTTGAATAATCCTTCAAGTTACAAAACCTTTTATAAATATATATTGGCACAGGTTTTATTTATATTACACCTATGCAGAAATCTCATCACTCAGGCAGTTCCAGCTGCTGGAGGAATTGTGGCTCCCAGGAAGCCAACCACCACCACTTGTTCTGGGCCTGGCCAAAAATAAAGCCTTTTGGCGTAAAAAATATTTGGGACATAAATTATATTCAAGTGGGATGAAATCAACTTTGGTCTTTTATGTTCAACGTCTACAAATATTAAAAACAAAAAACTTATTCGGAATCCTAAGTGTTGCTGCTAGAAAAGCAATTACAAGGAAATGGCCCCAGCCAGATGCCCCATCTGTAGAGGACTGGTACGAATTTATGTATGAAATCTTCATAATGGAAAGAATGGCCTTTTCAATGTTGCTCCAGGAACACTAATTCAAGGAAATTTGAAAACAGGGAAAATGTGTATTACCCCCAATGGCCCTTTTTTGTTTAAAAATATTTAAGCATCTCTTTATAAATGTTCTATATTTTATTAATTTTCTCAATCTCAAGACATGTTCTGTCTGTTTTGTGTTAAAACATTTTTAAAAATGGTTCACTCTATAAAAGGACATATCTAAAGATGAATATGGAATTGTTGTGAAGATGTGAAAACAAATAAAATAAAGATGTCACACATCTCCACATGACAGTCTTTCAACTTGTTCAAAAAGTCTGTTGTGTCTTTGAGATACGAGGGTATTGAATATTTTATTTTTTATTTATTTTATTTAACCTTTATTTAACCAGATAAAAGCCCATTGAGATCAGGATCTTTTTCGCAAGGGTGACCTGGCCAAAAAGGTCAGCAGCACGAGACATAACAGCAGTACATGTCAACACAGATTACAAAGAGTAACAGATGGAATAAAAGATAAAATTTTGGAGATGTAACAGTAGCACAACAAACAAAAAATTTAAGATTTGAAACACAGGCACTGTTCAGTAAGTTTCCGCTGCCTGTCTTTCAGGATAGAGCGGAAGGCTCCAAGTGGAATTAGTTTAGAGAGTTTTAGCTCAGTCTGTAAAGTATTCCATGCCAAAGGGGCGGCAAAGCTGAATGCTCTTTTCCCAAATTCGGTCCTTACCCGGGGAGCAGATAAAACAAGGGTTGAACAGGAACGCAAAGCATAACAACTGCTTGTTTTCTGCAGTAAGACACACAAATAAGAAGGTATCAAGCCAATGAGAGACTTATAAATTAAGGTCAGCCAATGTGCCTATCTGCGTGCACTCAGAGAAGGCAAGTTCGATTTCAAGTACAATTCACAATGGTGGGTGAGGCGTCTACACCCTGTGACAAATCTCAATGCCTTATGAAAAACAGTATCCAAAGAC